>NW_026645600.1:0-601117 GCF_949987535.1 Balaenoptera acutorostrata
ATATTCAGGAAAAAACGCATACGCCCTTTTTGGCCAACCAAGCAACCTGGAAAGGCCAATCAGCGCTCCAAAGAAGTCTCGCTTCCCAGCGGGCAAAAGGGCCATGCGGAAAAAAGTGTCCAAACCAGAAATGCAGGACCGGCCATGGAGAAATGGGAGCCTTGCTACGCTGATGGGTGGGATGTACATTGCCAACAGCCACTCTGGAGAAGTGTACGGTGTGTTCTGAAACATCTAAAAAACACAGCTTGGAGAGCATAGGGCACTTCCACTCATGGGCGTATAAATTGGGAAAACTAAAAATCAGCAAGACACAGGCACCCCAAAGTTTAGGGCTGCTCTGTTGACAAGAACCCCCACTTCATTACACCTTAAATATCCTAGGAAAGAGAAAAATGGATAAAGAAGTTGTGGTCCTCATGTAGAATGGAATATCACTCAGCCATGAAATCAACGTCATAAGGCTAGTAGCAGCACGATGAGTGGATTTAGGTACGACGATTCTAAGTGAAATAAGTCACACAGAAAAAGACACTTATCATAAGATATCACTTAGAGAGGGAATGTAAAAACCGCTACACTTGAACTGAATTACAAAACAGAACAGAGTCACACGTTTAGGAAACACACTATGGCTGCTGAACGGGAAAGGTGAGGTGGGGTGATGCATAAAACAAGGGTTTCAAATTAGCTCAGATACCGTTCCATAAACCCAATATGTAAGAGACAAGACCTATTCCTTTTTCAGTGAACTGGACTCAACACCCCCTATTCACCGAACAAGAATATATCTGACTAGTAAGAATCTTCAAACCTATGTATTGATATCTCTCTGTAAGTGAGTCAAGGGGGTGTAAAGCGGCATAAACACAGCCGTGATAAGCAGCTAAACCCCATTATAAAAATAAATTACTTCTCAAAACCCGTGAAACAAAGACAGTGAAAGAGAGAGAAATTCTTACAAAATTCGTTCAGGGGCTGTGATGCAAACTGGATTGACCATATCTAGACCCACAGCTGATTGAGACATAAGGGTGGACACTCTTGGGGCTGAGAGGTTCGGTGAGGTTGGGTGAGCCAACGCAGACCCTTTCAAGTAATACTGCATGGGACCCATCCCATGGGTCCCAAATCTCCAGGTTCAAGGGCATCTTCCTACGTCGAAAACAGGCATGAGAAACCCAGAAGATGGTACACCGTGTGATCGGGAAAGGTTTCTAAAACGCACCTCATTTCTCATCTCCTTGGCTCGGGTTCGCCATTCCAGCCGATTTACTAGCCATCTCCCTCCTTGGAGAATCAGCACCTTTAACCTCCTGTTCCGTACAGGTTGCAATTTGTCCTGAGGATGAACGGGAAGAGGGGGAACCAATGAGAGACTAGCTCTAGGTGTTGGGACAGGCACAGGTCACTCTATTTTCCCATCAGGAAGAAGAATTAAGCACAAGCTCAGCCTGCCCCCCAGAACCAGAAGAGGGCCTGAAGCAATCCTGCGCTTTTGCGGCCAGCTCCCAATAAAGCGAGTTGAAAAATGGAGCTCAGGGGCACTGCAATTCACAAACCTGCAGAGTTTTAAATGATAATTCTCGTCCACAAATATATTAAGGGAAGGCAACGAAGAGGCTTTGAAAGCAAGGCAGAATTGCAGGAAACAGATTTCAGGAGGTAGATTCGAATCGCCTTGAAAGCACATGAAAAGCGGCAAAACGTGGACAATGATGCCCTTGGCCAAAAAGGGCGTATGCGTTTTTTCCTGAATATATTCAGGAAAAAACGCATACGCCCTTTTTGGCCAACCAAGCAACCTGGAAAGGCAAATCAGCGCTCCAAAGAACTCTCGCTTCCCAGCGGGCAAAAGGGCCATGCGGAAAAAAGTGTCCAAACCAGAAATGCAGGACCGGCCATGGAGAAATGGGAGCCTTGCTACGCTGATGGGTGGGATGTAAATTGCCAACAGCCAATCTGGAGAAGTGTACGGTGTGTTCTGAAACATCTAAAAAACACAGCTTGGAGAGCATAGGGCACTTCCACTCATGGGCGTATAAATTGGGAAAACTAAAAATCAGCAAGACACAGGCACCCCAAAGTTTAGGGCTGCTCTGTTGACAAGAACTCCCACTTCATTACACCTTAAATATCCTAGGAAAGAGAAAAATGGATAAAGAAGTTGTGGTCCTCATGTACAATGGAATATCACTCAGCCATGAAATCCACGTCATAAGGCTAGTAGCAGCACGATGAGTGGATTTAGGTACGACGATTCTAAGTGAAATAAGTCACACAGAAAAAGACACTTATCATAAGATATCACTTCTAGAGGGAATGTAAAAACCGCTACACTTGAACTGAATTACAAAACAGAACAGAGTCACACGTTCAGGAAACACACTATGGCTGCTGAACGGGAAAGGTGAGGTGGGGTGATGCATAAAACAAGGGTTTCAAATTAGCTCAGATACCGTTCCATAAACCCAATATGTAAGAGACAAGACCTATTCCTTTTTCAGTGAACTGGACTCAACACCCCCTATTCACCGCACAAGAATATATCTGACTAGTAAGAATCTTCAAACCTATGTATTGATATCTCTCTGTAAGTGAGTCAAGGGGGTGTAAAGCGGCATAAACACAGCCGTGAAAAGCAGCTAAACCCCATTATAAAAATAAATTACTTTTCAAAACCTGTGAAACAAAGACAGTGAAAGAGAGAGAAATTCTTACAAAATTCGTTCAGGGGCTGTGATGCAACCTGGATTGACCATATCTAGACCCACAGCTGATTGAGACATAAGGGTGGACACTCTTGGGGCTGAGAGGTTCGGTGAGGTTGGGTGAGCCAACGCAGACCCTTTCAAGTAATACTGCATGGTACCCATCCCATGGGTCCCAAATCTCCAGGTTCAAGGCCATCTTCCTACGTCGAAAACAGGCATGAGAAACCCAGAAGATGGTACACCGTGTGATCGGGAAAGGTTTCTAAAACGCACCTCATTTCTCATCTCCTTGGCTCGGGTTCGCCATTCCAGCCGATTTACTAGCCATCTCCCTCCTTGGAGAATCAGCACCTTTAACCTCCTGTTCCGTACAGGTTGCAATTTGTCCTGAGGATGAACGGGAAGAGGGGGAACCAATGAGAGACTAGCTCTAGGTGTTGGGACAGGCACAGGTCACTCTATTTTCCCATCAGGAAGAAGAATTAAGCACAAGCTCAGCCTGCCCCCCAGAACCAGAAGAGGGCCTGAAGCAATCCTGCGCTTTTGCGGCCAGCTCCCAAAAAAGCGAGTTGAAAAATGGAGCTCAGGGGCACTGCAATTCACAAACCTGCAGAGTTTTAAATGATACCTCTCGTCCACAAATATATTAAGGGAAGGCAACGAAGAGGCTTTGAAAGCAAGGCAGAATTGTAGGAAACAGATTTCAGGAGGTAGATTCGAATCGCCTTGAAAGCACATGAAAAGCAGCAAAACGTGGACAATGATGCCCTTGGCCAAAAAGGGCGTATGCGTTTTTTCCTGAATATATTCAGGAAAAAACGCATACGCCCTTTTTGGCCAACCAAGCAACCTGGAAAGGCCAATCAGCGCTCCAAAGAAGCCTCACTTCCCAGCGGGCAAAAGGGCCATGCGGAAAAAAGTGTCCAAACCAGAAATGCAGGACCGGCCATGGAGAAATGGGAGCCTTGCTACGCTGATGGTTGGGATGTACATTGCCAACAGCCACTCTGGAGAAGTGTACGGTGTGTTGTGAAACATCTAAAAAACACAGCTTGGAGAGCATAGGGCACTTCCACTCATGGGCGTATAAATTGGGAAAACTAAAAATCAGCAAGACACAGGCACCCCAAAGTTTAGGGATGCTCTGTTGACAAGAACCCCCACTTCATTACACCTTAAATATCCTAGGAAAGAGAAAAATGGATAAAGAAGTTGTGGTCCTCATGTACAATGGAATATCAGTCAGCCATGAAATCAACGTCATAAGGCTAGTAGCAGCACGATGAGTGGATTTAGGTACGACGATTCTAAGTGAAATAAGTCACACAGAAAAAGACACTTATCATAAGATATCACTTAGAGAGGGAATGTAAAAACCGCTACACTTGAACTGAATTACAAAACAGAACAGAGTCACACGTTTAGGAAACACACTATGGCTGCTGAACGGGAAAGGTGAGGTGGGGTGATGCATAAAACAAGGGTTTCAAATTAGCTCAGATACCGTTCCATAAACCCAATATGTAAGAGACAAGACCTATTCCTTTTTCAGTGAACTGGACTCAACACCCCCTATTCACCGCACAAGAATATATCTGACTAGTAAGAATCTTCAAACCTATGTATTGATATCTCTCTGTAAGTGAGTCAAGGGGGTGTAAAGCGGCATAAACACAGCCGTGAAAAGCAGCTAAACCCCATTATAAAAATAAATTACTTTTCAAAACCCGTGAAACAAAGACAGTGAAAGAGAGAGAAATTCTTACAAAATTCGTTCAGGGGCTGTGATGCAACCTGGATTGACCATATCTAGACCCACAGCTGACTGAGACATAAGGGTGGACACTCTTGGGGCTGAGAGGTTCGGTGAGGTTGGGTGAGCCAACGCAGACCCTTTCAAGTAATACTGCATGGTACCCATCCCATGGGTCCCAAATCTCCAGGTTCAAGGGCATCTTCCTACGTCGAAAACAGGCATGAGAAACCCAGAAGATGGTACACCGTGTGATCGGGAAAGGTTTCTAAAACGCACCTCATTTCTCATCTCCTTGGCTCGGGTTCGCCATTCCAGCCGATTTACTAGCCATCTCCCTCCTTGGAGAATCAACACCTTTAACCTCCTGTTCCGTACAGGTTGCAATTTGTCCTGAGGATGAATGGGAAGAGGGGGAACCAATGAGAGACTAGCTCTAGGTGTTGGGACAGGCACAGGTCACTCTATTTTCCCATCAGGAAGAAGAATTAAGCACAAGCTCAGCCTGCCCCCCAGAACCAGAAGAGGGCCTGAAGCAATCCTGCGCTTTTGCGGCCAGCTCCCAATAAAGCGAGTTGAAAAATGGAGCTCAGGGGCACTGCAATTCACAAACCTGCAGAGTTTTAAATGATAATTCTCGTCCACAAATATATTAAGGGAAGGCAACGAAGAGGCTTTGAAAGCAAGGCAGAATTGCAGGAAACAGATTTCAGGAGGTAGATTCGAATCGCCTTGAAAGCACATGAAAAGCGGCAAAACGTGGACAATGATGCCCTTGGCCAAAAAGGGCGTATGCGTTTTTTCCTGAATATATTCAGGAAAAAACGCATACGCCCTTTTTGGCCAACCAAGCAACCTGGAAAGGCAAATCAGCGCTCCAAAGAACTCTCGCTTCCCAGCGGGCAAAAGGGCCATGCGGAAAAAAGTGTCCAAACCAGAAATGCAGGACCGGCCATGGAGAAATGGGAGCCTTGCTACGCTGATGGGTGGGATGTAAATTGCCAACAGCCAATCTGGAGAAGTGTACGGTGTGTTCTGAAACATCTAAAAAACACAGCTTGGAGAGCATAGGGCACTTCCACTCATGGGCGTATAAATTGGGAAAACTAAAAATCAGCAAGACACAGGCACCCCAAAGTTTAGGGCTGCTCTGTTGACAAGAACCCCCACTTCATTACACCTTAAATATCCTAGGAAAGAGAAAAATGGATAAAGAAGTTGTGGTCCTCATGTACAATGGAATATCACTCAGCCATGAAATCAACGTCATAAGGCTAGTAGCAGCACGATGAGTGGATTTAGGTACGACGATTCTAAGTGAAATAAGTCACACAGAAAAAGACACTTATCATAAGATATCACTTAGAGAGGGAATGTAAAAACCGCTACACTTGAACTGAATTACAAAACAGAACAGAGTCACACGTTTAGGAAACACACTATGGCTGCTGAACGGGAAAGGTGAGGTGGGGTGATGCATAAAACAAGGGTTTCAAATTAGCTCAGATACCGTTCCATAAACCCAATATGTAAGAGACAAGACCTATTCCTTTTTCAGTGAACTGGACTCAACACCCCCTATTCACCGCACAAGAATATATCTGACTAGTAAGAATCTTCAAACCTATGTATTGATATCTCTCTGTAAGTGAGTCAAGGGGGTGTAAAGCGGCATAAACACAGCCGTGAAAAGCAGCTAAACCCCATTATAAAAATAAATTACTTTTCAAAACCCGTGAAACAAAGACAGTGAAAGAGAGAGAAATTCTTACAAAATTCGTTCAGGGGCTGTGATGCAACCTGGATTGACCATATCTAGACCCACAGCTGACTGAGACATAAGGGTGGACACTCTTGGGGCTGAGAGGTTCGGTGAGGTTGGGTGAGCCAACGCAGACCCTTTCAAGTAATACTGCATGGTACCCATCCCATGGGTCCCAAATCTCCAGGTTCAAGGGCATCTTCCTACGTCGAAAACAGGCATGAGAAACCCAGAAGATGGTACACCGTGTGATCGGGAAAGGTTTCTAAAACGCACCTCATTTCTCATCTCCTTGGCTCGGGTTCGCCATTCCAGCCGATTTACTAGCCATCTCCCTCCTTGGAGAATCAACACCTTTAACCTCCTGTTCCGTACAGGTTGCAATTTGTCCTGAGGATGAATGGGAAGAGGGGGAACCAATGAGAGACTAGCTCTAGGTGTTGGGACAGGCACAGGTCACTCTATTTTCCCATCAGGAAGAAGAATTAAGCACAAGCTCAGCCTGCCCCCCAGAACCAGAAGAGGGCCTGAAGCAATCCTGCGCTTTTGCGGCCAGCTCCCAATAAAGCGAGTTGAAAAATGGAGCTCAGGGGCACTGCAATTCACAAACCTGCAGAGTTTTAAATGATAATTCTCGTCCACAAATATATTAAGGGAAGGCAACGAAGAGGCTTTGAAAGCAAGGCAGAATTGCAGGAAACAGATTTCAGGAGGTAGATTCGAATCGCCTTGAAAGCACATGAAAAGCGGCAAAACGTGGACAATGATGCCCTTGGCCAAAAAGGGCGTATGCGTTTTTTCCTGAATATATTCAGGAAAAAACGCATACGCCCTTTTTGGCCAACCAAGCAACCTGGAAAGGCAAATCAGCGCTCCAAAGAACTCTCGCTTCCCAGCGGGCAAAAGGGCCATGCGGAAAAAAGTGTCCAAACCAGAAATGCAGGACCGGCCATGGAGAAATGGGAGCCTTGCTACGCTGATGGGTGGGATGTAAATTGCCAACAGCCAATCTGGAGAAGTGTACGGTGTGTTCTGAAACATCTAAAAAACACAGCTTGGAGAGCATAGGGCACTTCCACTCATGGGCGTATAAATTGGGAAAACTAAAAATCAGCAAGACACAGGCACCCCAAAGTTTAGGGCTGCTCTGTTGACAAGAACCCCCACTTCATTACACCTTAAATATCCTAGGAAAGAGAAAAATGGATAAAGAAGTTGTGGTCCTCATGTACAATGGAATATCACTCAGCCATGAAATCCACGTCATAAGGCTAGTAGCAGCACGATGAGTGGATTTAGGTACGACGATTCTAAGTGAAATAAGTCACACAGAAAAAGACACTTATCATAAGATATCACTTCTAGAGGGAATGTAAAAACCGCTACACTTGAACTGAATTACAAAACAGAACAGAGTCACACGTTCAGGAAACACACTATGGCTGCTGAACGGGAAAGGTGAGGTGGGGTGATGCATAAAACAAGGGTTTCAAATTAGCTCAGATACCGTTCCATAAACCCAATATGTAAGAGACAAGACCTATTCCTTTTTCAGTGAACTGGACTCAACACCCCCTATTCACCGCACAAGAATATATCTGACTAGTAAGAATCTTCAAACCTATGTATTGATATCTCTCTGTAAGTGAGTCAAGGGGGTGTAAAGCGGCATAAACACAGCCGTGAAAAGCAGCTAAACCCCATTATAAAAATAAATTACTTTTCAAAACCTGTGAAACAAAGACAGTGAAAGAGAGAGAAATTCTTACAAAATTCGTTCAGGGGCTGTGATGCAACCTGGATTGACCATATCTAGACCCACAGCTGATTGAGACATAAGGGTGGACACTCTTGGGGCTGAGAGGTTCGGTGAGGTTGGGTGAGCCAACGCAGACCCTTTCAAGTAATACTGCATGGTACCCATCCCATGGGTCCCAAATCTCCAGGTTCAAGGGCATCTTCCTACGTCGAAAACAGGCATGAGAAACCCAGAAGATGGTACACCGTGTGATCGGGAAAGGTTTCTAAAACGCACCTCATTTCTCATCTCCTTGGCTCGGGTTCGCCATTCCAGCCGATTTACTAGCCATCTCCCTCCTTGGAGAATCAGCACCTTTAACCTCCTGTTCCGTACAGGTTGCAATTTGTCCTGAGGATGAACGGGAAGAGGGGGAACCAATGAGAGACTAGCTCTAGGTGTTGGGACAGGCACAGGTCACTCTATTTTCCCATCAGGAAGAAGAATTAAGCACAAGCTCAGCCTGCCCCCCAGAACCAGAAGAGGGCCTGAAGCAATCCTGCGCTTTTGCGGCCAGCTCCCAAAAAAGCGAGTTGAAAAATGGAGCTCAGGGGCACTGCAATTCACAAACCTGCAGAGTTTTAAATGATACCTCTCGTCCACAAATATATTAAGGGAAGGCAACGAAGAGGCTTTGAAAGCAAGGCAGAATTGTAGGAAACAGATTTCAGGAGGTAGATTCGAATCGCCTTGAAAGCACATGAAAAGCAGCAAAACGTGGACAATGATGCCCTTGGCCAAAAAGGGCGTATGCGTTTTTTCCTGAATATATTCAGGAAAAAACGCATACGCCCTTTTTGGCCAACCAAGCAACCTGGAAAGGCCAATCAGCGCTCCAAAGAAGCCTCACTTCCCAGCGGGCAAAAGGGCCATGCGGAAAAAAGTGTCCAAACCAGAAATGCAGGACCGGCCATGGAGAAATGGGAGCCTTGCTACGCTGATGGTTGGGATGTACATTGCCAACAGCCACTCTGGAGAAGTGTACGGTGTGTTGTGAAACATCTAAAAAACACAGCTTGGAGAGCATAGGGCACTTCCACTCATGGGCGTATAAATTGGGAAAACTAAAAATCAGCAAGACACAGGCACCCCAAAGTTTAGGGATGCTCTGTTGACAAGAACCCCCACTTCATTACACCTTAAATATCCTAGGAAAGAGAAAAATGGATAAAGAAGTTGTGGTCCTCATGTACAATGGAATATCAGTCAGCCATGAAATCAACGTCATAAGGCTAGTAGCAGCACGATGAGTGGATTTAGGTACGACGATTCTAAGTGAAATAAGTCACACAGAAAAAGACACTTATCATAAGATATCACTTAGAGAGGGAATGTAAAAACCGCTACACTTGAACTGAATTACAAAACAGAACAGAGTCACACGTTTAGGAAACACACTATGGCTGCTGAACGGGAAAGGTGAGGTGGGGTGATGCATAAAACAAGGGTTTCAAATTAGCTCAGATACCGTTCCATAAACCCAATATGTAAGAGACAAGACCTATTCCTTTTTCAGTGAACTGGACTCAACACCCCCTATTCACCGCACAAGAATATATCTGACTAGTAAGAATCTTCAAACCTATGTATTGATATCTCTCTGTAAGTGAGTCAAGGGGGTGTAAAGCGGCATAAACACAGCCGTGAAAAGCAGCTAAACCCCATTATAAAAATAAATTACTTTTCAAAACCCGTGAAACAAAGACAGTGAAAGAGAGAGAAATTCTTACAAAATTCGTTCAGGGGCTGTGATGCAACCTGGATTGACCATATCTAGACCCACAGCTGACTGAGACATAAGGGTGGACACTCTTGGGGCTGAGAGGTTCGGTGAGGTTGGGTGAGCCAACGCAGACCCTTTCAAGTAATACTGCATGGTACCCATCCCATGGGTCCCAAATCTCCAGGTTCAAGGGCATCTTCCTACGTCGAAAACAGGCATGAGAAACCCAGAAGATGGTACACCGTGTGATCGGGAAAGGTTTCTAAAACGCACCTCATTTCTCATCTCCTTGGCTCGGGTTCGCCATTCCAGCCGATTTACTAGCCATCTCCCTCCTTGGAGAATCAGCACCTTTAACCTCCTGTTCCGTACAGGTTGCAATTTGTCCTGAGGATGAACGGGAAGAGGGGGAACCAATGAGAGACTAGCTCTAGGTGTTGGGACAGGCACAGGTCACTCTATTTTCCCATCAGGAAGAAGAATTAAGCACAAGCTCAGCCTGCCCCCCAGAACCAGAAGAGGGCCTGAAGCAATCCTGCGCTTTTGCGGCCAGCTCCCAAAAAAGCGAGTTGAAAAATGGAGCTCAGGGGCACTGCAATTCACAAACCTGCAGAGTTTTAAATGATACCTCTCGTCCACAAATATATTAAGGGAAGGCAACGAAGAGGCTTTGAAAGCAAGGCAGAATTGCAGGAAACAGATTTCAGGAGGTAGATTCGAATCGCCTTGAAAGCACATGAAAAGCGGCAAAACGTGGACAATGATGCCCTTGGCCAAAAAGGGCGTATGCGTTTTTTCCTGAATATATTCAGGAAAAAACGCATACGCCCTTTTTGGCCAACCAAGCAACCTGGAAAGGCCAATCAGCGCTCCAAAGAAGCCTCACTTCCCAGCGGGCAAAAGGGCCATGCGGAAAAAAGTGTCCAAACCAGAAATGCAGGACCGGCCATGGAGAAATGGGAGCCTTGCTACGCTGATGGGTGGGATGTACATTGCCAACAGCCACTCTGGAGAAGTGTACGGTGTGTTGTGAAACATCTAAAAAACACAGCTTGGAGAGCATAGGGCACTTCCACTCATGGGCGTATAAATTGGGAAAACTAAAAATCAGCAAGACACAGGCACCCCAAAGTTTAGGGATGCTCTGTTGACAAGAACCCCCACTTCATTACACCTTAAATATCCTAGGAAAGAGAAAAATGGATAAAGAAGTTGTGGTCCTCATGTAGAATGGAATATCACTCAGCCATGAAATCAACGTCATAAGGCTAGTAGCAGCACGATGAGTGGATTTAGGTACGACGATTCTAAGTGAAATAAGTCACACAGAAAAAGACACTTATCATGAGATATCACTTCGAGAGGGAATGTAAAAACCGCTACACTTGAACTGAATTACAAAACAGAACAGAGTCACACGTTTAGGAAACACACTATGGCTGCTGAACGGGAAAGGTGAGGTGGGGTGATGCATAAAACAAGGGTTTCAAATTAGCTCCGATACCGTTCCATAAACCCAATATGTAAGAGACAAGACCTATTCCTTTTTCAGTGAACTGGACTCAACACCCCCTATTCACCGCACAAGAATATATCTGACTAGTAAGAATCTTCAAACCTATGTATTGATATCTCTCTGTAAGTGAGTCAAGGGGGTGTAAAGCGGCATAAACACAGCCGTGAAAAGCAGCTAAACCCCATTATAAAAATAAATTACTTCTCAAAACCCGTGAAACAAAGACAGTGAAAGAGAGAGAAATTCTTACAAAATTCGTTCAGGGGCTGTGATGCAACCTGGATTGACCATATCTAGACCCACAGCTGATTGAGACATAAGGGTGGACACTCTTGGGGCTGAGAGGTTCGGTGAGGTTGGGTGAGCCAACGCAGACCCTTTCAAGTAATACTGCATGGTACCCATCCCATGGGTCCCAAATCTCCAGGTTCAAGGGCATCTTCCTACGTCGAAAACAGGCATGAGAAACCCAGAAGATGGTACACCGTGTGATCGGGAAAGGTTTCTAAAACGCACCTCATTTCTCATCTCCTTGGCTCGGGTTCGCCATTCCAGCCGATTTACTAGCCATCTCCCTCCTTGGAGAATCAGCACCTTTAACCTCCTGTTCCGTACAGGTTGCAATTTGTCCTGAGGATGAACGGGAAGAGGGGGAACCAATGAGAGACTAGCTCTAGGTGTTGGGACAGGCACAGGTCACTCTATTTTCCCATCAGGAAGAAGAATTAAGCACAAGCTCAGCCTGCCCCCCAGAACCAGAAGAGGGCCTGAAGCAATCCTGCGCTTTTGCGGCCAGCTCCCAAAAAAGCGAGTTGAAAAATGGAGCTCAGGGGCACTGCAATTCACAAACCTGCAGAGTTTTAAATGATACCTCTCGTCCACAAATATATTAAGGGAAGGCAACGAAGAGGCTTTGAAAGCAAGGCAGAATTGCAGGAAACAGATTTCAGGAGGTAGATTCGAATCGCCTTGAAAGCACATGAAAAGCGGCAAAACGTGGACAATGATGCCCTTGGCCAAAAAGGGCGTATGCGTTTTTTCCTGAATATATTCAGGAAAAAACGCATACGCCCTTTTTGGCCAACCAAGCAACCTGGAAAGGCCAATCAGCGCTCCAAAGAAGCCTCACTTCCCAGCGGGCAAAAGGGCCATGCGGAAAAAAGTGTCCAAACCAGAAATGCAGGACCGGCCATGGAGAAATGGGAGCCTTGCTACGCTGATGGGTGGGATGTACATTGCCAACAGCCACTCTGGAGAAGTGTACGGTGTGTTCTGAAACATCTAAAAAACACAGCTTGGAGAGCATAGGGCACTTCCACTCATGGGCGTATAAATTGGGAAAACTAAAAATCAGCAAGACACAGGCACCCCAAAGTTTAGGGCTGCTCTGTTGACAAGAACCCCCACTTCATTACACCTTAAATATCCTAGGAAAGAGAAAAATGGATAAAGAAGTTGTGGTCCTCATGTACAATGGAATATCACTCAGCCATGAAATCAACGTCATAAGGCTAGTAGCAGCACGATGAGTGGATTTAGGTACGACGATTCTAAGTGAAATAAGTCACACAGAAAAAGACAGTTATCATAAGATATCACTTCTAGAGGGAATGTAAAAACCGCTACACTTGAACTGAATTACAAAACAGAACAGAGTCACACGTTTAGGAAACACACTATGGCTGCTGAAAGGGAAAGGTGAGGTGGGGTGATGCATAAAACAAGGGTTTCAAATTAGCTCAGATACCGTTCCATAAACCCAATATGTAAGAGACAAGACCTTTTCCTTTTTCAGTGAACTGGACTCAACACCCCCTATTCACCGCACAAGAATATATCTGACTAGTAAGAATCTTCAAACCTATGTATTGATATCTCTCTGTAAGTGAGTCAAGGGGGTGTAAAGCGGCATAAACACAGCCGTGAAAAGCAGCTAAACCCCATTATAAAAATAAATTACTTTTCAAAACCCGTGAAACAAAGACAGTGAAAGAGAGAGAAATTCTTACAAAATTCGTTCAGGGGCTGTGATGCAACCTGGATTGACCATATCTAGACCCACAGCTGATTGAGACATAAGGGTGGACACTCTTGGGGCTGAGAGGTTCGGTGAGGTTGGGTGAGCCAACGCAGACCCTTTCAAGTAATACTGCATGGTACCCATCCCATGGGTCCCAAATCTCCAGGTTCAAGGGCATCTTCCTACGTCGAAAACAGGCATGAGAAACCCAGAAGATGGTACACCGTGTGATCGGGAAAGGTTTCTAAAACGCACCTCATTTCTCATCTCCTTTGCTCGGGTTCGCCATTCCAGCCGATTTACTAGCCATCTCCCTCCTTGGAGAATCAGCACCTTTAACCTCCTGTTCCGTACAGGTTGCAATTTGTCCTGAGGATGAACGGGAAGAGGGGGAACCAATGAGAGACTAGCTCTAGGTGTTGGGACAGGCACAGGTCACTCTATTTTCCCATCAGGAAGAAGAATTAAGCACAAGCTCAGCCTGCCCCCCAGAACCAGAAGAGGGCCTGAAGCAATCCTGCGCTTTTGCGGCCAGCTCCCAAAAAAGCGAGTTGAAAAATGGAGCTCAGGGGCACTGCAATTCACAAACCTGCCTCGTTTTAAATGATACCTCTCGTCCACAAATATATTAAGGGAAGGCAACGAAGAGGCTTTGAAAGCAAGGCAGAATTGCAGGAAACAGATTTCAGGAGGTAGATTCGAATCGCCTTGAAAGCACATAAAATGCGGCAAAACGTGGACAATGATGCCCTTGGCCAAAAAGGGCGTATGCGATTTTTCCTGAATATATTCAGGAAAAAACGCATACGCCCTTTTTGGCCAACCAAGCAACCTGGAAAGGCCAATCAGCGCTCCAAAGAAGTCTCGCTTCCCAGCGTGCATAAGGGCCATGCGGAAAAAAGTGTCCAAACCAGAAATGCAGGACCGGCCATGGAGAAATGGGAGCCTTGCTACGCTGATGGGTGGGATGTACATTGCCAACAGCCACTCTGGAGAAGTGTACGGTGTGTTCTGAAACATCTAAAAAACACAGCTTGGAGAGCATAGGGCACTTCCACTCATGGGCGTATAAATTGGGAAAACTACAAATCAGCAAGACACAGGCACCCCAAAGTTTAGGGCTGCTCTGTTGACAAGAACCCCCACTTCATTACACCTTAAATATCCTAGGAAAGAGAAAAATGGATAAAGAAGTTGTGGTCCTCATGTACAATGGAATATCACTCAGCCATGAAATCAACGTCATAAGGCTAGTAGCAGCACGATGAGTGGATTTAGGTACGACGATTCTAAGTGAAATAAGTCACACAGAAAAAGACACTTATCATGAGATATCACTTCGAGAGGGAATGTAAAAACCGCTACACTTGAACTGAATTACAAAACAGAACAGAGTCACACGTTTAGGAAACACACTATGGCTGCTGAACGGGAAAGGTGAGGTGGGGTGATGCATAAAACAAGGGTTTCAAATTAGCTCAGATACCGTTCCATAAACCCAATATGTAAGAGACAAGACCTATTCCTTTTTCAGTGAACTGGACTCAACACCCCCTATTCATCGCACAAGAATATATCTGACTAGTAAGAATCTTCAAACCTATGTATTGATATCTCTCTGTAAGTGAGTCAAGGGGGTGTAAAGCGGCATAAACACAGCCGTGAAAAGCAGCTAAACCCCATTATAAAAATAAATTACTTCTCAAAACCCGTGAAACAAAGACAGTGAAAGAGAGAGAAATTCTTACAAAATTCGTTCAGGGGCTGTGATGCAACCTGGATTGACCATATCTAGACCCACAGCTGATTGAGACATAAGGGTGGACACTCTTGGGGCTGAGAGGTTCGGTGAGGTTGGGTGAGCCAACGCAGACCCTTTCAAGTAATACTGCATGGTACCCATCCCATGGGTCCCAAATCTCCAGGTTCAAGGGCATCTTCCTACGTCGAAAACAGGCATGAGAAACCCAGAAGATGTTACACCGTGTGATCGGGAAAGGTTTCTAAAACGCACCTCATTTCTCATCTCCTTGGCTCGGGTTCGCCATTCCAGCCGATTTACTAGCCATCTCCCTCCTTGGAGAATCAGCACCTTTAACCTCCTGTTCCGTACAGGTTGCAATTTGTCCTGAGGATGAACGGGAAGAGGGGGAACCAATGAGAGACTAGCTCTAGGTGTTGGGACAGGCACAGGTCACTCTATTTTCCCATCAGGAAGAAGAATTAAGCACAAGCTCAGCCTGCCCCCCAGAACCAGAAGAGGGCCTGAAGCAATCCTGCGCTTTTGCGGCCAGCTCCCAAAAATGCGAGTGGAAAAATGGAGCTCAGGGGCACTGCAATTCACAAACCTGCAGAGTTTTAAATGATACCTCTCGTCCACAAATATATTAAGGGAAGGCAACGAAGAGGCTTTGAAAGCAAGGCAGAAGTGCAGGAAACAGATTTCAGGAGGTAGATTCGAATCGCCTTGAAAGCACATGAAAAGCGGCAAAACGTGGACAATGATGCCCTTGGCCAAAAAGGGCGTATGCGTTTTTTCCTGAATATATTCAGGAAAAAACGCATACGCCCTTTTTGGCCAACCAAGCAACCTGGAAAGGCCAATCAGCGCTCCAAAGAAGCCTCACTTCCCAGCGGGCAAAAGGGCCATGCGGAAAAAAGTGTCCAAACCAGAAATGCAGGACCGGCCATGGAGAAATGGGAGCCTTGCTACGCTGATGGGTGGGATGTACATTGCCAACAGCCACTCTGGAGAAGTGTACGGTGTGTTCTGAAACATCTAAAAAACACAGCTTGGAGAGCATAGGGCACTTCCACTCATGGGCGTATAAATTGGGAAAACTAAAAATCAGCAAGACACAGGCACCCCAAAGTTTAGGGCTGCTCTGTTGACAAGAACCCCCACTTCATTACACCTTAAATATCCTAGGAAAGAGAAAAATGGATAAAGAAGTTGTGGTCCTCATGTACAATGGAATATCACTCAGCCATGAAATCAACGTCATAAGGCTAGTAGCAGCACGATGAGTGGATTTAGGTACGACGATTCTAAGTGAAATAAGTCACACAGAAAAAGACAGTTATCATAAGATATCACTTCTAGAGGGAATGTAAAAACCGCTACACTTGAACTGAATTACAAAACAGAACAGAGTCACACGTTTAGGAAACACACTATGGCTGCTGAAAGGGAAAGGTGAGGTGGGGTGATGCATAAAACAAGGGTTTCAAATTAGCTCAGATACCGTTCCATAAACCCAATATGTAAGAGACAAGACCTTTTCCTTTTTCAGTGAACTGGACTCAACACCCCCTATTCACCGCACAAGAATATATCTGACTAGTAAGAATCTTCAAACCTATGTATTGATATCTCTCTGTAAGTGAGTCAAGGGGGTGTAAAGCGGCATAAACACAGCCGTGAAAAGCAGCTAAACCCCATTATAAAAATAAATTACTTTTCAAAACCCGTGAAACAAAGACAGTGAAAGAGAGAGAAATTCTTACAAAATTCGTTCAGGGGCTGTGATGCAACCTGGATTGACCATATCTAGACCCACAGCTGATTGAGACATAAGGGTGGACACTCTTGGGGCTGAGAGGTTCGGTGAGGTTGGGTGAGCCAACGCAGACCCTTTCAAGTAATACTGCATGGTACCCATCCCATGGGTCCCAAATCTCCAGGTTCAAGGGCATCTTCCTACGTCGAAAACAGGCATGAGAAACCCAGAAGATGGTACACCGTGTGATCGGGAAAGGTTTCTAAAACGCACCTCATTTCTCATCTCCTTTGCTCGGGTTCGCCATTCCAGCCGATTTACTAGCCATCTCCCTCCTTGGAGAATCAGCACCTTTAACCTCCTGTTCCGTACAGGTTGCAATTTGTCCTGAGGATGAACGGGAAGAGGGGGAACCAATGAGAGACTAGCTCTAGGTGTTGGGACAGGCACAGGTCACTCTATTTTCCCATCAGGAAGAAGAATTAAGCACAAGCTCAGCCTGCCCCCCAGAACCAGAAGAGGGCCTGAAGCAATCCTGCGCTTTTGCGGCCAGCTCCCAAAAAAGCGAGTTGAAAAATGGAGCTCAGGGGCACTGCAATTCACAAACCTGCCTCGTTTTAAATGATACCTCTCGTCCACAAATATATTAAGGGAAGGCAACGAAGAGGCTTTGAAAGCAAGGCAGAATTGCAGGAAACAGATTTCAGGAGGTAGATTCGAATCGCCTTGAAAGCACATAAAATGCGGCAAAACGTGGACAATGATGCCCTTGGCCAAAAAGGGCGTATGCGATTTTTCCTGAATATATTCAGGAAAAAACGCATACGCCCTTTTTGGCCAACCAAGCAACCTGGAAAGGCCAATCAGCGCTCCAAAGAAGTCTCGCTTCCCAGCGTGCATAAGGGCCATGCGGAAAAAAGTGTCCAAACCAGAAATGCAGGACCGGCCATGGAGAAATGGGAGCCTTGCTACGCTGATGGGTGGGATGTACATTGCCAACAGCCACTCTGGAGAAGTGTACGGTGTGTTCTGAAACATCTAAAAAACACAGCTTGGAGAGCATAGGGCACTTCCACTCATGGGCGTATAAATTGGGAAAACTAAAAATCAGCAAGACACAGGCACCCCAAAGTTTAGGGCTGCTCTGTTGACAAGAACCCCCACTTCATTACACCTTAAATATCCTAGGAAAGAGAAAAATGGATAAAGAAGTTGTGGTCCTCATGTACAATGGAATATCACTCAGCCATGAAATCAACGTCATAAGGCTAGTAGCAGCACGATGAGTGGATTTAGGTACGACGATTCTAAGTGAAATAAGTCACACAGAAAAAGACACTTATCATAAGATATCACTTAGAGAGGGAATGTAAAAACCGCTACACTTGAACTGAATTACAAAACAGAACAGAGTCACACGTTTAGGAAACACACTATGGCTGCTGAACGGGAAAGGTGAGGTGGGGTGATGCATAAAACAAGGGTTTCAAATTAGCTCAGATACCGTTCCATAAACCCAATATGTAAGAGACAAGACCTATTCCTTTTTCAGTGAACTGGACTCAACACCCCCTATTCACCACACAAGAATATATCTGACTAGTAAGAACCTTCAAACCTATGTATTGATATCTCTCTGTAGGTGAGTGAAGGGGGTGTAAAGCGGCATAAACACAGCCGTGAAAAGCAGCTAAACCCCATTATAAAAATAAATTACTTTTCAAAACCCGTGAAACAAAGACAGTGAAAGAGAGAGAAATTCTTACAAAATTCGTTCAGGGGCTGTGATGCAACCTGCATTGACCATATCTAGACCCACAGCTGATTGAGACATAAGGGTGGACACTCTTGGGGCTGAGAGGTTCGGTGAGGTTGGGTGAGCCAATGCAGACCCTTTCAAGTAATACTGCATGGTACCCATCGCATGGGTCCCAAATATCCAGGTTCAAGGGCATCTTCCTACGTCGAAAACAGGCATGAGAAACCCAGAAGATGGTACACCGTGTGATCGGGAAAGGTTTCTAAAACGCACCTCATTTCTCATCTCCTTTGCTCGGTTCGCCATTCCAGCCGATTTACTAGCCATCTCCCTCCTTGGAGAATCAGCACCTTTAACCTCCTGTTCCGTACAGGTTGCAATTTGTCCTGAGGATGAACGGGAAGAGGGGGAACCAATGAGAGACTAGCTCTAGGTGTTGGGACAGGCACAGGTCACTCTATTTTCCCATCAGGAAGAAGAATTAAGCACAAGCTCAGCCTGCCCCCCAGAACCAGAAGAGGGCCTGAAGCAATCCTGCGCTTTTGCGGCCAGCTCCCAAAAAAGCGAGTTGAAAAATGGAGCTCAGGGGCACTGCAATTCACAAACCTGCCTCGTTTTAAATGATACCTCTCGTCCACAAATATATTAAGGGAAGGCAACGAAGAGGCTTTGAAAGCAAGGCAGAATTGCAGGAAACAGATTTCAGGAGGTAGATTCGAATCGCCTTGAAAGCACATGAAAAGCGGCAAAACGTAGACAATGATGCCCTTGGCCAAAAAGGGCGTATGCGTTTTTTCCTGAATATATTCAGGAAAAAACGCATACGCCCTTTTTGGCCAACCAAGCAACCTGGAAAGGCCAATCAGCGCTCCAAAGAATTCTCGCTTCCCAGCGTGCATAAGGGCCATGCGGAAAAAAGTGTCCAACCCAGAAATGCAGGACCGGCCATGGAGAAATGGGAGCCTTGCTACGCTGATGGGTGGGATGTAAATTGCCAACAGCCACTCTGGAGAAGTGTACGGTGTGTTCTGAAACATCTAAAAAACACAGCTTGGAGCGCATAGGGCACTTCCACTCATGGGCGTATAAATTGGGAAAACTAAAAATCAGCAAGACACAGGCACCCCAAAGTTTAGGGCTGCTCTGTTGACAAGAACCCCCACTTCATTACACCTTAAATATCCTAGGAAAGAGAAAAATGGATAAAGAAGTTGTGGTCCTCATGTACAATGGAATATCACTCAGCCATGAAATTCACGTCATAAGGCTAGTAGCAGCACGATGAGTGGATTTAGGTACGACGATTCTAAGTGAAATAAGTCACACAGAAAAAGACACTTATCATAAGATATCACTTCTAGAGGGAATGTAAAAACCGCTACACTTGAACTGAATTACAAAACAGAACAGAGTCACACGTTTAGGAAACACACTATGGCTGCTGAACGGGAAAGGTGAGGTGGGCTGATGCATAAAACAAGGGTTTCAAATTAGCTCAGATACCGTTCCATAAACCCAATATGTAAGAGACAAGACCTATTCCTTTTTCAGTGAACTGGACTAAACACCCCCTATTCACCGCACAAGAATATATCTGACTAGTAAGAATCTTCAAACCAATGTATTGATATCTCTCTGTAAGTGAGTCAAGGGGGTGTAAAGTGGCATAAACACAGCCGTGAAAAGCAGCTAAACCCCATTATAAAAATAAATTACTTTTCAAAACCCGTGAAACAAAGACAGTGAAAGAGAGAGAAATTCTTACAAAATTCGTTCAGGGGCTGTGATGCAACCTGGATTGACCATATCTAGACCCACAGCTGATTGAGACATAAGGGTGGACACTCTTGGGGTTGAGAGGTTCGGTGAGGTTGGGTGAGCCAACGCAGACCCTTTCAAGTAATACTGCATGGTACCCATCCCATGGGTCCCAAATCTCCAGGTTCAAGGGCATCTTCCTACGTCGAAAACAGGCATGAGAAACCCAGAAGATGGTACACCGTGTGATCGGGAAAGGTTTCTAAAACGCACCTCATTTCTCATCTCCTTTGCTCGGGTTCGCCATTCCAGCCGATTTACTAGCCATCTCCCTCCTTGGAGAATCAGCACCTTTAACCTCCTGTTCCGTACAGGTTGCAATTTGTCCTGAGGATGAACGGGAAGAGGGGGAACCAATGAGAGACTAGCTCTAGGTGTTGGGACAGGCACAGGTCACTCTATTTTCCCATCAGGAAGAAGAATTAAGCACAAGCTCAGCCTGCCCCCCAGAACCAGAAGAGGGCCTGAAGCAATCCTGCGCTTTTGCGGCCAGCTCCCAAAAAAGCGAGTTGAAAAATGGAGCTCAGGGGCACTGCAATTCACAAACCTGCCTCGTTTTAAATGATACCTCTCGTCCACAAATATATTAAGGGAAGGCAACGAAGAGGCTTTGAAAGCAAGGCAGAATTGCAGGAAACAGATTTCAGGAGGTAGATTCGAATCGCCTTGAAAGCACATGAAAAGCAGCAAAACGTGGACAATGATGCCCTTGGCCAAAAAGGGCATATGCGTTTTTTCCTGAATATATTCAGGAAAAAACGCATACGCCCTTTTTGGCCAACCAAGCAACCTGGAAAGGCCAATCAGCGCTCCAAAGAATTCTCGCTTCCCAGCGTGCATAAGGGCCATGCGGAAAAAAGTGTCCAACCCAGAAATGCAGGACCGGCCATGGAGAAATGGGAGCCTTGCTACGCTGATGGGTGGGATGTAAATTGCCAACAGCCACTCTGGAGAAGTGTACGGTGTGTTCTGAAACATCTAAAAAACACAGCTTGGAGCGCATAGGGCACTTCCACTCATGGGCGTATAAATTGGGAAAACTAAAAATCAGCAAGACACAGGCACCCCAAAGTTTAGGGCTGCTCTGTTGACAAGAACCCCCACTTCATTACACCTTAAATATCCTAGGAAAGAGAAAAATGGATAAAGAAGTTGTGGTCCTCATGTACAATGGAATATCACTCAGCCATGAAATTCACGTCATAAGGCTAGTAGCAGCACGATGAGTGGATTTAGGTACGACGATTCTAAGTGAAATAAGTCACACAGAAAAAGACACTTATCATAAGATATCACTTCTAGAGGGAATGTAAAAACCGCTACACTTGAACTGAATTACAAAACAGAACAGAGTCACACGTTTAGGAAACACACTATGGCTGCTGAACGGGAAAGGTGAGGTGGGCTGATGCATAAAACAAGGGTTTCAAATTAGCTCAGATACCGTTCCATAAACCCAATATGTAAGAGACAAGACCTATTCCTTTTTCAGTGAACTGGACTAAACACCCCCTATTCACCGCACAAGAATATATCTGACTAGTAAGAATCTTCAAACCAATGTATTGATATCTCTCTGTAAGTGAGTCAAGGGGGTGTAAAGCGGCATAAACACAGCCGTGAAAAGCAGCTAAACCCCATTATAAAAATAAATTACTTTTCAAAACCCGTGAAACAAAGACAGTGAAAGAGAGAGAAATTCTTACAAAATTCGTTCAGGGGCTGTGATGCAACCTGGATTGACCATATCTAGACCCACAGCTGATTGAGACATAAGGGTGGACACTCTTGGGGCTGAGAGGTTCGGTGAGGTTGGGTGAGCCAACGCAGACCCTTTCAAGTAATACTGCATGGTACCCATCCCATGGGTCCCAAATCTCCAGGTTCAAGGGCATCTTCCTACGTCGAAAACAGGCATGAGAAACCCAGAAGATGGTACACCGTGTGATCGGGAAAGGTTTCTAAAACGCACCTCATTTCTCATCTCCTTTGCTCGGGTTCGCCATTCCAGCCGATTTACTAGCCATCTCCCTCCTTGGAGAATCAGCACCTTTAACCTCCTGTTCCGTACAGGTTGCAATTTGTCCTGAGGATGAAGGGGAAGAGGGGGAACCAATGAGAGACTAGCTCTAGGTGTTGGGACAGGCACAGGTCACTCTATTTTCCCATCAGGAAGAAGAATTAAGCACAAGCTCAGCCTGCCCCCCAGAACCAGAAGAGGGCCTGAAGCAATCCTGCGCTTTTGCGGCCAGCTCCCAAAAAAGCGAGTTGAAAAATGGAGCTCAGGGGCACTGCAATTCACAAACCTGCCTCGTTTTAAATGATACCTCTCGTCCACAAATATATTAAGGGAAGGCAACGAAGAGGCTTTGAAAGCAAGGCAGAATTGCAGGAAACAGATTTCAGGAGGTAGATTCGAATCGCCTTGAAAGCACATGAAAAGCAGCAAAACGTGGACAATGATGCCCTTGGCCAAAAAGGGCATATGCGTTTTTTCCTGAATATATTCAGGAAAAAACGCATACGCCCTTTTTGGCCAACCAAGCAACCTGGAAAGGCCAATCAGCGCTCCAAAGAATTCTCGCTTCCCAGCGTGCATAAGGGCCATGCGGAAAAAAGTGTCCAACCCAGAAATGCAGGACCGGCCATGGAGAAATGGGAGCCTTGCTTCGCTGATGGGTGGGATGTAAATTGCCAACAGCCACTCTGGAGAAGTGTACGGTGTGTTCTGAAACATCTAAAAAACACAGCTTGGAGCGCATAGGGCACTTCCACTCATGGGCGTATAAATTGGGAAAACTAAAAATCAGCAAGACACAGGCACCCCAAAGTTTAGGGCTGCTCTGTTGACAAGAACCCCCACTTCATTACACCTTAAATATCCTAGGAAAGAGAAAAATGGATAAAGAAGTTGTGGTCCTCATGTACAATGGAATATCACTCAGCCATGAAATTCACGTCATAAGGCTAGTAGCAGCACGATGAGTGGATTTAGGTACGACGATTCTAAGTGAAATAAGTCACACAGAAAAAGACACTTATCATAAGATATCACTTCTAGAGGGAATGTAAAAACCGCTACACTTGAACTGAATTACAAAACAGAACAGAGTCACACGTTTAGGAAACACACTATGGCTGCTGAACGGGAAAGGTGAGGTGGGCTGATGCATAAAACAAGGGTTTCAAATTAGCTCAGATACCGTTCCATAAACCCAATATGTAAGAGACAAGACCTATTCCTTTTTCAGTGAACTGGACTAAACACCCCCTATTCACCGCACAAGAATATATCTGACTAGTAAGAATCTTCAAACCAATGTATTGATATCTCTCTGTAAGTGAGTCAAGGGGGTGTAAAGCGGCATAAACACAGCCGTGAAAAGCAGCTAAACCCCATTATAAAAATAAATTACTTTTCAAAACCCGTGAAACAAAGACAGTGAAAGAGAGAGAAATTCTTACAAAATTCGTTCAGGGGCTGTGATGCAACCTGGATTGACCATATCTAGACCCACAGCTGATTGAGACATAAGGGTGGACACTCTTGGGGCTGAGAGGTTCGGTGAGGTTGGGTGAGCCAACGCAGACCCTTTCAAGTAATACTGCATGGTACCCATCCCATGGGTCCCAAATCTCCAGGTTCAAGGGCATCTTCCTACGTCGAAAACAGGCATGAGAAACCCAGAAGATGGTACACCGTGTGATCGGGAAAGGTTTCTAAAACGCACCTCATTTCTCATCTCCTTTGCTCGGGTTCGCCATTCCAGCCGATTTACTAGCCATCTCCCTCCTTGGAGAATCAGCACCTTTAACCTCCTGTTCCGTACAGGTTGCAATTTGTCCTGAGGATGAACGGGAAGAGGGGGAACCAATGAGAGACTAGCTCTAGGTGTTGGGACAGGCACAGGTCACTCTATTTTCCCATCAGGAAGAAGAATTAAGCACAAGCTCAGCCTGCCCCCCAGAACCAGAAGAGGGCCTGAAGCAATCCTGCGCTTTTGCGGCCAGCTCCCAAAAAAGCGAGTTGAAAAATGGAGCTCAGGGGCACTGCAATTCACAAACCTGCCTCGTTTTAAATGATACCTCTCGTCCACAAATATATTAAGGGAAGGCAACGAAGAGGCTTTGAAAGCAAGGCAGAATTGCAGGAAACAGATTTCAGGAGGTAGATTCGAATCGCCTTGAAAGCACATGAAAAGCGGCAAAACGTAGACAATGATGCCCTTGGCCAAAAAGGGCGTATGCGTTTTTTCCTGAATATATTCAGGAAAAAACGCATACGCCCTTTTTGGCCAACCAAGCAACCTGGAAAGGCCAATCAGCGCTCCAAAGAATTCTCGCTTCCCAGCGTGCATAAGGGCCATGCGGAAAAAAGTGTCCAACCCAGAAATGCAGGACCGGCCATGGAGAAATGGGAGCCTTGCTACGCTGATGGGTGGGATGTAAATTGCCAACAGCCACTCTGGAGAAGTGTACGGTGTGTTCTGAAACATCTAAAAAACACAGCTTGGAGCGCATAGGGCACTTCCACTCATGGGCGTATAAATTGGGAAAACTAAAAATCAGCAAGACACAGGCACCCCAAAGTTTAGGGCTGCTCTGTTGACAAGAACCCCCACTTCATTACACCTTAAATATCCTAGGAAAGAGAAAAATGGATAAAGAAGTTGTGGTCCTCATGTACAATGGAATATCACTCAGCCATGAAATTCACGTCATAAGGCTAGTAGCAGCACGATGAGTGGATTTAGGTACGACGATTCTAAGTGAAATAAGTCACACAGAAAAAGACACTTATCATAAGATATCACTTCTAGAGGGAATGTAAAAACCGCTACACTTGAACTGAATTACAAAACAGAACAGAGTCACACGTTTAGGAAACACACTATGGCTGCTGAACGGGAAAGGTGAGGTGGGCTGATGCATAAAACAAGGGTTTCAAATTAGCTCAGATACCGTTCCATAAACCCAATATGTAAGAGACAAGACCTATTCCTTTTTCAGTGAACTGGACTAAACACCCCCTATTCACCGCACAAGAATATATCTGACTAGTAAGAATCTTCAAACCAATGTATTGATATCTCTCTGTAAGTGAGTCAAGGGGGTGTAAAGTGGCATAAACACAGCCGTGAAAAGCAGCTAAACCCCATTATAAAAATAAATTACTTTTCAAAACCCGTGAAACAAAGACAGTGAAAGAGAGAGAAATTCTTACAAAATTCGTTCAGGGGCTGTGATGCAACCTGGATTGACCATATCTAGACCCACAGCTGATTGAGACATAAGGGTGGACACTCTTGGGGTTGAGAGGTTCGGTGAGGTTGGGTGAGCCAACGCAGACCCTTTCAAGTAATACTGCATGGTACCCATCCCATGGGTCCCAAATCTCCAGGTTCAAGGGCATCTTCCTACGTCGAAAACAGGCATGAGAAACCCAGAAGATGGTACACCGTGTGATCGGGAAAGGTTTCTAAAACGCACCTCATTTCTCATCTCCTTTGCTCGGGTTCGCCATTCCAGCCGATTTACTAGCCATCTCCCTCCTTGGAGAATCAGCACCTTTAACCTCCTGTTCCGTACAGGTTGCAATTTGTCCTGAGGATGAACGGGAAGAGGGGGAACCAATGAGAGACTAGCTCTAGGTGTTGGGACAGGCACAGGTCACTCTATTTTCCCATCAGGAAGAAGAATTAAGCACAAGCTCAGCCTGCCCCCCAGAACCAGAAGAGGGCCTGAAGCAATCCTGCGCTTTTGCGGCCAGCTCCCAAAAAAGCGAGTTGAAAAATGGAGCTCAGGGGCACTGCAATTCACAAACCTGCCTCGTTTTAAATGATACCTCTCGTCCACAAATATATTAAGGGAAGGCAACGAAGAGGCTTTGAAAGCAAGGCAGAATTGCAGGAAACAGATTTCAGGAGGTAGATTCGAATCGCCTTGAAAGCACATGAAAAGCAGCAAAACGTGGACAATGATGCCCTTGGCCAAAAAGGGCATATGCGTTTTTTCCTGAATATATTCAGGAAAAAACGCATACGCCCTTTTTGGCCAACCAAGCAACCTGGAAAGGCCAATCAGCGCTCCAAAGAATTCTCGCTTCCCAGCGTGCATAAGGGCCATGCGGAAAAAAGTGTCCAACCCAGAAATGCAGGACCGGCCATGGAGAAATGGGAGCCTTGCTACGCTGATGGGTGGGATGTAAATTGCCAACAGCCACTCTGGAGAAGTGTACGGTGTGTTCTGAAACATCTAAAAAACACAGCTTGGAGCGCATAGGGCACTTCCACTCATGGGCGTATAAATTGGGAAAACTAAAAATCAGCAAGACACAGGCACCCCAAAGTTTAGGGCTGCTCTGTTGACAAGAACCCCCACTTCATTACACCTTAAATATCCTAGGAAAGAGAAAAATGGATAAAGAAGTTGTGGTCCTCATGTACAATGGAATATCACTCAGCCATGAAATTCACGTCATAAGGCTAGTAGCAGCACGATGAGTGGATTTAGGTACGACGATTCTAAGTGAAATAAGTCACACAGAAAAAGACACTTATCATAAGATATCACTTCTAGAGGGAATGTAAAAACCGCTACACTTGAACTGAATTACAAAACAGAACAGAGTCACACGTTTAGGAAACACACTATGGCTGCTGAACGGGAAAGGTGAGGTGGGCTGATGCATAAAACAAGGGTTTCAAATTAGCTCAGATACCGTTCCATAAACCCAATATGTAAGAGACAAGACCTATTCCTTTTTCAGTGAACTGGACTAAACACCCCCTATTCACCGCACAAGAATATATCTGACTAGTAAGAATCTTCAAACCAATGTATTGATATCTCTCTGTAAGTGAGTCAAGGGGGTGTAAAGCGGCATAAACACAGCCGTGAAAAGCAGCTAAACCCCATTATAAAAATAAATTACTTTTCAAAACCCGTGAAACAAAGACAGTGAAAGAGAGAGAAATTCTTACAAAATTCGTTCAGGGGCTGTGATGCAACCTGGATTGACCATATCTAGACCCACAGCTGATTGAGACATAAGGGTGGACACTCTTGGGGCTGAGAGGTTCGGTGAGGTTGGGTGAGCCAACGCAGACCCTTTCAAGTAATACTGCATGGTACCCATCCCATGGGTCCCAAATCTCCAGGTTCAAGGGCATCTTCCTACGTCGAAAACAGGCATGAGAAACCCAGAAGATGGTACACCGTGTGATCGGGAAAGGTTTCTAAAACGCACCTCATTTCTCATCTCCTTTGCTCGGGTTCGCCATTCCAGCCGATTTACTAGCCATCTCCCTCCTTGGAGAATCAGCACCTTTAACCTCCTGTTCCGTACAGGTTGCAATTTGTCCTGAGGATGAACGGGAAGAGGGGGAACCAATGAGAGACTAGCTCTAGGTGTTGGGACAGGCACAGGTCACTCTATTTTCCCATCAGGAAGAAGAATTAAGCACAAGCTCAGCCTGCCCCCCAGAACCAGAAGAGGGCCTGAAGCAATCCTGCGCTTTTGCGGCCAGCTCCCAAAAAAGCGAGTTGAAAAATGGAGCTCAGGGGCACTGCAATTCACAAACCTGCCTCGTTTTAAATGATACCTCTCGTCCACAAATATATTAAGGGAAGGCAACGAAGAGGCTTTGAAAGCAAGGCAGAATTGCAGGAAACAGATTTCAGGAGGTAGATTCGAATCGCCTTGAAAGCACATGAAAAGCAGCAAAACGTGGACAATGATGCCCTTGGCCAAAAAGGGCATATGCGTTTTTTCCTGAATATATTCAGGAAAAAACGCATACGCCCTTTTTGGCCAACCAAGGAACCTGGAAATGCAAATCATCGCTCCAAAAAAGTCTCGCTTCCCAGCGGGCAAAAGGGCCATGCGGAAAAAAGTGTCCAAACCAGAAATGCAGGACCGGCCATGGAGAAATGGGAGCCTTGCTACGCTGATGGGTGGGATGTAAATTGCCAACAGCCACTCTGGAGAAGTGTACGGTGTGTTCTGAAACATCTAAAAAACACAGCTTGGAGAGCATAGGGCACTTCCACTCATGGGCGTATAAATTGGGAAAAGTAAAAATCAGCAAGACACATGCACCCCAAAGTTTAGGGCTGCTCTGTTGACAAGAACCCCCACTTCATTACACCTTAAATATCCTAGGAAAGAGAAAAATGGATAAAGAAGTTGTGGTCCTCATGTACAATGGAATATCACTCAGCCATGAAATCAACGTCATAAGGCTAGTAGCAGCACGATGAGTGGATTTAGGTACGACGATTCTAAGTGAAATAAGTCACACAGAAAAAGACAGTTATCATAAGATATCACTTCTAGAGGGAATGTAAAAACCGCTACACTTGAACTGAATTACAAAACAGAACAGAGTCACACGTTTAGGAAACACACTATGGCTGCTGAAAGGGAAAGGTGAGGTGGGGTGATGCATAAAACAAGGGTTTCAAATTAGCTCAGATACCGTTCCATAAACCCAATAAGTAAGAGACAAGACCTATTCCTTTTTCAGTGAACTGGACTCAACACCCCCTATTCACCGCACAAGAATATATCTGACTAGTAAGAATCTTCAAACCAATGTATTGATATCTCTCTGTAAGTGAGTCAAGGGGGTGTAAAGCGGCATAAACACAGCCGTGAAAAGCAGCTAAACCCCATTATAAAAATAAATTACTTTTCAAAACCCGTGAAACAAAGACAGTGAAAGAGAGAGAAATTCTTACAAAATTCGTTCAGGGGATGTGATGCAACCTGGATTGACCATATCTAGACCCACAGCTGATTGAGACATAAGGGTGGACACTCTTGGGGCTGAGAGGTTCGGTGAGGTTGGGTGAGCCAACGCAGACCCTTTCAAGTAATACTGCATGGTACCCATCCCATGGGTCCCAAGTCTCCAGGTTCAAGGCCATCTTCCTACATGGAAAACAGGCATGAGAAACCCAGAAGATGGTACACCGTGTGATCGGGAAAGGTTTCTAAAACGCACCTCATTTCTCATCTCCTTTGCTCGGGTTCGCCATTCCAGCCGATTTACTAGCCATCTCCCTCCTTGGAGAATCAGCACCTTTAACCTCCTGTTCCGTACTGGTTGCAATTTGTCCTGAGGATGAACGGGAAGAGGGGGAACCAATGAGAGACTAGCTCTAGGTGTTGGGACAGGCACAGGTCACTCTATTTTCCCATCAGGAAGAAGAATTAAGCACAAGCTCAGCCTGCCCCCCAGAACCAGAAGAGGGCCTGAAGCAATCCTGCGCTTTTGCGGCCAGCTCCCAAAAAAGCGAGTTGAAAAATGGAGCTCAGGGGCACTGCAATTCACAAACCTGCCTCGTTTTAAATGATACCTCTCGTCCACAAATATATTAAGGGAAGGCAACGAAGAGGCTTTGAAAGCAAGGCAGAATTGCAGGAAACAGATTTCAGGAGGTAGATTCGAATCGCCTTGAAAGCACATGAAAAGCGGCAAAACGTGGACAATGATGCCCTTGGCCAAAAAGGGCGTATGCGTTTTTTCCTGAATATATTCAGGAAAAAACGCATACGCCCTTTTTGGCCAACCAAGCAACCTGGAAAGGCCAATCAGCGCTCCAAAGAAGTCTCGCTTCCCAGCGTGCATAAGGGCCATGCGGAAAAAAGTGTCTAAACCAGAAATGCAGGACCGGCCATGGAGAAATGGGAGCCTTGCTACGCTGATGGGTGGGATGTAAATTGCCAACAGCCACTCTGGAGAAGTGTACGGTGTGTTCTGAAACATCTAAAAAACACAGCTTGGAGAGCATAGGGCACTTCCACTCATGGGCGTATAAATTGGGAAAACTAAAAATCAGCAAGACACAGGCACCCCAAAGTTTAGGGCTGCTCTGTTGACAAGAACCCCCACTTCATTACACCTTAAATATCCTAGGAAAGAGAAAAATGGATAAAGAAGTTGTGGTCCTCATGTACAATGGAATATCACTCAGCCATGAAATCAACGTCATAAGGCTAGTAGCAGCACGATGACTGGATTTAGGTACGACGATTCTAAGTGAAATAAGTCACACAGAAAAAGACAGTTATCATAAGATATCACTTCTAGAGGGAATGTAAAAACCGCTACACTTGAACTGAATTACAAAACAGAACAGAGTCACACGTTTAGGAAACACACTATGGCTGCTGAAAGGGAAAGGTGAGGTGGGGTGATGCATAAAACAAGGGTTTCAAATTAGCTCAGATACCGTTTCATAAACCCAATATGTAAGAGACAAGACCTATTCCTTTTTCAGTGAACTGGACTCAACACCCCCTATTCACCGCACAAGAATATATCTGACTAGTAAGAATCTTCAAACCAATGTATTGATATCTCTCTGTAAGTGAGTCAAGGGGGTGTAAAGCGGCATAAACACAGCCGTGAAAAGCAGCTAAACCCCATTATAAAAATAAATTACTTTTCAAAACCCGTGAAACAAAGACAGTGAAAGAGAGAGAAATTCTTACAAAATTCGTTCAGGGGCTGTGATGCAACCTGGATTGACCATATCTAGACCCACAGCTGATTGAGACATAAGGGTGGACACTCTTGGGGCTGAGAGGTTCGGTGAGGTTGGGTGAGCCAACGCAGACCCTTTCAAGTAATACTGCATGGTACCCATCCCATGGGTCCCAAATCTCCAGGTTCAAGGGCATCTTCCTACGTCGAAAACAGGCATGAGAAACCCAGAAGATGGTACACCGTGTGATCGGGAAAGGTTTCTAAAACGCACCTCATTTCTCATCTCCTTGGCTCGGGTTCGCCATTCCAGCCGATTTACTAGCCATCTCCCTCCTTGGAGAATCAGCACCTTTAACCTCCTGTTCCGTACAGGTTGCAATTTGTCCTGAGGATGAACGGGAAGAGGGGGAACCAATGAGAGACTAGCTCTAGGTGTTGGGACAGGCACAGGTCACTCTATTTTCCCATCAGGAAGAAGAATTAAGCACAAGCTCAGCCTGCCCCCCAGAACCAGAAGAGGGCCTGAAGCAATCCTGCGCTTTTGCGGCCAACTCCCAAAAAAGCGAGTTGAAAAATGGAGCTCAGGGGCACTGCAATTCACAAACCTGCCTCGTTTTAAATGATACCTCTCGTCCACAAATATATTAAGGGAAGGCAACGAAGAGGCTTTGAAAGCAAGGCAGAATTGCAGGAAACAGATTTCAGGAGGTAGATTCGAATCGCCTTGAAAGCACATGAAAAGCGGCAAAACGTGGACAATGATGCCCTTGGCAAAAAAGGGCGTATGCGTTTTTTCCTGAATATATTCAGGAAAAAACGCATACGCCCTTTTTGGCCAACCAAGCAACCTGGAAAGGCCAATCAGCGCTCCAAAGAAGTCTCGCTTCCCAGCGTGCATAAGGGCCATGCGGAAAAAAGTGTCCAAACCAGAAATGCAGGACCGGCCATGGAGAAATGGGAGCCTTGCTACGCTGATGGGTGGGATGTAAATTGCCAACAGCCACTCTGGAGAAGTGTACGGTGTGTTCTGAAACATCTAAAAAACACAGCTTGGAGAGCATAGGGCACTTCCACTCATGGGCGTATAAATTGGGAAAACTAAAAATCAGCAAGACACAGGCACCCCAAAGTTTAGGGCTGCTCTGTTGACAAGAACCCCCACTTCATTACACCTTAAATATCCTAGGAAAGAGAAAAATGGATAAAGAAGTTGTGGTCCTCATGTACAATGGAATATCACTCAGCCATGAAATCAACGTCATAAGGCTAGTAGCAGCACGATGAGTGGATTTAGGTACGACGATTCTAAGTGAAATAAGTCACACAGAAAAAGACAGTTATCATAAGATATCACTTCTAGAGGGAATGTAAAAACCGCTACACTTGAACTGAATTACAAAACAGAACAGAGTCACACGTTTAGGAAACACACTATGGCTGCTGAAAGGGAAAGGTGAGGTGGGGTGATGCATAAAACAAGGGTTTCAAATTAGCTCAGATACCGTTCCATAAACCCAATATGTAAGAGACAAGACCTATTCCTTTTTCAGTGAACTGGACTCAACACCCCCTATTCACCGCACAAGAATATATCTGACTAGTAAGAATCTTCAAACCAATGTATTGATATCTCTCTGTAAGTGAGTCAAGGGGGTGTAAAGCGGCATAAACACAGCCGTGAAAAGCAGCTAAACCCCATTATAAAAATAAATTACTTTTCAAAACCCGTGAAACAAAGACAGTGAAAGAGAGAGAAATTCTTACAAAATTCGTTCAGGGGCTGTGATGCAACCTGGATTGACCATATCTAGACCCACAGCTGATTGAGACATAAGGGTGGACACTCTTGGGGCTGAGAGGTTCGGTGAGGTTGGGTGAGCCAACGCAGACCCTTTCAAGTAATACTGCATGGTACCCATCCCATGGGTCCCAAATCTCCAGGTTCAAGGGCATCTTCCTACGTCGAAAACAGGCATGAGAAACCCAGAAGATGGTACACCGTGTGATCGGGAAAGGTTTCTAAAACGCACCTCATTTCTCATCTCCTTGGCTCGGGTTCGCCATTCCAGCCGATTTACTAGCCATCTCCCTCCTTGGAGAATCAGCACCTTTAACCTCCTGTTCCGTACAGGTTGCAATTTGTCCTGAGGATGAACGGGAAGAGGGGGAACCAATGAGAGACTAGCTCTAGGTGTTGGGACAGGCACAGGTCACTCTATTTTCCCATCAGGAAGAAGAATTAAGCACAAGCTCAGCCTGCCCCCCAGAACCAGAAGAGGGCCTGAAGCAATCCTGCGCTTTTGCGGCCAGCTCCCAAAAAAGCGAGTTGAAAAATGGAGCTCAGGGGCACTGCAATTCACAAACCTGCCTCGTTTTAAATGATACCTCTCGTCCACAAATATATTAAGGGAAGGCAACGAAGAGGCTTTGAAAGCAAGGCAGAATTGCAGGAAACAGATTTCAGGAGGTAGATTCGAATCGCCTTGAAAGCACATGAAAAGCGGCAAAACGTGGACAATGATGCCCTTGGCCAAAAAGGGCGTATGCGTTTTTTCCTGAATATATTCAGGAAAAAACGCATACGCCCTTTTTGGCCAACCAAGCAACCTGGAAAGGCCAATCAGCGCTCCAAAGAAGTCTCGCTTCCCAGCGTGCATAAGGGCCATGCGGAAAAAAGTGTCCAAACCAGAAATGCAGGACCGGCCATGGAGAAATGGGAGCCTTGCTACGCTGATGGGTGGGATGTAAATTGCCAACAGCCACTCTGGAGAAGTGTACGGTGTGTTCTGAAACATCTAAAAAACACAGCTTGGAGAGCATAGGGCACTTCCACTCATGGGCGTATAAATTGGGAAAACTAAAAATCAGCAAGACACAGGCACCCCAAAGTTTAGGGCTGCTCTGTTGACAAGAACCCCCACTTCATTACACCTTAAATATCCTAGGAAAGAGAAAAATGGATAAAGAAGTTGTGGTCCTCATGTACAATGGAATATCACTCAGCCATGAAATCAACGTCATAAGGCTAGTAGCAGCACGATGAGTGGATTTAGGTACGACGATTCTAAGTGAAATAAGTCACACAGAAAAAGACAGTTATCATAAGATATCACTTCTAGAGGGAATGTAAAAACCGCTACACTTGAACTGAATTACAAAACAGAACAGAGTCACACGTTTAGGAAACACACTATGGCTGCTGAAAGGGAAAGGTGAGGTGGGGTGATGCATAAAACAAGGGTTTCAAATTAGCTCAGATACCGTTCCATAAACCCAATATGTAAGAGACAAGACCTATTCCTTTTTCAGTGAACTGGACTCAACACCCCCTATTCACCGCACAAGAATATATCTGACTAGTAAGAATCTTCAAACCAATGTATTGATATCTCTCTGTAAGTGAGTCAAGGGGGTGTAAAGCGGCATAAACACAGCCGTGAAAAGCAGCTAAACCCCATTATAAAAATAAATTACTTTTCAAAACCCGTGAAACAAAGACAGTGAAAGAGAGAGAAATTCTTACAAAATTCGTTCAGGGGCTGTGATGCAACCTGGATTGACCATATCTAGACCCACAGCTGATTGAGACATAAGGGTGGACACTCTTGGGGCTGAGAGGTTCGGTGAGGTTGGGTGAGCCAACGCAGACCCTTTCAAGTAATACTGCATGGTACCCATCCCATGGGTCCCAAATCTCCAGGTTCAAGGGCATCTTCCTACGTCGAAAACAGGCATGAGAAACCCAGAAGATGGTACACCGTGTGATCGGGAAAGTTTTCTAAAACGCACCTCATTTCTCATCTCCTTGGCTCGGGTTCGCCATTCCAGCCGATTTACTAGCCATCTCCCTCCTTGGAGAATCAGCACCTTTAACCTCCTGTTCCGTACAGGTTGCAATTTGTCCTGAGGATGAACGGGAAGAGGGGGAACCAATGAGAGACTAGCTCTAGGTGTTGGGACAGGCACAGGTCACTCTATTTTCCCATCAGGAAGAAGAATTAAGCACAAGCTCAGCCTGCCCCCCAGAACCAGAAGAGGGCCTGAAGCAATCCTGCGCTTTTGCGGCCAACTCCCAAAAAAGCGAGTTGAAAAATGGAGCTCAGGGGCACTGCAATTCACAAACCTGCCTCGTTTTAAATGATACCTCTCGTCCACAAATATATTAAGGGAAGGCAACGAAGAGGCTTTGAAAGCAAGGCAGAATTGCAGGAAACAGATTTCAGGAGGTAGATTCGAATCGCCTTGAAAGCACATGAAAAGTGGCAAAACGTGGACAATGATGCCCTTGGCCAAAAAGGGCGTATGCGTTTTTTCCTGAATATATTCAGGAAAAAACGCATACGCCCTTTTTGGCCAACCAAGCAACCTGGAAAGGCCAATCAGCGCTCCAAAGAAGTCTCGCTTCCCAGCGTGCATAAGGGCCATGCGGAAAAAAGTGTCCAAACCAGAAATGCAGGACCGGCCATGGAGAAATGGGAGCCTTGCTACGCTGATGGGTGGGATGTAAATTGCCAACAGCCACTCTGGAGAAGTGTACGGTGTGTTCTGAAACATCTAAAAAACACAGCTTGGAGAGCATAGGGCACTTCCACTCATGGGCGTATAAATTGGGAAAACTAAAAATCAGCAAGACACAGGCACCCCAAAGTTTAGGGCTGCTCTGTTGACAAGAACCCCCACTTCATTACACCTTAAATATCCTAGGAAAGAGAAAAATGGATAAAGAAGTTGTGGTCCTCATGTACAATGGAATATCACTCAGCCATGAAATCAACGTCATAAGGCTAGTAGCAGCACGATGAGTGGATTTAGGTACGACGATTCTAAGTGAAATAAGTCACACAGAAAAAGACAGTTATCATAAGATATCACTTCTAGAGGGAATGTAAAAACCGCTACACTTGAACTGAATTACAAAACAGAACAGAGTCACACGTTTAGGAAACACACTATGGCTGCTGAAAGGGAAAGGTGAGGTGGGGTGATGCATAAAACAAGGGTTTCAAATTAGCTCAGATACCGTTCCATAAACCCAATATGTAAGAGACAAGACCTATTCCTTTTTCAGTGAACTGGACTCAACACCCCCTATTCACCGCACAAGAATATATCTGACTAGTAAGAATCTTCAAACCAATGTATTGATATCTCTCTGTAAGTGAGTCAAGGGGGTGTAAAGCAGCATAAACACAGCCGTGAAAAGCAGCTAAACCCCATTATAAAAATAAATTACTTTTCAAAACCCGTGAAACAAAGACAGTGAAAGAGAGAGAAATTCTTACAAAATTCGTTCAGGGGCTGTGATGCAACCTGGATTGACCATATCTAGACCCACAGCTGATTGAGACATAAGGGTGGACACTCTTGGGGCTGAGAGGTTCGGTGAGGTTGGGTGAGCCAACGCAGACCCTTTCAAGTAATACTGCATGGTACCCATCCCATGGGTCCCAAATCTCCAGGTTCAAGGGCATCTTCCTACGTCGAAAACAGGCATGAGAAACCCAGAAGATGGTACACCGTGTGATCGGGAAAGGTTTCTAAAACGCACCTCATTTCTCATCTCCTTGGCTCGGGTTCGCCATTCCAGCCGATTTACTAGCCATCTCCCTCCTTGGAGAATCAGCACCTTTAACCTCCTGTTCCGTACAGGTTGCAATTTGTCCTGAGGATGAACGGGAAGAGGGGGAACCAATGAGAGACTAGCTCTAGGTGTTGGGACAGGCACAGGTCACTCTATTTTCCCATCAGGAAGAAGAATTAAGCACAAGCTCAGCCTGCCCCCCAGAACCAGAAGAGGGCCTGAAGCAATCCTGCGCTTTTGCGGCCAGCTCCCAAAAAAGCGAGTTGAAAAATGGAGCTCAGGGGCACTGCAATTCACAAACCTGCCTCGTTTTAAATGATACCTCTCGTCCACAAATATATTAAGGGAAGGCAACGAAGAGGCTTTGAAAGCAAGGCAGAATTGCAGGAAACAGATTTCAGGAGGTAGATTCGAATCGCCTTGAAAGCACATGAAAAGCGGCAAAACGTGGACAATGATGCCCTTGGCCAAAAAGGGCGTATGCGTTTTTTCCTGAATATATTCAGGAAAAAACGCATACGCCCTTTTTGGCCAACCAAGCAACCTGGAAAGGCCAATCAGCGCTCCAAAGAAGTCTCGCTTCCCAGCATGCATAAGGGCCATGCGGAAAAAAGTGTCCAAACCAGAAATGCAGGACCGGCCATGGAGAAATGGGAGCCTTGCTACGCTGATGGGTGGGATGTAAATTGCCAACAGCCACTTTGGAGAAGTGTACGGTGTGTTCTGAAACATCTAAAAAACACAGCTTGGAGAGCATAGGGCACTTCCACTCATGGGCGTATAAATTGGGAAAACTAAAAATCAGCAAGACACAGGCACCCCAAAGTTTAGGGCTGCTCTGTTGACAAGAACCCCCACTTCATTACACCTTAAATATCCTAGGAAAGAGAAAAATGGATAAAGAAGTTGTGGTCCTCATGTACAATGGAATATCACTCAGCCATGAAATCAACGTCATAAGGCTAGTAGCAGCACGATGAGTGGATTTAGGTACGACGATTCTAAGTGAAATAAGTCACACAGAAAAAGACAGTTATCATAAGATATCACTTCTAGAGGGAATGTAAAAACCGCTACACTTGAACTGAATTACAAAACAGAACAGAGTCACACGTTTAGGAAACACACTATGGCTGCTGAAAGGGAAAGGTGAGGTGGGGTGATGCATAAAACAAGGGTTTCAAATTAGCTCAGATACCGTTCCATAAACCCAATATGTAAGAGACAAGACCTATTCCTTTTTCAGTGAACTGGACTCAACACCCCCTATTCACCGCACAAGAATATATCTGACTAGTAAGAATCTTCAAACCAATGTATTGATATCTCTCTGTAAGTGAGTCAAGGGGGTGTAAAGCGGCATAAACACAGCCGTGAAAAGCAGCTAAACCCCATTATAAAAATAAATTACTTTTCAAAACCCGTGAAACAAAGACAGTGAAAGAGAGAGAAATTCTTACAAAATTCGTTCAGGGGCTGTGATGCAACCTGGATTGACCATATCTAGACCCACAGCTGATTGAGACATAAGGGTGGACACTCTTGGGGCTGAGAGGTTCGGTGAGGTTGGGTGAGCCAACGCAGACCCTTTCAAGTAATACTGCATGGTACCCATCCCATGGGTCCCAAATCTCCAGGTTCAAGGGCATCTTCCTACGTCGAAAACAGGCATGAGAAACCCAGAAGATGGTACACCGTGTGATCGGGAAAGGTTTCTAAAACGCACCTCATTTCTCATCTCCTTGGCTCGGGTTCGCCATTCCAGCCGATTTACTAGCCATCTCCCTCCTTGGAGAATCAGCACCTTTAACCTCCTGTTCCGTACAGGTTGCAATTTGTCCTGAGGATGAACGGGAAGAGGGAGAACCAATGAGAGACTAGCTCTAGGTGTTGGGACAGGCACAGGTCACTCTATTTTCCCATCAGGAAGAAGAATTAAGCACAAGCTCAGCCTGCCCCCCAGAACCAGAAGAGGGCCTGAAGCAATCCTGCGCTTTTGCGGCCAACTCCCAAAAAAGCGAGTTGAAAAATGGAGCTCAGGGGCACTGCAATTCACAAACCTGCCTCGTTTTAAATGATACCTCTCGTCCACAAATATATTAAGGGAAGGCAACGAAGAGGCTTTGAAAGCAAGGCAGAATTGCAGGAAACAGATTTCAGGAGGTAGATTCGAATCGCCTTGAAAGCACATGAAAAGCGGCAAAACGTGGACAATGATGCCCTTGGCCAAAAAGGGCGTATGCGTTTTTTCCTGAATATATTCAGGAAAAAACGCATACGCCCTTTTTGGCCAACCAAGCAACCTGGAAAGGCCAATCAGCGCTCCAAAGAAGTCTCGCTTCCCAGCGTGCATAAGGGCCATGCGGAAAAAAGTGTCCAAACCAGAAATGCAGGACCGGCCATGGAGAAATGGGAGCCTTGCTACGCTGATGGGTGGGATGTAAATTGCCAACAGCCACTCTGGAGAAGTGTACGGTGTGTTCTGAAACATCTAAAAAACACAGCTTGGAGAGCATAGGGCACTTCCACTCATGGGCGTATAAATTGGGAAAACTAAAAATCAGCAAGACACAGGCACCCCAAAGTTTAGGGCTGCTCTGTTGACAAGAACCCCCACTTCATTACACCTTAAATATCCTAGGAAAGAGAAAAATGGATAAAGAAGTTGTGGTCCTCATGTACAATGGAATATCACTCAGCCATGAAATCAACGTCATAAGGCTAGTAGCAGCATGATGAGTGGATTTAGGTACGACGATTCTAAGTGAAATAAGTCACACAGAAAAAGACAGTTATCATAAGATATCACTTCTAGAGGGAATGTAAAAACCGCTACACTTGAACTGAATTACAAAACAGAACAGAGTCACACGTTTAGGAAACACACTATGGCTGCTGAAAGGGAAAGGTGAGGTGGGGTGATGCATAAAACAAGGGTTTCAAATTAGCTCAGATACCGTTCCATAAACCCAATATGTAAGAGACAAGACCTATTCCTTTTTCAGTGAACTGGACTCAACACCCCCTATTCACCGCACAAGAATATATCTGACTAGTAAGAATCTTCAAACCAATGTATTGATATCTCTCTGTAAGTGAGTCAAGGGGGTGTAAAGCGGCATAAACACAGCCGTGAAAAGCAGCTAAACCCCATTATAAAAATAAATTACTTTTCAAAACCCGTGAAACAAAGACAGTGAAAGAGAGAGAAATTCTTACAAAATTCGTTCAGGGGCTGTGATGCAACCTGGATTGACCATATCTAGACCCACAGCTGATTGAGACATAAGGGTGGACACTCTTGGGGCTGAGAGGTTCGGTGAGGTTGGGTGAGCCAACGCAGACCCTTTCAAGTAATACTGCATGGTACCCATCCCATGGGTCCCAAATCTCCAGGTTCAAGGGCATCTTCCTACGTCGAAAACAGGCATGAGAAACCCAGAAGATGGTACACCGTGTGATCGGGAAAGGTTTCTAAAACGCACCTCATTTCTCATCTCCTTGGCTCGGGTTCGCCATTCCAGCCGATTTACTAGCCATCTCCCTCCTTGGAGAATCAGCACCTTTAACCTCCTGTTCCGTACAGGTTGCAATTTGTCCTGAGGATGAACGGGAAGAGGGGGAACCAATGAGAGACTAGCTCTAGGTGTTGGGACAGGCACAGGTCACTCTATTTTCCCATCAGGAAGAAGAATTAAGCACAAGCTCAGCCTGCCCCCCAGAACCAGAAGAGGGCCTGAAGCAATCCTGCGCTTTTGCGGCCAGCTCCCAAAAAAGCGAGTTGAAAAATGGAGCTCAGGGGCACTGCAATTCACAAACCTGCCTCGTTTTAAATGATACCTCTCGTCCACAAATATATTAAGGGAAGGCAACGAAGAGGCTTTGAAAGCAAGGCAGAATTGCAGGAAACAGATTTCAGGAGGTAGATTCGAATCGCCTTGAAAGCACATGAAAAGCGGCAAAACGTGGACAATGATGCCCTTGGCCAAAAAGGGCGTATGCGTTTTTTCCTGAATATATTCAGGAAAAAACGCATACGCCCTTTTTGGCCAACCAAGCAACCTGGAAAGGCCAATCAGCGCTCCAAAGAAGTCTCGCTTCCCAGCGTGCATAAGGGCCATGCGGAAAAAAGTGTCCAAACCAGAAATGCAGGACCGGCCATGGAGAAATGGGAGCCTTGCTACGCTGATGGGTGGGATGTAAATTGCCAACAGCCACTCTGGAGAAGTGTACGGTGTGTTCTGAAACATCTAAAAAACACAGCTTGGAGAGCATAGGGCACTTCCACTCATGGGCGTATAAATTGGGAAAACTAAAAATCAGCAAGACACAGGCACCCCAAAGTTTAGGGCTGCTCTGTTGACAAGAACCCCCACTTCATTACACCTTAAATATCCTAGGAAAGAGAAAAATGGATAAAGAAGTTGTGGTCCTCATGTACAATGGAATATCACTCAGCCATGAAATCAACGTCATAAGGCTAGTAGCAGCACGATGAGTGGATTTAGGTACGACGATTCTAAGTGAAATAAGTCACACAGAAAAAGACAGTTATCATAAGATATCACTTCTAGAGGGAATGTAAAAACCGCTACACTTGAACTGAATTACAAAACAGAACAGAGTCACACGTTTAGGAAACACACTATGGCTGCTGAAAGGGAAAGGTGAGGTGGGGTGATGCATAAAACAAGGGTTTCAAATTAGCTCAGATACCGTTCCATAAACCCAATATGTAAGAGACAAGACCTATTCCTTTTTCAGTGAACTGGACTCAACACCCCCTATTCACCGCACAAGAATATATCTGACTAGTAAGAATCTTCAAACCAATGTATTGATATCTCTCTGTAAGTGAGTCAAGGGGGTGTAAAGCGGCATAAACACAGCCGTGAAAAGCAGCTAAACCCCATTATAAAAATAAATTACTTTTCAAAACCCGTGAAACAAAGACAGTGAAAGAGAGAGAAATTCTTACAAAATTCGTTCAGGGGCTGTGATGCAACCTGGATTGACCATATCTAGACCCACAGCTGATTGAGACATAAGGGTGGACACTCTTGGGGCTGAGAGGTTCGGTGAGGTTGGGTGAGCCAACGCAGACCCTTTCAAGTAATACTGCATGGTACCCATCCCATGGGTCCCAAATCTCCAGGTTCAAGGCCATCTTCCTACATAGAAAACAGGCATGAGAAACCCAGAAGATGGTACACCGTGTGATCGGGAAAGGTTTCTAAAACGCACCTCATTTCTCATCTCCTTTGCTCGGGTTCGCCATTCCAGCCGATTTACTAGCCATCTCCCTCCTTGGAGAATCAGCACCTTTAACCTCCTGTTCCGTACAGGTTGCAATTTGTCCTGAGGATGAACGGGAAGAGGGGGAACCAATGAGAGACTAGCTCTAGGTGTTGGGACAGGCACAGGTCACTCTATTTTCCCATCAGGAAGAAGAATTAAGCACAAGCTCAGCCTGCCCCCCAGAACCAGAAGAGGGCCTGAAGCAATCCTGCGCTTTTGCGGCCAGCTCCCAAAAAAGCGAGTTGAAAAATGGAGCTCAGGGGCACTGCAATTCACAAACCTGCAGAGTTTTAAATGATACCTCTCGTCCACAAATATATTAAGGGAAGGCAACGAAGAGGCTTTGAAAGCAAGGCAGAATTGCAGGAAACAGATTTCAGGAGGTAGATTCGAATCGCCTTGAAAGCACATGAAAAGCGGCAAAACGTGGACAATGATGCCCTTGGCCAAAAAGGGCGTATGCGTTTTTTCCTGAATATATTCAGGAAAAAACGCATACGCCCTTTTTGGCCAACCAAGCAACCTGGAAAGGCCAATCAGCGCTCCAAAGAAGTCTCGCTTCCCAGCGTGCATAAGGGCCATGCGGAAAAAAGTGTCCAAACCAGAAATGCAGGACCGGCCATGGAGAAATGGGAGCCTTGCTACGCTGATGGGTGGGATGTAAATTGCCAACAGCCACTCTGGAGAAGTGTACGGTGTGTTCTGAAACATCTAAAAAACACAGCTTGGAGAGCATAGGGCACTTCCACTCATGGGCGTATAAATTGGGAAAACTAAAAATCAGCAAGACACAGGCACCCCAAAGTTTAGGGCTGCTCTGTTGACAAGAACCCCCACTTCATTACACCTTAAATATCCTAGGAAAGAGAAAAATGGATAAAGAAGTTGTGGTCCTCATGTACAATGGAATATCACTCAGCCATGAAATCAACGTCATAAGGCTAGTAGCAGCACGATGAGTGGATTTAGGTACGACGATTCTAAGTGAAATAAGTCACACAGAAAAAGACAGTTATCATAAGATATCACTTCTAGAGGGAATGTAAAAACCGCTACACTTGAACTGAATTACAAAACAGAACAGAGTCACACGTTTAGGAAACACACTATGGCTGCTGAAAGGGAAAGGTGAGGTGGGGTGATGCATAAAACAAGGGTTTCAAATTAGCTCAGATACCGTTCCATAAACCCAATATGTAAGAGACAAGACCTATTCCTTTTTCAGTGAACTGGACTCAACACCCCCTATTCACCGCACAAGAATATATCTGACTAGTAAGAATCTTCAAACCAATGTATTGATATCTCTCTGTAAGTGAGTCAAGGGGGTGTAAAGCGGCATAAACACAGCCGTGAAAAGCAGCTAAACCCCATTATAAAAATAAATTACTTTTCAAAACCCGTGAAACAAAGACAGTGAAAGAGAGAGAAATTCTTACAAAATTCGTTCAGGGGCTGTGATGCAACCTGGATTGACCATATCTAGACCCACAGCTGATTGAGACATAAGGGTGGACACTCTTGGGGCTGAGAGGTTCGGTGAGGTTGGGTGAGCCAACGCAGACCCTTTCAAGTAATACTGCATGGTACCCATCCCATGGGTCCCAAATCTCCAGGTTCAAGGCCATCTTCCTACATGGAAAACAGGCATGAGAAACCCAGAAGATGGTACACCGTGTGATCGGGAAAGGTTTCTAAAACGCACCTCATTTCTCATCTCCTTGGCTCGGGTTCGCCATTCCAGCCGATTTACTAGCCATCTCCCTCCTTGGAGAATCAGCACCTTTAACCTCCTGTTCCGTACAGGTTGCAATTTGTCCTGAGGATGAACGGGAAGAGGGGGAACCAATGAGAGACTAGCTCTAGGTGTTGGGACAGGCACAGGTCACTCTATTTTCCCATCAGGAAGAAGAATTAAGCACAAGCTCAGCCTGCCCCCCAGAACCAGAAGAGGGCCTGAAGCAATCCTGCGCTTTTGCGGCCAGCTCCCAAAAAAGCGAGTTGAAAAATGGAGCTCAGGGGCACTGCAATTCACAAACCTGCAGAGTTTTAAATGATACCTCTCATCCACAAATATATTAAGGGAAGGCAACGAAGAGGCTTTGAAAGCAAGGCAGAATTGCAGGCAACAGATTTCAGGAGGTAGATTCGAATCGCCTTGAAAGCACATGAAAAGCGGCAAAACGTGGACAATGATGCCCTTGGCCAAAAAGGGCGTATGCGTTTTTTCCTGAATATATTCAGGAAAAAACGCATACGCCCTTTTTGGCCAACCAAGCAACCTGGAAATGCCAATCAGCGCTCCAAAGAAGTCTCGCTTCCCAGCGGGCAAAAGGGCCATGCGGAAAAAAGTGTCCAAACCAGAAATGCAGGACCGGCCATGGAGAAATGGGAGCCTTGCTACGCTGATGGGTGGGATATAAATTGCCAACAGCCACTCTGGAGAAGTGTACGGTGTGTTCTGAAACATCTAAAAAACACAGCTTGGAGAGCATAGGGCACTTCCACTCATGGGCGTATAAATTGGGAAAACTAAAAATCAGCAAGACACAGGCACCCCAAAATTTAGGGCTGCTCTGTTGACAAGAACCCCCACTTCATTACACCTTAAATATCCTAGGAAAGAGAAAAATGGATAAAGAAGTTGTGGTCCTCATGTACAATGGAATATCACTCAGCCATGAAATCCACGTCATAAGGCTAGTAGCAGCACGATGAGTGGATTTAGGTACGACGATTCTAAGTGAAATAAGTCACACAGAAAAACACACTTATCATAAGATATCACTTGTAGAGGGAATGTAAAAACCGCTACACTTGAACTGAATTACAAAACAGAACAGAGTCACACGTTTAGGAAACACACTATGGCTGCTGAACGGGAAAGGTGAGGTGGGGTGATGCATAAAACAAGGGTTTCAAATTAGCTCAGATACCGTTCCATAAACCCAATATGTAAGAGACAAGACCTATTCCTTTTTCAGTGAACTGGACTCAACACCCCCTATTCACCGCACAAGAATATATCTGACTAGTAAGAATCTTCAAACCTATGTATTGATATCTCTCTGTAAGTGAGTCAAGGGGGTGTAAAGCGGCATAAACACAGCCGTGAAAAGCAGCTAAACCCCATTATAAAAATAAATTACTTTTCAAAACCCGTGAAACAAAGACAGTGAAAGAGAGAGAAATTCTTACAAAATTCGTTCAGGGGCTGTGATGCAACCTGGATTGACCATATCTAGACCCACAGCTGATTGAGACATAAGGGTGGACACTCTTGGGGCTGAGAGGTTCGGTGAGGTTGGGTGAGCCAACGCAGACCCTTTCAAGTAATACTGCATGGTACCCATCCCATGGGTCCCAATCTCCAGGTTCAAGGGCATCTTCCTACGTCGAAAACAGGCATGAGAAACCCAGAAGATGGTACACCGTGTGATCGGGAAAGGTTTCTAAAACGCACCTCATTTCTCATCTCCTTTGCTCGGGTTCGCCATTCCAGCCGATTTACTAGCCATCTCCCTCCTTGGAGAATCAGCATCTTTAACCTCCTGTTCCGTACAGGTTGCAATTTGTCCTGAGGATGAACGGGAAGAGGGGGAACCAATGAGAGACTAGCTCTAGGTGTTGGGACAGGCACAGGTCACTCTATTTTCCCATCAGGAGGAAGAATTAAGCACAAGCTCAGCCTGCCACCCAGAACCAGAAGAGGGCCTGAAGCAATCCTGCGCTTTTGCGGCCAGCTCCCAAAAAAGCGAGTTGAAAAATGGAGCTCAGGGGCACTGCAATTCACAAACCTGCAGAGTTTTAAATGATACCTCTCATCCACAAATATATTAAGGGAAGGCAACGAAGAGGCTTTGAAAGCAAGGCAGAATTGCAGGCAACAGATTTCAGGAGGTAGATTCGAATCGCCTTGAAAGCACATGAAAAGCGGCAAAACGTGGACAATGATGCCCTTGGCCAAAAAGGGCGTATGCGTTTTTTCCTGAATATATTCAGGAAAAAACGCATACGCCCTTTTTGGCCAACCAAGCAACCTGGAAATGCCAATCAGCGCTCCAAAGAAGTCTCGCTTCCCAGCGGGCAAAAGGGCCATGCGGAAAAAAGTGTCCAAACCAGAAATGCAGGACCGGCCATGGAGAAATGGGAGCCTTGCTACGCTGATGGGTGGGATGTAAATTGCCAACAGCCACTCTGGAGAAGTGTACGGTGTGTTCTGAAACATCTAAAAAACACAGCTTGGAGAGCATAGGGCACTTCCACTCATGGGCGTATAAATTGGGAAAACTAAAAATCAGCAAGACACAGGCACCCCAAAGTTTAGGGCTGCTCTGTTGACAAGAACCCCCACTTCATTACACCTTAAATATCCTAGGAAAGAGAAAAATGGATAAAGAAGTTGTGGTCCTCATGTACAATGGAATATCACTCAGCCATGAAATCAACGTCATAAGGCTAGTAGCAGCACGATGAGTGGATTTAGGTACGACGATTCTAAGTGAAATAAGTCACACAGAAAAAGACAGTTATCATAAGATATCACTTCTAGAGGGAATGTAAAAACCGCTACACTTGAACTGAATTACAAAACAGAACAGAGTCACACGTTTAGGAAACACACTATGGCTGCTGAAAGGGAAAGGTGAGGTGGGGTGATGCATAAAACAAGGGTTTCAAATTAGCTCAGATACCGTTCCATAAACCCAATATGTAAGAGACAAGACCTATTCCTTTTTCAGTGAACTGGACTCAACACCCCCTATTCACCGCACAAGAATATATCTGACTAGTAAGAATCTTCAAACCAATGTATTGATATCTCTCTGTAAGTGAGTCAAGGGGGTGTAAAGCGGCATAAACACAGCCGTGAAAAGCAGCTAAACCCCATTATAAAAATAAATTACTTTTCAAAACCCGTGAAACAAAGACAGTGAAAGAGAGAGAAATTCTTACAAAATTCGTTCAGGGGCTGTGATGCAACCTGGATTGACCATATCTAGACCCACAGCTGATTGAGACATAAGGGTGGACACTCTTGGGGCTGAGAGGTTCGGTGAGGTTGGGTGAGCCAACGCAGACCCTTTCAAGTAATACTGCATGGTACCCATCCCATGGGTCCCAAATCTCCAGGTTCAAGGCCATCTTCCTACATGGAAAACAGGCATGAGAAACCCAGAAGATGGTACACCGTGTGATCGGGAAAGGTTTCTAAAACGCACCTCATTTCTCATCTCCTTGGCTCGGGTTCGCCATTCCAGCCGATTTACTAGCCATCTCCCTCCTTGGAGAATCAGCACCTTTAACCTCCTGTTCCGTACAGGTTGCAATTTGTCCTGAGGATGAACGGGAAGAGGGGGAACCAATGAGAGACTAGCTCTAGGTGTTGGGACAGGCACAGGTCACTCTATTTTCCCATCAGGAAGAAGAATTAAGCACAAGCTCAGCCTGCCCCCCAGAACCAGAAGAGGGCCTGAAGCAATCCTGCGCTTTTGCGGCCAGCTCCCAAAAAAGTGAGTTGAAAAATGGAGCTCAGGGGCACTGCAATTCACAAACCTGCAGAGTTTTAAATGATACCTCTCATCCACAAATATATTAAGGGAAGGCAACGAAGAGGCTTTGAAAGCAAGGCAGAATTGCAGGCAACAGATTTCAGGAGGTAGATTCGAATCGCCTTGAAAGCACATGAAAAGCGGCAAAACGTGGACAATGATGCCCTTGGCCAAAAAGGGCGTATGCGTTTTTTCCTGAATATATTCAGGAAAAAACGCATACGCCCTTTTTGGCCAACCAAGCAACCTGGAAATGCCAATCAGCGCTCCAAAGAAGTCTCGCTTCCCAGCGGGCAAAAGGGCCATGCGGAAAAAAGTGTCCAAACCAGAAATGCAGGACCGGCCATGGAAAAATGGGAGCCTTGCTACGCTGATGGGTGGGATGTAAATTGCCAACAGCCACTCTGGAGAAGTGTACGGTGTGTTCTGAAACATCTAAAAAACACAGCTTGGAGAGCATAGGGCACTTCCACTCATGGGCGTATAAATTGGGAAAACTAAAAATCAGCAAGACACAGGCACCCCAAAATTTAGGGCTGCTCTGTTGACAAGAACCCCCACTTCATTACACCTTAAATATCCTAGGAAAGAGAAAAATGGATAAAGAAGTTGTGGTCCTCATGTACAATGGAATATCACTCAGCCATGAAATCCACGTCATAAGGCTAGTAGCAGCACGATGAGTGGATTTAGGTACGACGATTCTAAGTGAAATAAGTCACACAGAAAAAGACAGTTATCATAAGATATCACTTCTAGAGGGAATGTAAAAACCGCTACACTTGAACTGAATTACAAAACAGAACAGAGTCACACGTTTAGGAAACACACTATGGCTGCTGAACGGGAAAGGTGAGGTGGGGTGATGCATAAAACAAGGGTTTCAAATTAGCTCAGATACCGTTCCATAAACCCAATATGTAAGAGACAAGACCTATTCCTTTTTCAGTGAACTGGACTCAACACCCCCTATTCACCGCACAAGAATATATCTGACTAGTAAGAATCTTCAAACCAATGTATTGATATCTCTCTGTAAGTGAGTCAAGGGGGTGTAAAGCGGCATAAACACAGCCGTGAAAAGCAGCTAAACCCCATTATAAAAATAAATTACTTTTCAAAACCCGTGAAACAAAGACAGTGAAAGAGAGAGAAATTCTTACAAAATTCGTTCAGGGGCTGTGATGCAACCTGGATTGACCATATCTAGACCCACAGCTGATTGAGACATAAGGGTGGACACTCTTGGGGCTGAGAGGTTCGGTGAGGTTGGGTGAGCCAACGCAGACCCTTTCAAGTAATACTGCATGGTACCCATCCCATGGGTCCCAAATCTCCAGGTTCAAGGCCATCTTCCTACATGGAAAACAGGCATGAGAAACCCAGAAGATGGTACACCGTGTGATCGGGAAAGGTTTCTAAAACGCACCTCATTTCTCATCTCCTTGGCTCGGGTTCGCCATTCCAGCCGATTTACTAGCCATCTCCCTCCTTGGAGAATCAGCACCTTTAACCTCCTGTTCCGTACAGGTTGCAATTTGTCCTGAGGATGAACGGGAAGAGGGGGAACCAATGAGAGACTAGCTCTAGGTGTTGGGACAGGCACAGGTCACTCTATTTTCCCATCAGGAAGAAGAATTAAGCACAAGCTCAGCCTGCCCCCCAGAACCAGAAGAGGGCCTGAAGCAATCCTGCGCTTTTGCGGCCAGCTCCCAAAAAAGCGAGTTGAAAAATGGAGCTCAGGGGCACTGCAATTCACAAACCTGCAGAGTTTTAAATGATACCTCTCATCCACAAATATATTAAGGGAAGGCAACGAAGAGGCTTTGAAAGCAAGGCAGAATTGCAGGCAACAGATTTCAGGAGGTAGATTCGAATCGCCTTGAAAGCACATGAAAAGCGGCAAAACGTGGACAATGATGCCCTTGGCCAAAAAGGGCGTATGCGTTTTTTCCTGAATATATTCAGGAAAAAACGCATACGCCCTTTTTGGCCAACCAAGCAACCTGGAAATGCCAATCAGCGCTCCAAAGAAGTCTCGCTTCCCAGCGGGCAAAAGGGCCATGCGGAAAAAAGTGTCCAAACCAGAAATGCAGGACCGGCCATGGAGAAATGGGAGCCTTGCTACGCTGATGGGTGGGATGTAAATTACCAACAGGCACTCTGGAGAAGTGTACGGTGTGTTCTGAAACATCTAAAAAACACAGCTTGGAGAGCATAGGGCACTTCCACTCATGGGCGTATAAATTGGGAAAACTAAAAATCAGCAAGACACAGGCACCCCAAAATTTAGGGCTGCTCTGTTGACAAGAACCCCCACTTCATTACACCTTAAATATCCTAGGAAAGAGAAAAATGGATAAAGAAGTTGTGGTCCTCATGTACAATGGAATATCACTCAGCCATGAAATCCACGTCATAAGTCTAGTAGCAGCACGATGAGTGGATTTAGGTACGACGATTCTAAGTGAAATAAGTCACACAGAAAAAGACACTTATCATAAGATATCACTTCTAGAGGGAATGTAAAAACCGCTACACTTGAACTGAATTACAAAACAGAACAGAGTCACACGTTTAGGAAACACACTATGGCTGCTGAACGGGAAAGGTGAGGTGGGGTGATGCATAAAACAAGGGTTTCAAATTAGCTCAGATACCGTTCCATAAACCCAATATGTAAGAGACAAGACCTATTCCTTTTTCAGTGAACTGGACTCAACACCCCCTATTCACCGCACAAGAATATATCTGACTAGTAAGAATCTTCAAACCTATGTATTGATATCTCTCTGTAATTGAGTCAAGGGGGTGTAAAGCGGCATAAACACAGCCGTGAAAAGCAGCTAAACCCCATTATAAAAATAAATTACTTTTCAAAACCCGTGAAACAAAGACAGTGAAAGAGAGAGAAATTCTTACAAAATTCGTTCAGGGGCTGTGATGCAACCTGGATTGACCATATCTAGACCCACAGCTGATTGAGACATAAGGGTGGACACTCTTGGGGCTGAGAGGTTCGGTGAGGTTGGGTGAGCCAACGCAGACCCTTTCAAGTAATACTGCATGGTACCCATCCCATGGGTCCCAATCTCCAGGTTCAAGGGCATCTTCCTACGTCGAAAACAGGCATGAGAAACCCAGAAGATGGTACACCGTGTGATCGGGAAAGGTTTCTAAAACGCACCTCATTTCTCATCTCCTTGGCTCGGGTTCGCCATTCCAGCCGATTTACTAGCCATCTCCCTCCTTGGAGAATCAGCATCTTTAACCTCCTGTTCCATACAGGTTGCAATTTGTCCTGAGGATGAACGGGAAGAGGGGGAACCAATGAGAGACTAGCTCTAGGTGTTGGGACAGGCACAGGTCACTCTATTTTCCCATCAGGAAGAAGAATTAAGCACAAGCTCAGCCTGCCCCCCAGAACCAGAAGAGGGCCTGAAGCAATCCTGCGCTTTTGCGGCCAGCTCCCAAAAAAGCGAGTTGAAAAATGGAGCTCAGGGGCACTGCAATTCACAAACCTGCAGAGTTTTAAATGATACCTCTCATCCACAAATATATTAAGGGAAGGCAACGAAGAGGCTTTGAAAGCAAGGCAGAATTGCAGGCAACAGATTTCAGGAGGTAGATTCGAATCGCCTTGAAAGCACATGAAAAGCGGCAAAACGTGGACAATGATGCCCTTGGCCAAAAAGGGCGTATGCGTTTTTTCCTGAATATATTCAGGAAAAAACGCATACGCCCTTTTTGGCCAACCAAGCAACCTGGAAAGGCAAATCAGCGCTCCAAAGAAGTCTCGCTTCCCAGCGGGCAAAAGGGCCATGCGGAAAAAAGTGTCCAAACCAGAAATGCAGGACCGGCCATGGAGAAATGGGAGCCTTGCTACGCTGATGGGTGGGATGTAAATTGCCAACAGCCACTCTGGAGAAGTGTACGGTGTGTTCTGAAACATCTAAAAAACACAGGTTGGAGAGCATAGGGCACTTCCACTCATGGGCGTATAAATTGGGAAAACTACAAATCAGCAAGACACAGGCACCCCAAAGTTTAGGGCTGCTCTGTTGACAAGAACCCCCACTTCATTACACCTTAAATATCCTAAGAAAGACAAAAATGGATAAAGAAGTTGTGGTCCTCATGTACAATGGAATATCACTCAGCCATGAAATCAACGTCATAAGGCTAGTAGCAGCACGATGAGTGGATTTAGGTACGACGATTCTAAGTGAAATAAGTCACACAGAAAAAGACACTTATCATAAGATATCACTTCTAGAGGGAATGTAAAAACCGCTACACTTGAACTGAATTACAAAACAGAACAGAGTCACACGTTTAGGAAACACACTATGGCTGCTGAAAGGGAAAGGTGAGGTGGGGTGATGCATAAAACAAGGGTTTCAAATTAGCTCAGATACCGTTCCATAAAGCCAATATGTAAGAGACAAGACCTATTCCTTGCTCAGTGAACTGGACTCAACACCCCCTATTCACCGCACAAGAATATATCTGACTAGTAAGAATCTTCAAACCTATGTATTGATATCTCTCTGTAAGTGAGTCAAGGGGATGTAAAGCGGCATAAACACAGCCGTGAAAAGCAGCTAAACCCCATTATAAAAATAAATTACTTTTCAAAACCCGTGAAACAAAGACAGTGAAAGAGAGAGAAATTCTTACAAAATTCGTTCAGGGGCTGTGATGCAACCTGGATTGACCATATCTAGACCCACAGCTGATTGAGTCATAAGGGTGGACACTCTTGGGGCTGAGAGGTTCGGTGAGGTTGGGTGAGCCAACGCAGACCCTTTCAAGTAATACTGCATGGTACCCATCCCATGGGTCCCAAATCTCCAGGTTCAAGGGCATCTTCCTACGTCGAAAACAGGCATGAGAAACCCAGAAGATGGTACACCGTGTGATCGGGAAAGGTTTCTAAAACGCACCTCATTTCTCATCTCCTTTGCTCGGGTTCGCCATTCCAGCCGATTTACTAGCCATCTCCCTCCTTGGAGAATCAGCACCTTTAACCTCCTGTTCCGTACAGGTTGCAATTTGTCCTGAGGATGAACGGGAAGAGGGGGAACCAATGAGAGACTAGCTCTAGGTGTTGGGACAGGCACAGGTCACTCTATTTTCCCATCAGGAAGAAGAATTAAGCACAAGCTCAGCCTGCCCCCCAGAACCAGAAGAGGGCCTGAAGCAATCCTGCGCTTTTGCAGCCAGCTCCCAAAAAAGCGAGTTGAAAAATGGAGCTCAGGGGCACTGCAATTCACAAACTTGCCTCGTTTTAAATGATACCTCTCGTCCACAAATATATTAAGGGAAGGCAACGAAGAGGCTTTGAAAGCAAGGCAGAATTGCAGGAAACAGATTTCAGGAGGTAGATTCGAATCGCCTTGAAAGCACATGAAAAGCGGCAAAACGTGGACAATGATGCCCTTGGCCAAAAAGGGCGTATGCGTTTTTTCCTGAATATATTCAGGAAAAAACGCATACGCCCTTTTTGGCCAACCAAGCAACCTGGAAAGGCCAATCAGCGCTCCAAAGAAGTCTCACTTCCCAGCGGGCAAAAGGGCCATGCGGAAAAAAGTGTCCAAACCAGAAATGCAGGACCGGCCATGGAGAAATGGGAGCCTTGCTACGCTGATGGGTGGGATATAAATTGCCAACAGCCACTCTGGAGAAGTGTACGGTGTGTTCTGAAACATCTAAAAAACACAGCTTGGAGAGCATAGGGCACTTCCACTCATGGGCGTATAAATTGGGAAAACTAAAAATCAGCAAGACACCGGCACCCCAAAGTTTAGGGCTGCTCTGTTGACAAAAACCCCCACTTCATTACACCTTAAATATCCTAGGAAAGAGAAAAATGGATAAAGAAGTTGTGGTCCTCATGTACAATGGAATATCAGTCAGCCATGAAATCAACGTCATAAGGCTAGTAGCAGCACGATGAGTGGATTTAGGTACGACGATTCTAAGTGAAATAAGTCACACAGAAAAAGACACTTATCATAAGATATCACTTCTAGAGGGAATGTAAAAACCGCTACACTTGAACTGAATTACAAAACAGAACAGAGTCACACGTTTAGGAAACACACTATGGCTGCTGAACGGGAAAGGTGAGGTGGGGTGATGCATAAAACAAGGGTTTCAAATTAGCTCAGATTCCGTTCCATAAACCCAATATGTAAGAGACAAGACCTATTCCTTTTTCAGTGAACTGGACTCAACACCCCCTATTCACCGCACAAGAATATATCTGACTAGTAAGAATCTTCAAACCTATGTATTGATATCTCTCTGTAAGTGAGTCAAGGGGGTGTATAGCGGCATAAACACAGCCGTGAAAAGCAGCTAAACCCCATTATAAAAATAAATTACTTTTCAAAACCCGTGATACAAAGACAGTGAAAGAGAGAGAAATTCTTACAAAATTCGTTCAGGGGCTGTGATGCAACCTGGATTGACCATATCTAGACCCACAGCTGATTGAGACATAAGGGTGGACACTCTTGGGGCTGAGAGGTTCGGTGAGGTTGGGTGAGCCAACGCAGACCCTTTCAAGTAATACTGCATGGTACCCATCCCATGGGTCCCAAATCTCCAGGTTCAAGGGCATCTTCCTACGTCGAAAACAGGCATGAGAAACCCAGAAGATGGTACACCGTGTGATTGGGAAAGGTTTCTAAAACGCACCTCATTTCTCATCTCCTTTGCTCGGGTTCGCCATTCCAGCCGATTTACTAGCCATCTCCCTCCTTGGAGAATCAGCACCTTTAACCTCCTGTTCCGTACAGGTTGCAATTTGTCCTGAGGATGAACGGGAAGAGGGGGAACCAATGAGAGACTAGCTCTAGGTGTTGGGACAGGCACAGGTCACTCTATTTTCCCATCAGGAAGAAGAATTAAGCACAAGCTCAGCCTGCCCCCCAGAACCAGAAGAGGGCCTGAAGCAATCCTGCGCTTTTGCGGCCAGCTCCCAAAAAAGCGAGTTGAAAAATGGAGCTCAGGGGCACTGCAATTCACAAACCTGCCGAGTTTTAAATGATACCTCTCGTCCACAAATATATTAAGGGAAGGCAACGAAGAGGCTTTGAAAGCAAGGCAGAATTGCAGGCAACAGATTTCAGGAGGTAGATTCGAATCGCCTTGAAAGCACATGAAAAGCGGCAAAACGTGGACAATGATGCCCTTGGCCAAAAAGGGCGTATGCGTTTTTTCCTGAATATATTCAGGAAAAAACGCATACGCCCTTTTTGGCCAACCAAGCAACCTGGAAATGCCAATCAGCGCTCCAAAGAAGTCTCGCTTCCCAGCGGGCAAAAGGGCCATGCGGAAAAAAGTGTCCAAACCAGAAATGCAGGACCGGCCATGGAGAAATGGGAGCCTTGCTACGCTGATGGGTGGGATGTAAATTGCCAACAGCCACTCTGGAGAAGTGTACGGTGTGTTCTGAAACATCTAAAAAACACAGCTTGGAGAGCATAGGGCACTTCCACTCATGGGCGTATAAATTGGGAAAACTACAAATCAGCAAGACACAGGCACCCCAAAGTTTAGGGCTGCTCTGTTGACAAGAACCCCCACTTCATTACACCTTAAATATCCTAAGAAAGACAAAAATGGATAAAGAAGTTGTGGTCCTCATGTACAATGGAATATCACTCAGCCATGAAATCAACGTCATAAGGCTAGTAGCAGCACGATGAGTGGATTTAGGTACGACGATTCTAAGTGAAATAAGTCACACAGAAAAAGACACTTATCATAAGATATCACTTCTAGAGGGAATGTAAAAACCGCTACACTTGAACTGAATTACAAAACAGAACAGAGTCACACGTTTAGGAAACACACTATGGCTGCTGAACGGGAAAGGTGAGGTGGGGTGATGCATAAAACAAGGGTTTCAAATTAGCTCAGATACCGTTCCATAAACCCAATATGTAAGAGACAAGACCTATTCCTTTTTCAGTGAACTGGACTCAACACCCCCTATTCACCGCACAAGAATATATCTGACTAGTAAGAATCTTCAAACCTATGTATTGATATCTCTCTGTAAGTGAGTCAAGGGGGTGTAAAGCGGCATAAACACAGCCGTGAAAAGCAGCTAAACCCCATTATAAAAATAAATTACTTTTCAAAACCCGTGAAACAAAGACAGTGAAAGAGAGAGAAATTCTTACAAAATTCGTTCAGGGGCTGTGATGCAACCTGGATTGACCATATCTAGACCCACAGCTGATTGAGACATAAGGGTGGACACTCTTGGGGCTGAGAGGTTCGGTGAGGTTGGGTGAGCCAACGCAGACCCTTTCAAGTAATACTGCATGGTACCCATCCCATGGGTCCCAATCTCCAGGTTCAAGGGCATCTTCCTACGTCGAAAACAGGCATGAGAAACCCAGAAGATGGTACACCGTGTGATCGGGAAAGGTTTCTAAAACGCACCTCATTTCTCATCTCCTTGGCTCGGGTTCGCCATTCCAGCCGATTTACTAGCCATCTCCCTCCTTGGAGAATCAGCATCTTTAACCTCCTGTTCCATACAGGTTGCAATTTGTCCTGAGGATGAACGGGAAGAGGGGGAACCAATGAGAGACTAGCTCTAGGTGTTGGGACAGGCACAGGTCACTCTATTTTCCCATCAGGAAGAAGAATTAAGCACAAGCTCAGCCTGCCCCCCAGAACCAGAAGAGGGCCTGAAGCAATCCTGCGCTTTTGCGGCCAGCTCCCAAAAAAGCGAGTTGAAAAATGGAGCTCAGGGGCACTGCAATTCACAAACCTGCAGAGTTTTAAATGATACCTCTCATCCACAAATATATTAAGGGAAGGCAACGAAGAGGCTTTGAAAGCAAGGCAGAATTGCAGGCAACAGATTTCAGGAGGTAGATTCGAATCGCCTTGAAAGCACATGAAAAGCGGCAAAACGTGGACAATGATGCCCTTGGCCAAAAAGGGCGTATGCGTTTTTTCCTGAATATATTCAGGAAAAAACGCATACGCCCTTTTTGGCCAACCAAGCAACCTGGAAAGGCAAATCAGCGCTCCAAAGAAGTCTCGCTTCCCAGCGGGCAAAAGGGCCATGCGGAAAAAAGTGTCCAAACCAGAAATGCAGGACCGGCCATGGAGAAATGGGAGCCTTGCTACGCTGATGGGTGGGATGTAAATTGCCAACAGCCACTCTGGAGAAGTGTACGGTGTGTTCTGAAACATCTAAAAAACACAGGTTGGAGAGCATAGGGCACTTCCACTCATGGGCGTATAAATTGGGAAAACTACAAATCAGCAAGACACAGGCACCCCAAAGTTTAGGGCTGCTCTGTTGACAAGAACCCCCACTTCATTACACCTTAAATATCCTAAGAAAGACAAAAATGGATAAAGAAGTTGTGGTCCTCATGTACAATGGAATATCACTCAGCCATGAAATCAACGTCATAAGGCTAGTAGCAGCACGATGAGTGGATTTAGGTACGACGATTCTAAGTGAAATAAGTCACACAGAAAAAGACACTTATCATAAGATATCACTTCTAGAGGGAATGTAAAAACCGCTACACTTGAACTGAATTACAAAACAGAACAGAGTCACACGTTTAGGAAACACACTATGGCTGCTGAAAGGGAAAGGTGAGGTGGGGTGATGCATAAAACAAGGGTTTCAAATTAGCTCAGATACCGTTCCATAAAGCCAATATGTAAGAGACAAGACCTATTCCTTGCTCAGTGAACTGGACTCAACACCCCCTATTCACCGCACAAGAATATATCTGACTAGTAAGAATCTTCAAACCTATGTATTGATATCTCTCTGTAAGTGAGTCAAGGGGATGTAAAGCGGCATAAACACAGCCGTGAAAAGCAGCTAAACCCCATTATAAAAATAAATTACTTTTCAAAACCCGTGAAACAAAGACAGTGAAAGAGAGAGAAATTCTTACAAAATTCGTCCAGGGGCTGTGATGCAACCTGGATTGACCATATCTAGACCCACAGCTGATTGAGTCATAAGGGTGGACACTCTTGGGGCTGAGAGGTTCGGTGAGGTTGGGTGAGCCAACGCAGACCCTTTCAAGTAATACTGCATGGTACCCATCCCATGGGTCCCAAATCTCCAGGTTCAAGGGCATCTTCCTACGTCGAAAACAGGCATGAGAAACCCAGAAGATGGTACACCGTGTGATCGGGAAAGGTTTCTAAAACGCACCTCATTTCTCATCTCCTTTGCTCGGGTTCGCCATTCCAGCCGATTTACTAGCCATCTCCCTCCTTGGAGAATCAGCACCTTTAACCTCCTGTTCCGTACAGGTTGCAATTTGTCCTGAGGATGAACGGGAAGAGGGGGAACCAATGAGAGACTAGCTCTAGGTGTTGGGACAGGCACAGGTCACTCTATTTTCCCATCAGGAAGAAGAATTAAGCACAAGCTCAGCCTGCCCCCCAGAACCAGAAGAGGGCCTGAAGCAATCCTGCGCTTTTGCAGCCAGCTCCCAAAAAAGCGAGTTGAAAAATGGAGCTCAGGGGCACTGCAATTCACAAACTTGCCTCGTTTTAAATGATACCTCTCGTCCACAAATATATTAAGGGAAGGCAACGAAGAGGCTTTGAAAGCAAGGCAGAATTGCAGGAAACAGATTTCAGGAGGTAGATTCGAATCGCCTTGAAAGCACATGAAAAGCGGCAAAACGTGGACAATGATGCCCTTGGCCAAAAAGGGCGTATGCGTTTTTTCCTGAATATATTCAGGAAAAAACGCATACGCCCTTTTTGGCCAACCAAGCAACCTGGAAAGGCCAATCAGCGCTCCAAAGAAGTCTCACTTCCCAGCGGGCAAAAGGGCCATGCGGAAAAAAGTGTCCAAACCAGAAATGCAGGACCGGCCATGGAGAAATGGGAGCCTTGCTACGCTGATGGGTGGGATATAAATTGCCAACAGCCACTCTGGAGAAGTGTACGGTGTGTTCTGAAACATCTAAAAAACACAGCTTGGAGAGCATAGGGCACTTCCACTCATGGGCGTATAAATTGGGAAAACTAAAAATCAGCAAGACACCGGCACCCCAAAGTTTAGGGCTGCTCTGTTGACAAAAACCCCCACTTCATTACACCTTAAATATCCTAGGAAAGAGAAAAATGGATAAAGAAGTTGTGGTCCTCATGTACAATGGAATATCAGTCAGCCATGAAATCAACGTCATAAGGCTAGTAGCAGCACGATGAGTGGATTTAGGTCCGACGATTCTAAGTGAAATAAGTCACACAGAAAAAGACACTTATCATAAGATATCACTTCTAGAGGGAATGTAAAAACCGCTACACTTGAACTGAATTACAAAACAGAACAGAGTCACACGTTTAGGAAACACACTATGGCTGCTGAACGGGAAAGGTGAGGTGGGGTGATGCATAAAACAAGGGTTTCAAATTAGCTCAGATTCCGTTCCATAAACCCAATATGTAAGAGACAAGACCTATTCCTTTTTCAGTGAACTGGACTCAACACCCCCTATTCACCGCACAAGAATATATCTGACTAGTAAGAATCTTCAAACCTATGTATTGATATCTCTCTGTAAGTGAGTCAAGGGGGTGTATAGCGGCATAAACACAGCCGTGAAAAGCAGCTAAACCCCATTATAAAAATAAATTACTTTTCAAAACCCGTGATACAAAGACAGTGAAAGAGAGAGAAATTCTTACAAAATTCGTTCAGGGGCTGTGATGCAACCTGGATTGACCATATCTAGACCCACAGCTGATTGAGACATAAGGGTGGACACTCTTGGGGCTGAGAGGTTCGGTGAGGTTGGGTGAGCCAACGCAGACCCTTTCAAGTAATACTGCATGGTACCCATCCCATGGGTCCCAAATCTCCAGGTTCAAGGGCATCTTCCTACGTCGAAAACAGGCATGAGAAACCCAGAAGATGGTACACCGTGTGATCGGGAAAGGTTTCTAAAACGCACCTCATTTCTCATCTCCTTTGCTCGGGTTCGCCATTCCAGCCGATTTACTAGCCATCTCCCTCCTTGGAGAATCAGCACCTTTAACCTCCTGTTCCGTACAGGTTGCAATTTGTCCTGAGGATGAACGGGAAGAGGGGGAACCAATGAGAGACTAGCTCTAGGTGTTGGGACAGGCACAGGTCACTCTATTTTCCCATCAGGAAGAAGAATTAAGCACAAGCTCAGCCTGCCCCCCAGAACCAGAAGAGGGCCTGAAGCAATCCTGCGCTTTTGCGGCCAGCTCCCAAAAAAGCGAGTTGAAAAATGGAGCTCAGGGGCACTGCAATTCACAAACCTGCCGAGTTTTAAATGATACCTCTCGTCCACAAATATATTAAGGGAAGGCAACGAAGAGGCTTTGAAAGCAAGGCAGAATTGCAGGCAACAGATTTCAGGAGGTAGATTCGAATCGCCTTGAAAGCACATGAAAAGCGGCAAAACGTGGACAATGATGCCCTTGGCCAAAAAGGGCGTATGCGTTTTTTCCTGAATATATTCAGGAAAAAACGCATACGCCCTTTTTGGCCAACCAAGCAACCTGGAAATGCCAATCAGCGCTCCAAAGAAGTCTCGCTTCCCAGCGGGCAAAAGGGCCATGCGGAAAAAAGTGTCCAAACCAGAAATGCAGGACCGGCCATGGAGAAATGGGAGCCTTGCTACGCTGATGGGTGGGATGTAAATTGCCAACAGCCACTCTGGAGAAGTGTACGGTGTGTTCTGAAACATCTAAAAAACACAGCTTGGAGAGCATAGGGCACTTCCACTCATGGGCGTATAAATTGGGAAAACTACAAATCAGCAAGACACAGGCACCCCAAAGTTTAGGGCTGCTCTGTTGACAAGAACCCCCACTTCATTACACCTTAAATATCCTAAGAAAGACAAAAATGGATAAAGAAGTTGTGGTCCTCATGTACAATGGAATATCACTCAGCCATGAAATCAACGTCATAAGGCTAGTAGCAGCACGATGAGTGGATTTAGGTACGACGATTCTAAGTGAAATAAGTCACACAGAAAAAGACACTTATCATAAGATATCACTTCTAGAGGGAATGTAAAAACCGCTACACTTGAACTGAATTACAAAACAGAACAGAGTCACACGTTTAGGAAACACACTATGGCTGCTGAAAGGGAAAGGTGAGGTGGGGTGATGCATAAAACAAGGGTTTCAAATTAGCTCAGATACCGTTCCATAAAGCCAATATGTAAGAGACAAGACCTATTCCTTGCTCAGTGAACTGGACTCAACACCCCCTATTCACCGCACAAGAATATATCTGACTAGTAAGAATCTTCAAACCTATGTATTGATATCTCTCTGTAAGTGAGTCAAGGGGATGTAAAGCGGCATAAACACAGCCGTGAAAAGCAGCTAAACCCCATTATAAAAATAAATTACTTTTCAAAACCCGTGAAACAAAGACAGTGAAAGAGAGAGAAATTCTTACAAAATTCGTTCAGGGGCTGTGATGCAACCTGGATTGACCATATCTAGACCCACAGCTGATTGAGTCATAAGGGTGGACACTCTTGGGGCTGAGAGGTTCGGTGAGGTTGGGTGAGCCAACGCAGACCCTTTCAAGTAATACTGCATGGTACCCATCCCATGGGTCCCAAATCTCCAGGTTCAAGGGCATCTTCCTACGTCGAAAACAGGCATGAGAAACCCAGAAGATGGTACACCGTGTGATCGGGAAAGGTTTCTAAAACGCACCTCATTTCTCATCTCCTTTGCTCGGGTTCGCCATTCCAGCCGATTTACTAGCCATCTCCCTCCTTGGAGAATCAGCACCTTTAACCTCCTGTTCCGTACAGGTTGCAATTTGTCCTGAGGATGAACGGAAAGTGGGGGAACCAATGAGAGACTAGCTCTAGGTGTTGGGACAGGCACAGGTCACTCTATTTTCCCATCAGGAAGAAGAATTAAGCACAAGCTCAGCCTGCCCCCCAGAACCAGAAGAGGGCCTGAAGCAATCCTGCGCTTTTGCAGCCAGCTCCCAAAAAAGCGAGTTGAAAAATGGAGCTCAGGGGCACTGCAATTCACAAACTTGCCTCGTTTTAAATGATACCTCTCGTCCACAAATATATTAAGGGAAGGCAACGAAGAGGCTTTGAAAGCAAGGCAGAATTGCAGGAAACAGATTTCAGGAGGTAGATTCGAATCGCCTTGAAAGCACATGAAAAGCGGCAAAACGTGGACAATGATGCCCTTGGCCAAAAAGGGCGTATGCGTTTTTTCCTGAATATATTCAGGAAAAAACGCATACGCCCTTTTTGGCCAACCAAGCAACCTGGAAAGGCCAATCAGCGCTCCAAAGAAGTCTCACTTCCCAGCGGGCAAAAGGGCCATGCGGAAAAAAGTGTCCAAACCAGAAATGCAGGACCGGCCATGGAGAAATGGGAGCCTTGCTACGCTGATGGGTGGGATATAAATTGCCAACAGCCACTCTGGAGAAGTGTACGGTGTGTTCTGAAACATCTAAAAAACACAGCTTGGAGAGCATAGGGCACTTCCACTCATGGGCGTATAAATTGGGAAAACTAAAAATCAGCAAGACACCGGCACCCCAAAGTTTAGGGCTGCTCTGTTGACAAAAACCCCCACTTCATTACACCTTAAATATCCTAGGAAAGAGAAAAATGGATAAAGAAGTTGTGGTCCTCATGTACAATGGAATATCAGTCAGCCATGAAATCAACGTCATAAGGCTAGTAGCAGCACGATGAGTGGATTTAGGTACGACGATTCTAAGTGAAATAAGTCACACAGAAAAAGACACTTATCATAAGATATCACTTCTAGAGGGAATGTAAAAACCGCTACACTTGAACTGAATTACAAAACAGAACAGAGTCACACGTTTAGGAAACACACTATGGCTGCTGAACGGGAAAGGTGAGGTGGGGTGATGCATAAAACAAGGGTTTCAAATTAGCTCAGATTCCGTTCCATAAACCCAATATGTAAGAGACAAGACCTATTCCTTTTTCAGTGAACTGGACTCAACACCCCCTATTCACCGCACAAGAATATATCTGACTAGTAAGAATCTTCAAACCTATGTATTGATATCTCTCTGTAAGTGAGTCAAGGGGGTGTATAGCGGCATAAACACAGCCGTGAAAAGCAGCTAAACCCCATTATAAAAATAAATTACTTTTCAAAACCCGTGATACAAAGACAGTGAAAGAGAGAGAAATTCTTACAAAATTCGTTCAGGGGCTGTGATGCAACCTGGATTGACCATATCTAGACCCACAGCTGATTGAGACATAAGGGTGGACACTCTTGGGGCTGAGAGGTTCGGTGAGGTTGGGTGAGCCAACGCAGACCCTTTCAAGTAATACTGCATGGTACCCATCCCATGGGTCCCAAATCTCCAGGTTCAAGGGCATCTTCCTACGTCGAAAACAGGCATGAGAAACCCAGAAGATGGTACACCGTGTGATCGGGAAAGGTTTCTAAAACGCACCTCATTTCTCATCTCCTTTGCTCGGGTTCGCCATTCCAGCCGATTTACTAGCCATCTCCCTCCTTGGAGAATCAGCACCTTTAACCTCCTGTTCCGTACAGGTTGCAATTTGTCCTGAGGATGAACGGGAAGAGGGGGAACCAATGAGAGACTAGCTCTAGGTGTTGGGACAGGCACAGGTCACTCTATTTTCCCATCAGGAAGAAGAATTAAGCACAAGCTCAGCCTGCCCCCCAGAACCAGAAGAGGGCCTGAAGCAATCCTGCGCTTTTGCGGCCAGCTCCCAAAAAAGCGAGTTGAAAAATGGAGCTCAGGGGCACTGCAATTCACAAACCTGCCGAGTTTTAAATGATACCTCTCGTCCACAAATATATTAAGGGAAGGCAACGAAGAGGCTTTGAAAGCAAGGCAGAATTGCAGGCAACAGATTTCAGGAGGTAGATTCGAATCGCCTTGAAAGCACATGAAAAGCGGCAAAACGTGGACAATGATGCCCTTGGCCAAAAAGGGCGTATGCGTTTTTTCCTGAATATATTCAGGAAAAAACGCATACGCCCTTTTTGGCCAACCAAGCAACCTGGAAATGCCAATCAGCGCTCCAAAGAAGTCTCGCTTCCCAGCGGCAAAAGGGCCATGCGGAAAAAAGTGTCCAAACCAGAAATGCAGGACCGGCCATGGAGAAATGGGAGCCTTGCTACGCTGATGGGTGGGATGTAAATTGCCAACAGCCACTCTGGAGAAGTGTACGGTGTGTTCTGAAACATCTAAAAAACACAGCTTGGAGAGCATAGGGCACTTCCACTCATGGGCGTATAAATTGGGAAAACTAAAAATCAGCAAGACACAGGCACCCCAAAGTTTAGGGCTGCTCTGTTGACAAGAACCCCCACTTCATTACACCTTAAATATCCTAAGAAAGACAAAAATGGATAAAGAAGTTGTGGTCCTCATGTACAATGGAATATCACTCAGCCATGAAATCAACGTCATAAGGCTAGTAGCAGCACGATGAGTGGATTTAGGTACGACGATTCTAAGTGAAATAAGTCACACAGAAAAAGACACTTATCATAAGATATCACTTCTAGAGGGAATGTAAAAACCGCTACACTTGAACTGAATTACAAAACAGAACAGAGTCACACGTTTAGGAAACACACTATGGCTGCTGAAAGGGAAAGGTGAGGTGGGGTGATGCATAAAACAAGGGTTTCAAATTAGCTCAGATACCGTTCCATAAAGCCAATATGTAAGAGACAAGACCTATTCCTTGCTCAGTGAACTGGACTCAACACCCCCTATTCACCGCACAAGAATATATCTGACTAGTAAGAATCTTCAAACCTATGTATTGATATCTCTCTGTAAGTGAGTCAAGGGGATGTAAAGCGGCATAAACACAGCCGTGAAAAGCAGCTAAACCCCATTATAAAAATAAATTACTTTTCAAAACCCGTGAAACAAAGACAGTGAAAGAGAGAGAAATTCTTACAAAATTCGTTCAGGGGCTGTGATGCAACCTGGATTGACCATATCTAGACCCACAGCTGATTGAGTCATAAGGGTGGACACTCTTGGGGCTGAGAGTTTCGGTGAGGTTGGGTGAGCCAACGCAGACCCTTTCAAGTAATACTGCATGGTACCCATCCCATGGGTCCCAAATCTCCAGGTTCAAGGGCATCTTCCTACGTCGAAAACAGGCATGAGAAACCCAGAAGATGGTACACCGTGTGATCGGGAAAGGTTTCTAAAACGCACCTCATTTCTCATCTCCTTTGCTCGGGTTCGCCATTCCAGCCGATTTACTAGCCATCTCCCTCCTTGGAGAATCAGCACCTTTAACCTCCTGTTCCGTACAGGTTGCAATTTGTCCTGAGGATGAACGGGAAGAGGGGGAACCAATGAGAGACTAGCTCTAGGTGTTGGGACAGGCACAGGTCACTCTATTTTCCCATCAGGAAGAAGAATTAAGCACAAGCTCAGCCTGCCCCCCAGAACCAGAAGAGGGCCTGAAGCAATCCTGCGCTTTTGCAGCCAGCTCCCAAAAAAGCGAGTTGAAAAATGGAGCTCAGGGGCACTGCAATTCACAAACTTGCCTCGTTTTAAATGATACCTCTCGTCCACAAATATATTAAGGGAAGGCAACGAAGAGGCTTTGAAAGCAAGGCAGAATTGCAGGAAACAGATTTCAGGAGGTAGATTCGAATCGCCTTGAAAGCACATGAAAAGCGGCAAAACGTGGACAATGATGCCCTTGGCCAAAAAGGGCGTATGCGTTTTTTCCTGAATATATTCAGGAAAAAACGCATACGCCCTTTTTGGCCAACCAAGCAACCTGGAAAGGCCAATCAGCGCTCCAAAGAAGTCTCACTTCCCAGCGGGCAAAAGGGCCATGCGGAAAAAAGTGTCCAAACCAGAAATGCAGGACCGGCCATGGAGAAATGGGAGCCTTGCTACGCTGATGGGTGGGATATAAATTGCCAACAGCCACTCTGGAGAAGTGTACGGTGTGTTCTGAAACATCTAAAAAACACAGCTTGGAGAGCATAGGGCACTTCCACTCATGGGCGTATAAATTGGGAAAACTAAAAATCAGCAAGACACCGGCACCCCAAAGTTTAGGGCTGCTCTGTTGACAAAAACCCCCACTTCATTACACCTTAAATATCCTAGGAAAGAGAAAAATGGATAAAGAAGTTGTGGTCCTCATGTACAATGGAATATCAGTCAGCCATGAAATCAACGTCATAAGGCTAGTAGCAGCACGATGAGTGGATTTAGGTACGACGATTCTAAGTGAAATAAGTCACACAGAAAAAGACACTTATCATAAGATATCACTTCTAGAGGGAATGTAAAAACCGCTACACTTGAACTGAATTACAAAACAGAACAGAGTCACACGTTTAGGAAACACACTATGGCTGCTGAACGGGAAAGGTGAGGTGGGGTGATGCATAAAACAAGGGTTTCAAATTAGCTCAGATTCCGTTCCATAAACCCAATATGTAAGAGACAAGACCTATTCCTTTTTCAGTGAACTGGACTCAACACCCCCTATTCACCGCACAAGAATATATCTGACTAGTAAGAATCTTCAAACCTATGTATTGATATCTCTCTGTAAGTGAGTCAAGGGGGTGTATAGCGGCATAAACACAGCCGTGAAAAGCAGCTAAACCCCATTATAAAAATAAATTACTTTTCAAAACCCGTGATACAAAGACAGTGAAAGAGAGAGAAATTCTTACAAAATTCGTTCAGGGGCTGTGATGCAACCTGGATTGACCATATCTAGACCCACAGCTGATTGAGACATAAGGGTGGACACTCTTGGGGCTGAGAGGTTCGGTGAGGTTGGGTGAGCCAACGCAGACCCTTTCAAGTAATACTGCATGGTACCCATCCCATGGGTCCCAAATCTCCAGGTTCAAGGGCATCTTCCTACGTCGAAAACAGGCATGAGAAACCCAGAAGATGGTACACCGTGTGATCGGGAAAGGTTTCTAAAACGCACCTCATTTCTCATCTCCTTTGCTCGGGTTCGCCATTCCAGCCGATTTACTAGCCATCTCCCTCCTTGGAGAATCAGCACCTTTAACCTCCTGTTCCGTACAGGTTGCAATTTGTCCTGAGGATGAACGGGAAGAGGGGGAACCAATGAGAGACTAGCTCTAGGTGTTGGGACAGGCACAGGTCACTCTATTTTCCCATCAGGAAGAAGAATTAAGCACAAGCTCAGCCTGCCCCCCAGAACCAGAAGAGGGCCTGAAGCAATCCTGCGCTTTTGCGGCCAGCTCCCAAAAAAGCGAGTTGAAAAATGGAGCTCAGGGGCACTGCAATTCACAAACCTGCCGAGTTTTAAATGATACCTCTCGTCCACAAATATATTAAGGGAAGGCAACGAAGAGGCTTTGAAAGCAAGGCAGAATTGCAGGCAACAGATTTCAGGAGGTAGATTCGAATCGCCTTGAAAGCACATGAAAAGCGGCAAAACGTGGACAATGATGCCCTTGGCCAAAAAGGGCGTATGCGTTTTTTCCTGAATATATTCAGGAAAAAACGCATACGCCCTTTTTGGCCAACCAAGCAACCTGGAAATGCCAATCAGCGCTCCAAAGAAGTCTCGCTTCCCAGCGGGCAAAAGGGCCATGCGGAAAAAAGTGTCCAAACCAGAAATGCAGGACCGGCCATGGAGAAATGGGAGCCTTGCTACGCTGATGGGTGGGATGTAAATTGCCAACAGCCACTCTGGAGAAGTGTACGGTGTGTTCTGAAACATCTAAAAAACACAGCTTGGAGAGCATAGGGCACTTCCACTCATGGGCGTATAAATTGGGAAAACTAAAAATCAGCAAGACACAGGCACCCCAAAATTTAGGGCTGCTCTGTTGACAAGAACCCCCACTTCATTACACCTTAAATATCCTAGGAAAGAGAAAAATGGATAAAGAAGTTGTGGTCCTCATGTACAATGGAATATCACTCAGCCATGAAATCAACGTCATAAGGCTAGTAGCAGCACGATGAGTGGATTTAGGTACGACGATTCTAAGTGAAATAAGTCACACAGAAAAAGACACTTATCGTAAGATATCACTTGTAGAGGGAATGTAAAAACCGCTACACTTGAACTGAATTACAAAACAGAACAGAGTCACACGTTTAGGAAACACACTATGGCTGCTGAACGGGAAAGGTGAGGTGGGGTGATGCATAAAACAAGGGTTTCAAATTAGCTCAGATACCGTTCCATAAACCCAATATGTAAGAGACAAGACCTATTCCTTTTTCAGTGAACTGGACTCAACACCCCCTATTCACCGCATAAGAATATATCTGACTAGTAAGAATCTTCAAACCTATGTATTGATATCTCTCTGTAAGTGAGTCAAGGGGGTGTAAAGCGGCATAAACACAGCCGTGAAAAGCAGCTAAACCCCATTATAAAAATAAATTACTTTTAAAAACCCGTGAAACAAAGACAGTGAAAGAGAGAGAAATTCTTACAAAATTCGTTCAGGGGCTGTGATGCAACCTGGATTGACCATATCTAGACCCACAGCTGATTGAGACATAAGGGTGGACACTCTTGGGGCTGAGAGGTTCGGTGAGGTTGGGTGAGCCAACGCAGACCCTTTCAAGTAATACTGCATGGTACCCATCCCATGGGTCCCAATCTCCAGGTTCAAGGGCATCTTCCTACGTCGAAAACAGGCATGAGAAACCCAGAAGATGGTACACCGTGGTGATCGGGAAAGGTTTCTAAAACGCACCTCATTTCTCATCTCCTTTGCTCGGGTTCGCCATTCCAGCAGATTTACTAGCCATCTCCCTCCTTGGAGAATCAGCACCTTTAACCTCCTGTTCCGTACAGGTTGCAATTTGTCCTGAGGATGAACGGGAAGAGGGGGAACCAATGAGAGACTAGCTCTAGGTGTTGGGACAGGCACAGGTCACTCTATTTTCCCATCAGGAAGAAGAATTAAGCACAAGCTCAGCCTGCCCCCCAGAACCAGAAGAGGGCCTGAAGCAATCCTGCGCTTTTGCGGCCAGCTCCCAAAAAAGCGAGTTGAAAAATGGAGCTCAGGGGCACTGCAATTCACAAACCTGCCGAGTTTTAAATGATACCTCTCGTCCACAAATATATTAAGGGAAGGCAAAGAAGAGGCTTTGAAAGCAAGGCAGAATTGCAGGAAACAGATTTCAGGAGGTAGATTCGAATCGCCTTGAAAGCACATGAAAAGCGGCAAAACGTGGACAATGATGCCCTTGGCCAAAAAGGGCGTATGCGTTTTTTCCTGAATATATTCAGGAAAAAACGCATACGCCCTTTTTGGCCAACCAAGCAACCTGGAAAGGCCAATCAGCGCTCCAAAGAAGTCTCGCTTCCCAGCGGGCAAAAGGGCCATGCGGAAAAAAGTGTCCAAACCAGAAATGCAGGACCGGCCATGGAGAAATGGGAGCCTTGCTACGCTGATGGGTGGGATGTAAATTGCCAACAGCCACTCTGGAGAAGTGTACGGTGTGTTCTGAAACATCTAAAAAACACAGCTTGGAGAGCATAGGGCACTTCCACTCATGGGCGTATAAATTGGGAAAACTAAAAATCAGCAAGACACAGGCACCCCAAAGTTTAGGGCTGTTCTGTTGACAAGAACCCCCACTTCATTACACCTTAAATATCCTAGGAAAGAGAAAAATGGATAAAGAAGTTGTGGTCCTCATGTACAATGGAATATCACTCAGCCATGAAATCCACGTCATAAGGCTAGTAGCAGCACGATGAGTGGATTTAGGTACGACGATTCTAAGTGAAATAAGTCACACAGAAAAAGACACTTATCATAAGATATCACTTCTAGAGGGAATGTAAAAACCGCTACACTTGAACTGAATTACAAAACAGAACAGAGTCACACGTTTAGGAAACACACTATGGCTGCTGAACGGGAAAGGTGAGGTGGGGTGATGCATAAAAAAAGGGTTTCAAATTAGCTCAGATACCGTTCCATAAACCCAGTATGTAAGAGACAAGACCTATTCGTTTTTCAGTGAACTGGACTCAACACACCCTATTCACCGCACAAGAATATATCTGACTAGTAAGAATCTTCAAACCTATGTATTGATATCTCTCTGTAAGTGAGTCAAGGGGGTGTAAAGCGGCATAAACACAGCCGTGAAAAGCAGCTAAACCCCATTATAAAAATAAATTACTTTTCAAAACCCGTGAAACAAAGACAGTGAAAGAGAGAGAAATTCTTACAAAATTCGTTCAGGGGCTGTGATGCAACCTGGATTGACCATATCTAGACCCACAGCTGATTGAGACATAAGGGTGGACACTCTTGGGGCTGAGAGGTTCGGTGAGGTTGGGTGAGCCCACGCAGACCCTTTCAAGTAATACTGCATGGTACCCATCCCATGGGTCCCAAATCTCCAGGTTCAAGGCCATCTTCCTACATGGAAAACAGGCATGAGAAACCCAGAAGATGGTACACCGTGTGATCGGGAAAGGTTTCTAAAACGCACCTCATTTCTCATCTCCTTTGCTCGGGTTCGCCATTCCAGCCGATTTACTAGCCATCTCCCTCCTTGGAGAATCAGCACCTTTAACCTCCTGTTCCGTACAGGTTGCAATTTGTCCTGAGGATGAACGGGAAGAGGGGGAACCAATGAGAGACTAGCTCTAGGTGTTGGGACAGGCACAGGTCACTCTATTTTCCCATCAGGAAGAAGAATTAAGCACAAGCTCAGCCTGCCCCCCAGAACCAGAAGAGGGCCTGAAGCAATCCTGCGCTTTTGCGGCCAGCTCCCAAAAAAGCGAGTTGAAAAATGGAGCTCAGGGGCACTGCAATTCACAAACCTGCAGAGTTTTAAATGATACCTCTCGTCCACAAATATATTAAGGGAAGGCAACGAAGAGGCTTTGAAAGCAAGGCAGAATTGCAGGCAACAGATTTCAGGAGGTAGATTCGATTCACCTTGAAAGCACATGAAAAGCGGCAAAACGTGGACAATGATGCCCTTGGCCAAAAGGGCGTATGCGTTTTTTCCTGAATATATTCAGGAAAAAACGCATACGCCCTTTTTGGCCAACCAAGCAACCTGGAAAGGCCAATCAGCGCTCCAAAGAAGTCTCGCTTCCCAGCGGGCAAAAGGGCCATGCGGAAAAAAGTGTCCAAACCAGAAATGCAGGACCGGCCATGGAGAAATGGGAGCCTTGCTACGCTGATGGGTGGGATGTAAATTGCCAACAGCCACTCTGGAGAAGTGTACGGTGTGTTCTGAAACATCTAAAAAACACAGCTTGGAGAGCATAGGGCACTTCCACTCATGGGCGTATAAATTGGGAAAACTAAAAATCAGCAAGACACAGGCACCCCAAAATTTAGGGCTGCTCTGTTGACAAGAACCCCCACTTCATTACACCTTAAATATCCTAGGAAAGAGAAAAATGGATAAAGAAGTTGTGGTCCTCATGTACAATGGAATATCACTCAGCCATGAAATCCACGTCATAAGGCTAGTAGCAGCACGATGAGTGGATTTAGGTACAACGATTCTAAGTGAAATAAGTCACACAGAAAAAGACACTTATCATAAGATATCACTTGTAGAGGGAATGTAAAAACCGCTACACTTGAACTGAATTGCAAAACAGAACAGAGTCACACGTTTAGGAAACACACTATGGCTGCTGAACGGGAAAGGTGAGGTGGGGTGATGCATAAAACAAGGGTTTCAAATTAGCTCAGATACCGTTCCATAAACCCAATATGTAAGAGACAAGACCTATTCCTTTTTCAGTGAACTGGACTCAACACCCCCTATTCACCGCACAAGAATATATCTGACTAGTAAGAATCTTCAAACCTATGTATTGATATCTCTCTGTAAGTGAGTCAAGGGGGTGTAAAGCGGCATAAACACAGCCGTGAAAAGCAGCTAAACCCCATTATAAAAATAAATTACTTTTCAAAACCCGTGAAACAAAGACAGTGAAAGAGAGAGAAATTCTTACAAAATTCGTTCAGGGGCTGTGATGCAACCTGGATTGACCATATCTAGACCCACAGCTGATTGAGACATAAGGGTGGACACTCTTGGGGCTGAGAGGTTCGGTGAGGTTGGGTGAGCCAACGCAGACCCTTTCAAGTAATACTGCATGGTACCCATCCCATGGGTCCCAATCTCCAGGTTCAAGGGCATCTTCCTACGTCGAAAACAGGCATGAGAAACCCAGAAGATGGTACACCGTGTGATCGGGAAAGGTTTCTAAAACGCACCTCATTTCTCATCTCCTTTGCTCGGGTTCGCCATTCCAGCCGATTTACTAGCCATCTCCCTCCTTGGAGAATCAGCATCTTTAACCTCCTGTTCCGTACAGGTTGCAATTTGTCCTGAGGATGAACGGGAAGAGGGGGAACCAATGAGAGACTAGCTCTAGGTGTTGGGACAGGCACAGGTCACTCTATTTTCCCATCAGGAAGAAGAATTAAGCACAAGCTCAGCCTGCCCCCCAGAACCAGAAGAGGGCCTGAAGCAATCCTGCGCTTTTGCGGCCAGCTCCCAAAAAAGCGAGTTGAAAAATGGAGCTCAGGGGCACTGCAATTCACAAACCTGCAGAGTTTTAAATGATACCTCTTGTCAACAAATATATTAAGGGAAGGCAACGAAGAGGCTTTGAAAGCAAGGCAGAATTGCAGGCAACAGATTTCAGGAGGTAGATTCGAATCGCCTTGAAAGCACATGAAAAGCGGCAAAACGTGGACAATGATGCCCTTGGCCAAAAAGGGCGTATGCGTTTTTTCCTGAATATATTCAGGAAAAAACGCATACGCCCTTTTTGGCCAACCAAGCAACCTGGAAATGCCAATCAGCGCTCCAAAGAAGTCTCGCTTCCCAGCGGGCAAAAGGGCCATGCGGAAAATAGTGTCCAAACCAGAAATGCAGGACCGGCCATGGAGAAATGGGAGCCTTGCTACGCTGATGGGTGGGATGTAAATTGCCAACAGCCACTCTGGAGAAGTGTACGGTGTGTTCTGAAACATCTAAAAAACACAGCTTGGAGAGCATAGGGCACTTCCACTCATGGGCGTATAAATTGGGAAAACTAAAAATCAGCAAGACACAGGCACCCCAAAATTTAGGGCTGCTCTGTTGACAAGAACCCCCACTTCATTACACCTTAAATATCCTAGGAAAGAGAAAAATGGATAAAGAAGTTGTGGTCCTCATGTACAATGGAATATCACTCAGCCATGAAATCCACGTCATAAGGCTAGTAGCAGCACGATGAGTGGATTTAGGTACGACGATTCTAAGTGAAATAAGTCACACAGAAAAAGACACTTATCATAAGATATCACTTCTAGAGGGAATGTAAAAACCGCTACACTTGAACTGAATTGCAAAACAGAACAGAGTCACACGTTTAGGAAACACACTATGGCTGCTGAACGGGAAAGGTGAGGTGGGGTGATGCATAAAACAAGGGTTTCAAATTAGCTCAGATACCGTTCCATAAACCCAATATGTAAGAGACAAGACCTATTCCTTTTTCAGTGAACTGGACTCAACACCCCCTATTCACCGCACAAGAATATATCTGACTAGTAAGAATCTTCAAACCTATGTATTGATATCTCTCTGTAAGTGAGTCAAGGGGGTGTAAAGCGGCATAAACACAGCCGTGAAAAGCAGCTAAACCCCATTATAAATATAAATTACTTTTCAAAACCCGTGAAACAAAGACAGTGAAAGAGAGAGAAATTCTTACAAAATTCGTTCAGGGGCTGTGATGCAACCTGGATTGACCATATCTAGACCCACAGCTGATTAAGACATAAGGGTGGACACTCTTGGGGCTGAGAGGTTCGGTGAGGTTGGGTGAGCCAACGCAGACCCTTTCAAGTAATACTGCATGGTACCCATCCCATGGGTCCCAATCTCCAGGTTCAAGGGCATCTTCCTACGTCGAAAACAGGCATGAGAAACCCAGAAGATGGTACACCGTGTGATCGGGAAAGGTTTCTAAAACGCACCTCATTTCTCATCTCCTTTGCTCGGGTTCGCCATTCCAGCCGATTTACTAGCCATCTCCCTCCTTGGAGAATCAGCATCTTTAACCTCCTGTTCCGTACAGGTTGCAATTTGTCCTGAGGATGAACGGGAAGAGGGGGAACCAATGAGAGACTAGCTCTAGGTGTTGGGACAGGCACAGGTCACTCTATTTTCCCATCAGGAAGAAGAATTAAGCACAAGCTCAGCCTGCCCCCCAGAACCAGAAGAGGGCCTGAAGCAATCCTGCGCTTTTGCGGCCAGCTCCCAAAAAAGCGAGTTGAAAAATGGAGCTCAGGGGCACTGCAATTCACAAACCTGCAGAGTTTTAAATGATACCTCTCGTCAACAAATATATTAAGGGAAGGCAACGAAGAGGCTTTGAAAGCAAGGCAGAATTGCAGGCAACAGATTTCAGGAGGTAGATTCGAATCGCCTTGAAAGCACATGAAAAGCGGCAAAACGTGGACAATGATGCCCTTGGCCAAAAAGGGCGTATGCGTTTTTTCCTGAATATATTCAGGAAAAAACGCATACGCCCTTTTTGGCCAACCAAGCAACCTGGAAAGGCAAATCAGCGCTCCAAAGAAGTCTCGCTTCCCAGCGGGCAAAAGGGCCATGCGGAAAAAAGTGTCCAAACCAGAAAGGCAGGACCGGCCATGGAGAAATGGGAGCCTTGCTACGCTGATGGGTGGGATGTAAATTGCCAACAGCCACTCTGGAGAAGTGTACGGTGTGTTCTGAAACATCTAAAAAAACACAGCTTGGAGAGCATAGGGCACTTCCACTCATGGGCGTATAAATTGGGAAAACTAAAAATCAGCAAGACACAGGCACCCCAAAATTTAGGGCTGCTCTGTTGACAAGAACCCCCACTTCATTACACCTTAAATATCCTAGGAAAGAGAAAAATGGATAAAGAAGTTGTGGTCCTCATGTACAATGGAATATCACTCAGCCATGAAATCCACGTCATAAGGCTAGTAGCAGCACGATGAGTGGATTTAGGTACGACGATTCTAAGTGAAATAAGTCACACAGAAAAAGACACTTATCATAAGATATCACTTGTAGAGGGAATGTAAAAACCGCTACACTTGAACTGAATTACAAAACAGAACAGAGTCACACGTTTAGGAAACACACTATGGCTGCTGAACGGGAAAGGTGAGGTGGGGTGATGCATAAAACAAGGGTTTCAAATTAGCTCAGATACAGTTCCATAAACCCAATATGTAAGAGACAAGACCTATTCCTTTTTCAGTGAACTGGACTCAACACCCCCTATTCACCGCACAAGAATATATCTGACTAGTAAGAATCTTCAAACCTATGTATTGATATCTCTCTGTAAGTGAGTCAAGGGGGTGTAAAGCGGCATAAACACAGCCGTGAAAAGCAGCTAAACCCCATTATAAAAATAAATTACTTTTCAAAACCCGTGAAACAAAGACAGTGAAAGAGAGAGAAATTCTTACAAAATTCTTTCAGGGGCTGTGATGCAACCTGGATTGACCATATCTAGACCCACAGCTGATTGAGACATAAGGGTGGACACTCGTGGGGCTGAGAGGTTCGGTGTGGTTGGGTGAGCCAACGCAGACCCTTTCAAGTAATACTGCATGGTACCCATCCCATGGGTCCCAAATCTCCAGGTTCAAGGGCATCTTCCTACATCGAAAACAGGCATGAGAAACCCAGAAGATGGTACACCGTGTGATCGGGAAAGGTTTCTAAAACGCACCTCATTTCTCATCTCCTTGGCTCGGGTTCGCCATTCCAGCCGATTTACTAGCCATCTCCCTCCTTGGAGAATCAGCACCTTTAACCTCCTGTTCCGTACAGGTTGCAATTTGTCCTGAGGATGAACGGGAAGAGGGGGAACCAATGAGAGACTAGCTCTAGGTGTTGGGACAGGCACAGGTTACTCTATTTTCCCATCAGGAAGAAGAATTAAGCACAAGCTCAGCCTGCCCCCCAGAACCAGAAAAGGGCCTGAAGCAATCCTGCGCTTTTGCGGCCAGCTCCCAAAAAAGCGAGTTGAAAAATGGAGCTCAGGGGCACTGCAATTCACAAACCTGCAGAGTTTTAAATGATACCTCTCGTCCACAAATATATTAAGGGAAGGCAACGAAGAGGCTTTGAAAGCAAGGCAGAATTGCAGGCAACAGATTTCAGGAGGTAGATTCGAATCGCCTTGAAAGCACATGAAAAGCGGCAAAACGTGGACAATGATGCCCTTGGCCAAAAAGGGCGTATGCGTTTTTTCCTGAATATATTCAGGAAAAAACGCATACGCCCTTTTTGGCCAACCAAGCAACCTGGAAATGCCAATCAGCGCTCCAAAGAAGTCTCGCTTCCCAGCGGGCAAAAGGGCCACGCGGAAAAAAGTGTCCAAACCAGAAATGCAGGACCGGCCATGGAGAAATGGGAGCCTTGCTACGCTGATGGGTGGGATGTAAATTGCCAACAGCCACTCTGGAGAAGTGTACGGTGTGTTCTGAAACATCTAAAAAACACAGCTTGGAGAGCATAGGGCACTTCCACTCATGGGCGTATAAATTGGGAAAACTAAAAATCAGCAAGACACAGGCACCCCAAAATTTAGGGCTGCTCTGTTGACAAGAACCCCCACTTCATTACACCTTAAATATCCTAGGAAAGAGAAAAATGGATAAAGAAGTTGTGGTCCTCATGTACAATGGAATATCACTCAGCCATGAAATCCACGTCATAAGGCTAGTAGCAGCACGATGAGTGGATTTAGGTACGACGATTCTAAGTGAAATAAGTCACACAGAAAAAGACACTTATCATAAGATATCACTTGTAGAGGGAATGTAAAAACCGCTACACTTGAACTGAATTACAAAACAGAACAGAGTCACACGTTTAGGAAACACACTATGGCTGCTGAACGGGAAAGGTGAGGTGGGGTGATGCATAAAACAAGGGTTTCAAATTAGCTCAGATACAGTTCCATAAACCCAATATGTAAGAGACAAGACCTATTCCTTTTTCAGTGAACTGGACTCAACACCCCCTATTCACCGCACAAGAATATATCTGACTAGTAAGAATCTTCAAACCTATGTATTGATATCTCTCTGTAAGTGAGTCAAGGGGGTGTAAAGCGGCATAAACACAGCCGTGAAAAGCAGCTAAACCCCATTATAAAAATAAATTACTTTTCAAAACCCGTGAAACAAAGACAGTGAAAGAGAGAGAAATTCTTACAAAATTCTTTCAGGGGCTGTGATGCAACCTGGATTGACCATATCTAGACCCACAGCTGATTGAGACATAAGGGTGGACACTCGTGGGGCTGAGAGGTTCGGTGTGGTTGGGTGAGCCAACGCAGACCCTTTCAAGTAATACTGCATGGTACCCATCCCATGGGTCCCAAATCTCCAGGTTCAAGGGCATCTTCCTACATCGAAAACAGGCATGAGAAACCCAGAAGATGGTACACCGTGTGATCGGGAAAGGTTTCTAAAACGCACCTCATTTCTCATCTCCTTGGCTCGGGTTCGCCATTCCAGCCGATTTACTAGCCATCTCCCTCCTTGGAGAATCAGCACCTTTAACCTCCTGTTGCGTACAGGTTGCAATTTGTCCTGAGGATGAACGGGAAGAGGGGGAACCAATGAGAGACTAGCTCTAGGTGTTGGGACAGGCACAGGTCACTCTATTTTCCCATCAGGAAGAAGAATTAAGCACAAGCTCAGCCTGCCCCCCAGAACCAGAAGAGGGCCTGAAGCAATCCTGCGCTTTTGCGGCCAGCTCCCAAAAAAGCGAGTTGAAAAATGGAGCTCAGGGGCACTGCAATTCACAAACCTGCAGAGTTTTAAATGATACCTCTCGTCCACAAATATATTAAGGGAAGGCAACGAAGAGGCTTTGAAAGCAAGGCAGAATTGCAGGCAACAGATTTCAGGAGGTAGATTCGAATCGCCTTGAAAGCACATGAAAAGCGGCAAAACGTGGACAATGATGCCCTTGGCCAAAAAGGGCGTATGCGTTTTTTCCTGAATATATTCAGGAAAAAACGCATACGCCCTTTTTGGCCAACCAAGCAACCTGGAAAGGCCAATCAGCGCTCCAAAGAAGTCTCGCTTCCCAGCGGGCAAAAGGGCCATGCGGAAAAAAGTGTCCAAACCAGAAATGCAGGACCGGCCATGGAGAAATGGGAGCCTTGCTACGCTGATGGGTGGGATGTAAATTGCCAACAGCCACTCTGGAGAAGTGTACGGTGTGTTCTGAAACATCTAAAAAACACAGCTTGGAGAGCATAGGGCACTTCCACTCATGGGCGTATAAATTGGGAAAACTAAAAATCAGCAAGACACAGGCACCCCAAAATTTAGGGCTGCTCTGTTGACAAGAACCCCCACTTCATTACACCTTAAATATCCTAGGAAAGAGAAAAATGGATAAAGAAGTTGTGGTCCTCATGTACAATGGAATATCACTCAGCCATGAAATCCACGTCATAAGGCTAGTAGCAGCACGATGAGTGGATTTAGGTACGACGATTCTAAGTGAAATAAGTCACACAGAAAAAGACACTTATCATAAGATATCACTTGTAGAGGGAATGTAAAAACCGCTACACTTGAACTGAATTACAAAACAGAACAGAGTCACACGTTTAGGAAACACACTATGGCTGCTGAACGGGAAAGGTGAGGTGGGGTGATGCATAAAACAAGGGTTTCAAATTAGCTCAGATACAGTTCCATAAACCCAATATGTAAGAGACAAGACCTATTCCTTTTTCAGTGAACTGGACTCAACACCCCCTATTCACCGCACAAGAATATATCTGACTAGTAAGAATCTTCAAACCTATGTATTGATATCTCTCTGTAAGTGAGTCAAGGGGGTGTAAAGCGGCATAAACACAGCCGTGAAAAGCAGCTAAACCCCATTATAAAAATAAATTACTTTTCAAAACCCGTGAAACAAAGACAGTGAAAGAGAGAGAAATTCTTACAAAATTCTTTCAGGGGCTGTGATGCAACCTGGATTGACCATATCTAGACCCACAGCTGATTGAGACATAAGGGTGGACACTCGTGGGGCTGAGAGGTTCGGTGTGGTTGGGTGAGCCAACGCAGACCCTTTCAAGTAATACTGCATGGTACCCATCCCATGGGTCCCAAATCTCCAGGTTCAAGGGCATCTTCCTACATCGAAAACAGGCATGAGAAACCCAGAAGATGGTACACCGTGTGATCGGGAAAGGTTTCTAAAACGCACCTCATTTCTCATCTCCTTGGCTCGGGTTCGCCATTCCAGCCGATTTACTAGCCATCTCCCTCCTTGGAGAATCAGCACCTTTAACCTCCTGTTCCGTACAGGTTGCAATTTGTCCTGAGGATGAACGGGAAGAGGGGGAACCAATGAGAGACTAGCTCTAGGTGTTGGGACAGGCACAGGTCACTCTATTTTCCCATCAGGAAGAAGAATTAAGCACAAGCTCAGCCTGCCCCCCAGAACCAGAAGAGGGCCTGAAGCAATCCTGCGCTTTTGCGGCCAGCTCCCAAAAAAGCGAGTTGAAAAATGGAGCTCAGGGGCACTGCAATTCACAAACCTACAGAGTTTTAAATGATACCTCTCGTCCACAAATATATTAAGGGAAGGCAACGAAGAGGCTTTGAAAGCAAGGCAGAATTGCAGGAAACAGATTTCAGGAGGTAGATTCGAATCGCCTTGAAAGCACATGAAAAGCGGCAAAACGTGGACAATGATGCCCTTGGCCAAAAAGGGCGTATGCGTTTTTTCCTGAATATATTCAGGAAAAAACGCATACGCCCTTTTTGGCCAACCAAGCAACCTGGAAAGGCAAATCAGCGCTCCAAAGAAGTCTCGCTTCCCAGCGGGCAAAAGGGCCATGCGGAAAAAAGTGTCCAAACCAGAAATGCAGGACCGGCCATGGAGAAATGGGAGCCTTGCTACGCTGATGGGTGGGATGTAAATTGCCAACAGCCACTCTGGAGAAGTGTACGGTGTGTTCTGAAACATCTAAAAAACACAGCTTGGAGAGCATAGGGCACTTCCACTCATGGGCGTATAAATTGGGAAAACTAAAAATCAGCAAGACACAGGCACCCCAAAGTTTAGGGCTGCTCTGTTGACAAGAACCCCCACTTCATTACACCTTAAATATCCTAGGAAAGAGAAAAATGGATAAAGAAGTTGTGGTCCTCATGTACAATGGAATATCACTCAGCCATGAAATCCACGTCATAAGGCTAGTAGCAGCACGATGAGTGGATTTAGGTACGACGATTCTAAGTGAAATAAGTCACACAGAAAAAGACACTTATCATAAGATATCACTTGTAGAGGGAATGTAAAAACCGCTACACTTGAACTGAATTACAAAACAGAACAGAGTCACACGTTTAGGAAACACACTATGGCTGCTGAACGGGAAAGGTGAGGTGGGGTGATGCATAAAACAAGGGTTTCAAATTAGCTCAGATACAGTTCCATAAACCCAATATGTAAGAGACAAGACCTATTCCTTTTTCAGTGAACTGGACTCAACACCCCCTATTCACCGCACAAGAATATATCTGACTAGTAAGAATCTTCAAACCTATGTATTGATATCTCTCTGTAAGTGAGTCAAGGGGGTGTAAAGCGGCATAAACACAGCCGTGAAAAGCAGCTAAACCCCATTATAAAAATAAATTACTTTTCAAAACCCGTGAAACAAAGACAGTGAAAGAGAGAGAAATTCTTACAAAATTCTTTCAGGGGCTGTGATGCAACCTGGATTGACCATATCTAGACCCACAGCTGATTGAGACATAAGGGTGGACACTCGTGGGGCTGAGAGGTTCGGTGTGGTTGGGTGAGCCAACGCAGACCCTTTCAAGTAATACTGCATGGTACCCATCCCATGGGTCCCAAATCTCCAGGTTCAAGGGCATCTTCCTACATCGAAAACAGGCATGAGAAACCCAGAAGATGGTACACCGTGTGATCGGGAAAGGTTTCTAAAACGCACCTCATTTCTCATCTCCTTGGCTCGGGTTCGCCATTCCAGCCGATTTACTAGCCATCTCCCTCCTTGGAGAATCAGCACCTTTAACCTCCTGTTGCGTACAGGTTGCAATTTGTCCTGAGGATGAACGGGAAGAGGGGGAACCAATGAGAGACTAGCTCTAGGTGTTGGGACAGGCACAGGTCACTCTATTTTCCCATCAGGAAGAAGAATTAAGCACAAGCTCAGCCTGCCCCCCAGAACCAGAAGAGGGCCTGAAGCAATCCTGCGCTTTTGCGGCCAGCTCCCAAAAAAGCGAGTTGAAAAATGGAGCTCAGGGGCACTGCAATTCACAAACCTGCAGAGTTTTAAATGATACCTCTCGTCCACAAATATATTAAGGGAAGGCAACGAAGAGGCTTTGAAAGCAAGGCAGAATTGCAGGCAACAGATTTCAGGAGGTAGATTCGAATCGCCTTGAAAGCACATGAAAAGCGGCAAAACGTGGACAATGATGCCCTTGGCCAAAAAGGGCGTATGCGTTTTTTCCTGAATATATTCAGGAAAAAACGCATACGCCCTTTTTGGCCAACCAAGCAACCTGGAAATGCCAATCAGCGCTCCAAAGAAGTCTCGCTTCCCAGCGGGCAAAAGGGCCATGCGGAAAAAAGTGTCCAAACCAGAAATGCAGGACCGGCCATGGAGAAATGGGAGCCTTGCTACGCTGATGGGTGGGATGTAAATTGCCAACAGCCACTCTGGAGAAGTGTACGGTGTGTTCTGAAACATCTAAAAAACACAGCTTGGAGAGCATAGGGCACTTCCACTCATGGGCGTATAAATTGGGAAAACTAAAAATCAGCAAGACACAGGCACCCCAAAATTTAGGGCTGCTCTGTTGACAAGAACCCCCACTTCATTACACCTTAAATATCCTAGGAAAGAGAAAAATGGATAAAGAAGTTGTGGTCCTCATGTACAATGGAATATCACTCAGCCATGAAATCCACGTCATAAGGCTAGTAGCAGCACGATGAGTGGATTTAGGTACGACGATTCTAAGTGAAATAAGTCACACAGAAAAAGACACTTATCATAAGATATCACTTGTAGAGGGAATGTAAAAACCGCTACACTTGAACTGAATTACAAAACAGAACAGAGTCACACGTTTAGGAAACACACTATGGCTGCTGAACGGGAAAGGTGAGGTGGGGTGATGCATAAAACAAGGGTTTCAAATTAGCTCAGATACAGTTCCATAAACCCAATATGTAAGAGACAAGACCTATTCCTTTTTCAGTGAACTGGACTCAACACCCCCCTATTCACCGCACAAGAATATATCTGACTAGTAAGAATCTTCAAACCTATGTATTGATATCTCTCTGTAAGTGAGTCAAGGGGGTGTAAAGCGGCATAAACACAGCCGTGAAAAGCAGCTAAACCCCATTATAAAAATAAATTACTTTTCAAAACCCGTGAAACAAAGACAGTGAAAGAGAGAGAAATTCTTACAAAATTCTTTCAGGGGCTGTGATGCAACCTGGATTGACCATATCTAGACCCACAGCTGATTGAGACATAAGGGTGGACACTCGTGGGGCTGAGAGGTTCGGTGTGGTTGGGTGAGCCAACGCAGACCCTTTCAAGTAATACTGCATGGTACCCCATCCCATGGGTCCCAAATCTCCAGGTTCAAGGGCATCTTCCTACATCGAAAACAGGCATGAGAAACCCAGAAGATGGTACACCGTGTGATCGGGAAAGGTTTCTAAAACGCACCTCATTTCTCATCTCCTTGGCTCGGGTTCGCCATTCCAGCCGATTTACTAGCCATCTCCCTCCTTGGAGAATCAGCACCTTTAACCTCCTGTTGCGTACAGGTTGCAATTTGTCCTGAGGATGAACGGGAAGAGGGGGAACCAATGAGAGACTAGCTCTAGGTGTTGGGACAGGCACAGGTCACTCTATTTTCCCATCAGGAAGAAGAATTAAGCACAAGCTCAGCCTGCCCCCCAGAACCAGAAGAGGGCCTGAAGCAATCCTGCGCTTTTGCGGCCAGCTCCCAAAAAAGCGAGTTGAAAAATGGAGCTCAGGGGCACTGCAATTCACAAACCTGCAGAGTTTTAAATGATACCTCTCGTCCACAAATATATTAAGGGAAGGCAACGAAGAGGCTTTGAAAGCAAGGCAGAATTGCAGGAAACAGATTTCAGGAGGTAGATTCGAATCGCCTTGAAAGCACATGAAAAGCGGCAAAACGTGGACAATGATGCCCTTGGCCAAAAAGGGCGTATGCGTTTTTTCCTAAATATATTCAGGAAAAAACGCATACGCCCTTTTTGGCCAACCAAGCAACCTGGAAAGGCCAATCAGCGCTCCAAAGAAGTCTCGCTTCCCAGCGGGCAAAAGGGCCATGCGGAAAAAAGTGTCCAAACCAGAAATGCAGGACCGGCCATGGAGAAATGGGAGCCTTGCTACGCTGATGGGTGGGATGTAAATTGCCAACAGCCACTCTGGAGAAGTGTACGGTGTGTTCTGAAACATCTAAAAAACACAGCTTGGAGAGCATAGGGCACTTCCACTCATGGGCGTATAAATTGGGAAAACTAAAAATCAGCAAGACACAGGCACCCCAAAATTTAGGGCTGCTCTGTTGACAAGAACCCCCACTTCATTACACCTTAAATATCCTAGGAAAGAGAAAAATGGATAAAGAAGTTGTGGTCCTCATGTACAATGGAATATCACTCAGCCATGAAATCCACGTCATAAGGCTAGTAGCAGCACGATGAGTGGATTTAGGTACGACGATTCTAAGTGAAATAAGTCACACAGAAAAAGACACTTATCATAAGATATCACTTGTAGAGGGAATGTAAAAACCGCTACACTTGAACTGAATTACAAAACAGAACAGAGTCACACGTTTAGGAAACACACTATGGCTGCTGAACGGGAAAGGTGAGGTGGGGTGATGCATAAAACAAGGGTTTCAAATTAGCTCAGATACAGTTCCATAAACCCAATATGTAAGAGACAAGACCTATTCCTTTTTCAGTGAACTGGACTCAACACCCCCTATTCACCGCACAAGAATATATCTGACTAGTAAGAATCTTCAAACCTATGTATTGATATCTCTCTGTAAGTGAGTCAAGGGGGTGTAAAGCGGCATAAACACAGCCGTGAAAAGCAGCTAAACCCCATTATAAAAATAAATTACTTTTCAAAACCCGTGAAACAAAGACAGTGAAAGAGAGAGAAATTCTTACAAAATTCTTTCAGGGGCTGTGATGCAACCTGGATTGACCATATCTAGACCCACAGCTGATTGAGACATAAGGGTGGACACTCGTGGGGCTGAGAGGTTCGGTGTGGTTGGGTGAGCCAACGCAGACCCTTTCAAGTAATACTGCATGGTACCCATCCCATGGGTCCCAAATCTCCAGGTTCAAGGGCATCTTCCTACATCGAAAACAGGCATGAGAAACCCAGAAGATGGTACACCGTGTGATCGGGAAAGGTTTCTAAAACGCACCTCATTTCTCATCTCCTTGGCTCGGGTTCGCCATTCCAGCCGATTTACTAGCCATCTCCCTCCTTGGAGAATCAGCACCTTTAACCTCCTGTTCCGTACAGGGCAATTTGTCCTGAGGATGAACGGGAAGAGGGGGAACCAATGAGAGACTAGCTCTAGGTGTTGGGACAGGCACAGGTCACTCTATTTTCCCATCAGGAAGAAGAATTAAGCACAAGCTCAGCCTGCCCCCCAGAACCAGAAGAGGGCCTGAAGCAATCCTGCGCTTTTGCGGCCAGCTCCCAAAAAAGCGAGTTGAAAAATGGAGCTCAGGGGCACTGCAATTCACAAACCTGCAGAGTTTTAAATGATACCTCTCGTCCACAAATATATTAAGGGAAGGCAACGAAGAGGCTTTGAAAGCAAGGCAGAATTGCAGGCAACAGATTTCAGGAGGTAGATTCGAATCACCTTGAAAGCACATGAAAAGCGGCAAAACGTGGACAATGATGCCCTTGGCCAAAAGGGCGTATGCGTTTTTTCCTGAATATATTCAGGAAAAAACGCATACGCCCTTTTTGGCCAACCAAGCAACCTGGAAAGGCCAATCAGCGCTCCAAAGAAGTCTCGCTTCCCAGCGGGCAAAAGGGCCATGCGGAAAAAAGTGTCCAAACCAGAAATGCAGGACCGGCCATGGAGAAATGGGAGCCTTGCTACGCTGATGGGTGGGATGTAAATTGCCAACAGCCACTCTGGAGAAGTGTACGGTGTGTTCTGAAACATCTAAAAAACACAGCTTGGAGAGCATAGGGCACTTCCACTCATGGGCGTATAAATTGGGAAAACTAAAAATCAGCAAGACACAGGCACCCCAAAGTTTAGGGTTGCTCTGTTGACAAAAACCCCCACTTCATTACACCTTAAATATCCTAGGAAAGAGAAAAATGGATAAAGAAGTTGTGGTCCTCATGTACAATGGAGTATCACTCAGCCCTGAAATCAACGTCATAAGGCTAGTAGCAGCACGATGAGTGGATTTAGGTACGACGATTCTAACTGAAATAAGTCACACAGAAAAAGACACTTATCCTAAGATATCACTTATAGAGGGAATGTAAAAACCGCTACACTTGAACTGAATTGCAAAACAGAACAGAGTCACACGTTTAGGAAACACACTATGGCTGCTGAACGGGAAAGGTGAGGTGGGGTGATGCATAAAACAAGGGTTTCAAATTAGCTCAGATACCGTTCCATAAACCCAATATGTAAGAGACAAGACCTATTCCTTTTTCAGTGAACTGGACTCAACACCCCCTATTCACCGCACAAGAATATATCTGACTAGTAAGAATCTTCAAACCTATGTATTGATATCTCTCTGTAAGTGAGTCAAGGGGGTGTAAAGCGGCATAAACACAGCCGTGAAAAGCAGCTAAACCCCATTATAAAAATAAATTACTTTTCAAAACCCGTGAAACAAAGACAGTGAAAGAGAGAGAAATTCTTACAAAATTCGTTCAGGGGCTGTGATGCAACCTGGATTGACCATATCTAGACCCACAGCTGATTGAGACATAAGGGTGGACACTCGTGGGGCTGAGAGGTTCGGTGTGGTTGGGTGAGCCAACGCAGACCCTTTCAAGTAATACTGCATGGTACCCATCCGATGGGTCCCAAATCTCCAGGTTCAAGGGCATCTTCCTACATCGAAAACAGGCATGAGAAACCCAGAAGATGGTACACCGTGTGATCGGGAAAGGTTTCTAAAACGCACCTCATTTCTCATCTCCTTGGCTCGGGTTCGCCATTCCAGCCGATTTACTAGCCATCTCCCTCCTTGGAGAATCAGCACCTTTAACCTCCTGTTCCGTACAGGTTGCAATTTGTCCTGAGGATGAACGGGAAGAGGGGGAACCAATGAGAGACTAGCTCTAGGTGTTGGGACAGGCACAGGTCACTCTATTTTCCCATCAGGAAGAAGAATTAAGCACAAGCTCAGCCTGCCCCCCAGAACCAGAAGAGGGCCTGAAGCAATCCTGCGCTTTTGCGGCCAGCTCCCAAAAAAGCGAGTTGAAAAATGGAGCTCAGGGGCACTGCAATTCACAAACCTGCAGAGTTTTAAATGATACCTCTCGTCCACAAATATATTAAGGGAAGGCAACGAAGAGGCTTTGAAAGCAAGGCAGAATTGCAGGAAACAGATTTCAGGAGGTAGATTCGAATCGCCTTGAAAGCACATGAAAAGCGGCAAAACGTGGACAATGATGCCCTTGGCCAAAAAGGGCGTATGCGTTTTTTCCTGAATATATTCAGGAAAAAACGCATACGCCCTTTTTGGCCAACCAAGCAACCTGGAAAGGCCAATCAGCGCTCCAAAGAAGTCTCGCTTCCCAGCGGGCAAAAGGGCCATGCGGAAAAAAGTGTCCAAACCAGAAATGCAGGACCGGCCATGGAGAAATGGGAGCCTTGCTACGCTGATGGGTGGGATGTAAATTGCCAACAGCCACTCTGGAGAAGTGTACGGTGTGTTCTGAAACATCTAAAAAACACAGCTTGGAGAGCATAGGGCACTTCCACTCATGGGCGTATAAATTGGGAAAACTAAAAATCAGCAAGACACAGGCACCCCAAAGTTTAGGGCTGCTCTGTTGACAAGAACCCCCACTTCATTACACCTTAAATATCCTAGGAAAGAGAAAAATGGATAAAGAAGTTGTGGTCCTCATGTACAATGGAATATCACTCAGCCATGAAATCAACGTCATAAGGCTAGTAGCAGCACGATGAGTGGATTTAGGTACGACGATTCTAAGTGAAATAAGTCACACAGAAAAAGACACTTATCATAAGATATCACTTGTAGAGGGAATGTAAAAACCGCTACACTTGAACTGAATTACAAAACAGAACAGAGTCACACGTTTAGGAAACACACTATGGCTGCTGAACGGGAAAGGTGAGGTGGGGTGATGCATAAAACAAGCGTTTCAAATTAGCTCAGATACCGTTCCATAAACCCAATATGTAAGAGACAAGACCTATTCCTTTTTCAGTGAACTGGACTCAACACCCCCTATTCACCGCACAAGAATATATCTGACTAGTAAGAATCTTCAAACCTATGTATTGATATCTCTCTGTAAGTGAGTCAAGGGGGTGTAAAGCGGCATAAACACAGCCGTGAAAAGCAGCTAAACCCCATTATAAAAATAAATTACTTTTCAAAACCCGTGAAACAAAGACAGTGAAAGAGAGAGAAATTCTTACAAAATTCTTTCAGGGGGTGTGATGCAACCTGGATTGACCATATCTAGACCCACAGCTGATTGAGACATAAGGGTGGACACTCTTGGGGCTGCGAGGTTCGGTGAGGTTGGGTGAGCCAACGCAGACCCTTTCAAGTAATACTGCATGGTACCCATCCCATGGGTCCCAATCTCCAGGTTCAAGGGCATCTTCCTACGTCGAAAACAGGCATGAGAAACCCAGAAGATGGTACACCGTGTGATCGGGAAAGGTTTCTAAAACGCACCTCATTTCTCATCTCCTTGGCTCGGGTTCGCCATTCCAGCCGATTTACTAGCCATCTCCCTCCTTGGAGAATCAGCATCTTTAACCTCCTGTTCCGTACAGGTTGCAATTTGTCCTGAGGATGAACGGGAAGAGGGGGAACCAATGAGAGACTAGCTCTAGGTGTTGGGACAGGCACAGGTCACTCTATTTTCCCATCAGGAAGAAGAATTAAGCACAAGCTCAGCCTGCCCCCCAGAACCAGAAGAGGGCCTGAAGCAATCCTGCGCTTTTGCGGCCAGCTCCCAAAAAAGCGAGTTGAAAAATGGAGCTCAGGGGCACTGCAATTCACAAACCTGCAGAGTTTTAAATGATACCTCTCGTCCACAAATATATTAAGGGAAGGCAACGAAGAGGCTTTGAAAGCAAGGCAGAATTGCAGGCAACAGATTTCAGGAGGTAGATTCGAATCACCTTGAAAGCACATGAAAAGCGGCAAAACGTGGACAATGATGCCCTTGGCCAAAAGGGCGTATGCGTTTTTTCCTGAATATATTCAGGAAAAAACGCATACGCCCTTTTTGGCCAACCAAGCAACCTGGAAAGGCCAATCAGCGCTCCAAAGAAGTCTCGCTTCCCAGCGGGCAAAAGGGCCATGCGGAAAAAAGTGTCCAAACCAGAAATGCAGGACCGGCCATGGAGAAATGGGAGCCTTGCTACGCTGATGGGTGGGATGTAAATTGCCAACAGCCACTCTGGAGAAGTGTACGGTGTGTTCTGAAACATCTAAAACACACAGCTTGGAGAGCATAGGGCACTTCCACTCATGGGCGTATAAATTGGGAAAACTAAAAATCAGCAAGACACAGGCACCCCAAAGTTTAGGGTTGCTCTGTTGACAAAAACCCCCACTTCATTACACCTTAAATATCCTAGGAAAGAGAAAAATGGATAAAGAAGTTGTGGTCCTCATGTACAATGGAGTATCACTCAGCCCTGAAATCAACGTCATAAGGCTAGTAGCAGCACGATGAGTGGATTTAGGTACGACGATTCTAACTGAAATAAGTCACACAGAAAAAGACACTTATCCTAAGATATCACTTATAGAGGGAATGTAAAAACCGCTACACTTGAACTGAATTGCAAAACAGAACAGAGTCACACGTTTAGGAAACACACTATGGCTGCTGAACGGGAAAGGTGAGGTGGGGTGATGCATAAAACAAGGGTTTCAAATTAGCTCAGATACCGTTCCATAAACCCAATATGTAAGAGACAAGACCTATTCCTTTTTCAGTGAACTGGACTCAACACCCCCTATTCACCGCACAAGAATATATCTGACTAGTAAGAATCTTCAAACCTATGTATTGATATCTCTCTGTAAGTGAGTCAAGGGGGTGTAAAGCGGCATAAACACAGCCGTGAAAAGCAGCTAAACCCCATTATAAAAATAAATTACTTTTCAAAACCCGTGAAACAAAGACAGTGAAAGAGAGAGAAATTCTTACAAAATTCGTTCAGGGGCTGTGATGCAACCTGGATTGACCATATCTAGACCCACAGCTGATTGAGACATAAGGGTGGACACTCTTGGGGCTGAGAGGTTCGGTGAGGTTGGGTGAGCCAACGCAGACCCTTTCAAGTAATACTGCATGGTACCCATCCCATGGGTCCCAATCTCCAGGTTCAAGGGCATCTTCCTACGTCGAAAACAGGCATGAGAAACCCAGAAGATGGTACACCGTGTGATCGGGAAAGGTTTCTAAAACGCACCTCATTTCTCATCTCCTTTGCTCGGGTTCGCCATTCCAGCCGATTTACTAGCCATCTCCCTCCTTGGAGAATCAGCATCTTTAACCTCCTGTTCCGTACAGGTTGCAATTTGTCCTGAGGATGAACGGGAAGAGGGGGAACCAATGAGAGACTAGCTCTAGGGGTTGGGACAGGCACAGGTCACTCTATTTTCCCATCAGGAAGAAGAATTAAGCACAAGCTCAGCCTGCCCCCCAGAACCAGAAGAGGGCCTGAAGCAATCCTGCGCTTTTGCGGCCAGCTCCCAAAAAAGCGAGTTGAAAAATGGAGCTCAGGGGCACTGCAATTCACAAACCTGCAGAGTTTTAAATGATACCTCTCATCCACAAATATATTAAGGGAAGGCAACGAAGAGGCTTTGAAAGCAAGGCAGAATTGCAGGCAACAGATTTCAGGAGGTAGATTCGAATCGCCTTGAAAGCACATGAAAAGCGGCAAAACGTGGACAATGATGCCCTTGGCCAAAAAGGGCGTATGCGTTTTTTCCTGAATATATTCAGGAAAAAACGCATACGCACTTTTTGGCCAACCAAGCAACCTGGAAATGCCAATCAGCGCTCCAAAGAAGTCTCGCTTCCCAGCGGGCAAAAGGGCCATGCGGAAAAAAGTGTCCAAACCAGAAATGCAGGACCGGCCATGGAGAAATGGGAGCCTTGCTACGCTGATGGGTGGGATGTAAATTGCCAACAGCCACTCTGGAGAAGTGTACGGTGTGTTCTGAAACATCTAAAAAACACAGCTTGGAGAGCATAGGGCATTTCCACTCATGGGCGTATAAATTGGGAAAACTAAAAATCAGCAAGACACAGGCACCCCAAAATTTAGGGCTGTTCTGTTGACAAGAACCCCCACTTCATTACACCTTAAATATCCTAGGAAAGAGAAAAATGGATAAAGAAGTTGTGGTCCTCATGTACAATGGAATATCACTCAGCCATGAAATCCACGTCATAAGGCTAGTAGCAGCACGATGAGTGGATTTAGGTACGACGATTCTAAGTGAAATAAGTCACACAGAAAAACACACTTATCATAAGATATCACTTGTAGAGGGAATGTAAAAACCGCTACACTTGAACTGAATTACAAAACAGAACAGAGTCACACGTTTAGGAAACACACTATGGCTGCTGAACGGGAAAGGTGAGGTGGGGTGATGCATAAAACAAGGGTTTCAAATTAGCTCAGATACCGTTCCATAAACCCAATATGTAAGAGACAAGACCTATTCCTTTTTCAGTGAACTGGACTCAACACCCCCTATTCACCGCACAAGAATATATCTGACTAGTAAGAATCTTCAAACCTATGTATTGATATCTCTCTGTAAGTGAGTCAAGGGGGTGTAAAGCGGCATAAACACAGCCGTGAAAAGCAGCTAAACCCCATTATAAAAATAAATTACTTTTCAAAACCCGTGAAACAAAGACAGTGAAAGAGAGAGAAATTCTTACAAAATTCGTTCAGGGGCTGTGATGCAACCTGGATTGACCATATCTAGACCCACAGCTGATTGAGACATAAGGGTGGACACTCTTGGGGCTGAGAGGTTCGGTGAGGTTGGGTGAGCCAACGCAGACCCTTTCAAGTAATACTGCATGGTACCCATCCCATGGGTCCCAATCTCCAGGTTCAAGGGCATCTTCCTACGTCGAAAACAGGCATGAGAAACCCAGAAGATGGTACACCGTGTGATCGGGAAAGGTTTCTAAAACGCACCTCATTTCTCATCTCCTTTGCTCGGGTTCGCCATTCCAGCCGATTTACTAGCCATCTCCCTCCTTGGAGAATCAGCATCTTTAACCTCCTGTTCCGTACAGGTTGCAATTTGTCCTGAGGATGAACGGGAAGAGGGGGAACCAATGAGAGACTAGCTCTAGGTGTTGGGACAGGCACAGGTCACTCTATTTTCCCATCAGGAAGAAGAATTAAGCACAAGCTCAGCCTGCCCCCCAGAACCAGAAGAGGGCCTGAAGCAATCCTGCGCTTTTGCAGCCAGCTCCCAAAAAAGCGAGTTGAAAAATGGAGCTCAGGGGCACTGCAATTCACAAACCTGCAGAGTTTTAAATGATACCTCTCATCCACAAATATATTAAGGGAAGGCAACGAAGAGGCTTTGAAAGCAAGGCAGAATTGCAGGCAACAGATTTCAGGAGGTAGATTCGAATCGCCTTGAAAGCACATGAAAAGCGGCAAAACGTGGACAATGATGCCCTTTTTGGCCAACCAAGCAACCTGGAAAGGCAAATCAGCGCTCCAAAGAAGTCTCGCTTCCCAGCGGGCAAAAGGGCCATGCGGAAAAAAGTGTCCAAACCAGAACTGCACGACCGGCCATGGAGAAATGGGAGCCTTGCTTCGCTAATGGGCGGGATGTAAATTGCCAACAGCCACTCTGGAGAAGTGTACGGTGTGTTCTGAAACATCTAAAAAACACAGCTTGGAGAGCATAGGGCACTTCCACTCATATGCGTATAAATTGGGAAAACTAAAAATCAGCAAGACACAGGCACCCCCAAAGTTTAGGGCTGCTCTGTTGACAAGAACCCCCACTTCATTACACCTTAAATATCCTAGGAAAGAGAAAAATGGATAAAGAAGTTGTGGTCCTCATGTACAATGGAATATCACTCAGCCATGAAATCCACGTCATAAGGCTAGTAGCAGCACGATGAGTGGATTTAGGTACGACGATTCTAAGTGAAATAAGTCACACAGAAAAACACACTTATCATAAGATATCACTTGTAGAGGGAATGTAAAAACCGCTACACTTGAACTGAATTACAAAACAGAACAGAGTCACACGTTTAGGAAACACACTATGGCTGCTGAACGGGAAAGGTGAGGTGGGGTGATGCATAAAACAAGGGTTTCAAATTAGCTCAGATACCGTTCCATAAACCCAATATGTAAGAGACAAGACCTATTCCTTTTTCAGTGAACTGGACTCAACACCCCCTATTCACCGCACAAGAATATATCTGACTAGTAAGAATCTTCAAACCTATGTATTGATATCTCTCTGTAAGTGAGTCAAGGGGGTGTAAAGCGGCATAAACACAGCCGTGAAAAGCAGCTAAACCCCATTATAAAAATAAATTACTTTTCAAAACCCGTGAAACAAAGACAGTGAAAGAGAGAGAAATTCTTACAAAATTCGTTCAGGGGCTGTGATGCAACCTGGATTGACCATATCTAGACCCACAGCTGATTGAGACATAAGGGTGGACACTCTTGGGGCTGAGAGGTTCGGTGAGGTTGGGTGAGCCAACGCAGACCCTTTCAAGTAATACTGCATGGTACCCATCCCATGGGTCCCAATCTCCAGGTTCAAGGGCATCTTCCTACGTCGAAAACAGGCATGAGAAACCCAGAAGATGGTACACCGTGTGATCGGGAAAGGTTTCTAAAACGCACCTCATTTCTCATCTCCTTTGCTCGGGTTCGCCATTCCAGCCGATTTACTAGCCATCTCCCTCCTTGGAGAATCAGCATCTTTAACCTCCTGTTCCGTACAGGTTGCAATTTGTCCTGAGGATGAACGGGAAGAGGGGGAACCAATGAGAGACTAGCTCTAGGTGTTGGGACAGGCACAGGTCACTCTATTTTCCCATCAGGAAGAAGAATTAAGCACAAGCTCAGCCTGCCCCCCAGAACCAGAAGAGGGCCTGAAGCAATCCTGCGCTTTTGCGGCCAGCTCCCAAAAAAGCGAGTTGAAAAATGGAGCTCAGGGGCACTGCAATTCACAAACCTGCAGAGTTTTAAATGATACCTCTCATCCACAAATATATTAAGGGAAGGCAACGAAGAGGCTTTGAAAGCAAGGCAGAATTGCAGGCAACAGATTTCAGGAGGTAGATTCGAATCGCCTTGAAAGCACATGAAAAGCGGCAAAACGTGGACAATGATGCCCTTGGCCAAAAAGGGCGTATGCGTTTTTTCCTGAATATATTCAGGAAAAAACGCATACGCCCTTTTTGGCCAACCAAGCAACCTGGAAATGCCAATCAGCGCTCCAAAGAAGTCTCGCTTCCCAGCGGGCAAAAGGGCCATGCGGAAAAAAGTGTCCAAACCAGAAATGCAGGACCGGCCATGGAGAAATGGGAGCCTTGCTACGCTGATGGGTGGGATGTAAATTGCCAACAGCCACTCTGGAGAAGTGTACGGTGTGTTCTGAAACATCTAAAAAACACAGCTTGGAGAGCATAGGGCACTTCCACTCATGGGCGTATAAATTGGGAAAACTAAAAATCAGCAAGACACAGGCACCCCAAAATTTAGGGCTGCTCTGTTGACAAGAACCCCCACTTCATTACACCTTAAATATCCTAGGAAAGAGAAAAATGGATAAAGAAGTTGTGGTCCTCATGTACAATGGAATATCACTCAGCCATGAAATCCACGTCATAAGGCTAGTAGCAGCACGATGAGTGGATTTAGGTACGACGATTCTAAGTGAAATAAGTCACACAGAAAAAGACACTTATCGTAAGATATCACTTGTAGAGGGAATGTAAAAACCGCTACACTTGAACTGAATTACAAAACAGAACAGAGTCACACGTTTAGGAAACACACTATGGCTGCTGAACGGGAAAGGTGAGGTGGGGTGATGCATAAAACAAGCGTTTCAAATTAGCTCAGATACCGTTCCATAAACCCAATATGTAAGAGACAAGACCTATTCCTTTTTCAGTGAACTGGACTCAACACCCCCTATTCACCGCACAAGAATATATCTGACTAGTAAGAATCTTCAAACCTATGTATTGATATCTCTCTGTAAGTGAGTCAAGGGGGTGTAAAGCGGCATAAACACAGCCGTGAAAAGCAGCTAAACCCCATTATAAAAATAAATTACTTTTCAAAACCCGTGAAACAAAGACAGTGAAAGAGAGAGAAATTCTTACAAAATTCGTTCAGGGGCTGTGATGCAACCTGGATTGACCATATCTAGACCCACAGCTGATTGAGACATAAGGGTGGACACTCTTGGGGCTGAGAGGTTCGGTGAGGTTGGGTGAGCCAACGCAGCCCCTTTCAAGTAATACTGCATGGTACCCATCCCATGGGTCCCAATCTCCAGGTTCAAGGGCATCTTCCTACGTCGAAAACAGGCATGAGAAACCCAGAAGATGGTACACCGTGTGATCGGGAAAGGTTTCTAAAACGCACCTCATTTCTCATCTCCTTTGCTCGGGTTCGCCATTCCAGCCGATTTACTAGCCATCTCCCTCCTTGGAGAATCAGCATCTTTAACCTCCTGTTCCGTACAGGTTGCAATTTGTCCTGAGGATGAACGGGAAGAGGGGGAACCAATGAGAGACTAGCTCTAGGTGTTGGGACAGGCACAGGTCACTCTATTTTCCCATCAGGAAGAAGAATTAAGCACAAGCTCAGCCTGCCCCCCAGAACCAGAAGAGGGCCTGAAGCAATCCTGCGCTTTTGCGGCCAGCTCCCAAAAAAGCGAGTTGAAAAATGGAGCTCAGGGGCACTGCAATTCACAAACCTGCAGAGTTTTAAATGATACCTCTCATCCACAAATATATTAAGGGAAGGCAACGAAGAGGCTTTGAAAGCAAGGCAGAATTGCAGGCAACAGATTTCAGGAGGTAGATTCGAATCGCCTTGAAAGCACATGAAAAGCGGCAAAACGTGGACAATGATGCCCTTGGCCAAAAAGGGCGTATGCGTTTTTTCCTGAATATATTCAGGAAAAAACGCATACGCCCTTTTTGGCCAACCAAGCAACCTGGAAATGCCAATCAGCACTCCAAAGAAGTCTCGCTTCCCAGCGGGCAAAAGGGCCATGCGGAAAAAAGTGTCCAAACCAGAAATGCAGGACCGGCCATGGAGAAATGGGAGCCTTGCTACGCTGATGGGTGGGATGTAAATTGCCAACAGCCACTCTGGAGAAGTGTACGGTGTGTTCTGAAACATCTAAAAAACACAGCTTGGAGAGCATAGGGCACTTCCACTCATGGGCGTATAAATTGGGAAAACTAAAAATCAGCAAGACACAGGCACCCCAAAGTTTAGGGCTGCTCTGTTGACAAGAACCCCCACTTCATTACACCTTAAATATCCTAGGAAAGAGAAAAATGGATAAAGAAGTTGTGGTCCTCATGTACAATGGAATATCACTCAGCCATGAAATCAACGTCATAAGGCTAGTAGCAGCACGATGAGTGGATTTAGGTACGACGATTCTAAGTGAAATAAGTCACACAGAAAAAGACACTTATCGTAAGATATCACTTGTAGAGGGAATGTAAAAACCGCTACACTTGAACTGAATTACAAAACAGAACAGAGTCACACGTTTAGGAAACACACTATGGCTGCTGAACGGGAAAGGTGAGGTGGGGTGATGCATAAAACAAGGGTTTCAAATTAGCTCAGATACCGTTCCATAAACCCAATATGTAAGAGAGAAGACCTATTCCTTTTTCAGTGAACTGGACTCAACACCCCCTATTCACCGCACAAGAATATATCTGACTAGTAAGAATCTTCAAACCTATGTATTGATATCTCTCTGTAAGTGAGTCAAGGGGGTGTAAAGCGGCATAAACACAGCCGTGAAAAGCAGCTAAACCCCATTATAAAAATAAATTACTTTTCAAAACCCGTGAAACAAAGACAGTGAAAGAGAGAGAAATTCTTACAAAATTCTTTCAGGGGCTGTGATGCAACCTGGATTGACCATATCTAGACCCACAGCTGATTGAGACATAAGGGTGGACACTCTTGGGGCTGAGAGGTTCGGTGAGGTTGGGTGAGCCAACGCAGACCCTTTCAAGTAATACTGCATGGTACCCATCCCATGGGTCCCAAATCTCCAGGTTCAAGGGCATCTTCCTACATCGAAAACAGGCATGAGAAACCCAGAAGATGGTACACCGTGTGATCGGGAAAGGTTTCTAAAACGCACCTCATTTCTCATCTCCTTGGCTCGGGTTCGCCATTCCAGCCGATTTACTAGCCATCTCCCTCCTTGGAGAATCAGCACCTTTAACCTCCTGTTCCGTACAGGTTGCAATTTGTCCTGAGGATGAACGGGAAGAGGGGGAACCAATGAGAGACTAGCTCTAGGTGTTGGGACAGGCACAGGTCACTCTATTTTCCCATCAGGAAGAAGAATTAAGCACAAGCTCAGCCTGCCCCCCAGAACCAGAAGAGGGCCTGAAGCAATCCTGCGCTTTTGCGGCCAGCTCCCAAAAAAGCGAGTTGAAAAATGGAGCTCAGGGGCACTGCAATTCACAAACCTGCAGAGTTTTAAATGATACCTCTCGTCCACAAATATATTAAGGGAAGGCAACGAAGAGGCTTTGAAAGCAAGGCAGAATTGCAGGAAACAGATTTCAGGAGGTAGATTCGAATCGCCTTGAAAGCACATGAAAAGCGGCAAAACGTGGACAATGATGCCCTTGGCCAAAAAGGGCGTATGCGTTTTTTCCTGAATATATTCAGGAAAAAACGCATACGCCCTTTTTGGCCAACCAAGCAACCTGGAAATGCCAATCAGCGCTCCAAAGAAGTCTCGCTTCCCAGCGGGCAAAAGGGCCATGCGGAAAAAAGTGTCCAAACCAGAAATGCAGGACCGGCCATGGAGAAATGGGAGCCTTGCTACGCTGATGGGTGGGATGTAAATTGCCAACAGCCACTCTGGAGAAGTGTACGGTGTGTTCTGAAACATCTAAAACACACAGCTTGGAGAGCATAGGGCACTTCCACTCATGGGCGTATAAATTGGGAAAACTAAAAATCAGCAAGACACAGGCACCCCAAAGTTTAGGGCTGCTCTGTTGACAAGAACCCCCACTTCATTACACCTTAAATATCCTAGGAAAGAGAAAAATGGATAAAGAAGTTGTGGTCCTCATGTACAATGGAATATCACTCAGCCATGAAATCAACGTCATAAGGCTAGTAGCAGCACGATGAGTGGATTTAGGTACGACGATTCTAAGTGAAATAAGTCACACAGAAAAAGACACTTATCGTAAGATATCACTTGTAGAGGGAATGTAAAAACCGCTACACTTGAACTGAATTACAAAACAGAACAGAGTCACACGTTTAGGAAACACACTATGGCTGCTGAACGGGAAAGGTGAGGTGGGGTGATGCATAAAACAAGGGTTTCAAATTAGCTCTGATACCGTTCCATAAACCCAATATGTAAGAGACAAGACCTATTCCTTTTTCAGTGAACTGGACTCAACACCCCCTATTCACCGCACAAGAATATATCTGACTAGTAAGAATCTTCAAACCTATGTATTGATATCTCTCTGTAAGTGAGTCAAGGGGGTGTAAAGCGGCATAAACACAGCCGTGAAAAGCAGCTAAACCCCATTATAAAAATAAATTACTTTTCAAAACCCGTGAAACAAAGACAGTGAAAGAGAGAGAAATTCTTACAAAATTCGTTCAGGGGCTGTGATGCAACCTGGATTGACCATATCTAGACCCACAGCTGATTGAGACATAAGGGTGGACACTCTTGGGGCTGAGAGGTTCGGTGAGGTTGGGTGAGCCAACGCAGACCCTTTCAAGTAATACTGCATGGTACCCATCCCATGGGTCCCAATCTCCAGGTTCAAGGGCATCTTCCTACGTCGAAAACAGGCATGAGAAACCCAGAAGATGATACACCGTGTGATCGGGAAAGGTTTCTAAAACGCACCTCATTTCTCATCTCCTTTGCTCGGGTTCGCCATTCCAGCCGATTTACTAGCCATCTCCCTCCTTGGAGAATCAGCATCTTTAACCTCCTGTTCCGTACAGGTTGCAATTTGTCCTGAGGATGAACGGGAAGAGGGGGAACCAATGAGAGACTAGCTCTAGGTGTTGGGACAGGCACAGGTCACTCTATTTTCCCATCAGGAAGAAGAATTAAGCACAAGCTCAGCCTGCCCCCCAGAACCAGAAGAGGGCCTGAAGCAATCCTGCGCTTTTGCGGCCAGCTCCCAAAAAAGCGAGTTGAAAAATGGAGCTCAGGGGCACTGCAATTCACAAACCTGCAGAGTTTTAAATGATACCTCTCATCCACAAATATATTAAGGGAAGGCAACGAAGAGGCTTTGAAAGCAAGGCAGAATTGCAGGCAACAGATTTCAGGAGGTAGATTCGAATCGCCTTGAAAGCACATGAAAAGCGGCAAAACGTGGACAATGATGCCCTTGGCCAAAAAGGGCGTATGCGTTTTTTCCTGAATATATTCAGGAAAAAACGCATACGCCCTTTTTGGCCAACCAAGCAACCTGGAAATGCCAATCAGCGCTCCAAAGAAGTCTCGCTTCCCAGCGGGCAAAAGGGCCATGCGGAAAAAAGTGTCCAAACCAGAAATGCAGGACCGGCCATGGAGAAATGGGAGCCTTGCTACGCTGATGGGTGGGATGTAAATTGCCAACAGCCACTCTGGAGAAGTGTACGGTGTGTTCTGAAACATCTAAAACACACAGCTTGGAGAGCATAGGGCACTTCCACTCATGGGCGTATAAATTGGGAAAACTAAAAATCAGCAAGACACAGGCACCCCAAAGTTTAGGGCTGCTCTGTTGACAAGAACCCCCACTTCATTACACCTTAAATATCCTAGGAAAGAGAAAAATGGATAAAGAAGTTGTGGTCCTCATGTACAATGGAATATCACTCAGCCATGAAATCAACGTCATAAGGCTAGTAGCAGCACGATGAGTGGATTTAGGTACGACGATTCTAAGTGAAATAAGTCACACAGAAAAAGACACTTATCGTAAGATATCACTTGTAGAGGGAATGTAAAAACCGCTACACTTGAACTGAATTACAAAACAGAACAGAGTCACACGTTTAGGAAACACACTATGGCTGCTGAACGGGAAAGGTGAGGTGGGGTGATGCATAAAACAAGGGTTTCAAATTAGCTCAGATACCGTTCCATAAACCCAATATGTAAGAGAGAAGACCTATTCCTTTTTCAGTGAACTGGACTCAACACCCCCTATTCACCGCACAAGAATATATCTGACTAGTAAGAATCTTCAAACCTATGTATTGATATCTCTCTGTAGGTGAGTCAAGGGGGTGTAAAGCGGCATAAACACAGCCGTGAAAAGCAGCTAAACCCCATTATAAAAATAAATTACTTTTCAAAACCCGTGAAACAAAGACAGTGAAAGAGAGAGAAATTCTTACAAAATTCTTTCAGGGGCTGTGATGCAACCTGGATTGACCATATCTAGACCCACAGCTGATTGAGACATAAGGGTGGACACTCTTGGGGCTGAGAGGTTCGGTGAGGTTGGGTGAGCCAACGCAGACCCTTTCAAGTAATACTGCATGGTACCCATCCCATGGGTCCCAAATCTCCAGGTTCAAGGGCATCTTCCTACATCGAAAACAGGCATGAGAAACCCAGAAGATGGTACACCGTGTGATCGGGAAAGGTTTCTAAAACGCACCTCATTTCTCATCTCCTTGGCTCGGGTTCGCCATTCCAGCCGATTTACTAGCCATCTCCCTCCTTGGAGAATCAGCACCTTTAACCTCCTGTTCCGTACAGGTTGCAATTTGTCCTGAGGATGAACGGGAAGAGGGGGAACCAATGAGAGACTAGCTCTAGGTGTTGGGACAGGCACAGGTCACTCTATTTTCCCATCAGGAAGAAGAATTAAGCACAAGCTCAGCCTGCCCCCCAGAACCAGAAGAGGGCCTGAAGCAATCCTGCGCTTTTGCGGCCAGCTCCCAAAAAAGCGAGTTGAAAAATGGAGCTCAGGGGCACTGCAATTCACAAACCTGCAGAGTTTTAAATGATACCTCTCGTCCACAAATATATTAAGGGAAGGCAACGAAGAGGCTTTGAAAGCAAGGCAGAATTGCAGGAAACAGATTTCAGGAGGTAGATTCGAATCGCCTTGAAAGCACATGAAAAGCGGCAAAACGTGGACAATGATGCCCTTGGCCAAAAAGGGCGTATGCGTTTTTTCCTGAATATATTCAGGAAAAAACGCATACGCCCTTTTTGGCCAACCAAGCAACCTGGAAATGCCAATCAGCGCTCCAAAGAAGTCTCGCTTCCCAGCGGGCAAAAGGGCCATGCGGAAAAAAGTGTCCAAACCAGAAATGCAGGACCGGCCATGGAGAAATGGGAGCCTTGCTACGCTGATGGGTGGGATGTAAATTGCCAACAGCCACTCTGGAGAAGTGTACGGTGTGTTCTGAAACATCTAAAACACACAGCTTGGAGAGCATAGGGCACTTCCACTCATGGGCGTATAAATTGGGAAAACTAAAAATCAGCAAGACACAGGCACCCCAAAATTTAGGGCTGCTCTGTTGACAAGAACCCCCACTTCATTACACCTTAAATATCCTAGGAAAGAGAAAAATGGATAAAGAAGTTGTGGTCCTCATGTACAATGGAATATCACTCAGCCATGAAATCCAGGTCATAAGGCTAGTAGCAGCACGATGAGTGGATTTAGGTACGACGATTCTAAGTGAAATAAGTCACACAGAAAAAGACACTTATCGTAAGATATCACTTGTAGAGGGAATGTAAAAACCGCTACACTTGAACTGAATTACAAAACAGAACAGAGTCACACGTTTAGGAAACACACTATGGCTGCTGAACGGGAAAGGTGAGGTGGGGTGATGCATAAAACAAGGGTTTCAAATTAGCTCTGATACCGTTCCATAAACCCAATATGTAAGAGACAAGACCTATTCCTTTTTCAGTGAACTGGACTCAACACCCCCTATTCACCGCACAAGAATATATCTGACTAGTAAGAATCTTCAAACCTATGTATTGATATCTCTCTGTAAGTGAGTCAAGGGGGTGTAAAGCGGCTTAAACACAGCCGTGAAAAGCAGCTAAACCCCATTATAAAAATAAATTACTTTTCAAAACCCGTGAAACAAAGACAGTGAAAGAGAGAGAAATTCTTACAAAATTCGTTCAGGGGCTGTGATGCAACCTGGATTGACCATATCTAGACCCACAGCTGATTGAGACATAAGGGTGGACACTCTTGGGGCTGAGAGGTTCGGTGAGGTTGGGTGAGCCAACGCAGACCCTTTCAAGTAATACTGCATGGTACCCATCCCATGGGTCCCAATCTCCAGGTTCAAGGGCATCTTCCTACGTCGAAAACAGGCATGAGAAACCCAGAAGATGGTACACCGTGTGATCGGGAAAGGTTTCTAAAACGCACCTCATTTCTCATCTCCTTTGCTCGGGTTCGCCATTCCAGCCGATTTACTAGCCATCTCCCTCCTTGGAGAATCAGCATCTTTAACCTCCTGTTCCGTACAGGTTGCAATTTGTCCTGAGGATGAACGGGAAGAGGGGGAACCAATGAGAGACTAGCTCTAGGTGTTGGGACAGGCACAGGTCACTCTATTTTCCCATCAGGAAGAAGAATTAAGCACAAGCTCAGCCTGCCCCCCAGAACCAGAAGAGGGCCTGAAGCAATCCTGCGCTTTTGCGGCCAGCTCCCAAAAAAGCGAGTTGAAAAATGGAGCTCAGGGGCACTGCAATTCACAAACCTGCAGAGTTTTAAATGATACCTCTCATCCACAAATATATTAAGGGAAGGCAACGAAGAGGCTTTGAAAGCAAGGCAGAATTGCAGGCAACAGATTTCAGGAGGTAGATTCGAATCGCCTTGAAAGCACATGAAAAGCGGCAAAACGTGGACAATGATGCCCTTGGCCAAAAAGGGCGTATGCGTTTTTTCCTGAATATATTCAGGAAAAAACGCATACGCCCTTTTTGGCCAACCAAGCAACCTGGAAATGCCAATCAGCGCTCCAAAGAAGTCTCGCTTCCCAGCGGGCAAAAGGGCCATGCGGAAAAAAGTGTCCAAACCAGAAATGCAGGACCGGCCATGGAGAAATGGGAGCCTTGCTACGCTGATGGGTGGGATGTAAATTGCCAACAGCCACTCTGGAGAAGTGTACGGTGTGTTCTGAAACATCTAAAAAACACAGCTTGGAGAGCATAGGGCACTTCCACTCATGGGCGTATAAGTTGGGAAAACTAAAAATCAGCAAGACACAGGCACCCCAAAGTTTAGGGCTGCTCTGTTGACAAGAACCCCCACTTCATTACACCTTAAATATCCTAGGAAAGAGAAAAATGGATAAAGAAGTTGTGGTCCTCATGTACAATGGAATATCACTCAGCCATGAAATCAACGTCATAAGGCTAGTAGCAGCACGATGAGTGGATTTAGGTACGACGATTCTAAGTGAAATAAGTCACACAGAAAAAGACACTTATCGTAAGATATCACTTGTAGAGGGAATGTAAAAACCGCTACACTTGAACTGAATTACAAAACAGAACAGAGTCAAACGTTTAGGAAACACACTATGGCTGCTGAACGGGAAAGGTGAGGTGGGGTGATGCATAAAACAAGGGTTTCAAATTAGCTCAGATACCGTTCCATAAACCCAATATGTAAGAGACAAGACCTATTCCTTTTTCAGTGAACTGGACTCAACACCCCCTATTCACCGCACAAGAATATATCTGACTAGTAAGAATCTTCAAACCTATGTATTGATATCTCTCTGTAAGTGAGTCAAGGGGGTGTAAAGCGGCATAAACACAGCCGTGAAAAGCAGCTAAACCCCATTATAAAAATAAATTACTTTTCAAAACCCGTGAAACAAAGACAGTGAAAGAGAGAGAAATTCTTACAAAATTCTTTCAGGGGCTGTGATGCAACCTGGATTGACCATATCTAGACCCACAGCTGATTGAGACATAAGGGTGGACACTCTTGGGGCTGAGAGGTTCGGTGTGGTTGGGTGAGCCAACGCAGACCCTTTCAAGTAATACTGCATGGTACCCATCCCATGGGTCCCAAATCTCCAGGTTCAAGGGCATCTTCCTACATCGAAAACAGGCATGAGAAACCCAGAAGATGGTACACCGTGTGATCGGGAAAGGTTTCTAAAACGCACCTCATTTCTCATCTCCTTGGCTCGGGTTCGCCATTCCAGCCGATTTACTAGCCATCTCCCTCCTTGGAGAATCAGCACCTTTAACCTCCTGTTCCGTACAGGTTGCAATTTGTCCTGAGGATGAACGGGAAGAGGGGGAACCAATGAGAGACTAGCTCTAGGTGTTGGGACAGGCACAGGTCACTCTATTTTCCCATCAGGAAGAAGAATTAAGCACAAGCTCAGCCTGCCCCCCAGAACCAGAAGAGGGCCTGAAGCAATCCTGCGCTTTTGCGGCCAGCTCCCAAAAAAGCGAGTTGAAAAATGGAGCTCAGGGGCACTGCAATTCACAAACCTGCAGAGTTTTAAATGATACCTCTCGTCCACAAATATATTAAGGGAAGGCAACGAAGAGGCTTTGAAAGCAAGGCAGAATTGCAGGAAACAGATTTCAGGAGGTAGATTCGAATCGCCTTGAAAGCACATGAAAAGCGGCAAAACGTGGACAATGATGCCCTTGGCCAAAAAGGGCGTATGCGTTTTTTCCTGAATATATTCAGGAAAAAACGCATACGCCCTTTTTGGCCAACCAAGCAACCTGGAAATGCCAATCAGCGCTCCAAAGAAGTCTCGCTTCCCAGCGGGCAAAAGGGCCATGCGGAAAAAAGTGTCCAAACCAGAAATGCAGGACCGGCCATGGAGAAATGGGAGCCTTGCTACGCTGATGGGTGGGAGGTAAATTGCCAACAGCCACTCTGGAGAAGTGTACGGTGTGTTCTGAAACATCTAAAACACACAGCTTGGAGAGCATAGGGCACTTCCACTCATGGGCGTATAAATTGGGAAAACTAAAAATCAGCAAGACACAGGCACCCCAAAATTTAGGGCTGCTCTGTTGACAAGAACCCCCACTTCATTACACCTTAAATATCCTAGGAAAGAGAAAAATGGATAAAGAAGTTGTGGTCCTCATGTACAATGGAATATCACTCAGCCATGAAATCCACGTCATAAGGCTAGTAGCAGCACGATGAGTGGATTTAGGTACGACGATTCTAAGTGAAATAAGTCACACAGAAAAAGACACTTATCGTAAGATATCACTTGTAGAGGGAATGTAAAAACCGCTACACTTGAACTGAATTACAAAACAGAACAGAGTCACACGTTTAGGAAACACACTATGGCTGCTGAACGGGAAAGGTGAGGTGGGGTGATGCATAAAACAAGGGTTTCAAATTAGCTCAGATACCGTTCCATAAACCCAATATGTAAGAGACAAGACCTATTCCTTTTTCAGTGAACTGGACTCAACACCCCCTATTCACCGCATAAGAATATATCTGACTAGTAAGAATCTTCAAACCTATGTATTGATATCTCTCTGTAAGTGAGTCAAGGGGGTGTAAAGCGGCATAAACACAGCCGTGAAAAGCAGCTAAACCCCATTATAAAAATAAATTACTTTTCAAAACCCGTGAAACAAAGACAGTGAAAGAGAGAGAAATTCTTACAAAATTCGTTCAGGGGCTGTGATGCAACCTGGATTGACCATATCTAGACCCACAGCTGATTGAGACATAAGGGTGGACACTCTTGGGGCTGAGAGGTTCGGTGAGGTTGGGTGAGCCAACGCAGACCCTTTCAAGTAATACTGCATGGTACCCATCCCATGGGTCCCAATCTCCAGGTTCAAGGGCATCTTCCTACGTCGAAAACAGGCATGAGAAACCCAGAAGATGGTACACCGTGTGATCGGGAAAGGTTTCTAAAACGCACCTCATTTCTCATCTCCTTTGCTCGGGTTCGCCATTCCAGCCGATTTACTAGCCATCTCCCTCCTTGGAGAATCAGCATCTTTAACCTCCTGTTCCGTACAGGTTGCAATTTGTCCTGAGGATGAACGGGAAGAGGGGGAACCAATGAGAGACTAGCTCTAGGTGTTGGGACAGGCACAGGTCACTCTATTTTCCCATCAGGAAGAAGAATTAAGCACAAGCTCAGCCTGCCCCCCAGAACCAGAAGAGGGCCTGAAGCAATCCTGCGCTTTTGCGGCCAGCTCCCAAAAAAGCGAGTTGAAAAATGGAGCTCAGGGGCACTGCAATTCACAAACCTGCAGAGTTTTAAATGATACCTCTCATCCACAAATATATTAAGGGAAGGCAACGAAGAGGCTTTGAAAGCAAGGCAGAATTGCAGGCAACAGATTTCAGGAGGTAGATTCGAATCGCCTTGAAAGCACATGAAAAGCGGCAAAACGTGGACAATGATGCCCTTGGCCAAAAAGGGCGTATGCGTTTTTTCCTGAATATATTAAGGAAAAAACGCATACGCCCTTTTTGGCCAACCAAGCAACCTGGAAATGCCAATCAGCGCTCCAAAGAAGTCTCGCTTCCCAGCGGGCAAAAGGGCCATGCGGAAAAAAGTGTCCAAACCAGAAATGCAGGACCGGCCATGGAGAAATGGGAGCCTTGCTACGCTGATGGGTGGGATGTAAATTGCCAACAGCCACTCTGGAGAAGTGTACGGTGTGTTCTGAAACATCTAAAAAACACAGCTTGGAGAGCATAGGGCACTTCCACTCATGGGCGTATAAATTGGGAAAACTAAAAATCAGCAAGACACAGGCACCCCAAAGTTTAGGGCTGCTCTGTTGACAAGAACCCCCACTTCATTACACCTTAAATATCCTAGGAAAGAGAAAAATGGATAAAGAAGTTGTGGTCCTCATGTACAATGGAATATCACTCAGCCATGAAATCAACGTCATAAGGCTAGTAGCAGCACGATGAGTGGATTTAGGTACGACGATTCTAAGTGAAATAAGTCACACAGAAAAAGACACTTATCATAAGATATCACTTGTAGAGGGAATGTAAAAACCGCTACACTTGAACTGAATTACAAAACAGAACAGAGTCACACGTTTAGGAAACACACTATGGCTGCTGAACGGGAAAGGTGAGGTGGGGTGATGCATAAAACAAGGGTTTCAAATTAGCTCAGATACCGTTCCATAAACCCAATATGTAAGAGACAAGACCTATTCCTTTTTCAGTGAACTGGACTCAACACCCCCTATTCACCGCATAAGAATATATCTGACTAGTAAGAATCTTCAAACCTATGTATTGATATCTCTCTGTAAGTGAGTCAAGGGGGTGTAAAGCGGCATAAACACAGCCGTGAAAAGCAGCTAAACCCCATTATAAAAATAAATTACTTTTCAAAACCCGTGAAACAAAGACAGTGAAAGAGAGAGAAATTCTTACAAAATTCGTTCAGGGGCTGTGATGCAACCTGGATTGACCATATCTAGACCCACAGCTGATTGAGACATAAGGGTGGACACTCTTGGGGCTGAGAGGTTCGGTGAGGTTGGGTGAGCCAACGCAGACCCTTTCAAGTAATACTGCATGGTACCCATCCCATGGGTCCCAATCTCCAGGTTCAAGGGCATCTTCCTACGTCGAAAACAGGCATGAGAAACCCAGAAGATGGTACACCGTGTGATCGGGAAAGGTTTCTAAAACGCACCTCATTTCTCATCTCCTTTGCTCGGGTTCGCCATTCCAGCCGATTTACTAGCCATCTCCCTCCTTGGAGAATCAGCATCTTTAACCTCCTGTTCCGTACAGGTTGCAATTTGTCCTGAGGATGAACGGGAAGAGGGGGAACCAATGAGAGACTAGCTCTAGGTGTTGGGACAGGCACAGGTCACTCTATTTTCCCATCAGGAAGAAGAATTAAGCACAAGCTCAGCCTGCCCCCCAGAACCAGAAGAGGGCCTGAAGCAATCCTGCGCTTTTGCGGCCAGCTCCCAAAAAAGCGAGTTGAAAAATGGAGCTCAGGGGCACTGCAATTCACAAACCTGCAGAGTTTTAAATGATACCTCTCATCCACAAATATATTAAGGGAAGGCAACGAAGAGGCTTTGAAAGCAAGGCAGAATTGCAGGCAACAGATTTCAGGAGGTAGATTCGAATCGCCTTGAAAGCACATGAAAAGCGGCAAAACGTGGACAATGATGCCCTTGGCCAAAAAGGGCGTATGCGTTTTTTCCTGAATATATTAAGGAAAAAACGCATACGCCCTTTTTGGCCAACCAAGCAACCTGGAAATGCCAATCAGCGCTCCAAAGAAGTCTCGCTTCCCAGCGGGCAAAAGGGCCATGCGGAAAAAAGTGTCCAAACCAGAAATGCAGGACCGGCCATGGAGAAATGGGAGCCTTGCTACGCTGATGGGTGGGATGTAAATTGCCAACAGCCACTCTGGAGAAGTGTACGGTGTGTTCTGAAACATCTAAAAAACACAGCTTGGAGAGCATAGGGCACTTCCACTCATGGGCGTATAAATTGGGAAAACTAAAAATCAGCAAGACACAGGCACCCCAAAGTTTAGGGCTGCTCTGTTGACAAGAACCCCCACTTCATTACACCTTAAATATCCTAGGAAAGAGAAAAATGGATAAAGAAGTTGTGGTCCTCATGTACAATGGAATATCACTCAGCCATGAAATCAACGTCATAAGGCTAGTAGCAGCACGATGAGTGGATTTAGGTACGACGATTCTAAGTGAAATAAGTCACACAGAAAAAGACACTTATCATAAGATATCACTTGTAGAGGGAATGTAAAAACCGCTACACTTGAACTGAATTACAAAACAGAACAGAGTCACACGTTTAGGAAACACACTATGGCTGCTGAACGGGAAAGGTGAGGTGGGGTGATGCATAAAACAAGGGTTTCAAATTAGCTCAGATACCGTTCCATAAACCCAATATGTAAGAGAGAAGACCTATTCCTTTTTCAGTGAACTGGACTCAACACCCCCTATTCACCGCACAAGAATATATCTGACTAGTAAGAATCTTCAAACCTATGTATTGATATCTCTCTGTAAGTGAGTCAAGGGGGTGTAAAGCGGCATAAACACAGCCGTGAAAAGCAGCTAAACCCCATTATAAAAATAAATTACTTTTCAAAACCCGTGAAACAAAGACAGTGAAAGAGAGAGAAATTCTTACAAAATTCTTTCAGGGGCTGTGATGCAACCTGGATTGACCATATCTAGACCCACAGCTGATTGAGACATAAGGGTGGACACTCTTGGGGCTGAGAGGTTCGGTGTGGTTGGGTGAGCCAACGCAGACCCTTTCAAGTAATACTGCATGGTACCCATCCCATGGGTCCCAAATCTCCAGGTTCAAGGGCATCTTCCTACATCGAAAACAGGCATGAGAAACCCAGAAGATGGTACACCGTGTGATCGGGAAAGGTTTCTAAAACGCACCTCATTTCTCATCTCCTTGGCTCGGGTTCGCCATTCCAGCCGATTTACTAGCCATCTCCCTCCTTGGAGAATCAGCACCTTTAACCTCCTGTTCCGTACAGGTTGCAATTTGTCCTGAGGATGAACGGGAAGAGGGGGAACCAATGAGAGACTAGCTCTAGGTGTTGGGACAGGCACAGGTCACTCTATTTTCCCATCAGGAAGAAGAATTAAGCACAAGCTCAGCCTGCCCCCCAGAACCAGAAGAGGGCCTGAAGCAATCCTGCGCTTTTGCGGCCAGCTCCCAAAAAAGCGAGTTGAAAAATGGAGCTCAGGGGCACTGCAATTCACAAACCTGCAGAGTTTTAAATGATACCTCTCGTCCACAAATATATTAAGGGAAGGCAACGAAGAGGCTTTGAAAGCAAGGCAGAATTGCAGGAAACAGATTTCAGGAGGTAGATTCGAATCGCCTTGAAAGCACATGAAAAGCGGCAAAACGTGGACAATGATGCCCTTGGCCAAAAAGGGCGTATGCGTTTTTTCCTGAATATATTCAGGAAAAAACGCATACGCCCTTTTTGGCCAACCAAGCAACCTGGAAATGCCAATCAGCGCTCCAAAGAAGTCTCGCTTCCCAGCGGGCAAAAGGGCCATGCGGAAAAAAGTGTCCAAACCAGAAATGCAGGACCGGCCATGGAGAAATGGGAGCCTTGCTACGCTGATGGGTGGGATGTAAATTGCCAACAGCCACTCTGGAGAAGTGTACGGTGTGTTCTGAAACATCTAAAACACACAGCTTGGAGAGCATAGGGCACTTCCACTCATGGGCGTATAAATTGGGAAAACTAAAAATCAGCAAGACACAGGCACCCCAAAATTTAGGGCTGCTCTGTTGACAAGAACCCCCACTTCATTACACCTTAAATATCCTAGGAAAGAGAAAAATGGATAAAGAAGTTGTGGTCCTCATGTACAATGGAATATCACTCAGCCATGAAATCCACGTCATAAGGCTAGTAGCAGCACGATGAGTGGATTTAGGTACGACGATTCTAAGTGAAATAAGTCACACAGAAAAAGACACTTATCGTAAGATATCACTTGTAGAGGGAATGTAAAAACCGCTACACTTGAACTGAATTACAAAACAGAACAGAGTCACACGTTTAGGAAACACACTATGGCTGCTGAACGGGAAAGGTGAGGTGGGGTGATGCATAAAACAAGGGTTTCAAATTAGCTCAGATACCGTTCCATAAACCCAATATGTAAGAGACAAGACCTATTCCTTTTTCAGTGAACTGGACTCAACACCCCCTATTCACCGCACAAGAATATATCTGACTAGTAAGAATCTTCAAACCTATGTATTGATATCTCTCTGTAAGTGAGTCAAGGGGGTGTAAAGCGGCATAAACACAGCCGTGAAAAGCAGCTAAACCCCATTATAAAAATAAATTACTTTTCAAAACCCGTGAAACAAAGACAGTGAAAGAGAGAGAAATTCTTACAAAATTCGTTCAGGGGCTGTGATGCAACCTGGATTGACCATATCTAGACCCACAGCTGATTGAGACATAAGGGTGGACACTCTTGGGGCTGAGAGGTTCGGTGAGGTTGGGTGAGCCAACGCAGACCCTTTCAAGTAATACTGCATGGTACCCATCCCATGGGTCCCAATCTCCAGGTTCAAGGGCATCTTCCTACGTCGAAAACAGGCATGAGAAACCCAGAAGATGGTACACCGTGTGATCGGGAAAGGTTTCTAAAACGCACCTCATTTCTCATCTCCTTTGCTCGGGTTCGCCATTCCAGCCGATTTACTAGCCATCTCCCTCCTTGGAGAATCAGCACCTTTAACCTCCTGTTCCGTACAGGTTGCAATTTGTCCTGAGGATGAACGGGAAGAGGGGGAACCAATGAGAGACTAGCTCTAGGTGTTGGGACAGGCACAGGTCACTCTATTTTCCCATCAGGAAGAAGAATTAAGCACAAGCTCAGCCTGCCCCCCAGAACCAGAAGAGGGCCTGAAGCAATCCTGCGCTTTTGCGGCCAGCTCCCAAAAAAGCGAGTTGAAAAATGGAGCTCAGGGGCACTGCAATTCACAAACCTGCAGAGTTTTAAATGATACCTCTCGTCCACAAATATATTAAGGGAAGGCAACGAAGAGGCTTTGAAAGCAAGGCAGAATTGCAGGCAACAGATTTCAGGAGGTAGATTCGAATCGCCTTGAAAGCACATGAAAAGCGGCAAAACGTGGACAATGATGCCCTTGGCCAAAAAGGGCGTATGCGTTTTTTCCTGAATATATTCAGGAAAAAACGCATACGCCCTTTTTGGCCAACCAAGCAACCTGGAAAGGCCAATCAGCGCTCCAAAGAAGTCTCGCTTCCCAGCGGGCAAAAGGGCCATGCGGAAAAAAGTGTCCAAACCAGAAATGCAGGACCGGCCATGGAGAAATGGGAGCCTTGCTACGCTGATGGGTGGGATGTAAATTGCCAACAGCCACTCTGGAGAAGTGTACGGTGTGTTCTGAAACATCTAAAACACACAGCTTGGAGAGCATAGGGCACTTCCACTCATGGGCGTATAAATTGGGAAAACTAAAAATCAGCAAGACACAGGCACCCCAAAATTTAGGGCTGCTCTGTTGACAAGAACCCCCACTTCATTACACCTTAAATATCCTAGGAAAGAGAAAAATGGATAAAGAAGTTGTGGTCCTCATGTACAATGGAATATCACTCAGCCATGAAATCCACGTCATAAGTCTAGTAGCAGCAAGATGAGTGGATTTAGGTACGACGATTCTAAGTGAAATAAGTCACACAGAAAAAGACACTTATCATAAGATATCACTTCTAGAGGGAATGTAAAAACCGCTACACTTGAACTGAATTACAAAACAGAACAGAGTCACACGTTTAGGAAACACACTATGGCTGCTGAACGGGAAAGGTGAGGTGGGGTGATGCATAAAACAAGGGTTTCAAATTAGCTCAGATACCGTTCCATAAACCCAATATGTAAGAGACAAGACCTATTCCTTTTTCAGTGAACTGGACTCAACACCCCCTATTCACCGCACAAGAATATATCTGACTAGTAAGAATCTTCAAACCTATGTATTGATATCTCTCTGTAAGTGAGTCAAGGGGGTGTAAAGCGGCATAAACACAGCCGTGAAAAGCAGCTAAACCCCATTATAAAAATAAATTACTTTTCAAAACCCGTGAAACAAAGACAGTGAAAGAGAGAGAAATTCTTACAAAATTCGTTCAGGGGCTGTGATGCAACCTGGATTGACCATATCTAGACCCACAGCTGATTGAGACATAAGGGTGGACACTCTTGGGGCTGAGAGGTTCGGTGAGGTTGGGTGAGCCAACGCAGACCCTTTCAAGTAATACTGCATGGTACCCATCCCATGGGTCCCAATCTCCAGGTTCAAGGGCATCTTCCTACGTCGAAAACAGGCATGAGAAACCCAGAAGATGGTACACCGTGTGATCGGGAAAGGTTTCTAAAACGCACCTCATTTCTCATCTCCTTTGCTCGGGTTCGCCATTCCAGCCGATTTACTAGCCATCTCCCTCCTTGGAGAATCAGCATCTTTAACCTCCTGTTCCGTACAGGTTGCAATTTGTCCTGAGGATGAACGGGAAGAGGGGGAACCAATGAGAGACTAGCTCTAGGTGTTGGGACAGGCACAGGTCACTCTATTTTCCCATCAGGAAGAAGAATTAAGCACAAGCTCAGCCTGCCCCCCAGAACCAGAAGAGGGCCTGAAGCAATCCTGCGCTTTTGCGGCCAGCTCCCAAAAAAGCGAGTTGAAAAATGGAGCTCAGGGGCACTGCAATTCACAAACCTGCAGAGTTTTAAATGATACCTCTCATCCACAAATATATTAAGGGAAGGCAACGAAGAGGCTTTGAAAGCAAGGCAGAATTGCAGGCAACAGATTTCAGGAGGTAGATTCGAATCGCCTTGAAAGCACATGAAAAGTGGCAAAACGTGGACAATGATGCCCTTGGCCAAAAAGGGCGTATGCGTTTTTTCCTGAATATATTCAGGAAAAAACGCATACGCCCTTTTTGGCCAACCAAGCAACCTGGAAATGCCAATCAGCGCTCCAAAGAAGTCTCGCTTCCCAGCGGGCAAAAGGGCCATGCGGAAAAAAGTGTCCAAACCAGAAATGCAGGACCGGCCATGGAGAAATGGGAGCCTTGCTACGCTGATGGGTGGGATGTAAATTGCCAACAGCCACTCTGGAGAAGTGTACGGTGTGTTCTGAAACATCTAAAAAACACAGCTTGGAGAGCATAGGGCACTTCCACTCATGGGCGTATAAATTGGGAAAACTAAAAATCAGCAAGACACAGGCACCCCAAAATTTAGGGCTGCTCTGTTGACAAGAAACCCCACTTCATTACACCTTAAATATCCTAGGAAAGAGAAAAATGGATAAAGAAGTTGTGGTCCTCATGTACAATGGAATATCACTCAGCCATGAAATCCACGTCATAAGGCTAGTAGCAGCACGATGAGTGGATTTAGGTACGACGATTCTAAGTGAAATAAGTCACACAGAAAAAGACACTTATCGTAAGATATCACTTGTAGAGGGAATGTAAAAACCGCTACACTTGAACTGAATTACAAAACAGAACAGAGTCACACGTTTAGGAAACACACTATGGCTGCTAAACGGGAAAGGTGAGGTGGGGTGATGCATAAAACAAGGGTTTCAAATTAGCTCAGATACCGTTCCATAAACCCAATATGTAAGAGACAAGACCTATTCCTTTTTCAGTGAACTGGACTCAACACCCCCTATTCACCGCACAAGAATATATCTGACTAGTAAGAATCTTCAAACCTATGTATTGATATCTCTCTGTAAGTGAGTCAAGGGGGTGTAAAGCGGCATAAACACAGCCGTGAAAAGCAGCTAAACCCCATTATAAAAATAAATTACTTTTCAAAACCCGTGAAACAAAGACAGTGAAAGAGAGAGAAATTCTTACAAAATTCGTTCAGGGGCTGTGATGCAACCTGGATTGACCATATCTAGACCCACAGCTGATTGAGACATAAGGGTGGACACTCTTGGGGCTGAGAGGTTCGGTGAGGTTGGGTGAGCCAACGCAGACCCTTTCAAGTAATACTGCATGGTACCCATCCCATGGGTCCCAATCTCCAGGTTCAAGGGCATCTTCCTACGTCGAAAACAGGCATGAGAAACCCAGAAGATGGTACACCGTGTGATCGGGAAAGGTTTCTAAAACGCACCTCATTTCTCATCTCCTTTGCTCGGGTTCGCCATTCCAGCCGATTTACTAGCCATCTCCCTCCTTGGAGAATCAGCATCTTTAACCTCCTGTTCCGTACAGGTTGCAATTTGTCCTGAGGATGAACGGGAAGAGCGGGAACCAATGAGAGACTAGCTCTAGGGGTTGGGACAGGCACAGGTCACTCTATTTTCCCATCAGGAAGAAGAATTAAGCACAAGCTCAGCCTGCCCCCCAGAACCAGAAGAGGGCCTGAAGCAATCCTGCGCTTTTGCGGCCAGCTCCCAAAAAAGCGAGTTGAAAAATGGAGCTCAGGGGCACTGCAATTCACAAACCTGCAGAGTTTTAAATGATACCTCTCATCCACAAATATATTAAGGGAAGGCAACGAAGAGGCTTTGAAAGCAAGGCAGAATTGCAGGCAACAGATTTCAGGAGGTAGATTCGAATCGCCTTGAAAGCACATGAAAAGCGGCAAAACGTGGACAATGATGCCCTTGGCCAAAAAGGGCGTATGCGTTTTTTCCTGAATATATTCAGGAAAAAACGCATACGCCCTTTTTGGCCAACCAAGCAACCTGGAAATGCCAATCAGCGCTCCAAAGAAGTCTCGCTTCCCAGCGGGCAAAAGGGCCATGCGGAAAAAAGTGTCCAAACCAGAAATGCAGGACCGGCCATGGAGAAATGGGAGCCTTGCTACGCTGATGGGTGGGATGTAAATTGCCAACAGCCACTCTGGAGAAGTGTACGGTGTGTTCTGAAACATCTAAAAAACACAGCTTGGAGAGCATAGGGCACTTCCACTCATGGGCGTATAAATTGGGAAAACTAAAAATCAGCAAGACACAGGCACCCCAAAGTTTACGGCTGCTCTGTTGACAAGAACCCCCACTTCATTACACCTTAAATATCCTAGGAAAGAGAAAAATGGATAAAGAAGTTGTGGTCCTCATGTACAATGGAATATCACTCAGCCATGAAATCAACGTCATAAGGCTAGTAGCAGCACGATGAGTGGATTTAGGTACGACGATTCTAAGTGAAATAAGTCACACAGAAAAAGACACTTATCGTAAGATATCACTTGTAGAGGGAATGTAAAAACCGCTACACTTGAACTGAATTACAAAACAGAACAGAGTCACACGTTTAGGAAACACACTATGGCTGCTGAACGGGAAAGGTGAGGTGGGGTGATGCATAAAACAAGGGTTTCAAATTAGCTCAGATACCGTTCCATAAACCCAATATGTAAGAGACAAGACCTATTCCTTTTTCAGTGAACTGGACTCTACACCCCCTATTCACCGCACAAGAATATATCTGACTAGTAAGAATCTTCAAACCTATGTATTGATATCTCTCTGTAAGTGAGTCAAGGGGGTGTAAAGCGGCATAAACACAGCCGTGAAAAGCAGCTAAACCCCATTATAAAAATAAATTAGTTTTCAAAACCCGTGAAACAAAGACAGTGAAAGAGAGAGAAATTCTTACAAAATTCTTTCATGGGCTGTGATGCAACCTGGATTGACCATATCTAGACCCACAGCTGATTGAGACATAAGGGTGGACACTCTTGGGGCTGAGAGGTTCGGTGTGGTTGGGTGAGCCAACGCAGACCCTTTCAAGTAATACTGCATGGTACCCATCCCATGGGTCCCAAATCTCCAGGTTCAAGGGCATCTTCCTACATCGAAAACAGGCATGAGAAACCCAGAAGATGGTACACCGTGTGATCGGGAAAGGTTTCTAAAACGCACCTCATTTCTCATCTCCTTGGCTCGGGTTCGCCATTCCAGCCGATTTACTAGCCATCTCCCTCCTTGGAGAATCAGCACCTTTAACCTCCTGTTCCGTACAGGTTGCAATTTGTCCTGAGGATGAACGGGAAGAGGGGGAACCAATGAGAGACTAGCTCTAGGTGTTGGGACAGGCACAGGTCACTCTATTTTCCCATCAGGAAGAAGAATTAAGCACAAGCTCAGCCTGCCCCCCAGAACCAGAAGAGGGCCTGAAGCAATCCTGCGCTTTTGCGGCCAGCTCCCAAAAAAGCGAGTTGAAAAATGGAGCTCAGGGGCACTGCAATTCACAAACCTGCAGAGTTTTAAATGATACCTCTCGTCCACAAATATATTAAGGGAAGGCAACGAAGAGGCTTTGAAAGCAAGGCAGAATTGCAGGAAACAGATTTCAGGAGGTAGATTCGAATCGCCTTGAAAGCACATGAAAAGCGGCAAAACGTGGACAATGATGCCCTTGGCCAAAAAGGGCGTATGCGTTTTTTCCTGAATATATTCAGGAAAAAACGCATACGCCCTTTTTGGCCAACCAAGCAACCTGGAAAGGCCAATCAGCGCTCCAAAGAAGTCTCGCTTCCCAGCGGGCAAAAGGGCCATGCGGAAAAAAGTGTCCAAACGAGAAATGCAGGACCGGCCATGGAGAAATGGGAGCCTTGCTACGCTGATGGGTGGGATGTAAATTGCCAACAGCCACTCTGGAGAAGTGTACGGTGTGTTCTGAAACATCTAAAACACACAGCTTGGAGAGCATAGGGCACTTCCACTCATGGGCGTATAAATTGGGAAAACTAAAAATCAGCAAGACACAGGCACCCCAAAATTTAGGGCTGCTCTGTTGACAAGAACCCCCACTTCATTACACCTTAAATATCCTAGGAAAGAGAAAAATGGATAAAGAAGTTGTGGTCCTCATGTACAATGGAATATCACTCAGCCATGAAATCCACGTCATAAGGCTAGTAGCAGCACGATGAGTGGATTTAGGTACGACGATTCTAAGTGAAATAAGTCACACAGAAAAAGACACTTATCATAAGATATCACTTGTAGAGGGAATGTAAAAACCGCTACACTTGAACTGAATTACAAAACAGAACAGAGTCACACGTTTAGGAAACACACTATGGCTGCTGAACGGGAAAGGTGAGGTGGGGTGATGCATAAAACAAGGGTTTCAAATTAGCTCAGATACCGTTCCATAAACCCAATATGTAAGAGACAAGACCTATTCCTTTTTCAGTGAACTGGACTCAACACCCCCTATTCACCGCACAAGAATATATCTGACTAGTAAGAATCTTCAAACCTATGTATTGATATCTCTCTGTAAGTGAGTCAAGGGGGTGTAAAGCGGCATAAACACAGCCGTGAAAAGCAGCTAAACCCCATTATAAAAATAAATTACTTTTCAAAACCCGTGAAACAAAGACAGTGAAAGAGAGAGAAATTCTTACAAAATTCTTTCAGGGGCTGTGATGCAACCTGGATTGACCATATCTAGACCCACAGCTGATTGAGACATAAGGGTGGACACTCTTGGGGCTGAGAGGTTCGGTGTGGTTGGGTGAGCCAACGCAGACCCTTTCAAGTAATACTGCATGGTACCCAACCCATGGGTCCCAAATCTCCAGGTTCAAGGGCATCTTCCTACATCGAAAACAGGCATGAGAAACCCAGAAGATGGTACACCGTGTGATCGGGAAAGGTTTCTAAAACGCACCTCATTTCTCATCTCCTTGGCTCGGGTTCGCCATTCCAGCCGATTTACTAGCCATCTCCCTCCTTGGAGAATCAGCACCTTTAACCTCCTGTTCCGTACAGGTTGCAATTTGTCCTGAGGATGAACGGGAAGAGGGGGAACCAATGAGAGACTAGCTCTAGGTGTTGGGACAGGCACAGGTCACTCTATTTTCCCATCAGGAAGAAGAATTAAGCACAAGCTCAGCCTGCCCCCCAGAACCAGAAGAGGGCCTGAAGCAATCCTGCGCTTTTGCGGCCAGCTCCCAAAAAAGCGAGTTGAAAAATGGAGCTCAGGGGCACTGCAATTCACAAACCTGCAGAGTTTTAAATGATACCTCTCGTCCACAAATATATTAAGGGAAGGCAACGAAGAGGCTTTGAAAGCAAGGCAGAATTGCAGGAAACAGATTTCAGGAGGTAGATTCGAATCGCCTTGAAAGCACATGAAAAGCGGCAAAACGTGGACAATGATGCACTTGGCCAAAAAGGGCGTATGCGTTTTTTCCTGAATATATTCAGGAAAAAACGCATACGCCCTTTTTGGCCAACCAAGCAATCTGGAAAGGCCAATCAGCGCTCCAAAGAAGTCTCGCTTCCCAGCGGGCAAAAGGGCCATGCGGAAAAAAGTGTCCAAACCAGAAATGCAGGACCGGCCATGGAGAAATGGGAGCCTTGCTACGCTGATGGGTGGGATGTAAATTGCCAACAGCCACTCTGGAGAAGTGTACGGTGTGTTCTGAAACATCTAAAACACACAGCTTGGAGAGCATAGGGCACTTCCACTCATGGGCGTATAAATTGGGAAAACTAAAAATCAGCAAGACACAGGCACCCCAAAGTTTAGGGCTGCTCTGTTGACAAGAACCCCCACTTCATTACACCTTAAATATCCTAGGAAAGAGAAAAATGGATAAAGAAGTTGTGGTCCTCATGTACAATGGAATATCACTCAGCCATGAAATCCACGTCATAAGGCTAGGAGCAGCACGATGAGTGGATTTAGGTACGACGATTCTAAGTGAAATAAGTCACACAGAAAAAGACACTTATCATAAGATATCACTTCTAGAGGGAATGTAAAAACCGCTACACTTGAACTGAATTACAAAACAGAACAGAGTCACACGTTTAGGAAACACACTATGGCTGCTGAACGGGAAAGGTGAGGTGGGGTGATGCATAAAACAAGGGTTTCAAATTAGCTCAGATACCGTTCCATAAACCCAATATGTAAGAGACAAGACCTATTCCTTTTTCAGTGAACTGGACTCAACACCCCCTATTCACCGCACAAGAATATATCTGACTAGTAAGAATCTTCAAACCTATGTATTGATATCTCTCTGTAAGTGAGTCAAGGGGGTGTAAAGCGGCATAAACACAGCCGTGAAAAGCAGCTAAACCCCATTATAAAAATAAATTACTTTTCAAAACCCGTGAAACAAAGACAGTGAAAGAGAGAGAAATTCTTACAAAATTCGTTCAGGGGCTGTGATGCAACCTGGATTGACCATATCTAGACCCACAGCTGATTGAGACATAAGGGTGGACACTCTTGGGGCTGAGAGGTTCGGTGAGGTTGGGTGAGCCAACGCAGACCCTTTCAAGTAATACTGCATGGTACCCATCCCATGGGTCCCAAATCTCCAGGTTCAAGGGCATCTTCCTACGTCGAAAACAGGCATGAGAAACCCAGAAGATGGTACACCGTGTGATCGGGAAAGGTTTCTAAAACGCACCTCATTTCTCATCTCCTTTGCTCGCGTTCGCCATTCCAGCCGATTTACTAGCCATCTCCCTCCTTGGAGAATCAGCACCTTTAACCTCCTGTTCCGTACAGGTTGCAATTTGTCCTGAGGATGAACGGGAAGAGGGGGAACCAATGAGAGACTAGCTCTAGGTGTTGGGACAGGCACAGGTCACTCTATTTTCCCATCAGGAAGAAGAATTAAGCACAAGCTCAGCCTGCCCCCCAGAACCAGAAGAGGGCCTGAAGCAATCCTGCGCTTTTGCGGCCAGCTCCCAAAAAAGCGAGATGAAAAATGGAGCTCAGGGGCACTGCAATTCACAAACCTGCAGAGTTTTAAATGATACCTCTCGTCCACAAATATATTAAGGGAAGGCAACGAAGAGGCTTTGAAAGCAAGGCAGAATTGCAGGAAACAGATTTCAGGAGGTAGATTCGAATCGCCTTGAAAGCACATGAAAAGCGGCAAAACGTGGACAATGATGCCCTTGGCCAAAAAGGGCGTATGCGTTTTTTCCTGAATATATTCAGGAAAAAACGCATACGCCCTTTTTGGCCAACCAAGCAACCTGGAAAGGCAAATCAGCGCTCCAAAGAAGTCTTGCTTCCCAGCGGGCAAAAGGGCCATGCGGAAAAAAGTGTCCAAACCAGAAGTGCAGGACCGGCCATGGAGAAATGGGAGCCTTGCTACGCTGATGGGTGGGATGTAAATTGCCAACAGCCACTCTGGAGAAGTGTACGGTGTGTTCTGAAACATCTAAAAAACACAGCTTGGAGAGCATAGGGCACTTCCACTCATGGGCGTATAAATTGGGAAAACTAAAAATCAGCAAGACACAGGCACCCCAAAATTTAGGGCTGCTCTGTTGACAAGAACCCCCACTTCATTACACCTTAAATATCCTAGGAAAGAGAAAAATGGATAAAGAAGTTGTGGTCCTCATGTACAATGGAATATCACTCAGCCATGAAATCCACGTCATAAGGCTAGTAGCAGCACGATGAGTGGATTTAGGTACGACGATTCTAAGTGAAATAAGTCACACAGAAAAAGACACTTATCGTAAGATATCACTTGTAGAGGGAATGTAAAAACCGCTACACTTGAACTGAATTACAAAACAGAACAGAGTCACACGTTTAGGAAACACACTATGGCTGCTGAACGGGAAAGGTGAGGTGGGGTGATGCATAAAACAAGGGTTTCAAATTAGCTCAGATACCGTTCCATAAACCCAATATGTAAGAGACAAGACCTATTCATTTTTCAGTGAACTGGACTCAACACCCCCTATTCACCGCACAAGAATATATCTGACTAGTAAGAATCTTCAAACCTATGTATTGATATCTCTCTGTAAGTGAGTCAAGGGGGTGTAAAGCGGCATAAACACAGCCGTGAAAAGCAGCTAAACCCCATTATAAAAATAAATTACTTTTCAAAACCCGTGAAACAAAGACAGTGAAAGAGAGAGAAATTCTTACAAAATTCGTTCAGGGGCTGTGATGCAACCTGGATTGACCATATCTAGACCCACAGCTGATTGAGACATAAGGGTGGACACTCTTGGGGCTGAGAGGTTCGGTGAGGTTGGGTGAGCCAACGCAGACCCTTTCAAGTAATACTGCATGTTACCCATCCCATGGGTCCCAATCTCCAGGTTCAAGGGCATCTTCCTACGTCGAAAACAGGCATGAGAAACCCAGAAGATGGTACACCGTGTGATCGGGAAAGGTTTCTAAAACGCACCTCATTTCTCATCTCCTTGGCTCGGGTTCGCCATTCCAGCCGATTTACTAGCCATCTCCCTCCTTGGAGAATCAGCATCTTTAACCTCCTGTTCCGTACAGGTTGCAATTTGTCCTGAGGATGAACGGGAAGAGGGGGAACCAATGAGAGACTAGCTCTAGGTGTTGGGACAGGCACAGGTCACTCTATTTTCCCATCAGGAAGAAGAATTAAGCACAAGCTCAGCCTGCCCCCCAGAACCAGAAGAGGGCCTGAAGCAATCCTGCGCTTTTGCGGCCAGCTCCCAAAAAAGCGAGTTGAAAAATGGAGCTCAGGGGCACTGCAATTCACAAACCTGCAGAGTTTTAAATGATACCTCTCATCCACAAATATATTAAGGGAAGGCAACGAAGAGGCTTTGAAAGCAAGGCAGAATTGCAGGCAACAGATTTCAGGAGGTAGATTCGAATCGCCTTGAAAGCACATGAAAAGCGGCAAAACGTGGACAATGATGCCCTTGGCCAAAAAGGGCGTATGCGTTTTTTCCGGAATATATTCAGGAAAAAACGCATACGCCCTTTTTGGCCAACCAAGCAACCTGGAAATGCCAATCAGCGCTCCAAAGAAGTCTCGCTTCCCAGCGGGCAAAAGGGCCATGCGGAAAAAAGTGTCCAAACCAGAAATGCAGGACCGGCCATGGAGACATGGGAGCCTTGCTACGCTGATGGGTGGGATGTAAATTGCCAACAGCCACTCTGGAGAAGTGTACGGTGTGTTCTGAAACATCTAAAAAACACAGCTTGGAGAGCATAGGGCACTTCCACTCATGGGCGTATAAATTGGGAAAACTAAAAATCAGCAAGACACAGGCACCCCAAAGTTTAGGGCTGCTCTGTTGACAAGAACCCCCACTTCATTACACCTTAAATATCCTAGGAAAGAGAAAAATGGATAAAGAAGTTGTGGTCCTCATGTACAATGGAATATCACTCAGCCATGAAATCAACGTCATAAGGCTAGTAGCAGCACGATGAGTGGATTTAGGTACGACGATTCTAAGTGAAATAAGTCACACAGAAAAAGACACTTATCGTAAGATATCACTTGTAGAGGGAATGTAAAAACCGCTACACTTGAACTGAATTACAAAACAGAACAGAGTCACACGTTTAGGAAACACACTATGGCTGCTGAACGGGAAAGGTGAGGTGGGGTGATGCATAAAACAAGGGTTTCAAATTAGCTCAGATACCGTTCCATAAACCCAATATGTAAGAGAGAAGACCTATTCCTTTTTCAGTGAACTGGACTCAACACCCCCTATTCACCGCACAAGAATATATCTGACTAGTAAGAATCTTCAAACCTATGTATTGATATCTCTCTGTAAGTGAGTCAAGGGGGTGTAAAGCGGCATAAACACAGCCGTGAAAAGCAGCTAAACCCCATTATAAAAATAAATTACTTTTCAAAACCCGTGAAACAAAGACAGTGAAAGAGAGAGAAATTTTTACAAAATTCTTTCAGGGGCTGTGATGCAACCTGGATTGACCATATCTAGACCCACAGCTGATTGAGACATAAGGGTGGACACTCTTGGGGCTGAGAGGTTCGGTGTGGTTGGGTGAGCCAACGCAGACCCTTTCAAGTAATACTGCATGGTACCCATCCCATGGGTCCCAAATCTCCAGGTTCAAGGGCATCTTCCTACATCGAAAACAGGCATGAGAAACCCAGAAGATGGTACACCGTGTGATCGGGAAAGGTTTCTAAAACGCACCTCATTTCTCATCTCCTTGGCTCGGGTTCGCCATTCCAGCCGATTTACTAGCCATCTCCCTCCTTGGAGAATCAGCACCTTTAACCTCCTGTTCCGTACAGGTTGCAATTTGTCCTGAGGATGAACGGGAAGAGGGGGAACCAATGAGAGACTAGCTCTAGGTGTTGGGACAGGCACAGGTCACTCTATTTTCCCATCAGGAAGAAGAATTAAGCACAAGCTCAGCCTGCCCCCCAGAACCAGAAGAGGGCCTGAAGCAATCCTGCGCTTTTGCGGCCAGCTCCCAAAAAAGCGAGTTGAAAAATGGAGCTCAGGGGCACTGCAATTCACAAACCTGCAGAGTTTTAAATGATACCTCTCGTCCACAAATATATTAAGGGAAGGCAACGAAGAGGCTTTGAAAGCAAGGCAGAATTGCAGGCAACAGATTTCAGGAGGTAGATTCGAATCGCCTTGAAAGCACATGAAAAGCGGCAAAACGTGGACAATGATGCCCTTGGCCAAAAAGGGCGTATGCGTTTTTTCCTGAATATATTCAGGAAAAAACGCATACGCCCTTTTTGGCCAACCAAGCAACCTGGAAAGGCCAATCAGCGCTCCAAAGAAGTCTCGCTTCCCAGCGGGCAAAAGGGCCATGCGGAAAAAAGTGTCCAAACCAGAAATGCAGGACCGGCCATGGAGAAATGGGAGCCTTGCTACGCTGATGGGTGGGATGTAAATTGCCAACAGCCACTCTGGAGAAGTGTACGGTGTGTTCTGAAACATGTAAAACACACAGCTTGGAGAGCATAGGGCACTTCCACTCATGGGCGTATAAATTGGGAAAACTAAAAATCAGCAAGACACAGGCACCCCAAAATTTAGGGCTGCTCTGTTGACAAGAACCCCCACTTCATTACACCTTAAATATCCTAGGAAAGAGAAAAATGGATAAAGAAGTTGTGGTCCTCATGTACAATGGAATATCACTCAGCCATGAAATCCACGTCATAAGGCTAGGAGCAGCACGATGAGTGGATTTAGGTACGACGATTCTAAGTGAAATAAGTCACACAGAAAAAGACACTTATCATAAGATATCACTTCTAGAGGGAATGTAAAAACCGCTACACTTGAACTGAATTACAAAACAGAACAGAGTCACACGTTTAGGAAACACACTATGGCTGCTGAACGGGAAAGGTGAGGTGGGGTGATGCATAAAACAAGGGTTTCAAATTAGCTCAGATACCGTTCCATAAACCCAATATGTAAGAGACAAGACCTATTCCTTTTTCAGTGAACTGGACTCAACACCCCCTATTCACCGCACAAGAATATATCTGACTAGTAAGAATCTTCAAACCTATGTATTGATATCTCTCTGTAAGTGAGTCAAGGGGGTGTAAAGCGGCATAAACACAGCCGTGAAAAGCAGCTAAACCCCATTATAAAAATAAATTACTTTTCAAAACCCGTGAAACAAAGACAGTGAAAGAGAGAGAAATTCTTACAAAATTCTTTCAGGGGCTGTGATGCAACCTGGATTGACCATATCTAGACCCACAGCTGATTGAGACATAAGGGTGGACACTCTTGGGGCTGAGAGGTTCGGTGTGGTTGGGTGAGCCAACGCAGACCCTTTCAAGTAATACTGCATGGTACCCATCCCATGGGTCCCAAATCTCCAGGTTCAAGGGCATCTTCCTACATCGAAAACAGGCATGAGAAACCCAGAAGATGGTACACCGTGTGATCGGGAAAGGTTTCTAAAACGCACCTCATTTCTCATCTGCTTGGCTCGGGTTCGCCATTCCAGCCGATTTACTAGCCATCTCCCTCCTTGGAGAATCAGCACCTTTAACCTCCTGTTCCGTACAGGTTGCAATTTGTCCTGAGGATGAACGGGAAGAGGGGGAACCAATGAGAGACTAGCTCTAGGTGTTGGGACAGGCACAGGTCACTCTATTTTCCCATCAGGAAGAAGAATTAAGCACAAGCTCAGCCTGCCCCCCAGAACCAGAAGAGGGCCTGAAGCAATCCTGCACTTTTGCGGCCAGCTCCCAAAAAAGCGAGTTGAAAAATGGAGCTCAGGGGCACTGCAATTCACAAACCTGCAGAGTTTTAAATGATACCTCTCGTCCACAAATATATTAAGGGAAGGCAACGAAGAGGCTTTGAAAGCAAGGCAGAATTGCAGGCAACAGATTTCAGGAGGTAGATTCGAATCGCCTTGAAAGCACATGAAAAGCGGCAAAACGTGGACAATGATGCCCTTGGCCAAAAAGGGCGTATGCGTTTTTTCCTGAATATATTCAGGAAAAAACGCATACGCCCTTTTTGGCCAACCAAGCAACCTGGAAAGGCCAATCAGCGCTCCAAAGAAGTCTCGCTTCCCAGCGGGCAAAAGGGCCATGTGGAAAAAAGTGTCCAAACCAGAAATGCAGGACCGGCCATGGAGAAATGGGAGCCTTGCTACGCTGATGGGTGGGATGTAAATTGCCAACAGCCACTCTGGAGAAGTGTACGGTGTGTTCTGAAACATCTAAAACACACAGCTTGGAGAGCATAGGGCACTTCCACTCATGGGCGTATAAATTGGGAAAACTAAAAATCAGCAAGACACAGGCACCCCAAAATTTAGGGCTGCTCTGTTGACAAGAACCCCCACTTCATTACACCTTAAATATCCTAGGAAAGAGAAAAATGGATAAAGAAGTTGTGGTCCTCATGTACAATGGAATATCACTCAGCCATGAAATCCACGTCATAAGTCTAGTAGCAGCACGATGAGTGGATTTAGGTACGACGATTCTAAGTGAAATAAGTCACACAGAAAAAGACACTTATCATAAGATATCACTTCTAGAGGGAATGTAAAAACCGCTACACTTGAACTGAATTACAAAACAGAACAGAGTCACACGTTTAGGAAACACACTATGGCTGCTGAACGGGAAAGGTGAGGTGGGGTGATGCATAAAACAAGGGTTTCAAATTAGCTCAGATACCGTTCCATAAACCCAATATGTAAGAGACAAGACCTATTCCTTTTTCAGTGAACTGGACTCAACACCCCCTATTCACCGCACAAGAATATATCTGACTAGTAAGAATCTTCAAACCTATGTATTGATATCTCTCTGTAAGTGAGTCAAGGGGGTGTAAAGCGGCATAAACACAGCCGTGAAAAGCAGCTAAACCCCATTATAAAAATAAATTACTTTTCAAAACCCGTGAAACAAAGACAGTGAAAGAGAGAGAAATTCTTACAAAATTCTTTCAGGGGCTGTGATGCAACCTGGATTGACCATATCTAGACCCACAGCTGATTGAGACATAAGGGTGGACACTCTTGGGGCTGAGAGGTTCGGTGTGGTTGGGTGAGCCAACGCAGACCCTTTCAAGTAATACTGCATGGTACCCATCCCATGGGTCCCAAATCTCCAGGTTCAAGGGCATCTTCCTACGTCGAAAACAGGCATGAGAAACCCAGAAGATGGTACACCGTGTGATCGGGAAAGGTTTCTAAAACGCACCTCATTTCTCATCTCCTTGGCTCGGGTTCGCCATTCCAGCCGATTTACTAGCCATCTCCCTCCTTGGAGAATCAGCACCTTTAACCTCCTGTTCCGTACAGGTTGCAATTTGTCCTGAGGATGAACGGGAAGAGGGGGAACCAATGAGAGACTAGCTCTAGGTGTTGGGACAGGCACAGGTCACTCTATTTTCCCATCAGGAAGAAGAATTAAGCACAAGCTCAGCCTGCCCCCCAGAACCAGAAGAGGGCCTGAAGCAATCCTGCGCTTTTGCGGCCAGCTCCCAAAAAAGCGAGTTGAAAAATGGAGCTCAGGGGCACTGCAATTCACAAACCTGCAGAGTTTTAAATGATACCTCTCGTCCACAAATATATTAAGGGAAGGCAACGAAGAGGCTTTGAAAGCAAGGCAGAATTGCAGGCAACAGATTTCAGGAGGTAGATTCGAATCGCCTTGAAAGCACATGAAAAGCGGCAAAACGTGGACAATGATGCCCTTGGCCAAAAAGGGCGTATGCGTTTTTTCCTGAATATATTCAGGAAAAAACGCATACGCCCTTTTTGGCCAACCAAGCAACCTGGAAATGCCAATCAGCGCTCCAAAGAAGTCTCGCTTCCCAGCGGGCAAAAGGGCCATGCGGAAAAAAGTGTCCAAACCAGAAATGCAGGACCGGCCATGGAGAAATGGGAGCCTTGCTACGCTGATGGGTGGGATGTAAATTGCCAACAGCCACTCTGGAGAAGTGTACGGTGTGTTCTGAAACATCTAAAACACACAGCTTGGAGAGCATAGGGCACTTCCACTCATGGGCGTATAAATTGGGAAAACTAAAAATCAGCAAGACACAGGCACCCCAAAATTTAGGGCTGCTCTGTTGACAAGAACCCCCACTTCATTACACCTTAAATATCCTAGGAAAGAGAAAAATGGATAAAGAAGTTGTGGTCCTCATGTACAATGGAATATCACTCAGCCATGAAATCCACGTCATAAGGCTAGGAGCAGCACGATGAGTGGATTTAGGTACGACGATTCTAAGTGAAATAAGTCACACAGAAAAAGACACTTATCATAAGATATCACTTCTAGAGGGAATGTAAAAACCGCTACACTTGAACTGAATTACAAAACAGAACAGAGTCACACGTTTAGGAAACACACTATGGCTGCTGAACGGGAAAGGTGAGGTGGGGTGATGCATAAAACAAGGGTTTCAAATTAGCTCAGATACCGTTCCATAAACCCAATATGTAAGAGACAAGACCTATTCCTTTTTCAGTGAACTGGACTCAACACCCCCTATTCACCGCACAAGAATATATCTGACTAGTAAGAATCTTCAAACCTATGTATTGATATCTCTCTGTAAGTGAGTCAAGGGGGTGTAAAGCGGCATAAACACAGCCGTGAAAAGCAGCTAAACCCCATTATAAAAATAAATTACTTTTCAAAACCCGTGAAACAAAGACAGTGAAAGAGAGAGAAATTCTTACAAAATTCTTTCAGGGGCTGTGATGCAACCTGGATTGACCATATCTAGACCCACAGCTGATTGAGACATAAGGGTGGACACTCTTGGGGCTGAGAGGTTCGGTGTGGTTGGGTGAGCCAACGCAGACCCTTTCAAGTAATACTGCATGGTACCCATCCCATGGGTCCCAAATCTCCAGGTTCAAGGGCATCTTCCTACATCGAAAACAGGCATGAGAAACCCAGAAGATGGTACACCGTGTGATCGGGAAAGGTTTCTAAAACGCACCTCATTTCTCATCTGCTTGGCTCGGGTTCGCCATTCCAGCCGATTTACTAGCCATCTCCCTCCTTGGAGAATCAGCACCTTTAACCTCCTGTTCCGTACAGGTTGCAATTTGTCCTGAGGATGAACGGGAAGAGGGGGAACCAATGAGAGACTAGCTCTAGGTGTTGGGACAGGCACAGGTCACTCTATTTTCCCATCAGGAAGAAGAATTAAGCACAAGCTCAGCCTGCCCCCCAGAACCAGAAGAGGGCCTGAAGCAATCCTGCGCTTTTGCGGCCAGCTCCCAAAAAAGCGAGTTGAAAAATGGAGCTCAGGGGCACTGCAATTCACAAACCTGCAGAGTTTTAAATGATACCTCTCGTCCACAAATATATTAAGGGAAGGCAACGAAGAGGCTTTGAAAGCAAGGCAGAATTGCAGGCAACAGATTTCAGGAGGTAGATTCGAATCGCCTTGAAAGCACATGAAAAGCGGCAAAACGTGGACAATGATGCCCTTGGCCAAAAAGGGCGTATGCGTTTTTTCCTGAATATATTCAGGAAAAAACGCATACGCCCTTTTTGGCCAACCAAGCAACCTGGAAAGGCCAATCAGCGCTCCAAAGAAGTCTCGCTTCCCAGCGGGCAAAAGGTCCATGTGGAAAAAAGTGTCCAAACCAGAAATGCAGGACCGGCCATGGAGAAATGGGAGCCTTGCTACGCTGATGGGTGGGATGTAAATTGCCAACAGCCACTCTGGAGAAGTGTACGGTGTGTTCTGAAACATCTAAAACACACAGCTTGGAGAGCATAGGGCACTTCCACTCATGGGCGTATAAATTGGGAAAACTAAAAATCAGCAAGACACAGGCACCCCAAAATTTAGGGCTGCTCTGTTGACAAGAACCCCCACTTCATTACACCTTAAATATCCTAGGAAAGAGAAAAATGGATAAAGAAGTTGTGGTCCTCATGTACAATGGAATATCACTCAGCCATGAAATCCACGTCATAAGTCTAGTAGCAGCACGATGAGTGGATTTAGGTACGACGATTCTAAGTGAAATAAGTCACACAGAAAAAGACACTTATCATAAGATATCACTTCTAGAGGGAATGTAAAAACCGCTACACTTGAACTGAATTACAAAACAGAACAGAGTCACACGTTTAGGAAACACACTATGGCTGCTGAACGGGAAAGGTGAGGTGGGGTGATGCATAAAACAAGGGTTTCAAATTAGCTCAGATACCGTTCCATAAACCCAATATGTAAGAGACAAGACCTATTCCTTTTTCAGTGAACTGGACTCAACACCCCCTATTCACCGCACAAGAATATATCTGACTAGTAAGAATCTTCAAACCTATGTATTGATATCTCTCTGTAAGTGAGTCAAGGGGGTGTAAAGCGGCATAAACACAGCCGTGAAAAGCAGCTAAACCCCATTATAAAAATAAATTACTTTTCAAAACCCGTGAAACAAAGACAGTGAAAGAGAGAGAAATTCTTACAAAATTCTTTCAGGGGCTGTGATGCAACCTGGATTGACCATATCTAGACCCACAGCTGATTGAGACATAAGGGTGGACACTCTTGGGGCTGAGAGGTTCGGTGTGGTTGGGTGAGCCAACGCAGACCCTTTCAAGTAATACTGCATGGTACCCATCCCATGGGTCCCAAATCTCCAGGTTCAAGGGCATCTTCCTACGTCGAAAACAGGCATGAGAAACCCAGAAGATGGTACACCGTGTGATCGGGAAAGGTTTCTAAAACGCACCTCATTTCTCATCTCCTTGGCTCGGGTTCGCCATTCCAGCCGATTTACTAGCCATCTCCCTCCTTGGAGAATCAGCACCTTTAACCTCCTGTTCCGTACAGGTTGCAATTTGTCCTGAGGATGAACGGGAAGAGGGGGAACCAATGAGAGACTAGCTCTAGGTGTTGGGACAGGCACAGGTCACTCTATTTTCCCATCAGGAAGAAGAATTAAGCACAAGCTCAGCCTGCCCCCCAGAACCAGAAGAGGGCCTGAAGCAATCCTGCGCTTTTGCGGCCAGCTCCCAAAAAAGCGAGTTGAAAAATGGAGCTCAGGGGCACTGCAATTCACAAACCTGCAGAGTTTTAAATGATACCTCTCGTCCACAAATATATTAAGGGAAGGCAACGAAGAGGCTTTGAAAGCAAGGCAGAATTGCAGGCAACAGATTTCAGGAGGTAGATTCGAATCGCCTTGAAAGCACATGAAAAGCGGCAAAACGTGGACAATGATGCCCTTGGCCAAAAAGGGCGTATGCGTTTTTTCCTGAATATATTCAGGAAAAAACGCATACGCCCTTTTTGGCCAACCAAGCAACCTGGAAAGGCCAATCAGCGCTCCAAAGAAGTCTCGCTTCCCAGCGGGCAAAAGGGCCATGCGGAAAAAAGTGTCCAAACCAGAAATGCAGGACCGGCCATGGAGAAATGGGAGCCTTGCTACGCTGATGGGTGGGATGTAAATTGCCAACAGCCACTCTGGAGAAGTGTACGGTGTGTTCTGAAACATCTAAAACACACAGCTTGGAGAGCATAGGGCACTTCCACTCATGGGCGTATAAATTGGAAAAACTAAAAATCAGCAAGACACAGGCACCCCAAAATTTAGGGCTGCTCTGTTGACAAGAACCCCCACTTCATTACACCTTAAATATCCTAGGAAAGAGAAAAATGGATAAAGAAGTTGTGGTCCTCATGTACAATGGAATATCACTCAGCCATGAAATCCACGTCATAAGTCTAGTAGCAGCACGATGAGTGGATTTAGGTACGACGATTCTAAGTGAAATAAGTCACACAGAAAAAGACACTTATCATAAGATATCACTTCTAGAGGGAATGTAAAAACCGCTACACTTGAACTGAATTACAAAACAGAACAGAGTCACACGTTTAGGAAACACACTATGGCTGCTGAACGGGAAAGGTGAGGTGGGGTGATGCATAAAACAAGGGTTTCAAATTAGCTCAGATACCGTTCCATAAACCCAATATGTAAGAGACAAGACCTATTCCTTTTTCAGTGAACTGGACTCAACACCCCCTATTCACCGCACAAGAATATATCTGACTAGTAAGAATCTTCAAACCTATGTATTGATATCTCTCTGTAAGTGAGTCAAGGGGGTGTAAAGCGGCATAAACACAGCGGTGAAAAGCAGCTAAACCCCATTATAAAAATAAATTACTTTTCAAAACCCGTGAAACAAAGACAGTGAAAGAGAGAGAAATTCTTACAAAATTCGTTCAGGGGCTGTGATGCAACCTGGATTGACCATATCTAGACCCACAGCTGATTGAGACATAAGGGTGGACACTCTTGGGGCTGAGAGGTTCGGTGAGGTTGGGTGAGCCAACGCAGACCCTTTCAAGTAATACTGCATGGTACCCATCCCATGGGTCCCAATCTCCAGGTTCAAGGGCATCTTCCTACGTCGAAAACAGGCATGAGAAACCCAGAAGATGGTACACCGTGTGATCGGGAAAGGTTTCTAAAACGCACCTCATTTCTCATCTCCTTGGCTCGGGTTCGCCATTCCAGCCGATTTACTAGCCATCTCCCTCCTTGGAGAATCAGCATCTTTAACCTCCTGTTCCGTACAGGTTGCAATTTGTCCTGAGGATGAACGGGAAGAGGGGGAACCAATGAGAGACTAGCTCTAGGTGTTGGGACAGGCACAGGTCACTCTATTTTCCCATCAGGAAGAAGAATTAAGCACAAGCTCAGCCTGCCCCCCAGAACCAGAAGAGGGCCTGAAGCAATCCTGCGCTTTTGCGGCCAGCTCCCAAAAAAGCGAGTTGAAAAATGGAGCTCAGGGGCACTGCAATTCACAAACCTGCAGAGTTTTAAATGATACCTCTCATCCACAAATATATTAAGGGAAGGCAACGAAGAGGCTTTGAAAGCAAGGCAGAATTGCAGGCAACAGATTTCAGGAGGTAGATTCGAATCGCCTTGAAAGCACATGAAAAGCGGCAAAACGTGGACAATGATGCCCTTGGCCAAAAAGGGCGTATGCGTTTTTTCCTGAATATATTCAGGAAAAAACGCATACGCCCTTTTTGGCCAACCAAGCAACCTGGAAAGGCAAATCAGCGCTCCAAAGAAGTCTCGCTTCCCAGCGGGCAAAAGGGCCATGCGGAAAAAAGTGTCCAAACCAGAAATGCAGGACCGGCCATGGAGAAATGGGAGCCTTGCTACGCTGATGGGTGGGATGTAAATTGCCAACAGCCACTCTGGAGAAGTGTACGGTGTGTTCTGAAACATCTAAAAAACACAGCTTGGAGAGCATAGGGCACTTCCACTCATGGGCGTATAAATTGGGAAAACTAAAAATCAGCAAGACACAGGCACCCCAAAATTTAGGGCTGCTCTGTTGACAAGAACCCCCCTTCATTACACCTTAAATATCCTAGGAAAGAGAAAAATGGATAAAGAAGTTGTGGTCCTCATGTACAATGGAATATCACTCAGCCATGAAATCCACGTCATAAGGCTAGTAGCAGCACGATGAGTGGATTTAGGTACGACGATTCTAAGTGAAATAAGTCACACAGAAAAAGACACTTATCGTAAGATATCACTTGTAGAGGGAATGTAAAAACCGCTACACTTGAACTGAATTACAAAACAGAACAGAGTCACACGTTTAGGAAACACACTATGGCTGCTGAACGGGAAAGGTGAGGTGGGGTGATGCATAAAACAAGCGTTTCAAATTAGCTCAGATACCGTTCCATAAACCCAATATGTAAGAGACAAGACCTATTCCTTTTTCAGTGAACTGGACTCAACACCCCCGATTCACCGCACAAGAATATATCTGACTAGTAAGAATCTTCAAACCTATGTATTGATATCTCTCTGTAAGTGAGTCAAGGGGGTGTAAAGCGGCATAAACACAGCCGTGAAAAGCAGCTAAACCCCATTATAAAAATAAATTACTTTTCAAAACCCGTGAAACAAAGACAGTGAAAGAGAGAGAAATTCTTACAAAATTCGTTCAGGGGCTGTGATGCAACCTGGATTGACCATATCTAGACCCACAGCTGATTGAGACATAAGGGTGGACACTCTTGGGGCTGAGAGGTTCGGTGAGGTTGGGTGAGCCAACGCAGACCCTTTCAAGTAATACTGCATGGTACCCATCCCATGGGTCCCAAATCTCCAGGTTCAAGGGCATCTTCCTACATCGAAAACAGGCATGAGAAACCCAGAAGATGGTACACCGTGTGATCGGGAAAGGTTTCTAAAACGCACCTCATTTCTCATCTCCTTGGCTCGGGTTCGCCATTCCAGCCGATTTACTAGCCATCTCCCTCCTTGGAGAATCAGCACCTTTAACCTCCTGTTCCGTACAGGTTGCAATTTGTCCTGAGGATGAACGGGAAGAGGGGGAACCAATGAGAGACTAGCTCTAGGTGTTGGGACAGGCACAGGTCACTCTATTTTCCCATCAGGAAGAAGAATTAAGCACAAGCTCAGCCTGCCCCCCAGAACCAGAAGAGGGCCTGAAGCAATCCTGCGCTTTTGCGGCCAGCTCCCAAAAAAGCGAGTTGAAAAATGGAGCTCAGGGGCACTGCAATTCACAAACCTGCAGAGTTTTAAATGATACCTCTCGTCCACAAATATATTAAGGGAAGGCAACGAAGAGGCTTTGAAAGCAAGGCAGAATTGCAGGCAACAGATTTCAGGAGGTAGATTCGAATCGCCTTGAAAGCACATGAAAAGCGGCAAAACGTGGACAATGATGCCCTTGGCCAAAAAGGGCGTATGCGTTTTTTCCTGAATATATTCAGGAAAAAACGCATACGCCCTTTTTGGCCAACCAAGCAACCTGGAAAGGCCAATCAGCGCTCCAAAGAAGTCTCGCTTCCCAGCGGGCAAAAGGGCCATGCGGAAAAAAGTGTCCAAACCAGAAATGCAGGACCGGCCATGGAGAAATGGGAGCCTTGCTACGCTGATGGGTGGGATGTAAATTGCCAACAGCCACTCTGGAGAAGTGTACGGTGTGTTCTGAAACATCTAAAACACACAGCTTGGAGAGCATAGGGCACTTCCACTCATGGGCGTATAAATTGGGAAAACTAAAAATCAGCAAGACACAGGCACCCCAAAATTTAGGGCTGCTCTGTTGACAAGAACCCCCCTTCATTACACCTTAAATATCCTAGGAAAGAGAAAAATGGATAAAGAAGTTGTGGTCCTCATGTACAATGGAATATCACTCAGCCATGAAATCCACGTCATAAGGCTAGTAGCAGCACGATGAGTGGATTTAGGTACGACGATTCTAAGTGAAATAAGTCACACAGAAAAAGACACTTATCGTAAGATATCACTTGTAGAGGGAATGTAAAAACCGCTACACTTGAACTGAATTACAAAACAGAACAGAGTCACACATTTAGGAAACACACTATGGCTGCTGAACGGGAAAGGTGAGGTGGGGTGATGCATAAAACAAGCGTTTCAAATTAGCTCAGATACCGTTCCATAAACCCAATATGTAAGAGACAAGACCTATTCCTTTTTCAGTGAACTGGACTCAACACCCCCGATTCACCGCACAAGAATATATCTGACTAGTAAGAATCTTCAAACCTATGTATTGATATCTCTCTGTAAGTGAGTCAAGGGGGTGTAAAGCGGCATAAACACAGCCGTGAAAAGCAGCTAAACCCCATTATAAAAATAAATTACTTTTCAAAACCCGTGAAACAAAGACAGTGAAAGAGAGAGAAATTCTTACAAAATTCGTTCAGGGGCTGTGATGCAACCTGGATTGACCATATCTAGACCCACAGCTGATTGAGACATAAGGGTGGACACTCTTGGGGCTGAGAGGTTCGGTGAGGTTGGGTGAGCCAACGCAGACCCTTTCAAGTAATACTGCATGGTACCCATCCCATGGGTCCCAAATCTCCAGGTTCAAGGGCATCTTCCTACATCGAAAACAGGCATGAGAAACCCAGAAGATGGTACACCGTGTGATCGGGAAAGGTTTCTAAAACGCACCTCATTTCTCATCTCCTTGGCTCGGGTTCGCCATTCCAGCCGATTTACTAGCCATCTCCCTCCTTGGAGAATCAGCACCTTTAACCTCCTGTTCCGTACAGGTTGCAATTTGTCCTGAGGATGAACGGGAAGAGGGGGAACCAATGAGAGACTAGCTCTAGGTGTTGGGACAGGCACAGGTCACTCTATTTTCCCATCAGGAAGAAGAATTAAGCACAAGCTCAGCCTGCCCCCCAGAACCAGAAGAGGGCCTGAAGCAATCCTGCGCTTTTGCGGCCAGCTCCCAAAAAAGCGAGTTGAAAAATGGAGCTCAGGGGCACTGCAATTCACAAACCTGCAGAGTTTTAAATGATACCTCTCGTCCACAAATATATTAAGGGAAGGCAACGAAGAGGCTTTGAAAGCAAGGCAGAATTGCAGGCAACAGATTTCAGGAGGTAGATTCGAATCGCCTTGAAAGCACATGAAAAGCGGCAAAACGTGGACAATGATGCCCTTGGCCAAAAAGGGCGTATGCGTTTTTTCCTGAATATATTCAGGAAAAAACGCATACGCCATTTTTGGCCAACCAAGCAACCTGGAAAGGCCAATCAGCGCTCCAAAGAAGTCTCGCTTCCCAGCGGGCAAAAGGGCCATGCGGAAAAAAGTGTCCAAACCAGAAATGCAGGACCGGCCATGGAGAAATGGGAGCCTTGCTACGCTGATGGGTGGGATGTAAATTGCCAACAGCCACTCTGGAGAAGTGTACGGTGTGTTCTGAAACATCTAAAACACACAGCTTGGAGAGCATAGGGCACTTCCACTCATGGGCGTATAAATTGGGAAAACTAAAAATCAGCAAGACACAGGCACCCCAAAATTTAGGGCTGCTCTGTTGACAAGAACCCCCACTTCATTACACCTTAAATATCCTAGGAAAGAGAAAAATGGATAAAGAAGTTGTGGTCCTCATGTACAATGGAATATCACTCAGCCATGAAATCCACGTCATAAGTCTAGTAGCAGCACGATGAGTGGATTTAGGTACGACGATTCTAAGTGAAATAAGTCACACAGAAAAAGACACTTATCATAAGATATCACTTCTAGAGGGAATGTAAAAACCGCTACACTTGAACTGAATTACAAAACAGAACAGAGTCACACGTTTAGGAAACACACTATGGCTGCTGAACGGGAAAGGTGAGGTGGGGTGATGCATAAAACAAGGGTTTCAAATTAGCTCAGATACCGTTCCATAAACCCAATATGTAAGAGACAAGACCTATTCCTTTTTCAGTGAACTGGACTCAACACCCCCTATTCACCGCACAAGAATATATCTGACTAGTAAGAATCTTCAAACCTTTGTATTGATATCTCTCTGTAAGTGAGTCAAGGGGGTGTAAAGCGGCATAAACACAGCGGTGAAAAGCAGCTAAACCCCATTATAAAAATAAATTACTTTTCAAAACCCGTGAAACAAAGACAGTGAAAGAGAGAGAAATTCTTACAAAATTCGTTCAGGGGCTGTGATGCAACCTGGATTGACCATATCTAGACCCACAGCTGATTGAGACATAAGGGTGGACACTCTTGGGGCTGAGAGGTTCGGTGAGGTTGGGTGAGCCAACGCAGACCCTTTCAAGTAATACTGCATGGTACCCATCCCATGGGTCCCAATCTCCAGGTTCAAGGGCATCTTCCTACGTCGAAAACAGGCATGAGAAACCCAGAAGATGGTACACCGTGTGATCGGGAAAGGTTTCTAAAACGCACCTCATTTCTCATCTCCTTGGCTCGGGTTCGCCATTCCAGCCGATTTACTAGCCATCTCCCTCCTTGGAGAATCAGCACCTTTAACCTCCTGTTCCGTACAGGTTGCAATTTGTCCTGAGGATGAACGGGAAGAGGGGGAACCAATGAGAGACTAGCTCTAGGTGTTGGGACAGGCACAGGTCACTCTATTTTCCCATCAGGAAGAAGAATTAAGCACAAGCTCAGCCTGCCCCCCAGAACCAGAAGAGGGCCTGAAGCAATCCTGCGCTTTTGCGGCCAGCTCCCAAAAAAGCGAGTTGAAAAATGGAGCTCAGGGGCACTGCAATTCACAAACCTGCAGAGTTTTAAATGATACCTCTCATCCACAAATATATTAAGGGAAGGCAACGAAGAGGCTTTGAAAGCAAGGCAGAATTGCAGGCAACAGATTTCAGGAGGTAGATTCGAATCGCCTTGAAAGCACATGAAAAGCGGCAAAACGTGGACAATGATGCCCTTGGCCAAAAAGGGCGTATGCGTTTTTTCCTGAATATATTCAGGAAAAAACGCATACGCCCTTTTTGGCCAACCAAGCAACCTGGAAATGCCAATCAGCGCTCCAAAGAAGTCTCGCTTCCCAGCGGGCAAAAGGGCCATGCGGAAAAAAGTGTCCAAACCAGAAATGCAGGACCGGCCATGGAGAAATGGGAGCCTTGCTACGCTGATGGGTGGGATGTAAATTGCCAACAGCCACTCTGGAGAAGTGTACGGTGTGTTCTGAAACATCTAAAAAACACAGCTTGGAGAGCATAGGGCACTTCCACTCATGGGCGTATAAATTGGGAAAACTAAAAATCAGCAAGACACAGGCACCCCAAAATTTAGGGCTGCTCTGTTGACAAGAACCCCCCTTCATTACACCTTAAATATCCTAGGAAAGAGAAAAATGGATAAAGAAGTTGTGGTCCTCATGTACAATGGAATATCACTCAGCCATGAAGTCCACGTCATAAGGCTAGTAGCAGCACGATGAGTGGATTTAGGTACGACGATTCTAAGTGAAATAAGTCACACAGAAAAAGACACTTATCATAAGATATCACTTGTAGAGGGAATGTAAAAACCGCTACACTTGAACTGAATTACAAAACAGAACAGAGTCACACGTTTAGGAAACACACTATGGCTGCTGAACGGGAAAGGTGAGGTGGGGTGATGCATAAAACAAGCGTTTCAAATTAGCTCAGATACCGTTCCATAAACCCAATATGTAAGAGACAAGACCTATTCCTTTTTCAGTGAACTGGACTCAACACCCCCGATTCACCGCACAAGAATATATCTGACTAGTAAGAATCTTCAAACCTATGTATTGATATCTCTCTGTAAGTGAGTCAAGGGGGTGTAAAGCGGCATAAACACAGCCGTGAAAAGCAGCTAAACCCCATTATAAAAATAAATTACTTTTCAAAACCCGTGAAACAAAGACAGTGAAAGAGAGAGAAATTCTTACAAAATTCGTTCAGGGGCTGTGATGCAACCTGGATTGACCATATCTAGACCCACAGCTGATTGAGACATAAGGGTGGACACTCTTGGGGCTGAGAGGTTCGGTGAGGTTGGGTGAGCCAACGCAGACCCTTTCAAGTAATACTGCATGGTACCCATCCCATGGGTCCCAAATCTCCAGGTTCAAGGGCATCTTCCTACATCGAACACAGGCATGAGAAACCCAGAAGATGGTACACCGTGTGATCGGGAAAGGTTTCTAAAACGCACCTCATTTCTCATCTCCTTGGCTCGGGTTCGCCATTCCAGCCGATTTACTAGCCATCTCCCTCCTTGGAGAATCAGCATCTTTAACCTCCTGTTCCGTACAGGTTGCAATTTGTCCTGAGGATGAACGGGAAGAGGGGGAACCAATGAGAGACTAGCTCTAGGTGTTGGGACAGGCACAGGTCACTCTATTTTCCCATCAGGAAGAAGAATTAAGCACAAGCTCAGCCTGCCCCCCAGAACCAGAAGAGGGCCTGAAGCAATCCTGCGCTTTTGCGGCCAGCTCCCAAAAAAGCGAGTTGAAAAATGGAGCTCAGGGGCACTGCAATTCACAAACCTGCAGAGTTTTAAATGATACCTCTCGTCCACAAATATATTAAGGGAAGGCAACGAAGAGGCTTTGAAAGCAAGGCAGAATTGCAGGCAACAGATTTCAGGAGGTAGATTCGAATCGCCTTGAAAGCACATGAAAAGCGGCAAAACGTGGACAATGATGCCCTTGGCCAAAAAGGGCGTATGCGTTTTTTCCTGAATATATTCAGGAAAAAACGCATACGCCCTTTTTGGCCAACCAAGCAACCTGGAAAGGCCAATCAGCGCTCCAAAGAAGTCTCGCTTCCCAGCGGGCAAAAGGGCCATGCGGAAAAAAGTGTCCAAACCAGAAATGCAGGACCGGCCATGGAGAAATGGGAGCCTTGCTACGCTGATGGGTGGGATGTAAATTGCCAACAGCCACTCTGGAGAAGTGTACGGTGTGTTCTGAAACATCTAAAACACACAGCTTGGAGAGCATAGGGCACTTCCACTCATGGGCGTATAAATTGGGAAAACTAAAAATCAGCAAGACACAGGCACCCCAAAATTTAGGGCTGCTCTGTTGACAAGAACCCCCACTTCATTACACCTTAAATATCCTAGGAAAGAGAAAAATGGATAAAGAAGTTGTGGTCCTCATGTACAATGGAATATCACTCAGCCATGAAATCCACGTCATAAGGCTAGTAGCAGCACGATGAGTGGATTTAGGTACGACGATTCTAAGTGAAATAAGTCACACAGAAAAAGACACTTATCGTAAGATATCACTTGTAGAGGGAATGTAAAAACCGCTACACTTGAACTGAATTACAAAACAGAACAGAGTCACACGTTTAGGAAACACACTATGGCTGCTGAACGGGAAAGGTGAGGTGGGGTGATGCATAAAACAAGGGTTTCAAATTAGCTCAGATACCGTTCCATAAACCCAATATGTAAGAGACAAGACCTATTCCTTTTTCAGTGAACTGGACTCAACACCCCCTATTCACCGCACAAGAATATATCTGACTAGTAAGAATCTTCAAACCTATGTATTGATATCTCTCTGTAAGTGAGTCAAGGGGGTGTAAAGCGGCATAAACACAGCCGTGAAAAGCAGCTAAACCCCATTATAAAAATAAATTACTTTTCAAAACCCGTGAAACAAAGACAGTGAAAGAGAGAGAAATTCTTACAAAATTCGTTCAGGGGCTGTGATGCAACCTGGATTGACCATATCTAGACCCACAGCTGATTGAGACATAAGGGTGGACACTCTTGGGGCTGAGAGGTTCGGTGAGGTTGGGTGAGCCAACGCAGACCCTTTCAAGTAATACTGCATGGTACCCATCCCATGGGTCCCAATCTCCAGGTTCAAGGGCATCTTCCTACGTCGAAAACAGGCATGAGAAACCCAGAAGATGGTACACCGTGTGATCGGCAAAGGTTTCTAAAACGCACCTCATTTCTCATCTCCTTTGCTCGGGTTCGCCATTCCAGCCGATTTACTAGCCATCTCCCTCCTTGGAGAATCAGCATCTTTAACCTCCTGTTCCGTACAGGTTGCAATTTGTCCTGAGGATGAACGGGAAGAGGGGGAACCAATGAGAGACTAGCTCTAGGGGTTGGGACAGGCACAGGTCACTCTATTTTCCCATCAGGAAGAAGAATTAAGCACAAGCTCAGCCTGCCCCCCAGAACCAGAAGAGGGCCTGAAGCAATCCTGCGCTTTTGCGGCCAGCTCCCAAAAAAGCGAGTTGAAAAATGGAGCTCAGGGGCACTGCAATTCACAAACCTGCAGAGTTTTAAATGATACCTCTCATCCACAAATATATTAAGGGAAGGCAACGAAGAGGCTTTGAAAGCAAGGCAGAATTGCAGGCAACAGATTTCAGGAGGTAGATTCGAATCGCCTTGAAAGCACATGAAAAGCGGCAAAACGTGGACAATGATGCCCTTGGCCAAAAAGGGCGTATGCGTTTTTTCCTGAATATATTCAGGAAAAAACGCATACGCCCTTTTTGGCCAACCAAGCAACCTGGAAATGCCAATCAGCGCTCCAAAGAAGTCTCGCTTCCCAGCGGGCAAAAGGGCCATGCGGAAAAAAGTGTCCAAACCAGAAATGCAGGACCGGCCATGGAGAAATGGGAGCCTTGCTACGCTGATGGGTGGGATGTAAATTGCCAACAGCCACTCTGGAGAAGTGTACGGTGTGTTCTGAAACATCTAAAAAACACAGCTTGGAGAGCATAGGGCACTTCCACTCATGGGCGTATAAATTGGGAAAACTAAAAATCAGCAAGACACAGGCACCCCAAAATTTAGGGCTGCTCTGTTGACAAGAACCCCCACTTCATTACACCTTAAATATCCTAGGAAAGAGAAAAATGGATAAAGAAGTTGTGGTCCTCATGTACAATGGAATATCACTCAGCCATGAAATCCACGTCATAAGGCTAGTAGCAGCACGATGAGTGGATTTAGGTACGACGATTCTAAGTGAAATAAGTCACACAGAAAAAGACACTTATCGTAAGATATCACTTGTAGAGGGAATGTAAAAACCGCTACACTTGAACTGAATTACAAAACAGAACAGAGTCACACGTTTAGGAAACACACTATGGCTGCTGAACGGGAAAGGTGAGGTGGGGTGATGCATAAAACAAGGGTTTCAAATTAGCTCAGATACCGTTCCATAAACCCAATATGTAAGAGACAAGACCTATTCCTTTTTCAGTGAACTGGACTCAACACCCCCTATTCACCGCACAAGAATATATCTGACTAGTAAGAATCTTCAAACCTATGTATTGATATCTCTCTGTAAGTGAGTCAAGGGGGTGTAAAGCGGCATAAACACAGCGGTGAAAAGCAGCTAAACCCCATTATAAAAATAAATTACTTTTCAAAACCCGTGAAACAAAGACAGTGAAAGAGAGAGAAATTCTTACAAAATTCGTTCAGGGGCTGTGATGCAACCTGGATTGACCATATCTAGACCCACAGCTGATTGAGACATAAGGGTGGACACTCTTGGGGCTGAGAGGTTCGGTGAGGTTGGGTGAGCCAACGCAGACCCTTTCAAGTAATACTGCATGGTACCCATCCCATGGGTCCCAATCTCCAGGTTCAAGGGCATCTTCCTACGTCGAAAACAGGCATGAGAAACCCAGAAGATGGTACACCGTGTGATCGGGAAAGGTTTCTAAAACGCACCTCATTTCTCATCTCCTTGGCTCGGGTTCGCCATTCCAGCCGATTTACTAGCCATCTCCCTCCTTGGAGAATCAGCATCTTTAACCTCCTGTTCCGTACAGGTTGCAATTTGTCCTGAGGATGAACAGGAAGAGGGGGAACCAATGAGAGACTAGCTCTAGGGGTTGGGACAGGCACAGGTCACTCTATTTTCCCATCAGGAAGAAGAATTAAGCACAAGCTCAGCCTGCCCCCCAGAACCAGAAGAGGGCCTGAAGCAATCCTGCGCTTTTGCGGCCAGCTCCCAAAAAAGCGAGTTGAAAAATGGAGCTCAGGGGCACTGCAATTCACAAACCTGCAGAGTTTTAAATGATACCTCTCATCCACAAATATATTAAGGGAAGGCAACGAAGAGGCTTTGAAAGCAAGGCAGAATTGCAGGCAACAGATTTCAGGAGGTAGATTCGAATCGCCTTGAAAGCACATGAAAAGCGGCAAAACGTGGACAATGATGCCCTTGGCCAAAAAGGGCGTATGCGTTTTTTCCTGAATATATTCAGGAAAAAACGCATACGCCCTTTTTGGCCAACCAAGCAACCTGGAAATGCCAATCAGCGCTCCAAAGAAGTCTCGCTTCCCAGCGGGCAAAAGGGCCATGCGGAAAAAATTGTCCAAACCAGAAATGCAGGACCGGCCATGGAGAAATGGGAGCCTTGCTACGCTGATGGGTGGGATGTAAATTGCCAACAGCCACTCTGGAGAAGTGTACGGTGTGTTCTGAAACATCTAAAAAACACAGCTTGGAGAGCATAGGGCACTTCCACTCATGGGCGTATAAATTGGGAAAACTAAAAATCAGCAAGACACAGGCACCCCAAAATTTAGGGCTGCTCTGTTGACAAGAACCCCCCTTCATTACACCTTAAATATCCTAGGAAAGAGAAAAATGGATAAAGAAGTTGTGGTCCTCATGTACAATGGAATATCACTCAGCCATGAAATCCACGTCATAAGGCTAGTAGCAGCACGATGAGTGGATTTAGGTACGACGATTCTAAGTGAAATAAGTCACACAGAAAAAGACACTTATCGTAAGATATCACTTGTAGAGGGAATGTAAAAACCGCTACACTTGAACTGAATTACAAAACAGAACAGAGTCACACGTTTAGGAAACACACTATGGCTGCTGAACGGGAAAGGTGAGGTGGGGTGATGCATAAAACAAGCGTTTCAAATTAGCTCAGATACCGTTCCATAAACCCAATATGTAAGAGACAAGACCTATTCCTTTTTCAGTGAACTGGACTCAACACCCCCGATTCACCGCACAAGAATATATCTGACTAGTAAGAATCTTCAAACCTATGTATTGATATCTCTCTGTAAGTGAGTCAAGGGGGTGTAAAGCGGCATAAACACAGCCGTGAAAAGCAGCTAAACCCCATTATAAAAATAAATTACTTTTCAAAACCCGTGAAACAAAGACAGTGAAAGAGAGAGAAATTCTTACAAAATTCGTTCAGGGGCTGTGATGCAACCTGGATTGACCATATCTAGACCCACAGCTGATTGAGACATAAGGGTGGACACTCTTGGGGCTGAGAGGTTCGGTGAGGTTGGGTGAGCCAACGCAGACCCTTTCAAGTAATACTGCATGGTACCCATCCCATGGGTCCCAATCTCCAGGTTCAAGGGCATCTTCCTACGTCGAAAACAGGCATGAGAAACCCAGAAGATGGTACACCGTGTGATCGGGAAAGGTTTCTAAAACGCACCTCATTTCTCATCTCCTTGGCTCGGGTTCGCCATTCCAGCCGATTTACTAGCCATCTCCCTCCTTGGAGAATCAGCACCTTTAACCTCCTGTTCCGTACAGGTTGCAATTTGTCCTGAGGATGAACGGGAAGAGGGGGAACCAATGAGAGACTAGCTCTAGGTGTTGGGACAGGCACAGGTCACTCTATTTTCCCATCAGGAAGAAGAATTAAGCACAAGCTCAGCCTGCCCCCCAGAACCAGAAGAGGGCCTGAAGCAATCCTGCGCTTTTGCGGCCAGCTCCCAAAAAAGCGAGTTGAAAAATGGAGCTCAGGGGCACTGCAATTCACAAACCTGCAGAGTTTTAAATGATACCTCTCATCCACAAATATATTAAGGGAAGGCAACGAAGAGGCTTTGAAAGCAAGGCAGAATTGCAGGCAACAGATTTCAGGAGGTAGATTCGAATCGCCTTGAAAGCACATGAAAAGCGGCAAAACGTGGACAATGATGCCCTTGGCCAAAAAGGGCGTATGCGTTTTTTCCTGAATATATTCAGGAAAAAACGCATACGCCCTTTTTGGCCAACCAAGCAACCTGGAAATGCCAATCAGCGCTCCAAAGAAGTCTCGCTTCCCAGCGGGCAAAAGGGCCATGCGGAAAAAAGTGTCCAAACCAGAAATGCAGGACCGGCCATGGAGAAATGGGAGCCTTGCTACGCTGATGGGTGGGATGTAAATTGCCAACAGCCACTCTGGAGAAGTGTACGGTGTGTTCTGAAACATCTAAAAAACACAGCTTGGAGAGCATAGGGCACTTCCACTCATGGGCGTATAAATTGGGAAAACTAAAAATCAGCAAGACACAGGCACCCCAAAATTTAGGGCTGCTCTGTTGACAAGAACCCCCACTTCATTACACCTTAAATATCCTAGGAAAGAGAAAAATGGATAAAGAAGTTGTGGTCCTCATGTACAATGGAATATCACTCAGCCATGAAATCCACGTCATAAGGCTAGTAGCAGCACGATGAGTGGATTTAGGTACGACGATTCTAAGTGAAATAAGTCACACAGAAAAAGACACTTATCGTAAGATATCACTTGTAGAGGGAATGTAAAAACCGCTACACTTGAACTGAATTACAAAACAGAACAGAGTCACACGTTTAGGAAACACACTATGGCTGCTGAACGGGAAAGGTGAGGTGGGGTGATGCATAAAACAAGGGTTTCAAATTAGCTCAGATACCGTTCCATAAACCCAATATGTAAGAGACAAGACCTATTCCTTTTTCAGTGAACTGGACTCAACACCCCCTATTCACCGCACAAGAATATATCTGACTAGTAAGAATCTTCAAACCTATGTATTGATATCTCTCTGTAAGTGAGTCAAGGGGGTGTAAAGCGGCATAAACACAGCGGTGAAAAGCAGCTAAACCCCATTATAAAAATAAATTACTTTTCAAAACCCGTGAAACAAAGACAGTGAAAGAGAGAGAAATTCTTACAAAATTCGTTCAGGGGCTGTGATGCAACCTGGATTGACCATATCTAGACCCACAGCTGATTGAGACATAAGGGTGGACACTCTTGGGGCTGAGAGGTTCGGTGAGGTTGGGTGAGCCAACGCAGACCCTTTCAAGTAATACTGCATGGTACCCATCCCATGGGTCCCAATCTCCAGGTTCAAGGGCATCTTCCTACGTCGAAAACAGGCATGAGAAACCCAGAAGATGGTACACCGTGTGATCGGGAAAGGTTTCTAAAACGCACCTCATTTCTCATCTCCTTGGCTCGGGTTCGCCATTCCAGCCGATTTACTAGCCATCTCCCTCCTTGGAGAATCAGCATCTTTAACCTCCTGTTCCGTACAGGTTGCAATTTGTCCTGAGGATGAACAGGAAGAGGGGGAACCAATGAGAGACTAGCTCTAGGGGTTGGGACAGGCACAGGTCACTCTATTTTCCCATCAGGAAGAAGAATTAAGCACAAGCTCAGCCTGCCCCCCAGAACCAGAAGAGGGCCTGAAGCAATCCTGCGCTTTTGCGGCCAGCTCCCAAAAAAGCGAGTTGAAAAATGGAGCTCAGGGGCACTGCAATTCACAAACCTGCAGAGTTTTAAATGATACCTCTCATCCACAAATATATTAAGGGAAGGCAACGAAGAGGCTTTGAAAGCAAGGCAGAATTGCAGGCAACAGATTTCAGGAGGTAGATTCGAATCGCCTTGAAAGCACATGAAAAGCGGCAAAACGTGGACAATGATGCCCTTGGCCAAAAAGGGCGTATGCGTTTTTTCCTGAATATATTCAGGAAAAAACGCATACGCCCTTTTTGGCCAACCAAGCAACCTGGAAATGCCAATCAGCGCTCCAAAGAAGTCTCGCTTCCCAGCGGGCAAAAGGGCCATGCGGAAAAAATTGTCCAAACCAGAAATGCAGGACCGGCCATGGAGAAATGGGAGCCTTGCTACGCTGATGGGTGGGATGTAAATTGCCAACAGCCACTCTGGAGAAGTGTACGGTGTGTTCTGAAACATCTAAAAAACACAGCTTGGAGAGCATAGGGCACTTCCACTCATGGGCGTATAAATTGGGAAAACTAAAAATCAGCAAGACACAGGCACCCCAAAATTTAGGGCTGCTCTGTTGACAAGAACCCCCCTTCATTACACCTTAAATATCCTAGGAAAGAGAAAAATGGATAAAGAAGTTGTGGTCCTCATGTACAATGGAATATCACTCAGCCATGAAATCCACGTCATAAGGCTAGTAGCAGCACGATGAGTGGATTTAGGTACGACGATTCTAAGTGAAATAAGTCACACAGAAAAAGACACTTATCGTAAGATATCACTTGTAGAGGGAATGTAAAAACCGCTACACTTGAACTGAATTACAAAACAGAACAGAGTCACACGTTTAGGAAACACACTATGGCTGCTGAACGGGAAAGGTGAGGTGGGGTGATGCATAAAACAAGTGTTTCAAATTAGCTCAGATACCGTTCCATAAACCCAATATGTAAGAGACAAGACCTATTCCTTTTTCAGTGAACTGGACTCAACACCCCCGATTCACCGCACAAGAATATATCTGACTAGTAAGAATCTTCAAACCTATGTATTGATATCTCTCTGTAAGTGAGTCAAGGGGGTGTAAAGCGGCATAAACACAGCCGTGAAAAGCAGCTAAACCCCATTATAAAAATAAATTACTTTTCAAAACCCATGAAACAAAGACAGTGAAAGAGAGAGAAATTCTTACAAAATTCGTTCAGGGGCTGTGATGCAACCTGGATTGACCATATCTAGACCCACAGCTGATTGAGACATAAGGGTGGACACTCTTGGGGCTGAGAGGTTCGGTGAGGTTGGGTGAGCCAACGCAGACCCTTTCAAGTAATACTGCATGGTACCCATCCCATGGGTCCCAAATCTCCAGGTTCAAGGGCATCTTCCTACATCGAAAACAGGCATGAGAAACCCAGAAGATGGTACACCGTGTGATCGGGAAAGGTTTCTAAAACGCACCTCATTTCTCATCTCCTTGGCTCGGGTTCGCCATTCCAGCCGATTTACTAGCCATCTCCCTCCTTGGAGAATCAGCACCTTTAACCTCCTGTTCCGTACAGGTTGCAATTTGTCCTGAGGATGAACGGGAAGAGGGGGAACCAATGAGAGACTAGCTCTAGGTGTTGGGACAGGCACAGGTCACTCTATTTTCCCATCAGGAAGAAGAATTAAGCACAAGCTCAGCCTGCCCCCCAGAACCAGAAGAGGGCCTGAAGCAATCCTGCGCTTTTGCGGCCAGCTCCCAAAAAAGCGAGTTGAAAAATGGAGCTCAGGGGCACTGCAATTCACAAACCTGCAGAGTTTTAAATGATACCTCTCATCCACAAATATATTAAGGGAAGGCAACGAAGAGGCTTTGAAAGCAAGGCAGAATTGCAGGCAACAGATTTCAGGAGGTAGATTCGAATCGCCTTGAAAGCACATGAAAAGCGGCAAAACGTGGACAATGATGCCCTTGGCCAAAAAGGGCGTATGCGTTTTTTCCTGAATATATTCAGGAAAAAACGCATACGCCCTTTTTGGCCAACCAAGCAACCTGGAAATGCCAATCAGCGCTCCAAAGAAGTCTCGCTTCCCAGCGGGCAAAAGGGCCATGCGGAAAAAAGTGTCCAAACCAGAAATGCAGGACCGGCCATGGAGAAATGGGAGCCTTGCTACGCTGATGGGTGGGATGTAAATTGCCAACAGCCACTCTGGAGAAGTGTACGGTGTGTTCTGAAACATCTAAAACACACAGCTTGGAGAGCATAGGGCACTTCCACTCATGGGCGTATAAATTGGGAAAACTAAAAATCAGCAAGACACAGGCACCCCAAAGTTTAGGGCTGCTCTGTTGACAAGAACCCCCACTTCATTACACCTTAAATATCCTAGGAAAGAGAAAAATGGATAAAGAAGTTGTGGTCCTCATGTACAATGGAATATCACTCAGCCATGAAATCCACGTCATAAGGCTAGTAGCAGCACGATGAGTGGATTTAGGTACGACGATTCTAAGTGAAATAAGTCACACAGAAAAAGACACTTATCGTAAGATATCACTTGTAGAGGGAATGTAAAAACCGCTACACTTGAACTGAATTACAAAACAGAACAGAGTCACACGTTTAGGAAACACACTATGGCTGCTGAACGGGAAAGGTGAGGTGGGGTGATGCATAAAACAAGGGTTTCAAATTAGCTCAGATACCGTTCCATAAACCCAATATGTAAGAGACAAGACCTATTCCTTTTTCAGTGAACTGGACTCAACACCCCCTATTCACCGCACAAGAATATATCTGACTAGTAAGAATCTTCAAACCTATGTATTGATATCTCTCTGTAAGTGAGTCAAGGGGGTGTAAAGCGGCATAAACACAGCCGTGAAAAGCAGCTAAACCCCATTATAAAAATAAATTACTTTTCAAAACCCGTGAAACAAAGACAGTGAAAGAGAGAGAAATTCTTACAAAATTCGTTCAGGGGCTGTGATGCAACCTGGATTGACCATATCTAGACCCACAGCTGATTGAGACATAAGGGTGGACACTCTTGGGGCTGAGAGGTTCGGTGAGGTTGGGTGAGCCAACGCAGACCCTTTCAAGTAATACTGCATGGTACCCATCCCATGGGTCCCAATCTCCAGGTTCAAGGGCATCTTCCTACGTCGAAAACAGGCATGAGAAACCCAGAAGATGGTACACCGTGTGATCGGGAAAGGTTTCTAAAACGCACCTCATTTCTCATCTCCTTGGCTCGGGTTCGCCATTCCAGCCGATTTACTAGCCATCTCCCTCCTTGGAGAATCAGCACCTTTAACCTCCTGTTCCGTACAGGTTGCAATTTGTCCTGAGGATGAACGGGAAGAGGGGGAACCAATGAGAGACTAGCTCTAGGTGTTGGGACAGGCACAGGTCACTCTATTTTCCCATCAGGAAGAAGAATTAAGCACAAGCTCAGCCTGCCCCCCAGAACCAGAAGAGGGCCTGAAGCAATCCTGCGCTTTTGCGGCCAGCTCCCAAAAAAGCGAGTTGAAAAATGGAGCTCAGGGGCACTGCAATTCACAAACCTGCAGAGTTTTAAATGATACCTCTCATCCACAAATATATTAAGGGAAGGCAACGAAGAGGCTTTGAAAGCAAGGCAGAATTGCAGGCAACAGATTTCAGGAGGTAGATTCGAATCGCCTTGAAAGCACATGAAAAGCGGCAAAACGTGGACAATGATGCCCTTGGCCAAAAAGGGCGTATGCGTTTTTTCCTGAATATATTCAGGAAAAAACGCATACGCCCTTTTTGGCCAACCAAGCAACCTGGAAATGCCAATCAGCGCTCCAAAGAAGTCTCGCTTCCCAGCGGGCAAAAGGGCCATGCGGAAAAAAGTGTCCAAACCAGAAATGCAGGACCGGCCATGGAGAAATGGGAGCCTTGCTACGCTGATGGGTGGGATGTAAATTGCCAACAGCCACTCTGGAGAAGTGTACGGTGTGTTCTGAAACATCTAAAAAACACAGCTTGGAGAGCATAGGGCACTTCCACTCATGGGCGTATAAATTGGGAAAACTAAAAATCAGCAAGACACAGGCACCCCAAAATTTAGGGCTGCTCTGTTGACAAGAACCCCCACTTCATTACACCTTAAATATCCTAGGAAAGAGAAAAATGGATAAAGAAGTTGTGGTCCTCATGTACAATGGAATATCACTCAGCCATGAAATCCACGTCATAAGGCTAGTAGCAGCACGATGAGTGGATTTAGGTACGACGATTCTAAGTGAAATAAGTCACACAGAAAAAGACACTTATCGTAAGATATCACTTGTAGAGGGAATGTAAAAACCGCTACACTTGAACTGAATTACAAAACAGAACAGAGTCACACGTTTAGGAAACACACTATGGCTGCTGAACGGGAAAGGTGAGGTGGGGTGATGCATAAAACAAGGGTTTCAAATTAGCTCAGATACCGTTCCATAAACCCAATATGTAAGAGACAAGACCTATTCCTTTTTCAGTGAACTGGACTCAACACCCCCTATTCACCGCACAAGAATATATCTGACTAGTAAGAATCTTCAAACCTATGTATTGATATCTCTCTGTAAGTGAGTCAAGGGGGTGTAAAGCGGCATAAACACAGCGGTGAAAAGCAGCTAAACCCCATTATAAAAATAAATTACTTTTCAAAACCCGTGAAACAAAGACAGTGAAAGAGAGAGAAATTCTTACAAAATTCGTTCAGGGGCTGTGATGCAACCTGGATTGACCATATCTAGACCCACAGCTGATTGAGACATAAGGGTGGACACTCTTGGGGCTGAGAGGTTCGGTGAGGTTGGGTGAGCCAACGCAGACCCTTTCAAGTAATACTGCATGGTACCCATCCCATGGGTCCCAATCTCCAGGTTCAAGGGCATCTTCCTACGTCGAAAACAGGCATGAGAAACCCAGAAGATGGTACACCGTGTGATCGGGAAAGGTTTCTAAAACGCACCTCATTTCTCATCTCCTTGGCTCGGGTTCGCCATTCCAGCCGATTTACTAGCCATCTCCCTCCTTGGAGAATCAGCATCTTTAACCTCCTGTTCCGTACAGGTTGCAATTTGTCCTGAGGATGAACAGGAAGAGGGGGAACCAATGAGAGACTAGCTCTAGGGGTTGGGACAGGCACAGGTCACTCTATTTTCCCATCAGGAAGAAGAATTAAGCACAAGCTCAGCCTGCCCCCCAGAACCAGAAGAGGGCCTGAAGCAATCCTGCGCTTTTGCGGCCAGCTCCCAAAAAAGCGAGTTGAAAAATGGAGCTCAGGGGCACTGCAATTCACAAACCTGCAGAGTTTTAAATGATACCTCTCATCCACAAATATATTAAGGGAAGGCAACGAAGAGGCTTTGAAAGCAAGGCAGAATTGCAGGCAACAGATTTCAGGAGGTAGATTCGAATCGCCTTGAAAGCACATGAAAAGCGGCAAAACGTGGACAATGATGCCCTTGGCCAAAAAGGGCGTATGCGTTTTTTCCTGAATATATTCAGGAAAAAACGCATACGCCCTTTTTGGCCAACCAAGCAACCTGGAAATGCCAATCAGCGCTCCAAAGAAGTCTCGCTTCCCAGCGGGCAAAAGGGCCATGCGGAAAAAATTGTCCAAACCAGAAATGCAGGACCGGCCATGGAGAAATGGGAGCCTTGCTACGCTGATGGGTGGGATGTAAATTGCCAACAGCCACTCTGGAGAAGTGTACGGTGTGTTCTGAAACATCTAAAAAACACAGCTTGGAGAGCATAGGGCACTTCCACTCATGGGCGTATAAATTGGGAAAACTAAAAATCAGCAAGACACAGGCACCCCAAAATTTAGGGCTGCTCTGTTGACAAGAACCCCCCTTCATTACACCTTAAATATCCTAGGAAAGAGAAAAATGGATAAAGAAGTTGTGGTCCTCATGTACAATGGAATATCACTCAGCCATGAAATCCACGTCATAAGGCTAGTAGCAGCACGATGAGTGGATTTAGGTACGACGATTCTAAGTGAAATAAGTCACACAGAAAAAGACACTTATCGTAAGATATCACTTGTAGAGGGAATGTAAAAACCGCTACACTTGAACTGAATTACAAAACAGAACAGAGTCACACGTTTAGGAAACACACTATGGCTGCTGAACGGGAAAGGTGAGGTGGGGTGATGCATAAAACAAGTGTTTCAAATTAGCTCAGATACCGTTCCATAAACCCAATATGTAAGAGACAAGACCTATTCCTTTTTCAGTGAACTGGACTCAACACCCCCGATTCACCGCACAAGAATATATCTGACTAGTAAGAATCTTCAAACCTATGTATTGATATCTCTCTGTAAGTGAGTCAAGGGGGTGTAAAGCGGCATAAACACAGCCGTGAAAAGCAGCTAAACCCCATTATAAAAATAAATTACTTTTCAAAACCCATGAAACAAAGACAGTGAAAGAGAGAGAAATTCTTACAAAATTCGTTCAGGGGCTGTGATGCAACCTGGATTGACCATATCTAGACCCACAGCTGATTGAGACATAAGGGTGGACACTCTTGGGGCTGAGAGGTTCGGTGAGGTTGGGTGAGCCAACGCAGACCCTTTCAAGTAATACTGCATGGTACCCATCCCATGGGTCCCAAATCTCCAGGTTCAAGGGCATCTTCCTACATCGAAAACAGGCATGAGAAACCCAGAAGATGGTACACCGTGTGATCGGGAAAGGTTTCTAAAACGCACCTCATTTCTCATCTCCTTGGCTCGGGTTCGCCATTCCAGCCGATTTACTAGCCATCTCCCTCCTTGGAGAATCAGCACCTTTAACCTCCTGTTCCGTACAGGTTGCAATTTGTCCTGAGGATGAACGGGAAGAGGGGGAACCAATGAGAGACTAGCTCTAGGTGTTGGGACAGGCACAGGTCACTCTATTTTCCCATCAGGAAGAAGAATTAAGCACAAGCTCAGCCTGCCCCCCAGAACCAGAAGAGGGCCTGAAGCAATCCTGCGCTTTTGCGGCCAGCTCCCAAAAAAGCGAGTTGAAAAATGGAGCTCAGGGGCACTGCAATTCACAAACCTGCAGAGTTTTAAATGATACCTCTCATCCACAAATATATTAAGGGAAGGCAACGAAGAGGCTTTGAAAGCAAGGCAGAATTGCAGGCAACAGATTTCAGTAGGTAGATTCGAATCGCCTTGAAAGCACATGAAAAGCGGCAAAACGTGGACAATGATGCCCTTGGCCAAAAAGGGCGTATGCGTTTTTTCCTGAATATATTCAGGAAAAAACGCATACGCCCTTTTTGGCCAACCAAGCAACCTGGAAATGCCAATCAGCGCTCCAAAGAAGTCTCGCTTCCCAGCGGGCAAAAGGGCCATGCGGAAAAAAGTGTCCAAACCAGAAATGCAGGACCGGCCATGGAGAAATGGGAGCCTTGCTACGCTGATGGGTGGGATGTAAATTGCCAACAGCCACTCTGGAGAAGTGTACGGTGTGTTCTGAAACATCTAAAAAACACAGCTTGGAGAGCATAGGGCACTTCCACTCATGGGCGTATAAATTGGGAAAACTAAAAATCAGCAAGACACAGGCACCCCAAAGTTTAGGGCTGCTCTGTTGACAAGAACCCCCACTTCATTACACCTTAAATATCCTAGGAAAGAGAAAAATGGATAAAGAAGTTGTGGTCCTCATGTACAATGGAATATCACTCAGCCATGAAATCCACGTCATAAGGCTAGTAGCAGCACGATGAGTGGATTTAGGTACGACGATTCTAAGTGAAATAAGTCACACAGAAAAAGACACTTATCGTAAGATATCACTTGTAGAGGGAATGTAAAAACCGCTACACTTGAACTGAATTACAAAACAGAACAGAGTCACACGTTTAGGAAACACACTATGGCTGCTGAACGGGAAAGGTGAGGTGGGGTGATGCATAAAACAAGGGTTTCAAATTAGCTCAGATACCGTTCCATAAACCCAATATGTAAGAGACAAGACCTATTCCTTTTTCAGTGAACTGGACTCAACACCCCCTATTCACCGCACAAGAATATATCTGACTAGTAAGAATCTTCAAACCTATGTATTGATATCTCTCTGTAAGTGAGTCAAGGGGGTGTAAAGCGGCATAAACACAGCCGTGAAAAGCAGCTAAACCCCATTATAAAAATAAATTACTTTTCAAAACCCGTGAAACAAAGACAGTGAAAGAGAGAGAAATTCTTACAAAATTCGTTCAGGGGCTGTGATGCAACCTGGATTGACCATATCTAGACCCACAGCTGATTGAGACATAAGGGTGGACACTCTTGGGGCAGAGAGGTTCGGTGAGGTTGGGTGAGCCAACGCAGACCCTTTCAAGTAATACTGCATGGTACCCATCCCATGGGTCCCAATCTCCAGGTTCAAGGGCATCTTCCTACGTCGAAAACAGGCATGAGAAACCCAGAAGATGGTACACCGTGTGATCAGGAAAGGTTTCTAAAACGCACCTCATTTCTCATCTCCTTTGCTCGGGTTCGCCATTCCAGCCGATTTACTAGCCATCTCCCTCCTTGGAGAATCAGCACCTTTAACCTCCTGTTCCGTACAGGTTGCAATTTGTCCTGAGGATGAACGGGAAGAGGGGGAACCAATGAGAGACTAGCTCTAGGTGTTGGGACAGGCACAGGTCACTCTATTTTCCCATCAGGAAGAAGAATTAAGCACAAGCTCAGCCTGCCCCCCAGAACCAGAAGAGGGCCTGAAGCAATCCTGCGCTTTTGCGGCCAGCTCCCAAAAAAGCGAGTTGAAAAATGGAGCTCAGGGGCACTGCAATTCACAAACCTGCAGAGTTTTAAATGATACCTCTCATCCACAAATATATTAAGGGAAGGCAACGAAGAGGCTTTGAAAGCAAGGCAGAATTGCAGGCAACAGATTTCAGGAGGTAGATTCGAATCGCCTTGAAAGCACATGAAAAGCGGCAAAACGTGGACAATGATGCCCTTGGCCAAAAAGGGCGTATGCGTTTTTTCCTGAATATATTCAGGAAAAAACGCATACGCCCTTTTTGGCCAACCAAGCAACCTGGAAATGCCAATCAGCGCTCCAAAGAAGTCTCGCTTCCCAGCGGGCAAAAGGGCCATGCGGAAAAAAGTGTCCAAACCAGAAATGCAGGACCGGCCATGGAGAAATGGGAGCCTTGCTACGCTGATGGGTGGGATGTAAATTGCCAACAGCCACTCTGGAGAAGTGTACGGTGTGTTCTGAAACATCTAAAACACACAGCTTGGAGAGCATAGGGCACTTCCACTCATGGGCGTATAAATTGGGAAAACTAAAAATCAGCAAGACACAGGCACCCCAAAATTTAGGGCTGCTCTGTTGACAAGAACCCCCACTTCATTACACCTTAAATATCCTAGGAAAGAGAAAAATGGATAAAGAAGTTGTGGTCCTCATGTACAATGGAATATCACTCAGCCATGAAATCCACGTCATAAGGCTAGTAGCAGCACGATGAGTGGATTTAGGTACGACGATTCTAAGTGAAATAAGTCACACAGAAAAAGACACTTATCGTAAGATATCACTTGTAGAGGGAATGTAAAAACCGCTACACTTGAACTGAATTACAAAACAGAACAGAGTCACACGTTTAGGAAACACACTATGGCTGCTGAACGGGAAAGGTGAGGTGGGGTGATGCATAAAACAAGGGTTTCAAATTAGCTCAGATACCGTTCCATAAACCCAATATGTAAGAGACAAGACCTATTCCTTTTTCAGTGAACTGGACTCAACACCCCCTATTCACCGCACAAGAATATATCTGACTAGTAAGAATCTTCAAACCTATGTATTGATATCTCTCTGTAAGTGAGTCAAGGGGGTGTAAAGCGGCATAAACACAGCCGTGAAAAGCAGCTAAACCCCATTATAAAAATAAATTACTTTTCAAAACCCGTGAAACAAAGACAGTGAAAGAGAGAGAAATTCTTACAAAATTCGTTCAGGGGCTGTGATGCAACCTGGATTGACCATATCTAGACCCACAGCTGATTGAGACATAAGGGTGGACACTCTTGGGGCTGAGAGGTTCGGTGAGGTTGGGTGAGCCAACGCAGACCCTTTCAAGTAATACTGCATGGTACCCATCCCATGGGTCCCAATCTCCAGGTTCAAGGGCATCTTCCTACGTCGAAAACAGGCATGAGAAACCCAGAAGATGGTACACCGTGTGATCGGGAAAGGTTTCTAAAACGCACCTCATTTCTCATCTCCTTTGCTCGGGTTCGCCATTCCAGCCGATTTACTAGCCATCTCCCTCCTTGGAGAATCAGCATCTTTAACCTCCTGTTCCGTACAGGTTGCAATTTGTCCTGAGGATGAACGGGAAGAGGGGGAACCAATGAGAGACTAGCTCTAGGTGTTGGGACAGGCACAGGTCACTCTATTTTCCCATCAGGAAGAAGAATTAAGCACAAGCTCAGCCTGCCCCCCAGAACCAGAAGAGGGCCTGAAGCAATCCTGCGCTTTTGCGGCCAGCTCCCAAAAAAGCGAGTTGAAAAATGGAGCTCAGGGGCACTGCAATTCACAAACCTGCAGAGTTTTAAATGATACCTCTCATCCACAAATATATTAAGGGAAGGCAACGAAGAGGCTTTGAAAGCAAGGCAGAATTGCAGGCAACAGATTTCAGGAGGTAGATTCGAATCGCCTTGAAAGCACATGAAAAGCGGCAAAACGTGGACAATGATGCCCTTGGCCAAAAAGGGCGTATGCGTTTTTTCCTGAATATATTCAGGAAAAAACGCATACGCCCTTTTTGGCCAACCAAGCAACCTGGAAATGCCAATCAGCGCTCCAAAGAAGTCTCGCTTCCCAGCGGGCAAAAGGGCCATGCGGAAAAAAGTGTCCAAACCAGAAATGCAGGACCGGCCATGGAGAAATGGGAGCCTTGCTACGCTGATGGGTGGGATGTAAATTGCCAACAGCCACTCTGGAGAAGTGTACGGTGTGTTCTGAAACATCTAAAAAACACAGCTTGGAGAGCATAGGGCACTTCCACTCATGGGCGTATAAATTGGGAAAACTAAAAATTAGCAAGACACAGGCACCCCAAAATTTAGGGCTGCTCTGTTGACAAGAACCCCCACTTCATTACACCTTAAATATCCTAGGAAAGAGAAAAATGGATAAAGAAGTTGTGGTCCTCATGTACAATGGAATATCACTCAGCCATGAAATCCACGTCATAAGGCTAGTAGCAGCACGATGAGTGGATTTAGGTACGACGATTCTAAGTGAAATAAGTCACACAGAAAAAGACACTTATCGTAAGATATCACTTGTAGAGGGAATGTAAAAACCGCTACACTTGAACTGAATTACAAAACAGAACAGAGTCACACGTTTAGGAAACACACTATGGCTGCTGAACGGGAAAGGTGAGGTGGGGTGATGCATAAAACAAGGGTTTCAAATTAGCTCAGATACCGTTCCATAAACCCAATATGTAAGAGACAAGACCTATTCCTTTTTCAGTGAACTGGACTCAACACCCCCTATTCACCGCACAAGAATATATCTGACTAGTAAGAATCTTCAAACCTATGTATTGATATCTCTCTGTAAGTGAGTCAAGGGGGTGTAAAGCGGCATAAACACAGCCGTGAAAAGCAGCTAAACCCCATTATAAAAATAAATTACTTTTCAAAACCCGTGAAACAAAGACAGTGAAAGAGAGAGAAATTCTTACAAAATTCTTTCAGGGGCTGTGATGCAACCTGGATTGACCATATCTAGACTCACAGCTGATTGAGACATAAGGGTGGACACTCTTGGGGCTGAGAGGTTCGGTGTGGTTGGGTGAGCCAACGCAGACCCTTTCAAGTAATACTGCATGGTACCCAACCCATGGGTCCCAAATCTCCAGGTTCAAGGGCATCTTCCTACATCGAAAACAGGCATGAGAAACCCAGAAGATGGTACACCGTGTGATCGGGAAAGGTTTCTAAAACGCACCTCATTTCTCATCTCCTTGGCTCGGGTTCGCCATTCCAGCCGATTTACTAGCCATCTCCCTCCTTGGAGAATCAGCACCTTTAACCTCCTGTTCCGTACAGGTTGCAATTTGTCCTGAGGATGAACGGGAAGAGGGGGAACCAATGAGAGACTAGCTCTAGGTGTTGGGACAGGCACAGGTCACTCTATTTTCCCATCAGGAAGAAGAATTAAGCACAAGCTCAGCCTGCCCCCCAGAACCAGAAGAGGGCCTGAAGCAATCCTGCGCTTTTGCGGCCAGCTCCCAAAAAAGCGAGTTGAAAAATGGAGCTCAGGGGCACTGCAATTCACAAACCTGCAGAGTTTTAAATGATACCTCTCATCCACAAATATATTAAGGGAAGGCAACGAAGAGGCTTTGAAAGCAAGGCAGAATTGCAGGCAACAGATTTCAGGAGGTAGATTCGAATCGCCTTGAAAGCACATGAAAAGCGGCAAAACGTGGACAATGATGCCCTTGGCCAAAAAGGGCGTATGCGTTTTTTCCTGAATATATTCAGGAAAAAACGCATACGCCCTTTTTGGCCAACCAAGCAACCTGGAAATGCCAATCAGCGCTCCAAAGAAGTCTCGCTTCCCAGCGGGCAAAAGGGCCATGCGGAAAAAAGTGTCCAAACCAGAAATGCAGGACCGGCCATGGAGAAATGGGAGCCTTGCTACGCTGATGGGTGGGATGTAAATTGCCAACAGCCACTCTGGAGAAGTGTACGGTGTGTTCTGAAACATCTAAAACACACAGCTTGGAGAGCATAGGGCACTTCCACTCATGGGCGTATAAATTGGGAAAACTAAAAATCAGCAAGACACAGGCACCCCAAAGTTTAGGGCTGCTCTGTTGACAAGAACCCCCACTTCATTACACCTTAAATATCCTAGGAAAGAGAAAAATGGATAAAGAAGTTGTGGTCCTCATGTACAATGGAATATCACTCAGCCATGAAATCCACGTCATAAGGCTAGTAGCAGCACGATGAGTGGATTTAGGTACGACGATTCTAAGTGAAATAAGTCACACAGAAAAAGACACTTATCGTAAGATATCACTTGTAGAGGGAATGTAAAAACCGCTACACTTGAACTGAATTACAAAACAGAACAGAGTCACACGTTTAGGAAACACACTATGGCTGCTGAACGGGAAAGGTGAGGTGGGGTGATGCATAAAACAAGGGTTTCAAATTAGCTCAGATACCGTTCCATAAACCCAATATGTAAGAGACAAGACCTATTCCTTTTTCAGTGAACTGGACTCAACACCCCCTATTCACCGCACAAGAATATATCTGACTAGTAAGAATCTTCAAACCTATGTATTGATATCTCTCTGTAAGTGAGTCAAGGGGGTGTAAAGCGGCATAAACACAGCCGTGAAAAGCAGCTAAACCCCATTATAAAAATAAATTACTTTTCAAAACCCGTGAAACAAAGACAGTGAAAGAGAGAGAAATTCTTACAAAATTCGTTCAGGGGCTGTGATGCAACCTGGATTGACCATATCTAGACCCACAGCTGATTGAGACATAAGGGTGGACACTCTTGGGGCTGAGAGGTTCGGTGAGGTTGGGTGAGCCAACGCAGACCCTTTCAAGTAATACTGCATGGTACCCATCCCATGGGTCCCAATCTCCAGGTTCAAGGGCATCTTCCTACGTCGAAAACAGGCATGAGAAACCCAGAAGATGGTACACCGTGTGATCGGGAAAGGTTTCTAAAACGCACCTCATTTCTCATCTCCTTTGCTCGGGTTCGCCATTCCAGCCGATTTACTAGCCATCTCCCTCCTTGGAGAATCAGCATCTTTAACCTCCTGTTCCGTACAGGTTGCAATTTGTCCTGAGGATGAACGGGAAGAGGGGGAACCAATGAGAGACTAGCTCTAGGTGTTGGGACAGGCACAGGTCACTCTATTTTCCCATCAGGAAGAAGAATTAAGCACAAGCTCAGCCTGCCCCCCAGAACCAGAAGAGGGCCTGAAGCAATCCTGCGCTTTTGCGGCCAGCTCCCAAAAAAGCGAGTTGAAAAATGGAGCTCAGGGGCACTGCAATTCACAAACCTGCAGAGTTTTAAATGATACCTCTCATCCACAAATATATTAAGGGAAGGCAACGAAGAGGCTTTGAAAGCAAGGCAGAATTGCAGGCAACAGATTTCAGGAGGTAGATTCGAATCGCCTTGAAAGCACATGAAAAGCGGCAAAACGTGGACAATGATGCCCTTGGCCAAAAAGGGCGTATGCGTTTTTTCCTGAATATATTCAGGAAAAAACGCATACGCCCTGTTTGGCCAACCAAGCAACCTGGAAATGCCAATCAGCGCTCCAAAGAAGTCTCGCTTCCCAGCGGGCAAAAGGGCCATGCGGAAAAAAGTGTCCAAACCAGAAATGCAGGACCGGCCATGGAGAAATGGGAGCCTTGCTACGCTGATGGGTGGGATGTAAATTGCCAACAGCCACTCTGGAGAAGTGTACGGTGTGTTCTGAAACATCTAAAAAACACAGCTTGGAGAGCATAGGGCACTTCCACTCATGGGCGTATAAATTGGGAAAACTAAAAATTAGCAAGACACAGGCACCCCAAAATTTAGGGCTGCTCTGTTGACAAGAACCCCCACTTCATTACACCTTAAATATCCTAGGAAAGAGAAAAATGGATAAAGAAGTTGTGGTCCTCATGTACAATGGAATATCACTCAGCCATGAAATCCACGTCATAAGGCTAGTAGCAGCACGATGAGTGGATTTAGGTACGACGATTCTAAGTGAAATAAGTCACACAGAAAAAGACACTTATCGTAAGATATCACTTGTAGAGGGAATGTAAAAACCGCTACACTTGAACTGAATTACAAAACAGAACAGAGTCACACGTTTAGGAAACACACTATGGCTGCTGAACGGGAAAGGTGAGGTGGGGTGATGCATAAAACAAGGGTTTCAAATTAGCTCAGATACCGTTCCATAAACCCAATATGTAAGAGACAAGACCTATTCCTTTTTCAGTGAACTGGACTCAACACCCCCTATTCACCGCACAAGAATATATCTGACTAGTAAGAATCTTCAAACCTATGTATTGATATCTCTCTGTAAGTGAGTCAAGGGGGTGTAAAGCGGCATAAACACAGCCGTGAAAAGCAGCTAAACCCCATTATAAAAATAAATTACTTTTCAAAACCCGTGAAACAAAGAGAGTGAAAGAGAGAGAAATTCTTACAAAATTCTTTCAGGGGCTGTGATGCAACCTGGATTGACCATATCTAGACTCACAGCTGATTGAGACATAAGGGTGGACACTCTTGGGGCTGAGAGGTTCGGTGTGGTTGGGTGAGCCAACGCAGACCCTTTCAAGTAATACTGCATGGTACCCAACCCATGGGTCCCAAATCTCCAGGTTCAAGGGCATCTTCCTACATCGAAAACAGGCATGAGAAACCCAGAAGATGGTACACCGTGTGATCGGGAAAGGTTTCTAAAACGCACCTCATTTCTCATCTCCTTGGCTCGGGTTCGCCATTCCAGCCGATTTACTAGCCATCTCCCTCCTTGGAGAATCAGCACCTTTAACCTCCTGTTCCGTACAGGTTGCAATTTGTCCTGAGGATGAACGGGAAGAGGGGGAACCAATGAGAGACTAGCTCTAGGTGTTGGGACAGGCACAGGTCACTCTATTTTCCCATCAGGAAGAAGAATTAAGCACAAGCTCAGCCTGCCCCCCAGAACCAGAAGAGGGCCTGAAGCAATCCTGCGCTTTTGCGGCCAGCTCCCAAAAAAGCGAGTTGAAAAATGGAGCTCAGGGGCACTGCAATTCACAAACCTGCAGAGTTTTAAATGATACCTCTCATCCACAAATATATTAAGGGAAGGCAACGAAGAGGCTTTGAAAGCAAGGCAGAATTGCAGGCAACAGATTTCAGGAGGTAGATTCGAATCGCCTTGAAAGCACATGAAAAGCGGCAAAACGTGGACAATGATGCCCTTGGCCAAAAAGGGCGTATGCGTTTTTTCCTGAATATATTCAGGAAAAAACGCATACGCCCTTTTTGGCCAACCAAGCAACCTGGAAATGCCAATCAGCGCTCCAAAGAAGTCTCGCTTCCCAGCGGGCAAAAGGGCCATGCGGAAAAAAGTGTCCAAACCAGAAATGCAGGACCGGCCATGGAGAAATGGGAGCCTTGCTACGCTGATGGGTGGGATGTAAATTGCCAACAGCCACTCTGGAGAAGTGTACGGTGTGTTCTGAAACATCTAAAAAACACAGCTTGGAGAGCATAGGGCACTTCCACTCATGGGCGTATAAATTGGGAAAACTAAAAATTAGCAAGACACAGGCACCCCAAAATTTAGGGCTGCTCTGTTGACAAGAACCCCCACTTCATTACACCTTAAATATCCTAGGAAAGAGAAAAATGGATAAAGAAGTTGTGGTCCTCATGTACAATGGAATATCACTCAGCCATGAAATCCACGTCATAAGGCTAGTAGCAGCACGATGAGTGGATTTAGGTACGACGATTCTAAGTGAAATAAGTCACACAGAAAAAGACACTTATCGTAAGATATCACTTGTAGAGGGAATGTAAAAACCGCTACACTTGAACTGAATTACAAAACAGAACAGAGTCACACGTTTAGGAAACACACTATGGCTGCTGAACGGGAAAGGTGAGGTGGGGTGATGCATAAAACAAGGGTTTCAAATTAGCTCAGATACCGTTCCATAAACCCAATATGTAAGAGACAAGACCTATTCCTTTTTCAGTGAACTGGACTCAACACCCCCTATTCACCGCACAAGAATATATCTGACTAGTAAGAATCTTCAAACCTATGTATTGATATCTCTCTGTAAGTGAGTCAAGGGGGTGTAAAGCGGCATAAACACAGCCGTGAAAAGCAGCTAAACCCCATTATAAAAATAAATTACTTTTCAAAACCCGTGAAACAAAGACAGTGAAAGAGAGAGAAATTCTTACAAAATTCTTTCAGGGGCTGTGATGCAACCTGGATTGACCATATCTAGACTCACAGCTGATTGAGACATAAGGGTGGACACTCTTGGGGCTGAGAGGTTCGGTGTGGTTGGGTGAGCCAACGCAGACCCTTTCAAGTAATACTGCATGGTACCCAACCCATGGGTCCCAAATCTCCAGGTTCAAGGGCATCTTCCTACATCGAAAACAGGCATGAGAAACCCAGAAGATGGTACACCGTGTGATCGGGAAAGGTTTCTAAAACGCACCTCATTTCTCATCTCCTTGGCTCGGGTTCGCCATTCCAGCCGATTTACTAGCCATCTCCCTCCTTGGAGAATCAGCACCTTTAACCTCCTGTTCCGTACAGGTTGCAATTTGTCCTGAGGATGAACGGGAAGAGGGGGAACCAATGAGAGACTAGCTCTAGGTGTTGGGACAGGCACAGGTCACTCTATTTTCCCATCAGGAAGAAGAATTAAGCACAAGCTCAGCCTGCCCCCCAGAACCAGAAGAGGGCCTGAAGCAATCCTGCGCTTTTGCGGCCAGCTCCCAAAAAAGCGAGTTGAAAAATGGAGCTCAGGGGCACTGCAATTCACAAACCTGCAGAGTTTTAAATGATACCTCTCGTCCACAAATATATTAAGGGAAGGCAACGAAGAGGCTTTGAAAGCAAGGCAGAATTGCAGGCAACAGATTTCAGGAGGTAGATTCGAATCGCCTTGAAAGCACATGAAAAGCGGCAAAACGTGGACAATGATGCCCTTGGCCAAAAAGGGCGTATGCGTTTTTTCCTGAATATATTCAGGAAAAAACGCATACGCCCTTTTTGGCCAACCAAGCAACCTGGAAAGGCCAATCAGCGCTCCAAAGAAGTCTCGCTTCCCAGCGGGCAAAAGGGCCATGCGGAAAAAAGTGTCCAAACCAGAAATGCAGGACCGGCCATGGAGAAATGGGAGCCTTGCTACGCTGATGGGTGGGATGTAAATTGCCAACAGCCACTCTGGAGAAGTGTACGGTGTGTTCTGAAACATCTAAAAAACACAGCTTGGAGAGCATAGGGCACTTCCACTCATGGGCGTATAAATTGGGAAAACTAAAAATTAGCAAGACACAGGCACCCCAAAGTTGAGGGCTGCTCTGTTGACAAGAACCCCCACTTCATTACACCTTAAATATCCTAGGAAAGAGAAAAATGGATAAAGAAGTTGTGGTCCTCATGTACAATGGAATATCACTCAGCCATGAAATCCACGTCATAAGGCTAGTAGCAGCACGATGAGTGGATTTAGGTACGACGATTCTAAGTGAAATAAGTCACACAGAAAAAGACACTTATCGTAAGATATCACTTGTAGAGGGAATGTAAAAACCGCTACACTTGAACTGAATTACAAAACAGAACAGAGTCACACGTTTAGGAAACACACTATGGCTGCTGAACGGGAAAGGTGAGGTGGGGTGATGCATAAAACAAGGGTTTCAAATTAGCTCAGATACCGTTCCATAAACCCAATATGTAAGAGACAAGACCTATTCCTTTTTCAGTGAACTGGACTCAACACCCCCTATTCACCGCACAAGAATATATCTGACTAGTAAGAATCTTCAAACCTATGTATTGATATCTCTCTGTAAGTGAGTCAAGGGGGTGTAAAGAGGCATAAACACAGCCGTGAAAAGCAGCTAAACCCCATTATAAAAATAAATTACTTTTCAAAACCCGTGAAACAAAGACAGTGAAAGAGAGAGAAATTCTTACAAAATTCTTTCAGGGGCTGTGATGCAACCTGGATTGACCATATCTAGACTCACAGCTGATTGAGACATAAGGGTGGACACTCTTGGGGCTGAGAGGTTCGGTGTGGTTGGGTGAGCCAACGCAGACCCTTTCAAGTAATACTGCATGGTACCCAACCCATGGGTCCCAAATCTCCAGGTTCAAGGGCATCTTCCTACATCGAAAACAGGCATGAGAAACCCAGAAGATGGTACACCGTGTGATCGGGAAAGGTTTCTAAAACGCACCTCATTTCTCATCTCCTTGGCTCGGGTTCGCCATTCCAGCCGATTTACTAGCCATCTCCCTCCTTGGAGAATCAGCACCTTTAACCTCCTGTTCCGTACAGGTTGCAATTTGTCCTGAGGATGAACGGGAAGAGGGGGAACCAATGAGAGACTAGCTCTAGGTGTTGGGACAGGCACAGGTCACTCTATTTTCCCATCAGGAAGAAGAATTAAGCACAAGCTCAGCCTGCCCCCCAGAACCAGAAGAGGGCCTGAAGCAATCCTGCGCTTTTGCGGCCAGCTCCCAAAAAAGCGAGTTGAAAAATGGAGCTCAGGGGCACTGCAATTCACAAACCTGCAGAGTTTTAAATGATACCTCTCGTCCACAAATATATTAAGGGAAGGCAACGAAGAGGCTTTGAAAGCAAGGCAGAATTGCAGGCAACAGATTTCAGGAGGTAGATTCGAATCGCCTTGAAAGCACATGAAAAGCGGCAAAACGTGGACAATGATGCCCTTGGCCAAAAAGGGCGTATGCGTTTTTTCCTGAATATATTCAGGAAAAAACGCATACGCCCTTTTTGGCCAACCAAGCAACCTGGAAAGGCCAATCAGCGCTCCAAAGAAGTCTCGCTTCCCAGCGGGCAAAAGGGCCATGCGGAAAAAAGTGTCCAAACCAGAAATGCAGGACCGGCCATGGAGAAATGGGAGCCTTGCTACGCTGATGGGTGGGATGTAAATTGCCAACAGCCACTCTGGAGAAGTGTACGGTGTGTTCTGAAACATCTAAAACACACAGCTTGGAGAGCATAGGGCACTTCCACTCATGGGCGTATAAATTGGGAAAACTAAAAATCAGCAAGACACAGGCACCCCAAAGTTTAGGGCTGCTCTGTTGACAAGAACCCCCACTTCATTACACCTTAAATATCCTAGGAAAGAGAAAAATGGATAAAGAAGTTGTGGTCCTCATGTACAATGGAATATCACTCAGCCATGAAATCCACGTCATAAGGCTAGTAGCAGCACGATGAGTGGATTTAGGTACGACGATTCTAAGTGAAATAAGTCACACAGAAAAAGACACTTATCGTAAGATATCACTTGTAGAGGGAATGTAAAAACCGCTACACTTGAACTGAATTACAAAACAGAACAGAGTCACACGTTTAGGAAACACACTATGGCTGCTGAACGGGAAAGGTGAGGTGGGGTGATGCATAAAACAAGGGTTTCAAATTAGCTCAGATACCGTTCCATAAACCCAATATGTAAGAGACAAGACCTATTCCTTTTTCAGTGAACTGGACTCAACACCCCCTATTCACCGCACAAGAATATATCTGACTAGTAAGAATCTTCAAACCTATGTATTGATATCTCTCTGTAAGTGAGTCAAGGGGGTGTAAAGCGGCATAAACACAGCCGTGAAAAGCAGCTAAACCCCATTATAAAAATAAATTACTTTTCAAAACCCGTGAAACAAAGACAGTGAAAGAGAGAGAAATTCTTACAAAATTCGTTCAGGGGCTGTGATGCAACCTGGATTGACCATATCTAGACCCACAGCTGATTGAGACATAAGGGTGGACACTCTTGGGGCTGAGAGGTTCGGTGAGGTTGGGTGAGCCAACGCAGACCCTTTCAAGTAATACTGCATGGTACCCATCCCATGGGTCCCAAATCTCCAGGTTCAAGGGCATCTTCCTACGTCGAAAACAGGCATGAGAAACCCAGAAGATGGTACACCGTGTGATCGGGAAAGGTTTCTAAAACGCACCTCATTTCTCATCTCCTTTGCTCGGGTTCGCCATTCCAGCCGATTTACTAGCCATCTCCCTCCTTGGAGAATCAGCACCTTTAACCTCCTGTTCCGTACAGGTTGCAATTTGTCCTGAGGATGAACGGGAAGAGGGGGAACCAATGAGAGACTAGCTCTAGGTGTTGGGACAGGCACAGGTCACTCTATTTTCCCATCAGGAAGAAGAATTAAGCACAAGCTCAGCCTGCCCCCCAGAACCAGAAGAGGGCCTGAAGCAATCCTGCGCTTTTGCGGCCAGCTCCCAAGAAAGCGAGATGAAAATTGGAGCTCAGGGGCACTGCAATTCACAAACCTGCAGAGTTTTAAATGATACCTCTCGTCCACAAATATATTAAGGGAAGGCAACGAAGAGGCTTTGAAAGCAAGGCAGAATTGCAGGAAACAGATTTCAGGAGGTAGATTCGAATCGCCTTGAAAGCACATGAAAAGCGGCAAAACGTGGACAATGATGCCCTTGGCCAAAAAGGGCGTATGCGTTTTTTCCTGAATATATTCAGGAAAAAACGCATACGCCCTTTTTGGCCAACCAAGCAACCTGGAAAGGCAAATCAGCGCTCCAAAGAAGTCTTGCTTCCCAGCGGGCAAAAGGGCCATGCGGAAAAAAGTGTCCAAACCAGAAGTGCAGGACCGGCCATGGAGAAATGGGAGCCTTGCTATGCTGATGGGTGGGATGTAAATTGCCAACAGCCACTCTGGAGAAGTGTACGGTGTGTTCGGAAACATCTAAAAAACACAGCTTGGAGAGCATAGGGCACTTCCACTCATGGGCGTATAAATTGGGAAAACTAAAAATCAGCAAGACACAGGCACCCCAAAGTTTAGGGCTGCTCTGTTGACAAGAACCCCCACTTCATTACACCTTAAATATCCTAGGAAAGAGAAAAATGGATAAAGAAGTTGTGGTCCTCATGTACAATGGAATATCACTCAGCCATGAAATCAACGTCATAAGGCTAGTAGCAGCACGATGAGTGGATTTAGGTACGACGATTCTAAGTGAAATAAGTCACACAGAAAAAGACACTTATCGTAAGATATCACTTGTAGAGGGAATGTAAAAACCGCTACACTTGAACTGAATTACAAAACAGAACAGAGTCACACGTTTAGGAAACACACTATGGCTGCTGAACGGGAAAGGTGAGGTGGGGTGATGCATAAAACAAGGGTTTCAAATTAGCTCAGATACCGTTCCATAAACCCAATATGTAAGAGACAAGACCTATTCCTTTTTCAGTGAACTGGACTCAACACCCCCTATTCACCGCACAAGAATATATCTGACTAGTAAGAATCTTCAAACCTATGTATTGATATCTCTCTGTAAGTGAGTCAAGGGGGTGTAAAGCGGCATAAACACAGCCGTGAAAAGCAGCTAAACCCCATTATAAAAATAAATTACTTTTCAAAACCCGTGAAACAAAGACAGTGAAAGAGAGAGAAATTCTTACAAAATTCGTTCAGGGGCTGTGATGCAACCTGGATTGACCATATCTAGACCCACAGCTGATTGAGACATAAGGGTGGACACTCTTGGGGCTGAGAGGTTCGGTGAGGTTGGGTGAGCCAACGCAGACCCTTTCAAGTAATACTGCATGGTACCCATCCCATGGGTCCCAATCTCCAGGTTCAAGGGCATCTTCCTACGTCGAAAACAGGCATGAGAAACCCAGAAGATGGTACACCGTGTGATCGGGAAAGGTTTCTAAAACGCACCTCATTTCTCATCTCCTTTGCTCGGGTTCGCCATTCCAGCCGATTTACTAGCCATCTCCCTCCTTGGAGAATCAGCACCTTTAACCTCCTGTTCCGTACAGGTTGCAATTTGTCCTGAGGATGAACGGGAAGAGGGGGAACCAATGAGAGACTAGCTCTAGGTGTTGGGACAGGCACAGGTCACTCTATTTTCCCATCAGGAAGAAGAATTAAGCACAAGCTCAGCCTGCCCCCCAGAACCAGAAGAGGGCCTGAAGCAATCCTGCGCTTTTGCGGCCAGCTCCCAAAAAAGCGAGTTGAAAAATGGAGCTCAGGGGCACTGCAATTCACAAACCTGCAGAGTTTTAAATGATACCTCTCGTCCACAAATATATTAAGGGAAGGCAACGAAGAGGCTTTGAAAGCAAGGCAGAATTGCAGGCAACAGATTTCAGGAGGTAGATTCGAATCGCCTTGAAAGCACATGAAAAGCGGCAAAACGTGGACAATGATGCCCTTGGCCAAAAAGGGCGTATGCGTTTTTTCCTGAATATATTCAGGAAAAAACGCATACGCCCTTTTTGGCCAACCAAGCAACCTGGAAATGCCAATCAGCGCTCCAAAGAAGTCTCGCTTCCCAGCGGGCAAAAGGGCCATGCGGAAAAAAAGTGTCCAAACCAGAAATGCAGGACCGGCCATGGAGAAATGGGAGCCTTGCTACGCTGATGGGTGGGATGTAAATTGCCAACAGCCACTCTGGAGAAGTGTACGGTGTGTTCTGAAACATCTAAAACACACAGCTTGGAGAGCATAGGGCACTTCCACTCATGGGCGTATAAATTGGGAAAACTAAAAATCAGCAAGACACAGGCACCCCAAAATTTAGGGCTGCTCTGTTGACAAGAACCCCCACTTCATTACACCTTAAATATCCTAGGAAAGAGAAAAATGGATAAAGAAGTTGTGGTCCTCATGTACAATGGAATATCACTCAGCCATGAAATCCACGTCATAAGGCTAGTAGCAGCACGATGAGTGGATTTAGGTACGACGATTCTAAGTGAAATAAGTCACACAGAAAAAGACACTTATCATAAGATATCACTTCTAGAGGGAATGTAAAAACCGCTACACTTGAACTGAATTACAAAACAGAACAGAGTCACACGTTTAGGAAACACACTATGGCTACTGAACGGGAAAGGTGAGGTGGGGTGATGCATAAAACAAGGGTTTCAAATTAGCTCAGATACCGTTCCATAAACCCAATATGTAAGAGACAAGACCTATTCCTTTTTCAGTGAACTGGACTCAACACCCCCCTATTCACCGCACAAGAATATATCTGACTAGTAAGAATCTTCAAACCTATGTATTGATATCTCTCTGTAAGTGAGTCAAGGGGGTGTAAAGCGGCATAAACACAGCGGTGAAAAGCAGCTAAACCCCATTATAAAAATAAATTACTTTTCAAAACCCGTGAAACAAAGACAGTGAAAGAGAGAGAAATTCTTACAAAATTCTTTCAGGGGCTGTGATGCAACCTGGATTGACCATATCTAGACCCACAGCTGATTGAGACATAAGGGTGGACACTCTTGGGGCTGAGAGGTTCGGTGTGGTTGGGTGAGCCAACGCAGACCCTTTCAAGTAATACTGCATGGTACCCATCCCATGGGTCCCAAATCTCCAGGTTCAAGGGCATCTTCCTACATCGAAAACAGGCATGAGAAACCCAGAAGATGGTACACCGTGTGATCGGGAAAGGTTTCTAAAACGCACCTCATTTCTCATCTCCTTGGCTCGGGTTCGCCATTCCAGCCGATTTACTAGCCATCTCCCTCCTTTGAGAATCAGCACCTTTAACCTCCTGTTCCGTACAGGTTGCAATTTGTCCTGAGGATGAACGGGAAGAGGGGGAACCAATGAGAGACTAGCTCTAGGTGTTGGGACAGGCACAGGTCACTCTATTTTCCCATCAGGAAGAAGAATTAAGCACAAGCTCAGCCTGCCCCCCAGAACCAGAAGAGGGCCTGAAGCAATCCTGCGCTTTTGCGGCCAGCTCCCAAAAAAGCGAGTTGAAAAATGGAGCTCAGGGGCACTGCAATTCACAAACCTGCAGAGTTTTAAATGATACCTCTCGTCCACAAATATATTAAGGGAAGGCAACGAAGAGGCTTTGAAAGCAAGGCAGAATTGCAGGCAACAGATTTCAGGAGGTAGATTCGAATCGCCTTGAAAGCACATGAAAAGCGGCAAAACGTGGACAATGATGCCCTTGGCCAAAAAGGGCGTATGCGTTTTTTCCTGAATATATTCAGGAAAAAAACGCATACGCCCTTTTTGGCCAACCAAGCAACCTGGAAAGGCCAATCAGCGCTCCAAAGAAGTCTCGCTTCCCAGCGGGCAAAAGGGCCATGCGGAAAAAAGTGTCCAAACCAGAAATGCAGGACCGGCCATGGAGAAATGGGAGCCTTGCTACGCTGATGGGTGGGATGTAAATTGCCAACAGCCACTCTGGAGAAGTGTACGGTGTGTTCTGAAACATCTAAAACACACAGCTTGGAGAGCATAGGGCACTTCCACTCATGGGCGTATAAATTGGGAAAACTAAAAATCAGCAAGACACAGGCACCCCAAAGTTTAGGGCTGCTCTGTTGACAAGAACCCCCACTTCATTACACCTTAAATATCCTAGGAAAGAGAAAAATGGATAAAGAAGTTGGGGTCCTCATGTACAATGGAATATCACTCAGCCATGAAATCCACGTCATAAGGCTAGTAGCAGCACGATGAGTGGATTTAGGTACGACGATTCTAAGTGAAATAAGTCACACAGAAAAAGACACTTATCATAAGATATCACTTCTAGAGGGAATGTAAAAACCGCTACACTTGAACTGAATTACAAAACAGAACAGAGTCACACGTTTAGGAAACACACTATGGCTGCTGAACGGGAAAGGTGAGGTGGGGTGATGCATAAAACAAGGGTTTCAAATTAGCTCAGATACCGTTCCATAAACCCAATATGTAAGAGACAAGACCTATTCATTTTTCAGTGAACTGGACTCAACACCCCCTATTCACCGCACAAGAATATATCTGACTAGTAAGAATCTTCAAACCTATGTATTGATATCTCTCTGTAAGTGAGTCAACGGGGTGTAAAGCGGCATAAACACAGCGGTGAAAAGCAGCTAAACCCCATTATAAAAATAAATTACTTTTCAAAACCCGTGAAACAAAGACAGTGAAAGAGAGAGAAATTCTTACAAAATTCGTTCAGGGGCTGTGATGCAACCTGGATTGACCATATCTAGACCCACAGCTGATTGAGACATAAGGGTGGACACTCTTGGGGCTGAGAGGTTCGGTGAGGTTGGGTGAGCCAACGCAGACCCTTTCAAGTAATACTGCATGGTACCCATCCCATGGGTCCCAATCTCCAGGTTCAAGGGCATCTTCCTACGTCGAAAACAGGCATGAGAAACCCAGAAGATGGTACACCGTGTGATCGGGAAAGGTTTCTAAAACGCACCTCATTTCTCATCTCCTTTGCTCGGGTTCGCCATTCCAGCCGATTTACTAGCCATCTCCCTCCTTGGAGAATCAGCATCTTTAACCTCCTGTTCCGTACAGGTTGCAATTTGTCCTGAGGATGAACGGGAAGAGGGGGAACCAATGAGAGACTAGCTCTAGGTGTTGGGACAGGCACAGGTCACTCTATTTTCCCATCAGGAAGAAGAATTAAGCACAAGCTCAGCCTGCCCCCCAGAACCAGAAGAGGGCCTGAAGCAATCCTGCGCTTTTTGCGGCCAGCTCCCAAAAAAGCGAGTTGAAAAATGGAGCTCAGGGGCACTGCAATTCACAAACCTGCAGAGTTTTAAATGATACCTCTCATCCACAAATATATTAAGGGAAGGCACGAAGAGGCTTTGAAAGCAAGGCAGAATTGCAGGAAACAGATTTCAGGAGGTAGATTCGAATCGCCTTGAAAGCACATGAAAAGCGGCAAAACGTGGACAATGATGCCCTTGGCCAAAAAGGGCGTATGCGTTTTTTCCTGAATATATTCAGGAAAAAACGCATACGCCCTTTTTGGCCAACCAAGCAACCTGGAAATGCCAATCAGCGCTCCAAAGAAGTCTCGCTTCCCAGCGGGCAAAAGGGCCATGCGGAAAAAAGTGTCCAAACCAGAAATGCAGGACCGGCCATGGAGAAATGGGAGCCTTGCTACGCTGATGGGTGGGATGTAAATTGCCAACAGCCACTCTGGAGAAGTGTACGGTGTGTTCTGAAACATCTAAAAAACACAGCTTGGAGAGCATAGGGCACTTCCACTCATGGGCGTATAAATTGGGAAAACTAAAAATCAGCAAGACACAGGCACCCCAAAATTTAGGGCTGCTCTGTTGACAAGAACCCCCACTTCATTACACCTTAAATATCCTAGGAAAGAGAAAAATGGATAAAGAAGTTGTGGTCCTCATGTACAATGGAATATCACTCAGCCATGAAATCCACGTCATAAGGCTAGTAGCAGCACGATGAGTGGATTTAGGTACGACGATTCTAAGTGAAATAAGTCACACAGAAAAAGACACTTATCGTAAGATATCACTTGTAGAGGGAATGTAAAAACCGCTACACTTGAACTGAATTACAAAACAGAACAGAGTCACACGTTTAGGAAACACACTATGGCTGCTGAACGGGAAAGGTGAGGTGGGGTGATGCATAAAACAAGGGTTTCAAATTAGCTCAGATACCGTTCCATAAACCCAATATGTAAGAGACAAGACCTATTCCTTTTTCAGTGAACTGGACTCAACACCCCCTATTCACCGCACAAGAATATATCTGACTAGTAAGAATCTTCAAACCTATGTATTGATATCTCTCTGTAAGTGAGTCAAGGGGGTGTAAAGCGGCATAAACACAGCCGTGAAAAGCAGCTAAACCCCATTATAAAAATAAATTACTTTTCAAAACCCGTGAAACAAAGACAGTGAAAGAGAGAGAAATTCTTACAAAATTCGTTCAGGGGCTGTGATGCAACCTGGATTGACCATATCTAGACCCACAGCTGATTGAGACATAAGGGTGGACACTCTTGGGGCTGAGAGGTTCGGTGAGGTTGGGTGAGCCAACGCAGACCCTTTCAAGTAATACTGCATGGTACCCATCCCATGGGTCCCAATCTCCAGGTTCAAGGGCATCTTCCTACGTCGAAAACAGGCATGAGAAACCCAGAAGATGGTACACCGTGTGTGATCGGGAAAGGTTTCTAAAACGCACCTCATTTCTCATCTCCTTTGCTCGGGTTCGCCATTCCAGCCGATTTACTAGCCATCTCCCTCCTTGGAGAATCAGCATCTTTAACCTCCTGTTCCGTACAGGTTGCAATTTGTCCTGAGGATGAACGGGAAGAGGGGGAACCAATGAGAGACTAGCTCTAGGGGTTGGGACAGGCACAGGTCACTCTATTTTCCCATCAGGAAGAAGAATTAAGCACAAGCTCAGCCTGCCCCCCAGAACCAGAAGAGGGCCTGAAGCAATCCTGCGCTTTTGCGGCCAGCTCCCAAAAAAGCGAGTTGAAAAATGGAGCTCAGGGGCACTGCAATTCACAAACCTGCAGAGTTTTTAATGATACCTCTCATCCACAAATATATTAAGGGAAGGCAACGAAGAGGCTTTGAAAGCAAGGCAGAATTGCAGACAGATTTCAGGAGGTAGATTCGAATCGCCTTGAAAGCACATGAAAAGCGGCAAAACGTGGACAATGATGCCCTTGGCCAAAAAGGGCGTATGCGTTTTTTCCTGAATATATTCAGGAAAAAACGCATACGCCCTTTTTGGCCAACCAAGCAACCTGGAAATGCCAATCAGCGCTCCAAAGAAGTCTCGCTTCCCAGCGGGCAAAAGGGCCATGCGGAAAAAAGTGTCCAAACCAGAAATGCAGGACCGGCCATGGAGAAATGGGAGCCTTGCTACGCTGATGGGTGGGATGTAAATTGCCAACAGCCACTCTGGAGAAGTGTACGGTGTGTTCTGAAACATCTAAAAAACACAGCTTGGAGAGCATAGGGCACTTCCACTCATGGGCGTATAAATTGGGAAAACTAAAAATCAGCAAGACACAGGCACCCCAAAGTTTAGGGCTGCTCTGTTGACAAGAACCCCCACTTCATTACACCTTAAATATCCTAGGAAAGAGAAAAATGGATAAAGAAGTTGTGGTCCTCATGTACAATGGAATATCACTCAGCCATGAAATCAACGTCATAAGGCTAGTAGCAGCACGATGAGTGGATTTAGGTACGACGATTCTAAGTGAAATAAGTCACACAGAAAAAGACACTTATCATAAGATATCACTTCTAGAGGGAATGTAAAAACCGCTACACTTGAACTGAATTACAAAACAGAACAGAGTCACACGTTTAGGAAACACACTATGGCTGCTGAACGGGAAAGGTGAAGTGGGGTGATGCATAAAACAAGGGTTTCAAATTAGCTCAGATACCGTTCCATAAACCCAATATGTAAGAGACAAGACCTATTCCTTTTTCAGTGAACTGGACTCAACACCCCCTATTCACCGCACAAGAATATATCTGACTAGTAAGAATCTTCAAACCTATGTATTGATATCTCTCTGTAAGTGAGTCAAGGGGGTGTAAAGCGGCATAAACACAGCCGTGAAAAGCAGCTAAACCCCATTATAAAAATAAATTACTTTTCAAAACCCGTGAAACAAAGACAGTGAAAGAGAGAGAAATTCTTACAAAATTCTTTCAGGGGCTGTGATGCAACCTGGATTGACCATATCTAGACCCACAGCTGATTGAGACATAAGGGTGGACACTCTTGGGGCTGAGAGGTTCGGTGTGGTTGGGTGAGCCAACGCAGACCCTTTCAAGTAATACTGCATGGTACCCATCCCATGGGTCCCAAATCTCCAGGTTCAAGGGCATCTTCCTACATCGAAAACAGGCATGAGAAACCCAGAAGATGGTACACCGTGTGATCGGGAAAGGTTTCTAAAACGCACCACATTTCTCATCTCCTTGGCTCGGGTTCGCCATTCCAGCCGATTTACTAGCCATCTCCCTCCTTGGAGAATCAGCACCTTTAACCTCCTGTTCCGTACAGGTTGCAATTTGTCCTGAGGATGAACGGGAAGAGGGGGAACCAATGAGAGACTAGCTCTAGGTGTTGGGACAGGCACAGGTCACTCTATTTTCCCATCAGGAAGAAGAATTAAGCACAAGCTCAGCCTGCCCCCCAGAACCAGAAGAGGGCCTGAAGCAATCCTGCGCTTTTGCGGCCAGCTCCCAAAAAAGCGAGTTGAAAAATGGAGCTCAGGGGCACTGCAATTCACAAACCTGCAGAGTTTTAAATGATACCTCTCGTCCACAAATATATTAAGGGAAGGCAACGAAGAGGCTTTGAAAGCAAGGCAGAATTGCAGGAAACAGATTTCAGGAGGTAGATTCGAATCGCCTTGAAAGCACATGAAAAGCGGCAAAACGTGGACAATGATGCCCTTGGCCAAAAAGGGCGTATGCGTTTTTTCCTGAATATATTCAGGAAAAAACGCATACGCCCTTTTTGGCCAACCAAGCAACCTGGAAATGCCAATCAGCGCTCCAAAGAAGTCTCGCTTCCCAGCGGGCAAAAGGGCCATGCGGAAAAAAGTGTCCAAACCAGAAATGCAGGACCGGCCATGGAGAAATGGGAGCCTTGCTACGCTGATGGGTGGGATGTAAATTGCCAACAGCCACTCTGGAGAAGTGTACGGTGTGTTCTGAAACATCTAAAACACACAGCTTGGAGAGCATAGGGCACTTCCACTCATGGGCGTATAAATTGGGAAAACTAAAAATCAGCAAGACACAGGCACCCCAAAGTTTAGGGCTGCTCTGTTGACAAGAACCCCCACTTCATTACACCTTAAATATCCTAGGAAAGAGAAAAATGGATAAAGAAGTTGTGGTCCTCATGTACAATGGAATATCACTCAGCCATGAAATCCACGTCATAAGGCTAGTAGCAGCACGATGAGTGGATTTAGGTACGACGATTCTAAGTGAAATAAGTCACACAGAAAAAGACACTTATCATAAGATATCACTTCTAGAGGGAATGTAAAAACCGCTACACTTGAACTGAATTACAAAACAGAACAGAGTCACACGTTTAGGAAACACACTATGGCTGCTGAACGGGAAAGGTGAGGTGGGGTGATGCATAAAACAAGGGTTTCAAATTAGCTCAGATACCGTTCCATAAACCCAATATGTAAGAGACAAGACCTATTCCTTTTTCAGTGAACTGGACTCAACACCCCCTATTCACCGCACAAGAATATATCTGACTAGTAAGAATCTTCAAACCTATGTATTGATATCTCTCTGTAAGTGAGTCAAGGGGGTGTAAAGCGGCATAAACACAGCCGTGAAAAGCAGCTAAACCCCATTATAAAAATAAATTACTTTTCAAAACCCGTGAAACAAAGACAGTGAAAGAGAGAGAAATTCTTACAAAATTCGTTCAGGGGCTGTGATGCAACCTGGATTGACCATATCTAGACCCACAGGTGATTGAGACATAAGGGTGGACACTCTTGGGGCTGAGAGGTTCGGTGAGGTTGGGTGAGCCAACGCAGACCCTTTCAAGTAATACTGCATGGTACCCATCCCATGGGTCCCAAATCTCCAGGTTCAAGGGCATCTTCCTACGTCGAAAACAGGCATGAGAAACCCAGAAGATGGTACACCGTGTGATCGGGAAAGGTTTCTAAAACGCACCTCATTTCTCATCTCCTTTGCTCGGGTTCGCCATTCCAGCCGATTTACTAGCCATCTCCCTTCTTGGAGAATCAGCACCTTTAACCTCCTGTTCCGTACAGGTTGCAATTTGTCCTGAGGATGAACGGGAAGAGGGGGAACCAATGAGAGACTAGCTCTAGGTGTTGGGACAGGCACAGGTCACTCTATTTTCCCATCAGGAAGAAGAATTAAGCACAAGCTCAGCCTGCCCCCCAGAACCAGAAGAGGGCCTGAAGCAATCCTGCGCTTTTGCGGCCAGCTCCCAAAAAAGCGAGATGAAAAATGGAGCTCAGGGGCACTGCAATTCACAAACCTGCAGAGTTTTAAATGATACCTCTCGTCCACAAATATATTAAGGGAAGGCAACGAAGAGGCTTTGAAAGCAAGGCAGAATTGCAGGAAACAGATTTCAGGAGGTAGATTCGAATCGCCTTGAAAGCACATGAAAAGCGGCAAAACGTGGACAATGATGCCCTTGGCCAAAAAGGGCGTATGCGTTTTTTCCGGAATATATTCAGGAAAAAACGCATACGCCCTTTTTGGCCAACCAAGCAACCTGGAAAGGCAAATCAGCGCTCCAAAGAAGTCTCGCTTCCCAGCGGGCAAAAGGGCCATGCGGAAAAAAGTGTCCAAACCAGAAGTGCAGGACCGGCCATGGAGAAATGGGAGCCTTGCTACGCTGATGGGTGGGATGTAAATTGCCAACAGCCACTCTGGAGAAGTGTACGGTGTGTTCTGAAACATCTAAAAAACACAGCTTGGAGAGCATAGGGCACTTCCACTCATGGGCATATAAATTGGGAAAACTAAAAATCAGCAAGACACAGGCACCCCAAAGTTTAGGGCTGCTCTGTTGACAAGAACCCCCACTTCATTACACCTTAAATATCCTAGGAAAGAGAAAAATGGATAAAGAAGTTGTGGTCCTCATGTACAATGGAATATCACTCAGCCATGAAATCAACGTCATAAGGCTAGTAGCAGCACGATGAGTGGATTTAGGTACGACGATTCTAAGTGAAATAAGTCACACAGAAAAAGACACTTATCATAAGATATCACTTCTAGAGGGAATGTAAAAACCGCTACACTTGAACTGAATTACAAAACAGAACAGAGTCACACGTTTAGGAAACACACTATGGCTGCTGAACGGGAAAGGTGAGGTGGGGTGATGCATAAAACAAGGGTTTCAAATTAGCTCAGATACCGTTCCATAAACCCAATATGTAAGAGACAAGACCTATTCCTTTTTCAGTGAACTGGACTCAACACCCCCTATTCACCGCACAAGAATATATCTGACTAGTAAGAATCTTCAAACCTATGTATTGATATCTCTCTGTAAGTGAGTCAAGGGGGTGTAAAGCGGCCTAAACACAGCCGTGAAAAGCAGCTAAACCCCATTATAAAAATAAATTACTTTTCAAAACCCGTGAAACAAAGACAGTGAAAGAGAGAGAAATTCTTACAAAATTCGTTCAGGGGCTGTGATGCAACCTGGATTGACCATATCTAGACCCACAGCTGATTGAGACATAAGGGTGGACACTCTTGGGGCTGAGAGGTTCGGTGAGGTTGGGTGAGCCAACGCAGACCCTTTCAAGTAATACTGCATGGTACCCATCCCATGGGTCCCAAATCTCCAGGTTCAAGGGCATCTTCCTACGTCGAAAACAGGCATGAGAAACCCAGAAGATGGTATACCGTGTGATCGGGAAAGGTTTCTAAAACGCACCTCATTTCTCATCTCCTTTGCTCGAGTTCGCCATTCCAGCCGATTTACTAGCCATCTCCCTCCTTGGAGAATCAGCACCTTTAACCTCCTGTTCCGTACAGGTTGCAATTTGTCCTGAGGATGAACGGGAAGAGGGGGAACCAATGAGAGACTAGCTCTAGGTGTTGGGACAGGCACAGGTCACTCTATTTTCCCATCAGGAAGAAGAATTAAGCACAAGCTCAGCCTGCCCCCCAGAACCAGAAGGGGGCCTGAAGCAATCCTGCGCTTTTGCGGCCAGCTCCCAATAAAGCGAGTTGGAAAATGGAGCTCAGGGGCACTGCAATTCACAAACCTGCAGAGTTTTAAATGATACCTCTCGTCCAGAAATATATTAAGGGAAGGCAACGAAGAGGCTTTGAAAGCAAGGCAGAATTGCAGGAAACAGATTTCAGGAGGTAGATTCGAATCGCCTTGAAAGCACATGAAAAGCGGCAAAACGTGGACAATGATGCCCTTGGCCAAAAAGGGCGTATGCGTTTTTTCCTGAATATATTCAGGAAGAAACGCATACGCCCTTTTTGGCCAACCAAGCAACCTGGAAAGGCAAATCAGCGCTCCAAGGAACTCTCGCTTCCCAGCGGGCAAAAGGGCCATGCGGAAAAAAGTGTCCAAACCAGAAATGCAGGACCGGCCATGGAGAAATGGGAGCCTTGCTACGCTGATGGGTGGGATGTAAATTGCCAACAGCCACTCTGGAGAAGTGTACGGTGTGTTCTGAAACATCTAAAAAACACAGCTTGGAGAGCATAGGGCACTTCCACTCATGGGCGTATAAATTGGGAAAACTAAAAATCAGCAAGACACAGGCACCCCAAAGTTTAGGGCTGCTCTGTTGACAAGAACCCCCACTTCATTACACCTTAAATATCCTAGGAAAGAGAAAAATGGATAAAGAAGTTGTGGTCCTCATGTACAATGGAATATCACTCAGCCATGAAATCCACGTCATAAGGCTAGGAGCAGCACGATGAGTGGATTTAGGTACGACGATTCTCAGTGAAATAAGTCACACAGAAAAAGACACTTATCATAAGATATCACTTCTAGAGGGAATGTAAAAACCGCTACACTTGAACTGAATTACAAAACAGAACAGAGTCACACGTTTAGGAAACACACTATGGCTGCTGAACGGGAAAGGTGAGGTGGGGTGATGCATAAAACAAGGGTTTCAAATTAGCTCAGATACCGTTCCATAAACCCAATATGTAAGAGACAAGACCTATTCCTTTTTCAGTGAACTGGACTCAACACCCCCTATTCACCGCACAAGAATATATCTGACTAGTAAGAATCTTCAAACCTATGTATTGATATCTCTCTGTAAGTGAGTCAAGGGGGTGTAAAGCGGCATAAACACAGCCGTGAAAAGCAGCTAAACCCCATTATAAAAATAAATTACTTTTCAAAACCCGTGAAACAAAGACAGTGAAAGAGAGAGAAATTCTTACAAAATTCGTTCAGGGGCTGTGATGCAACCTGGATTGACCATATCTAGACCCACAGCTGATTGAGACATAAGGGTGGACACTCTTGGGGCTGAGAGGTTCGGTGAGGTTGGGTGAGCCAACGCAGACCCTTTCAAGTAATACTGCATGGTACCCATCCCATGGGTCCCAAATCTCCAGGTTCAAGGGCATCTTCCTACGTCGAAAACAGGCATGAGAAACCCAGAAGATGGTACACCGTGTGATCGGGAAAGGTTTCTAAAACGCACCTCATTTCTCATCTCCTTTGCTCGGGTTCGCCATTCCAGCCGATTTACTAGCCATCTCCCTCCTTGGAGAATCAGCACCTTTAACCTCCTGTTCCGTACAGGTTGCAATTTGTCCTGAGGATGAACGGGAAGAGGGAGAACCAATGAGAGACTAGCTCTAGGTGTTGGGACAGGCACAGGTCACTCTATTTTCCCATCAGGAAGAAGAATTAAGCACAAGCTCAGCCTGCCCACCAGAACCAGAAGAGGGCCTGAAGCAATCCTGCGCTTTTGCGGCCAGCTCCCAAAAAAGCGAGATGAAAAATGGAGCTCAGGGGCACTGCAATTCACAAACCTGCAGAGTTTTAAATGATACCTCTCGTCCACAAATATATTAAGGGAAGGCAACGAAGAGGCTTTGAAAGCAAGGCAGAATTGCAGGAAACAGATTTCAGGAGGTAGATTCGAATCGCCTTGAAAGCACATGAAAAGCGGCAAAACGTGGACAATGATGCCCTTGGCCAAAAAGGGCGTATGCGTTTTTTCCTGAATATATTCAGGAAAAAACGCATACGCCCTTTTTGGCCAACCAAGCAACCTGGAAAGGCAAATCAGCGCTCCAAAGAAGTCTCGCTTCCCAGCGGGCAAAAGGGCCATGCGGAAAAAAGTGTCCAAACCAGAAGTGCAGGACCGGCCATGGAGAAATGGGAGCCTTGCTACGCTGATGGGTGGGATGTAAATTGCCAACAGCCACTCTGGAGAAGTGTACGGTGTGTTCTGAAACATCTAAAAAACACAGCTTGGAGAGCATAGGGCACTTCCACTCATGGGCGTATAAATTGGGAAAACTAAAAATCAGCAAGACACAGGCACCCCGAAGTTTAGGGCTGCTCTGTTGACAAGAACCCCCACTTCATTACACCTTAAATATCCTAGGAAAGAGAAATATGGATAAAGAAGTTGTGGTCCTCATGTACAATGGAATATCACTCAGCCATGAAATCAACGTCATAAGGCTAGTAGCAGCACGATGAGTGGATTTAGGTACGACGATTCTAAGTGAAATAAGTCACACAGAAAAAGACACTTATCATAAGATATCACTTCTAGAGGGAATGTAAAAACCGCTACACTTGAACTGAATTACAAAACAGAACAGAGTCACACGTTTAGGAAACACACTATGGCTGCTGAACGGGAAAGGTGAAGTGGGGTGATGCATAAAACAAGGGTTTCAAATTAGCTCAGATACCGTTCCATAAACCCAATATGTAAGAGACAAGACCTATTCCTTTTTCAGTGAACTGGACTCAACACCCCCTATTCACCGCACAAGAATATATCTGACTAGTAAGAATCTTCAAACCTATGTATTGATATCTCTCTGTAAGTGAGTCAAGGGGGTGTAAAGCGGCATAAACACAGCCGTGAAAAGCAGCTAAACCCCATTATAAAAATAAATTACTTTTCAAAACCCGTGAAACAAAGACAGTGAAAGAGAGAGAAATTCTTACAAAATTCGTTCAGGGGCTGTGATGCAACCTGGATTGACCATATCTAGACCCACAGCTGATTGAGACATAAGGGTGGACACTCTTGGGGCTGAGAGGTTCGGTGAGGTTGGGTGAGCCCACGCAGACCCTTTCAAGTAATACTGCATGGTACCCATCCCATGGGTCCCAAATCTCCAGGTTCAAGGGCATCTTCCTACGTCGAAAACAGGCATGAGAAACCCAGAAGATGGTATACCGTGTGATCGGGAAAGGTTTCTAAAACGCACCTCATTTCTCATCTCCTTTGCTCGAGTTCGCCATTCCAGCCGATTTACTAGCCATCTCCCTCCTTGGAGAATCAGCACCTTTAACCTCCTGTTCCGTACAGGTTGCAATTTGTCCTGAGGATGAACGGGAAGAGGGGGAACCAATGAGAGACTAGCTCTAGGTGTTGGGACAGGCACAGGTCACTCTATTTTCCCATCAGGAAGAAGAATTAAGCACAAGCTCAGCCTGCCCCCCAGAACCAGAAGAGGGCCTGAAGCAATCCTGCGCTTTTGTGGCCAGCTCCCAATAAAGCGAGTTGAAAAATGGAGCTCAGGGGCACTTCAATTCACAAACCTGCAGAGTTTTAAATGATAACTCTCGTCCACAAATATATTAAGGTAAGGCAACGAAGAGGCTTTGAAAGCAAGGCAGAATTGCAGGAAACAGATTTCAGGAGGTAGATTCGAATCGCCTTGAAAGCACATGAAAAGCGGCAAAACGTGGACAATGATGCCCTTGGCCAAAAAGGGCGTATGCGTTTTTTCCTGAATATATTCAGGAAGAAACGCATACGCCCTTTTTGGCCAACCAAGCAACCTGGAAAGGCAAATCAGCGCTCCAAAGAACTCTCGCTTCCCAGCGGGCAAAAGGGCCATGCGGAAAAAAGTGTCCAAACCAGAAATGCAGGACCGGCCATGGAGAAATGGGAGCCTTGCTACGCTGATGGGTGGGATGTAAATTGCCAACAGCCACTCTGGAGAAGTGTACGGTGTGTTCTGAAACATCTAAAAAACACAGCTTGGAGAGCATAGGGCACTTCCACTCATGGGCATATAAATTGGGAAAACTAAAAATCAGCAAGACACAGGCACCCCAAAGTTTAGGGCTGCTCTGTTGACAAGAACCCCCACTTCATTACACCTTAAATATCCTAGGAAAGAGAAAAATGGATAAAGAAGTTGTGGTCCTCATGTACAATGGAATATCACTCAGCCATGAAATCCACGTCATAAGGCTAGGAGCAGCACGATGAGTGGATTTAGGTACGACGATTCTAAGTGAAATAAGTCACACAGAAAAAGACACTTATCATAAGATATCACTTCTAGAGGGAATGTAAAAACCGCTACACTTGAACTGAATTACAAAACAGAACAGAGTCACACGTTTAGGAAACACACTATGGCTGCTGAACGGGAAAGGTGAGGTGGGGTGATGCATAAAACAAGGGTTTCAAATTAGCTCAGATACCGTGCCATAAACCCAATATGTAAGAGACAAGACCTATTCCTTTTTCAGTGAACTGGACTCAACACCCCCTATTCACCGCACAAGAATATATCTGACTAGTAAGAATCTTCAAACCTATGTATTGATATCTCTCTGTAAGTGAGTCAAGGGGGTGTAAAGCGGCATAAACACAGCCGTGAAAAGCAGCTAAACCCCATTATAAAAATAAATTACTTTTCAAAACCCGTGAAACAAAGACAGTGAAAGAGAGAGAAATTCTTACAAAATTCGTTCAGGGGCTGTGATGCAACCTGGATTGACCATATCTAGACCCACAGCTGATTGAGACATAAGGGTGGACACTCTTGGGGCTGAGAGGTTCGGTGAGGTTGGGTGAGCCCACGCAGACCCTTTCAAGTAATACTGCATGGTACCCATCCCATGGGTCCCAAATCTCCAGGTTCAAGGGCATCTTCCTACGTCGAAAACAGGCATGAGAAACCCAGAAGATGGTATACCGTGTGATCGGGAAAGGTTTCTAAAACGCACCTCATTTCTCATCTCCTTTGCTCGAGTTCGCCATTCCAGCCGATTTACTAGCCATCTCCCTCCTTGGAGAATCAGCACCTTTAACCTCCTGTTCCGTACAGGTTGCAATTTGTCCTGAGGATGAACGGGAAGAGGGGGAACCAATGAGAGACTAGCTCTAGGTGTTGGGACAGGCACAGGTCACTCTATTTTCCCATCAGGAAGAAGAATTAAGCACAAGCTCAGCCTGCCCCCCAGAACCAGAAGAGGGCCTGAAGCAATCCTGCGCTTTTGCGGCCAGCTCCCAATAAAGCGAGTTGAAAAATGGAGCTCAGGGGCACTTCAATTCACAAACCTGCAGAGTTTTAAATGATAACTCTCGTCCACAAATATATTAAGGTAAGGCAACGAAGAGGCTTTGAAAGCAAGGCAGAATTGCAGGAAACAGATTTCAGGAGGTAGATTCGAATCGCCTTGAAAGCACATGAAAAGCGGCAAAACGTGGACAATGATGCCCTTGGCCAAAAAGGGCGTATGCGTTTTTTCCTGAATATATTCAGGAAGAAACGCATACGCCCTTTTTGGCCAACCAAGCAACCTGGAAAGGCAAATCAGCGCTCCAAAGAACTCTCGCTTCCCAGCGGGCAAAAGGGCCATGCGGAAAAAAGTGTCCAAACCAGAAATGCAGGACCGGCCATGGAGAAATGGGAGCCTTGCTACGCTGATGGGTGGGATGTAAATTGCCAACAGCCACTCTGGAGAAGTGTACGGTGTGTTCTGAAACATCTAAAAAACACAGCTTGGAGAGCATAGGGCACTTCCACTCATGGGCGTATAAATTGGGAAAACTAAAAATCAGCAAGACACAGGCACCCCAAAGTTTAGGGCTGCTCTGTTGACAAGAACCCCCACTTCATTACACCTTAAATATCCTAGGAAAGAGAAAAATGGATAAAGAAGTTGTGGTCCTCATGTACAATGGAATATCACTCAGCCATGAAATCCACGTCATAAGGCTAGGAGCAGCACGATGAGTGGATTTAGGTACGACGATTCTAAGTGAAATAAGTCACACAGAAAAAGACACTTATCATAAGATATCACTTCTAGAGGGAATGTAAAAACCGCTACACTTGAACTGAATTACAAAACAGAACAGAGTCACACGTTTAGGAAACACACTATGGCTGCTGAACGGGAAAGGTGAGGTGGGGTGATGCATAAAACAAGGGTTTCAAATTAGCTCAGATACCGTGCCATAAACCCAATATGTAAGAGACAAGACCTATTCCTTTTTCAGTGAACTGGACTCAACACCCCCTATTCACCGCACAAGAATATATCTGACTAGTAAGAATCTTCAAACCTATGTATTGATATCTCTCTGTAAGTGAGTCAAGGGGGTGTAAAGCGGCATAAACACAGCCGTGAAAAGCAGCTAAACCCCATTATAAAAATAAATTACTTTTCAAAACCCGTGAAACAAAGACAGTGAAAGAGAGAGAAATTCTTACAAAATTCGTTCAGGGGCTGTGATGCAACCTGGATTGACCATATCTAGACCCACAGCTGATTGAGACATAAGGGTGGACACTCTTGGGGCTGAGAGGTTCGGTGAGGTTGGGTGAGCCAACGCAGACCCTTTCAAGTAATACTGCATGGTACCCATCCCATGGGTCCCAAATCTCCAGGTTCAAGGGCATCTTCCTACGTCGAAAACAGGCATGAGAAACCCAGAAGATGGTACACCGTGTGATCGGGAAAGGTTTCTAAAACGCACCTCATTTCTCATCTCCTTTGCTCGGGTTCGCCATTCCAGCCGATTTACTAGCCATCTCCCTCCTTGGAGAATCAGCACCTTTAACCTCCTGTTCTGTACAGGTTGCAATTTGTCCTGAGGATGAACGGGAAGAGGGAGAACCAATGAGAGACTAGCTCTAGGTGTTGGGACAGGCACAGGTCACTCTATTTTCCCATCAGGAAGAAGAATTAAGCACAAGCTCAGCCTGCCCACCAGAACCAGAAGAGGGCCTGAAGCAATCCTGCGCTTTTGCGGCCAGCTCCCAAAAAAGCGAGATGAAAAATGGAGCTCAGGGGCACTGCAATTCACAAACCTGCAGAGTTTTAAATGATACCTCTCGTCCACAAATATATTAAGGGAAGGCAACGAAGAGGCTTTGAAAGCAAGGCAGAATTGCAGGAAACAGATTTCAGGAGGTAGATTCGAATCGCCTTGAAAGCACATGAAAAGCGGCAAAACGTGGACAATGATGCCCTTGGCCAAAAAGGGCGTATGCGTTTTTTCCTGAATATATTCAGGAAAAAACGCATACGCCCTTTTTGGCCAACCAAGCAACCTGGAAAGGCAAATCAGCGCTCCAAAGAAGTCTCGCTTCCCAGCGGGCAAAAGGGCCATGCGGAAAAAAGTGTCCAAACCAGAAGTGCAGGACCGGCCATGGAGAAATGGGAGCCTTGCTACGCTGATGGGTGGGATGTAAATTGCCAACAGCCACTCTGGAGAAGTGTACGGTGTGTTCTGAAACATCTAAAAAACACAGCTTGGAGAGCTTAGGGCACTTCCACTCATGGGCGTATAAATTGGGAAAACTACAAATCAGCAAGACACAGGCACCCCAAAGTTTAGGGCTGCTCTGTTGACAAGAACCCCCACTTCATTACACCTTAAATATCCTAGGAAAGAGAAAAATGGATAAAGAAGTTGTGGTCCTCATGTACAATGGAATATCACTCAGCCATGAAATCAACGTCATAAGGCTAGTAGCAGCACGATGAGTGGATTTAGGTACGACGATTCTAAGTGAAATAAGTCACACAGAAAAAGACACTTATCATAAGATATCACTTCTAGAGGGAATGTAAAAACCGCTACACTTGAACTGAATTACAAAACAGAACAGAGTCACACGTTTAGGAAACACACTATGGCTGCTGAACGGGAAAGGTGAGGTGGGGTGATGCATAAAACAAGGGTTTCAAATTAGCTCAGATACCGTTCCATAAACCCAATATGTAAGAGACAAGACCTATTCCTTTTTCAGTGAACTGGACTCAACACCCCCTATTCACCGCACAAGAATATATCTGACTAGTAAGAATCTTCAAACCTATGTATTGATATCTCTCTGTAAGTGAGTCAAGGGGGTGTAAAGCGGCATAAACACAGCCGTGAAAAGCAGCTAAACCCCATTATAAAAATAAATTACTTTTCAAAACCCGTGAAACAAAGACAGTGAAAGAGAGAGAAATTCTTACAAAATTCGTTCAGGGGCTGTGATGCAACCTGGATTGACCATATCTAGACCCACAGCTGATTGAGACATAAGGGTGGACACTCTTGGGGCTGAGAGGTTCGGTGAGGTTGGGTGAGCCAACGCAGACCCTTTCAAGTAATACTGCATGGTACCCATCCCATGGGTCCCAAATCTCCAGGTTCAAGGGCATCTTCCTACATCGAAAACAGGCATGAGAAACCCAGAAGATGGTATACCGTGTGATCGGGAAAGGTTTCTAAAACGCACCTCATTTCTCATCTCCTTTGCTCGAGTTCGCCATTCCAGCCGATTTACTAGCCATCTCCCTCCTTGGAGAATCAGCAACTTTAACCTCCTGTTCCATACAGGTTGCAATTTGTCCTGAGGATGAACGGGAAGAGGGGGAACCAATGAGAGACTAGCTCTAGGTGTTGGGACAGGCACAGGTCACTCTATTTTCCCATCAGGAAGAAGAATTAAGCACAAGCTCAGCCTGCCCCCCAGAACCAGAAGAGGGCCTGAAGCAATCCTGCGCTTTTGCGGCCAGCTCCCAATAAAGCGAGTTGAAAAATGGAGCTCAGGGGCACTGCAATTCACAAACCTGCAGAGTTTTAAATGATAACTCTCGTCCACAAATATATTAAGGGAAGGCAACGAAGAGGCTTTGAAAGCAAGGCAGAATTGCAGGAAACAGATTTCAGGAGGTAGATTCGAATCGCCTTGAAAGCACATGAAAAGCGGCAAAACGTGGACAATGATGCCCTTGGCCAAAAAGGGCGTATGCGTTTTTTCCTGAATATATTCAGGAAAAAACGCATACGCCCTTTTTGGCCAACCAAGCAACCTGGAAAGGCAAATCAGCGCTCCAAAGAACTCTCGCTTCCCAGCGGGCAAAAGGGCCATGCGGAAAAAAGTGTCCAAACCAGAAATGCAGGACCGGCCATGGAGAAATGGGAGCCTTGCTACGCTGATGGGTGGGATGTAAATTGCCAACAGCCACTCTGGAGAAGTGTACGGTGTGTTCTGAAACATCTAAAAAACACAGCTTGGAGAGCATAGGGCACTTCCACTCATGGGCGTATAAATTGGGAAAACTAAAAATCAGCAAGACACAGGCACCCCAAAGTTTAGGGCTGCTCTGTTGACAAGAACCCCCACTTCATTACACCTTAAATATCCTAGGAAAGAGAAAAATGGATAAAGAAGTTGTGGTCCTCATGTACAATGGAATATCACTCAGCCATGAAATCCACATCATAAGGCTAGGAGCAGCACGATGAGTGGATTTAGGTACGACGATTCTAAGTGAAATAAGTCACACAGAAAAAGACACTTATCATAAGATATCACTTATAGAGGGAATGTAAAAACCGCTACACTTGAACTGAATTGCAAAACAGAACAGAGTCACACGTTTAGAAAACACACTATGGCTGCTGAACGGGAAAGGTGAGGTGGGGTGACGCATAAAACAAGGGTTTCAAATTAGCTCAGATACCGTGCCATAAACCCAATATGTAAGAGACAAGACCTATTCCTTTTTCAGTGAACTGGACTCAACACCCCCTATTCACCGCACAAGAATATATCTGACTAGTAAGAATGTTCAAACCTATGTATTGATATCTCTCTGTAAGTGAGTCAAGGGGGTGTAAAGCGGCATAAACACAGCCGTGAAAAGCAGCTAAACCCCATTATAAAAATAAATTACTTTTCAAAACCCGTGAAACAAAGACAGTGAAAGAGAGTGAAATTCTTACAAAATTCGTTCAGGGGCTGTGATGCAACCTGGATTGACCATATCTAGACCCACAGCTGATTGAGACATAAGGGTGGACACTCTTGGGGCTGAGAGGTTCGGTGAGGTTGGGTGAGCCAACGCAGACCCTTTCAAGTAATACTGCATGGTACCCATCCCATGGGTCCCAAATCTCCAGGTTCGAGGGCATCTTCCTACGTCGAAAACAGGCATGAGAAACCCAGAAGATGGTACACCGTGTGATCGGGAAAGGTTTCTAAAACGCACCTCATTTCTCATCTCCTTTGCTCGGGTTCGCCATTCCAGCCGATTTACTAGCCATCTCCCTCCTTGGAGAATCAGCACCTTTAACCTCCTGTTCCGTACAGGTTGCAATTTGTCCTGAGGATGAACGGGAAGAGGGGGAACCAATGAGAGACTAGCTCTAGGTGTTGGGACAGGCACAGGTCACTCTATTTTCCCATCAGGAAGAAGAATTAAGCACAAGCTCAGCCTGCCCCCCAGAACCAGAAGAGGGCCTGAAGCAATCCTGCGCTTTTGCGGCCAGCTCCCAAAAAAGCGAGATGTAAAATGGAGCTCAGGGGCACTGCAATTCACAAACCTGCAGAGTTTTAAATGATACCTCTCGTCCACAAATATATTAAGGGAAGGCAACGAAGAGGCTTTGAAAGCAAGGCAGAATTGCAGGAAACAGATTTCAGGAGGTAGATTCGAATCGCCTTGAAAGCACATGAAAAGCGGCAAAACGTGGACAATGATGCCCTTGGCCAAAAAGGGCGTATGCGTTTTTTCCTGAATATATTCAGGAAAAAACGCATACGCCCTTTTTGGCCAAACAAGCAACCTGGAAAGGCAAATCAGCGCTCCAAAGAAGTCTCGCTTCCCAGCGGGCAAAAGGGCCATGCGGAAAAAAGTGTCCAAACCAGAAGTGCAGGACCGGCCATGGAGAAATGGGAGCCTTGCTACGCTGATGGGTGGGATGTAAATTGCCAACAGCCACTCTGGAGAAGTGTACGGTGTGTTCTGAAACATCTAAAAAACACAGCTTGGAGAGCATAGGGCACTTCCACTCATGGGCGTATAAATTGGGAAAACTAAAAATCAGCAAGACACAGGCACCCCAAAGTTTAGGGCTGCTCTGTTGACAAGAACCCCCACTTCATTACACCTTAAATATCCTAGGAAAGAGAAAAATGGATAAAGAAGTTGTGGTCCTCCTGTACAATGGAATATCACTCAGCCATGAAATCCACGTCATAAGGCTAGTAGCAGCACGATGAGTGGATTTAGGTACGACGATTCTAAGTGAAATAAGTCACACAGAAAAAGACACTTATCATAAGATATCACTTATAGAGGGAATGTAAAAACCGCTACACTTGAACTGAATTGCAAAACAGAACAGAGTCAGACGTTTAGAAAACACACTATGGCTGCTGAACGGGAAAGGTGAGGTGGGGTGATGCATAAAACAAGGGTTTCAAATTAGCTCAGATACCGTGCCATAAACCCAATATGTAAGAGACAAGACCTATTCCTTTTTCAGTGAACTGGACTCAACACCCCCTATTCACCGCACAAGAATATATCTGACTAGTAAGAATCTTCAAACCTATGTATTGATATCTCTCTGTAAGTGAGTCAAGGGGGTGTAAAGCGGCATAAACACAGCCGTGAAAAGCAGCTAAACCCCATTATAAAAATAAATTACTTTTCAAAACCCGTGAAACAAAGACAGTGAAAGAGAGAGAAATTCTTACAAAATTCGTTCAGGGGCTGTGATGCAACCTGGATTGACCATATCTAGACCCACAGCTGATTGAGACATAAGGGTGGACACTCTTGGGGCTGAGAGGTTCGGTGAGGTTGGGTGAGCCAACGCAGACCCTTTCAAGTAATACTGCATGGTACCCATCCCATGGGTCCCAAATCTCCAGGTTCAAGGGCATCTTCCTACGTCGAAAACAGGCATGAGAAACCCAGAAGATGGTACACCGTGTGATCGGGAAAGGTTTCTAAAACGCACCTCATTTCTCATCTCCTTTGCTCGGTTCGCCATTCCAGCCGATTTACTAGCCATCTCCCTCCTTGGAGAATCAGCACCTTTAACCTCCTGTTCCGTACAGGTTGCAATTTGTCCTGAGGATGAACGGGAAGAGGGGGAACCAATGAGAGACTAGCTCTAGGTGTTGGGACAGGCACAGGTCACTCTATTTTCCCATCCGGAGGAAGAATTAAGCACAAGCTCAGCCTGCCCCCCAGAACCAGAAGAGGGCCTGAAGCAATCCTGCGCTTTTGCGGCCAGCTCCCAAAAAAGCGAGTTGAAAAATGGAGCTCAGGGGCACTGCAATTCACAAACCTGCAGAGTATTAAATGATACCTCTCGTCCACAAATATATTAAGGGAAGGGAACGAAGAGGCTTTGAAAGCAAGGCAGAATTGCAGGAAACAGATTTCAGGAGGTAGATTCGAATCGCCTTGAAAGCACATGAAAAGTGGCAAAACGTGGACAATGATGCCCTTGGCCAAAAGGGCGTATGCGTTTTTTCCTGAATATATTTAGGAAAAAACGCATACGCCCTTTTTGGCCAACCAAGCAACCTGGAAAGGCCAATCAGCGCTCCAAAGAAGTCTCGCTTCCAAGCGGGCAAAAGGGCCATGCGGAAAAAAGTGTCCAAACCAGAAATGCAGGACCGGCCATGGAGAAATGGGAGCCTTGCTACGCTGATGGGTGGGATGTAAATTGCCAACAGCCACTCTGGAGAAGCGTACGGTGTGTTCTGAAACATCTAAAAAACACAGCTTGGAGAGCATAGGGCACTTCCACTCATGGGCGTATAAATTGGGAAAACTACAAATCAGCAAGACACAGGCACCCCAAAGTTTAGGGCTGCTCTGTTGACAAGAACCCCCACTTCATTACACCTTAAATATCCTAGGAAAGAGAAAAATGGATAAAGAAGTTGTGGTCCTCATGTACAATGGAATATCACTCAGCCATGAAATCCACGTCATAAGGCTAGTAGCAGCACGATGAGTGGATTTAGGTACGACGATTCTAAGTGAAATAAGTCACACAGAAAAAGACACTTATCATAAGATATCACTTATAGAGGGAATGTAAAAACCGCTACACTTGAACTGAATTGCAAAACAGAACAGAGTCAGACGTTAGAAAACACACTATGGCTGCTGAACGGGAAAGGTGAGGTGGGGTGATGCATAAAACAAGGGTTTCAAATTAGCTCAGATACCGTGCCATAAACCCAATATGTAAGAGACAAGACCTATTCCTTTTTCAGTGAACTGGACTCAACACCCCCTATTCACCGCACAAGAATATATCTGACTAGTAAGAATGTTCAAACCTATGTATTGATATCTCTCTGTAAGTGAGTCAAGGGGGTGTAAAGCGGCATAAACACAGCCGTGAAAAGCAGCTAAACCCCATTATAAAAATAAATTACTTTTCAAAACCCGTGAAACAAAGACAGTGAAAGAGAGAGAAATTCTTACAAAATTCGTTCAGGGGCTGTGATGCAACCTGGATTGACCATATCTAGACCCACAGCTGATTGAGACATAAGGGTGGACACTCTTGGGGCTGAGAGGTTCGGTGAGGTTGGGTGAGCCAACGCAGACCCTTTCAAGTAATACTGCATGGTACCCATCCCATGGGTCCCAAATCTCCAGGTTCAAGGGCATCTTCCTACGTCGAAAACAGGCATGAGAAACCCAGAAGATGGTACACCGTGTGATCGGGAAAGGTTTCTAAAACGCACCTCATTTCTCATCTCCTTGGCTCGGGTTCGCCATTCCAGCCGATTTACTAGCCATCTCCCTCCTTGGAGAATCAGCACCTTTAACCTCCTGTTCCGTACAGGTTGCAATTTGTCCTGAGGATGAACGGGAAGAGGGGGAACCAATGAGAGACTAGCTCTAGGTGTTGGGACAGGCACAGGTCACTCTAATTTCCCATCAGGAAGAAGAATTAAGCACAAGCTCAGCCTGCCCCCCAGAACCAGAAGAGGGCCTGAAGCAATCCTGCGCTTTTGCGGCCAGCTCCCAAAAAAGCGAGATGAAAAATGGAGCTCAGGGGCACTGCAATTCACAACCCTGCAGAGTTTTAAATGATACCTCTCGTCCACAAATATATTAAGGGAAGGCAACGAAGAGGCTTTGAAAGCAAGGCAGAATTGCAGGAAACAGATTTCAGGAGGTAGATTCGAATCGCCTTGAAAGCACATGAAAAGCGGCAAAACGTGGACAATGATGCCCTTGGCCAAAAAGGGCGTATGCGTTTTTTCCTGAATATATTCAGGAAAAAACGCATACGCCCTTTTTGGCCAACCAAGCAACCTGGAAAGGCAAATCAGCGCTCCAAAGAAGTCTCGCTTCCCAGCGGGCAAAAGGGCCATGCGGAAAAAAGTGTCCAAACCAGAAGTGCAGGACCGGCCATGGAGAAATGGGAGCCTTGCTACGCTGATGGGTGGGATGTAAATTGCCAACAGCCACTCTGGAGAAGTGTACGGTGTGTTCTGAAACATCTAAAAAACACAGCTTGGAGAGCATAGGGCACTTCCACTCATGGGCGTATAAATTGGGAAAACTAAAAATCAGCAAGACACAGGCACCCCAAAGTTTAGGGCTGCTCTGTTGACAAGAACCCCCACTTCATTACACCTTAAATATCCTAGGAAAGAGAAAAATGGATAAAGAAGTTGTGGTCCTCATGTACAATGGAATATCACTCAGCCATGAAATCCACGTCATAAGGCTAGTAGCAGCACGATGAGTGGATTTAGGTACGACGATTCTAAGTGAAATAAGTCACACAGAAAAAGACACTTATCATAAGATATCACTTATAGAGGGAATGTAAAAACCGCTACACTTGAACTGAATTGCAAAACAGAACAGAGTCAGACGTTTAGAAAACACACTATGGCTGCTGAACGGGAAAGGTGAGGTGGGGTGATGCATAAAACAAGGGTTTCAAATTAGCTCAGATACCGTGCCATAAACCCAATATGTAAGAGACAAGACCTATTCCTTTTTCAGTGAACTGGACTCAACACCCCCTATTCACCGCACAAGAATATATCTGACTAGTAAGAATGTTCAAACCTATGTATTGATATCTCTCTGTAAGTGAGTCAAGGGGGTGTAAAGCGGCATAAACACAGCCGTGAAAAGCAGCTAAACCCCATTATAAAAATAAATTACTTTTCAAAACCCGTGAAACAAAGACAGTGAAAGAGAGACAAATTCTTACAAAATTCGTTCCGGGGCTGTGATGCAACCTGGATTGACCATATCTAGACCCACAGCTGATTGAGACATAAGGGTGGACACTCTTGGGGCTGAGAGGTTCGGTGAGGTTGGGTGAGCCAACGCAGACCCTTTCAAATAATACTGCATGGTACCCATCCCATGGGTCCCAAATCTCCAGGTTCAAGGGCATCTTCCTACGTCGAAAACAGGCATGAGAAACCCAGAAGATGGTACACCGTGTGATCGGGAAAGGTTTCTAAAAGGCACCTCATTTCTCATCTCCTTTGCTCGGGTTCGCCATTCCAGCCGATTTACTAGCCATCTCCCTCCTTGGAGAATCAGCACCTTTAACCTCCTGTTCCGTACAGGTTGCAATTTGTCCTGAGGATGAACGGGAAGAGGGGGAACCAATGAGAGACTAGCTCTAGGTGTTGGGACAGGCACAGGTCACTCTATTTTCCCATCAGGAAGAGGAATTAAGCACAAGCTCAGCCTGCCCCCCAGAACCAGAAGAGGGCCTGAAGCAATCCTGCGCTTTTGCGGCCAGCTCCCAATAAAGCGAGTTGAAAAATGGAGCTCAGGGGCACTGCAATTCACAAACCTGCAGAGTTTTAAATGATAACTCTCGTCCACAAATATATTAAGGGAAGGCAATGAAGAGGCTTTGAAAGCAAGGCAGAATTGCAGGAAACAGATTTCAGGAGGTAGATTCGAATCGCCTTGAAAGCACATGAAAAGCGGCAAAACGTGGACAATGATGCCCTTGGCCAAAAAGGGCGTATGCGTTTTTTCCTGAATATATTCAGGAAAAAACGCATACGCCCTTTTTGGCCAACCAAGCAACCTGGAAAGGCAAATCAGCGCTCCAAAGAAGTCTCGCTTCCCAGCGGGCAAAAGGGCCATGCGGAAAAAAGTGTCCAAACCAGAAGTGCAGGACCGGCCATGGAGAAATGGGAGCCTTGCTACGCTGATGGGTGGGATGTAAATTGCCAACAGCCACTCTGGAGAAGTGTACGGTGTGTTCTGAAACATCTAAAAAATACAGCTTGGAGAGCATAGGGCACTTCCACTCATGGGCGTATAAATTGGGAAAACTAAAAATCAGCAAGACACAGGCACCCCAAAGTTTAGGGCTGCTCTGTTGACAAGAACCCCCACTTCATTACACCTTAAATATCCTAGGAAAGAGAAAAATGGATAAAGAAGTTGTGGTCCTCATGTACAATGGAATATCACTCAGCCATGAAATCCACGTCATAAGGCTAGTAGCAGCACGATGAGTGGATTTAGGTACGACGATTCTAAGTGAAATAAGTCACACAGAAAAAGACACTTATCCTAAGATATCACTTCTACAGGGAATGTAAAAACCGCTACACTTGAACTGAATTACAAAACAGAACAGAGTCACACGTTTAGGAAACACACTATGGCTGCTGAACGGGAAAGGTGAGGTGGGGTGATGCATAAAACAAGGGTTTCAAATTAGCTCAGATACCGTTCCATAAACCCAATATGTAAGAGACAAGACCTATTCCTTTTTCAGTGAACTGGACTCAACACCCCCTATTCACCGCACAAGAATATATCTGACTAGTAAGAATCTTCAAACCTATGTATTGATATCTCTCTGTAAGTGAGTCAAGGGGGTGTAAAGCGGCATAAACACAGCCGTGAAAAGCAGCTAAACCCCATTATAAAAATAAATTACTTTTCAAAACCCGTGAAACAAAGACAGTGAAAGAGAGAGAAATTCTTACAAAATTCGTTCAGGGGCTGTGATGCAACCTGGATTGACCATATCTAGACCCACAGCTGATTGAGACATAAGGGTGGACACTCTTGGGGCTGAGAGGTTCGGTGAGGTTGGGTGAGCCAACGCAGACCCTTTCAAGTAATACTGCATGGTACCCATCCCATGGGTCCCAATCTCCAGGTTCAAGGGCATCTTCCTACGTCGAAAACAGGCATGAGAAACCCAGAAGATGGTACACCGTGTGATCGGGAAAGGTTTCTAAAACGCACCTCATTTCTCATCTCCTTTGCTCGGGTTCGCCATTCCAGCCGATTTACTAGCCATCTCCCTCCTTGGAGAATCAGCATCTTTAACCTCCTGTTCCGTACAGGTTGCAATTTGTCCTGAGGATGAACGGGAAGAGGGGGAACCAATGAGAGACTAGCTCTAGGGGTTGGGACAGGCACAGGTCACTCTATTTTCCCATCAGGAAGAAGAATTAAGCACAAGCTCAGCCTGCCCCCCAGAACCAGAAGAGGGCCTGAAGCAATCCTGCGCTTTTGCGGCCAGCTCCCAAAAAAGCGAGTTGAAAAATGGAGCTCAGGGGCACTGCAATTCACAAACCTGCAGAGTTTTAAATGATACCTCTCATCCACAAATATATTAAGGGAAGGCAACGAAGAGGCTTTGAAAGCAAGGCAGAATTGCAGGCAACAGATTTCAGGAGGTAGATTCGAATCGCCTTGAAAGCACATGAAAAGCGGCAAAACGTGGACAATGATGCCCTTGGCCAAAAAGGGCGTATGCGTTTTTTCCTGAATATATTCAGGAAAAAACGCATACGCCCTTTTTGGCCAACCAAGCAACCTGGAAATGCCAATCAGCGCTCCAAAGAAGTCTCGCTTCCCAGCGGGCAAAAGGGCCATGCGGAAAAAAGTGTCCAAACCAGAAATGCAGGACCGGCCATGGAGAAATGGGAGCCTTGCTACGCTGATGGGTGGGATGTAAAATGCCAACAGCCACTCTGGAGAAGTGTACGGTGTGTTCTGAAACATCTAAAACACACAGCTTGGAGAGCATAGGGCACTTCCACTCATGGGCGTATAAATTGGGAAAACTAAAAATCAGCAAGACACAGGCACCCCAAAGTTTAGGGCTGCTCTGTTGACAAGAACCCCCACTTCATTACACCTTAAATATCCTAGGAAAGAGAAAAATGGATAAAGAAGTTGTGGTCCTCATGTACAATGGAATATCACTCAGCCATGAAATCCACGTCATAAGGCTAGGAGCAGCACGATGAGTGGATTTAGGTACGACGATTCTAAGTGAAATAAGTCACACAGAAAAAGACACTTATCATAAGATATCACTTCTAGAGGGAATGTAAAAACCGCTACACTTGAACTGAATTACAAAACAGAACAGAGTTACACGTTTAGGAAACACACTATGGCTGCTGAACGGGAAAGGTGAGGTGGGGTGATGCATAAAACAAGGGTTTCAAATTAGCTCAGATACCGTTCCATAAACCCAATATGTAAGAGACAAGACCTATTCCTTTTTCAGTGAACTGGACTCAACACCCCCTATTCACCGCACAAGAATATATCTGACTAGTAAGAATCTTCAAACCTATGTATTGATATCTCTCTGTAAGTGAGTCAAGGGGGTGTAAAGCGGCATAAACACAGCCGTGAAAAGCAGCTAAACCCCATTATAAAAATAAATTACTTTTCAAAACCCGTGAAACAAAGACAGTGAAAGAGAGAGAAATTCTTACAAAATTCGTTCAGGGGCTGTGATGCAACCTGGATTGACCATATCTAGACCCACAGCTGATTGAGACATAAGGGTGGACACTCTTGGGGCTGAGAGGTTCGGTGAGGTTGGGTGAGCCAACGCAGACCCTTTCAAGTAATACTGCATGGTACCCATCCCATGGGTCCCAAATCTCCAGGTTCAAGGGCATTTTCCTACGTCGAAAACAGGCATGAGAAACCCAGAAGATGGTACACCGTGTGATCGGGAAAGGTTTCTAAAACGCACCTCATTTGTCATCTCCTTTGCTCGGGTTCGCCATTCCAGCCGATTTACTAGCCATCTCCCTCCTTGGAGAATCAGCACCTTTAACCTCCTGTTCCGTACAGGTTGCAATTTGTCCTGAGGATGAACGGGAAGAGGGGGAACCAATGAGAGACTAGCTCTAGGTGCTGGGACAGGCACAGGTCACTCTATTTTCCCATCAGGAAGAAGAATTAAGCACAAGCTCAGCCTGCCCCCCAGAACCAGAAGAGGGCCTGAAGCAATCCTGCGCTTTTGCGGCCAGCTCCCAAAAAAGCGAGATGAAAAATGGAGCTCAGGGGCACTGCAATTCACAAACCTGCAGAGTTTTAAATGATACCTCTCGTCCACAAATATATTAAGGGAAGGCAACGAAGAGGCTTTGAAAGCAAGGCAGAATTGCAGGAAACAGATTTCAGGAGGTAGATTCGAATCGCCTTGAAAGCACATGAAAAGCGGCAAAACGTGGACAATGATGCCCTTGGCCAAAAAGGGCGTATGCGTTTTTTCCTGAATATATTCAGGAAAAAACGCATACGCCCTTTTTGGCCAACCAAGCAACCTGGAAAAGCAAATCAGCGCTCCAAAGAACTCTCGCTTCCCAGCGGGCAAAAGGGCCATGCGGAAAAAAGTGTCCAAACCAGAAGTGCAGGACCGGCCATGGAGAAATGGGAGCCTTGCTACGCTGATGGGTGGGATGTAAATTGCCAACAGCCACTCTGGAGAAGTGTACGGTGTGTTCTGAAACATCTAAAAAACACAGCTTGGAGAGCATAGGGCACTTCCACTCATGGGCGTATAAATTGGGAAAACTAAAAATCAGCAAGACACAGGCACCCCAAAGTTTAGGGCTGCTCTGTTGACAAGAACCCCCACTTCATTACACCTTAAATATCCTAGGAAAGAGAAAAATGGATAAAGAAGTTGTGGTCCTCATGTACATTGGAATATCACTCAGCCATGAAATCCACGTCATAAGGCTAGTAGCAGCACGATGAGTGGATTTAGGTACGACGATTCTAAGTGAAATAAGTCACACAGAAAAAGACACTTATCATAAGATATCACTTCTAGAGGGAATGTAAAAACCGCTACACTTGAACTGAATTACAAAACAGAACAGAGTCACACGTTTAGGAAACACACTATGGCTGCTGAACGGGAAAGGTGAGGTGGGGTGATGCATAAAACAAGGGTTTCAAATTAGCTCAGATACCGTTCCATAAACCCAATATGTAAGAGACAAGACCTATTCCTTTTTCAGTGAACTGGACTCAACACCCCCTATTCACCGCACAAGAATATATCTGACTAGTAAGAATCTTCAAACCTATGTATTGATATCTCTCTGTAAGTGAGTCAAGGGGGTGTAAAGCGGCATAAACACAGCCGTGAAAAGCAGCTAAACCCCATTATAAAAATAAATTACTTTTCAAAACCCGTGAAACAAAGACAGTGAAAGAGAGAGAAATTCTTACAAAATTCGTTCAGGGGCTGTGATGCAACCTGGATTGACCATATCTAGACCCACAGGTGATTGAGACATAAGGGTGGACACTCTTGGGGCTGAGAGGTTCGGTGAGGTTGGGTGAGCCAACGCAGACCCTTTCAAGTAATACTGCATGGTACCCATCCCATGGGTCCCAAATCTCCAGGTTCAAGGGCATCTTCCTACGTCGAAAACAGGCATGAGAAACCCAGAAGATGGTACACCGTGTGATCGGGAAAGGTTTCTAAAACGCACCTCATTTCTCATCTCCTTTGCTCGGGTTCGCCATTCCAGCCGATTTACTAGCCATCTCCCTCCTTGGAGAATCAGCACCTTTAACCTCCTGTTCCGTACAGGTTGCAATTTGTCCTGAGGATGAACGGGAAGAGGGGGAACCAATGAGAGACTAGCTCTAGGTGTTGGGACAGGCACAGGTCACTCTATTTTCCCATCAGGAAGAAGAATTAAGCACAAGCTCAGCCTGCCCCCCAGAACCAGAAGAGGGCCTGAAGCAATCCTGCGCTTTTGGGGCCAGCTCCCAAAAAAGCGAGATGAAAAATGGAGCTCAGGGGCACTGCAATTCACAAACCTGCAGAGTTTTAAATGATACCTCTCGTCCACAAATATATTAAGGGAAGGCAACGAAGAGGCTTTGAAAGCAAGGCAGAATTGCAGGAAACAGATTTCAGGAGGTAGATTCGAATCGCCTTGAAAGCACATGAAAAGCGGCAAAACGTGGACAATGATGCCCTTGGCCAAAAAGGGCGTATGCGTTTTTTCCTGAATATATTCAGGAAGAAACGCATACGCCATTTTTGGCCAACCAAGCAACCTGGAAAGGCCAATCAGCGCTCCAAAGAACTCTCGCTTCCCAGCGGGCAAAAGGGCCATGCGGAAAAAAGTGTCCAAACCAGAAATGCAGGACCGGCCATGGAGAAATGGGAGCCTTGCTACGCTGATGGGTGGGATGTAAATTGCCAACAGCCACTCTGGAGAAGTGTACGGTGTGTTCTGAAACATCTAAAAAACACAGCTTGGAGAGCATAGGGCACTTCCACTCATGGGCGTATAAATTGGGAAAACTAAAAATCAGCAAGACACAGGCACCCCAAAGTTTAGGGCTGCTCTGTTGACAAGAACCCCCACTTCATTACACCTTAAATATCCTAGGAAAGAGAAAAATGGATAAAGAAGTTGTGGTCCTCATGTAAAATGGAATATCACTCAGCCATGAAATCCACGTCATAAGGCTAGGAGCAGCACGATGAGTGGATTTAGGTACGACGATTCTCAGTGAAATAAGTCACACAGAAAAAGACACTTATCATAAGATATCACTTCTAGAGGGAATGTAAAAACCGCTACACTTGAACTGAATTACAAAACAGAACAGAGTCACACGTTTAGGAAACACACTATGGCTGCTGAACGGGAAAGGTGAGGTGCGGTGATGCATAAAACAAGGGTTTCAAATTAGCTCAGATACCGTTCCATAAACCCAATATGTAAGAGACAAGACCTATTCCTTTTTCAGTGAACTGGACTCAACACCCCCTATTCACCGCACAAGAATATATCTGACTAGTAAGAATCTTCAAACCTATGTATTGATATCTCTCTGTAAGTGAGTCAAGGGGGTGTAAAGCGGCATAAACACAGCCGTGAAAAGCAGCTAAACCCCATTATAAAAATAAATTACTTTTCAAAACCCGTGAAACAAAGACAGTGAAAGAGAGAGAAATTCTTACAAAATTCGTTCAGGGGCTGTGATGCAACCTGGATTGACCATATCTAGACCCACAGCTGATTGAGACATAAGGGTGGACACTCTTGGGGCTGAGAGGTTCGGTGAGGTTGGGTGAGCCAACGTAGACCCTTTCAAGTAATACTGCATGGTACCCATCCCATGGGTCCCAAATCTCCAGGTTCAAGGGCATCTTCCTACGTCGAAAACAGGCATGAGAAACCCAGAAGATGGTACACCGTGTGATCGGGAAAGGTTTCTAAAACGCACCTCATTTCTCATCTCCTTTGCTCGGGTTCGCCATTCCAGCCGATTTACTAGCCATCTCCCTCCTTGGAGAATCAGCACCTTTAACCTCCTGTTCCGTACAGGTTGCAATTTGTCCTGAGGATGAACGGGAAGAGGGGGAACCAAAGAGAGACTAGCTCTAGGTGTTGGGACAGGCACAGGTCACTCTATTTTCCCATCAGGAAGAAGAATTAAGCACAAGCTCAGCCTGCCCCCCAGAACCAGAAGAGGGCCTGAAGCAATCCTGCGCTTTTGCGGCCAGCTCCCAAAAAAGCGAGATGAAAAATGGAGCTCAGGGGCACTGCAATTCACAAACCTGCAGAGTTTTAAATGATACCTCTCGTCCACAAATATATTAAGGGAAGGCAACGAAGAGGCTTTGAAAGCAAGGCAGAATTGCAGGAAACAGATTTCAGGAGGTAGATTCGAATCGCCTTGAAAGCACATGAAAAGCGGCAAAACGTGGACAATGATGCCCTTGGCCAAAAAGGGCGTATGCGTTTTTTCCTGAATATATTCAGGAAGAAACGCATACGCCCTTTTTGGCCAACCAAGCAACCTGGAAAGGCCAATCAGCGCTCCAAAGAACTCTCGCTTCCCAGCGGGCAAAAGGGCCATGCGGAAAAAAGTGTCCAAACCAGAAATGCAGGACCGGCCATGGAGAAATGGGAGCCTTGCTACGCTGATGGGTGGGATGTAAATTGCCAACAGCCACTCTGGAGAAGTGTACGGTGTGTTCTGAAACATCTAAAAAACACAGCTTGGAGAGCATAGGGCACTTCCACTCATGGGCGTATAAATTGGGAAAACTAAAAATCAGCAAGACACAGGCACCCCAAAGTTTAGGGCTGCTCTGTTGACAAGAACCCCCACTTCATTACACCTTAAATATCCTAGGAAAGAGAAAAATGGATAAAGAAGTTGGGGTCCTCATGTACAATGGAATATCACTCAGCCATGAAATCCACGTCATAAGGCTAGGAGCAGCACGATGAGTGGATTTAGGTACGACGATTCTCAGTGAAATAAGTCACACAGAAAAAGACACTTATCATAAGATATCACTTCTAGAGGGAATGTAAAAACCGCTACACTTGAACTGAATTACAAAACAGAACAGAGTCACACGTTTAGGAAACACACTATGGCTGCTGAAAGGGAAAGGTGAGGTGGGGTGATGCATAAAACAAGGGTTTCAAATTAGCTCAGATACCGTTCCATAAACCCAATATGTAAGAGACAAGACCTATTCCTTTTTCAGTGAACTGGACTCAACACCCCCTATTCACCGCACAAGAATATATCTGACTAGTAAGAATCTTCAAACCTATGTATTGATATCTCTCTGTAAGTGAGTCAAGGGGGTGTAAAGCGGCATAAACACAGCCGAGAAAAGCAGCTAAACCCCATTATAAAAATAAATTACTTTTCAAAACCCGTGAAACAAAGACAGTGAAAGAGAGAGAAATTCTTACAAAATTCGTTCAGGGGCTGTGATGCAACCTGGATTGACCATATCTAGACCCACAGCTGATTGAGACATAAGGGTGGACACTCTTGGGGCTGAGAGGTTCGGTGAGGTTGGGTGAGCCAACGCAGACCCTTTCAAGTAATACTGCATGGTAACCATCCCATGGGTCCCAAATCTCCAGGTTCAAGGGCATCTTCCTACGTCGAAAACAGGCATGAGAAACCCAGAAGATGGTACACCGTGTGATCGGGAAAGGTTTCTAAAACGCACCTCATTTCTCATCTCCTTTGCTCGGGTTCGCCATTCCAGCCGATTTACTAGCCATCTCCCTCCTTGGAGAATCAGCACCTTTAACCTCCTGTTCCGTACAGGTTGCAATTTGTCCTGAGGATGAACGGGAAGAGGGGGAACCAATGAGAGACTAGCTCTAGGTGTTGGGACAGGCACAGGTCACTCTATTTTCCCATCAGGAAGAAGAATTAAGCACAAGCTCAGCCTGCCCCCCAGAACCAGAAGAGGGCCTGAAGCAATCCTGCGCTTTTGGGGCCAGCTCCCAAAAAAGCGAGATGAAAAATGGAGCTCAGGGGCACTGCAATTCACAAACCTGCAGAGTTTTAAATGATACCTCTCGTCCACAAATATATTAAGGGAAGGCAACGAAGAGGCTTTGAAAGCAAGGCAGAATTGCAGGAAACAGATTTCAGGAGGTAGATTCGAATCGCCTTGAAAGCACATGAAAAGCGGCAAAACGTGGACAATGATGCCCTTGGCCAAAAAGGGCGTACGCGTTTTTTCCTGAATATATTCAGGAAGAAACGCATACGCCCTTTTTGGCCAACCAAGCAACCTGGAAAGGCCAATCAGCGCTCCAAAGAACTCTCGCTTCCCAGCGGGCAAAAGGGCCATGCGGAAAAAAGTGTCCAAACCAGAAATGCAGGACCGGCCATGGAGAAATGGGAGCCTTGCTACGCTGATGGGTGGGATGTAAATTGCCAACAGCCACTCTGGAGAAGTGTACGGTGTGTTCTGAAACATCTAAAAAACACAGCTTGGAGAGCATAGGGCACTTCCACTCATGGGCGTATAAATTGGGAAAACTAAAAATCAGCAAGACACAGGCACCCCAAAGTTTAGGGCTGCTCTGTTGACAAGAACCCCCACTTCATTACACCTTAAATATCCTAGGAAAGAGAAAAATGGATAAAGAAGTTGTGGTCCTCATGTACAATGGAATATCACTCAGCCATGAAATCCACGTCATAAGGCTAGGAGCAGCACGATGAGTGGATTTAGGTACGACGATTCTAAGTGAAATAAGTCACACAGAAAAAGACACTTATCATAAGATATCACTTCTAGAGGGAATGTAAAAACCGCTACACTTGAACTGAATTACAAAACAGAACAGAGTCACACGTTTAGGAAACACACTATGGCTGCTGAACGGGAAAGGTGAGGTGGGGTGATGCATAAAACAAGGGTTTCAAATTAGCTCAGATACCGTTCCATAAACCCAATATGTAAGAGACAAGACCTATTCCTTTTTCAGTGAACTGGACTCAACACCCCCTATTCACCGCACAAGAATATATCTGACTAGTAAGAATCTTCAAACCTATGTATTGATATCTCTCTGTAAGTGAGTCAAGGGGGTGTAAAGCGGCATAAACACAGCCGTGAAAAGCAGCTAAACCCCATTATAAAAATAAATTACTTTTCAAAACCCGTGAAACAAAGACAGTGAAAGAGAGAGAAATTCTTACAAAATTCGTTCAGGGGCTGTGATGCAACCTGGATTGACCATATCTAGACCCACAGCTGATTGAGACATAAGGGTGGACACTCTTGGGGCTGAGAGGTTCGGTGAGGTTGGGTGAGCCAACGCAGACCCTTTCAAGTAATACTGCATGGTACCCATCCCATGGGTCCCAAATCTCCAGGTTCAAGGGCATCTTCCTACGTCGAAAACAGGCATGAGAAACCCAGAAGATGGTACACCGTGTGATCGGGAAAGGTTTCTAAAACGCACCTCATTTCTCATCTCCTTTGCTCGGGTTCGCCATTCCAGCCGATTTACTAGCCATCTCCCTCCTTGGAGAATCAGCACCTTTAACCTCCTGTTCCGTACAGGTTGCAATTTGTCCTGAGGATGAACGGGAAGAGGGAGAACCAATGAGAGACTAGCTCTAGGTGTTGGGACAGGCACAGGTCACTCTATTTTCCCATCAGGAAGAAGAATTAAGCACAAGCTCAGCCTGCCCCCCAGAACCAGAAGAGGGCCTGAAGCAATCCTGCGCTTTTGCGGCCAGCTCCCAAAAAAGCGAGATGAAAAATGGAGCTCAGGGGCACTGCAATTCACAAACCTGCAGAGTTTTAAATGATACCTCTCGTCCACAAATATATTAAGGGAAGGCAACGAAGAGGCTTTGAAAGCAAGGCAGAATTGCAGGAAACATATTTCAGGAGGTAGATACGAATCGCCTTGAAAGCACATGAAAAGCGGCAAAACGTGGACAATGATGCCCTTGGCCAAAAAGGGCGTATGCGTTTTTTCCTGAATATATTCAGGAAAAAACGCATACGCCCTTTTTGGCCAACCAAGCAACCTGGAAAGGCAAATCAGCGCTCCAAAGAAGTCTCGCTTCCCAGCGGGCAAAAGGGCCATGCGGAAAAAAGTGTCCAAACCAGAAGTGCAGGACCGGCCATGGAGAAATGGGAGCCTTGCTACGCTGATGGGTGGGATGTAAATTGCCAACAGCCACTCTGGAGAAGTGTACGGTGTGTTCTGAAACATCTAAAACACACAGCTTGGAGAGCATAGGGCACTTCCACTCATGGGCGTATAAATTGGGAAAACTAAAAATCAGCAAGACACAGGCACCCCAAAGTTTAGGGCTGCTCTGTTGACAAGAACCCCCACTTCATTACACCTTAAATATCCTAGGAAAGAGAAAAATGGATAAAGAAGTTGTGGTCCTCATGTACAATGGAATATCACTCAGCCATGAAATCCACGTCATAAGGCTAGGAGCAGCACGATGAGTGGATTTAGGTACGACGATTCTAAGTGAAATAAGTCACACAGAAAAAGACACTTATCATAAGATATCACTTCTAGAGGGAATGTAAAAACCGCTACACTTGAACTGAATTACAAAACAGAACAGAGTCACACGTTTAGGAAACACACTATGGCTGCTGAACGGGAAAGGTGAGGTGGGGTGATGCATAAAACAAGGGTTTCAAATTAGCTCAGATACCGTTCCATAAACCCAATATGTAAGAGACAAGACCTATTCCTTTTTCAGTGAACTGGACTCAACACCCCCTATTCACCGCACAAGAATATATCTGACTAGTAAGAATCTTCAAACCTATGTATTGATATCTCTCTGTAAGTGAGTCAAGGGGGTGTAAAGCGGCATAAACACAGCCGTGAAAAGCAGCTAAACCCCATTATAAAAATAAATTACTTTTCAAAACCCGTGAAACAAAGACAGTGAAAGAGAGAGAAATTCTTACAAAATTCGTTCAGGGGCTGTGATGCAACCTGGATTGACCATATCTAGACCCACAGCTGATTGAGACATAAGGGTGGACACTCTTGGGGCTGAGAGGTTCGGTGAGGTTGGGTGAGCCCACGCAGACCCTTTCAAGTAATACTGCATGGTACCCATCCCATGGGTCCCAAATCTCCAGGTTCAAGGGCATCTTCCTACGTCGAAAACAGGCATGAGAAACCCAGAAGATGGTATACCGTGTGATCGGGAAAGGTTTCTAAAACGCACCTCATTTCTCATCTCCTTTGCTCGAGTTCGCCATTCCAGCCGATTTACTAGCCATCTCCCTCCTTGGAGAATCAGCACCTTTAACCTCCTGTTCCGTACAGGTTGCAATTTGTCCTGAGGATGAACGGGAAGAAGGGGAACCAATGAGAGACTAGCTCTAGGTGTTGGGACAGGCACAGGTCACTCTATTTTCCCATCAGGAAGAAGAATTAAGCACAAGCTCAGCCTGCCCCCCAGAACCAGAAGAGGGCCTGAAGCAATCCTGCGCTTTTGCGGCCAGCTCCCAATAAAGCGAGTTGAAAAATGGAGCTCAGGGGCACTGCAATTCACAAACCTGCAGAGTTTTAAATGATAACTCTCGTCCACAAATATATTAAGGGAAGGCAACGAAGAGGCTTTGAAAGCAAGGCAGAATTGCAGGAAACAGATTTCAGGAGGTAGATTCGAATCGCCTTGAAAGCACATGAAAAGCGGCAAAACGTGGACAATGATGCCCTTGGCCAAAAAGGGCGTATGCGTTTTTTCCTGAATATATTCAGGAAGAAACGCATACGCCCTTTTTGGCCAACCAAGCAACCTGGAAAGGCAAATCAGCGCTCCAAAGAACTCTCGCTTCCCAGCGGGCAAAAGGGCCATGCGGAAAAAAGTGTCCAAACCAGAAATGCAGGACCGGCCATGGAGAAATGGGAGCCTTGCTACGCTGATGGGTGGGATGTAAATTGCCAACAGCCACTCTGGAGAAGTGTACGGTGTGTTCTGAAACATCTAAAAAACACAGCTTGGAGAGCATAGGGCACTTCCACTCATGGGCGTATAAATTGGGAAAACTAAAAATCAGCAAGACACAGGCACCCCAAAGTTTAGGGCTGCTCTGTTGACAAGAACCCCCACTTCATTACACCTTAAATATCCTAGGAAAGAGAAAAATGGATAAAGAAGTTGTGGTCCTCATGTACAATGGAATATCACTCAGCCATGAAATCCACGTCATAAGGCTAGGAGCAGCACGATGAGTGGATTTAGGTACGACGATTCTAAGTGAAATAAGTCACACAGAAAAAGACACTTATCATAAGATATCACTTCTAGAGGGAATGTAAAAACCGCTACACTTGAACTGAATTACAAAACAGAACAGAGTCACACGTTTAGGAAACACACTATGGCTGCTGAACGGGAAAGGTGAGGTGGGGTGATGCATAAAACAAGGGTTTCAAATTAGCTCAGATACCGTGCCATAAACCCAATATGTAAGAGACAAGACCTATTCCTTTTTCAGTGAACTGGACTCAACACCCCCTATTCACCGCACAAGAATATATCTGACTAGTAAGAATCTTCAAACCTATGTATTGATATCTCTCTGTAAGTGAGTCAAGGGGGTGTAAAGCGGCATAAACACAGCCGTGAAAAGCAGCTACACCCCATTATAAAAATAAATTACTTTTCAAAACCCGTGAAACAAAGACAGTGAAAGAGAGAGAAATTCTTACAAAATTCGTTCAGGGGCTGTGATGCAACCTGGATTGACCATATCTAGACCCACAGCTGATTGAGACATAAGGGTGGACACTCTTGGGGCTGAGAGGTTCGGTGAGGTTGGGTGAGCCAACGCAGACCCTTTCAAGTAATACTGCATGGTACCCATCCCATGGGTCCCAAATCTCCAGGTTCAAGGGCATCTTCCTACGTCGAAAACAGGCATGAGAAACCCAGAAGATGGTACACCGTGTGATCGGGAAAGGTTTCTAAAACGCACCTCATTTCTCATCTCCTTTGCTCGGGTTCGCCATTCCAGCCGATTTACTAGCCATCTCCCTCCTTGGAGAATCAGCACCTTTAACCTCCTGTTCCGTACAGGTTGCAATTTGTCCTGAGGATGAACGGGAAGAGGGAGAACCAATGAGAGACTAGCTCTAGGTGTTGGGACAGGCACAGGTCACTCTATTTTCCCATCAGGAAGAAGAATTAAGCACAAGCTCAGCCTGCCCCCCAGAACCAGAAGAGGGCCTGAAGCAATCCTGCGCTTTTGCGGCCAGCTCCCAAAAAAGCGAGATGAAAAATGGAGCTCAGGGGCACTGCAATTCACAAACCTGCAGAGTTTTAAATGATACCTCTCGTCCACAAATATATTAAGGGAAGGCAACGAAGAGGCTTTGAAAGCAAGGCAGAATTGCAGGAAACAGATTTCAGGAGGTAGATTCGAATCGCCTTGAAAGCACATGAAAAGCGGCAAAACGTGGACAATGATGCCCTTGGCCAAAAAGGGCGTATGCGTTTTTTCCTGAATATATTCAGGAAAAAACGCATACGCCCTTTTTGGCCAACCAAGCAACCTGGAAAGGCAAATCAGCGCTCCAAAGAAGTCTCGCTTCCCAGCGGGCAAAAGGGCCATGCGGAAAAAAGTGTCCAAACCAGAAGTGCAGGACCGGCCATGGAGAAATGGGAGCCTTGCTACGCTGATGGGTGGGATGTAAATTGCCAACAGCCACTCTGGAGAAGTGTACGGTGTCTTCTGAAACATCTAAAAAACACAGCTTGGAGAGCATAGGGCACTTCCACTCATGGGCGTATAAATTGGGAAAACTACAAATCAGCAAGACACAGGCACCCCAAAGTTTAGGGCTGCTCTGTTGACAAGAACCCCCACTTCATTACACCTTAAATATCCTAGGAAAGAGAAAAATGGATAAAGAAGTTGTGGTCCTCATGTACAATGGAATATCACTCAGCCATGAAATCCACGTCATAAGGCTAGGAGGAGCACGATGAGTGGATTTAGGTACGACGATTCTAAGTGAAATAAGTCACACAGAAAAAGACACTTATCATAAGATATCACTTCTAGAGGGAATGTAAAAACCGCTACACTTGAACTGAATTACAAAACAGAACAGAGTCACACGTTTAGGAAACACACTATGGCTGCTGAACGGGAAAGGTGAGGTGGGGTGATGCATAAAACAAGGGTTTCAAATTAGCTCAGATACCGTTCCATAAACCCAATATGTAAGAGACAAGACCTATTCCTTTTTCAGTGAACTGGACTCAACACCCCCTATTCACCGCACAAGAATATATCTGACTAGTAAGAATCTTCAAACCTATGTATTGATATCTCTCTGTAAGTGAGTCAAGGGGGTGTAAAGCAGCATAAACACAGCCGTGAAAAGCAGCTAAACCCCATTATAAAAATAAATTACTTTTCAAAACCCGTGAAACAAAGACAGTGAAAGAGAGAGAAATTCTTACAAAATTCGTTCAGGGGCTGTGATGCAACCTGGATTGACCATATCTAGACCCACAGCTGATTGAGACATAAGGGTGGACACTCTTGGGGCTGAGAGGTTCGGTGAGGTTGGGTGAGCCAACGCAGACCCTTTCAAGTAATACTGCATGGTACCCATCCCATGGGTCCCAAATCTCCAGGTTCAAGGGCATCTTCCTACGTCGAAAACAGGCATGAGAAACCCAGAAGATGGTACACCGTGTGATCGGGAAAGGTTTCTAAAACGCACCTCATTTCTCATCTCCTTTGCTCGGGTTCGCCATTCCAGCCGATTTACTAGCCATCTCCCTCCTTGGAGAATCAGCACCTTTAACCTCCTGTTCCGTACAGGTTGCAATTTGTCCTGAGGATGAACGGGAAGAGGGGGAACCAATGAGAGACTAGCTCTAGGTGTTGGGACAGGCACAGGTCACTCTATTTTCCCATCAGGAAGAAGAATTAAGCACAAGCTCAGCCTGCCCCCCAGAACCAGAAGAGGGCCTGAAGCAATCCTGCGCTTTTGCGGCCAGCTCCCAAAAAAGCGAGATGAAAAATGGAGCTCAGAGGCACTGCAATTCACAAACCTGCAGAGTTTTAAATGATACCTCTCGTCCACAAATATATTAAGGGAAGGCAACGAAGAGGCTTTGAAAGCAAGGCAGAATTGCAGGAAACAGATTTCAGGAGGTAGATTCGAATCGCCTTGAAAGCACATGAAAAGCGGCAAAACGTGGACAATGATGCCCTTGGCCAAAAAGGGCGTATGCGTTTTTTCCTGAATATATTCAGGAAAAAACGCATACGCCCTTTTTGGCCAACCAAGCAACCTGGAAAAGCAAATCAGCGCTCCAAAGAACTCTCGCTTCCCAGCGGGCAAAAGGGCCATGCGGAAAAAAGTGTCCAAACCAGAAGTGCAGGACCGGCCATGGAGAAATGGGAGCCTTGCTACGCTGATGGGTTGGATGTAAATTGCCAACAGCCACTCTGGAGAAGTGTACGGTGTGTTCTGAAACATCTAAAAAACACAGCTTGGAGAGCATAGGGCACTTCCACTCATGGGCGTATAAATTGGGAAAACTAAAAATCAGCAAGACACAGGCACTCCAAAGTTTAGGGCTGCTCTGTTGACAAGAACCCCCACTTCATTACACCTTAAATATCCTAGGAAAGAGAAAAATGGATAAAGAAGTTGTGGTCCTCATGTACAATGGAATATCACTCAGCCATGAAATCCACGTCATAAGGCTAGGAGCAGCACGATGAGTGGATTTAGGTACGACGATTCTAAGTGAAATAAGTCACACAGAAAAAGACACTTATCATAAGATATCACTTCTAGAGGGAATGTAAAAACCGCTACACTTGAACTGAATTACAAAACAGAACAGAGTCACACGTTTAGGAAACACACTATGGCTGCTGAACGGGAAAGGTGAGGTGGGGTGATGCATAAAACAAGGGTTTCAAATTAGCTCAGATACCGTTCCATAAACCCAATATGTAATAGACAAGACCTATTCCTTGCTCAGTGAACTGGACTCAACACCCCCTATTCACCGCACAAGAATATATCTGACTAGTAAGAATCTTCAAACCTATGTATTGATATCTCTCTGTAAGTGAGTCAAGGGGGTGTAAAGCGGCATAAACACAGCCGTGAAAAGCAGCTAAACCCCATTATAAAAATAAATTACTTTTCAAAACCCGTGAAACAAAGACAGTGAAAGAGAGAGAAATTCTTCCAAAATTCGTTCAGGGGCTGTGATGCAACCTGGATTGACCATATCTAGACCCACAGCTGATTGAGACATAAGGGTGGACACTCTTGGGGCTGAGAGGTTCGGTGAGGTTGGGTGAGCCAACGCAGACCCTTTCAAGTAATACTGCATGGTACCCATCCCATGGGTCCCAATCTCCAGGTTCAAGGGCATCTTCCTACGTCGAAAACAGGCATGAGAAACCCAGAAGATGGTACACCGTGTGATCGGGAAAGGTTTCTAAAACGCACCTCATTTCTCATCTCCTTTGCTCGAGTTCGCCATTCCAGCCAATTTACTAGCCATCTCCCTCCTTGGAGAATCAGCACCTTTAACCTCCTGTTCCGTACAGGTTGCAATTTGTCCTGAGGATGAACGGGAAGAAGGGGAACCAATGAGAGACTAGCTCTAGGTGTTGGGACAGGCACAGGTCACTCTATTTTCCCATCAGGAAGAAGAATTAAGCACAAGCTCAGCCTGCCCCCCAGAACCAGAAGAGGGCCTGAAGCAATCCTGCGCTTTTGCGGCCAGCTCGCAATAAAGCGAGTTGAAAAATGGAGCTCAGGGGCACTGCAATTCACAAACCTGCAGAGTTTTAAATGATAACTCTCGTCCACAAATATATTAAGGGAAGGCAATGAAGAGGCTTTGAAAGCAAGGCAGAATTGCAGGAAACAGATTTCAGGAGGTAGATTCGAATCGCCTTGAAAGCACATGAAAAGCGGCAAAACGTGGACAATGATGCCCTTGGCCAAAAAGGGCGTATGCGTTTTTTCCTGAATATATTCAGGAAAAAACGCATACGCCCTTTTTGGCCAACCAAGCAACCTGGAAAGGCAAATCAGCGCTCCAAAGAAGTCTCGCTTCCCAGCGGGCAAAAGGGCCATGCGGAAAAAAGTGTCCAAACCAGAAGTGCAGGACCGGCCATGGAGAAATGGGAGCCTTGCTACGCTGATGGGTGGGATGTAAATTGCCAACAGCCACTCTGGAGAAGTGTACGGTGTGTTCTGAAACATCTAAAAAACACAGCTTGGAGAGCATAGGGCACTTCCACTCATGGGCGTATAAATTGGGAAAACTAAAAATCAGCAAGACACAGGCACCCCAAAGTTTAGGGCTGCTCTGTTGACAAGAACCCCCACTTCATTACACCTTAAATATCCTAGGAAAGAGAAAAATGGATAAAGAAGTTGTGGTCCTCATGTACAATGGAATATCACTCAGCCATGAAATCCACGTCATAAGGCTAGGAGCAGCACGATGAGTGGATTTAGGTACGACGATTCTAAGTGAAATAAGTCACACAGAAAAAGACACTTATCATAAGATATCACTTCTAGAGGGAATGTAAAAACCGCTACACTTGAACTGAATTGCAAAACAGAACAGAGTCAGACGTTTAGAAAACACACTATGGCTGCTGAACGGGAAAGGTGAGGTGGGGTGATGCATAAAACAAGGGTTTCAAATTAGCTCAGATACCGTGCCATAAACCCAATATGTAAGAGACAAGACCTATTCCTTTTTCAGTGAACTGGACTCAACACCCCCTATTCACCGCACAAGAATATATCTGACTAGTAAGAATGTTCAAACCTATGTATTGATATCTCTCTGTAAGTGAGTCAAGGGGGTGTAAAGCGGCATAAACACAGCCGTGAAAAGCAGCTAAACCCCATTATAAAAATAAATTACTTTTCAAAACCCGTGAAACAAAGACAGTGAAAGAGAGAGAAATTCTTACAAAATTCGTTCAGGGGCTGTGATGCAACCTGGATTGACCATATCTAGACCCACAGCTGATTGAGACATAAGGGTGGACACTCTTGGGGCTGAGAGGTTCGGTGAGGTTGGGTGAGCCAACGCAGACCCTTTCAAGTAATACTGCATGGTACCCATCCCATGGGTCCCAAATCTCCAGGTTCAAGGGCATCTTCCTACGTCGAAAACAGGCATGAGAAACCCAGAAGATGGTACACCGTGTGATCGGGAAAGGTTTCTAAAACGCACCTCATTTCTCATCTCCTTGGCTCGGGTTCGCCATTCCAGCCGATTTACTAGCCATCTCCCTCCTTGGAGAATCAGCACCTTTAACCTCCTGTTCCGTACAGGTTGCAATTTGTCCTGAGGATGAACGGGAAGAGGGGGAACCAATGAGAGACTAGCTCTAGGTGTTGGGACAGGCACAGGTCACTCTATTTTCCCATCAGGAAGAAGAATTAAGCACAAGCTCAGCCTGCCCCCCAGAACCAGAAGAGGGCCTGAAGCAATCCTGCGCTTTTGCGGCCAGCTCCCAAAAAAGCGAGATGAAAAATGGAGCTCAGGGGCACTGCAATTCACAACCCTGCAGAGTTTTAAATGATACCTCTCGTCCACAAATATATTAAGGGAAGGCAACGAAGAGGCTTTGAAAGCAAGGCAGAATTGCAGGAAACAGATTTCAGGAGGTAGATTCGAATCGCCTTGAAAGCACATGAAAAGCGGCAAAACGTGGACAATGATGCCCTTGGCCAAAAAGGGCGTATGCGTTTTTTCCTGAATATATTCAGGAAAAAACGCATACGCCCTTTTTGGCCAACCAAGCAACCTGGAAAGTCAAATCAGCGCTCCAAAGAAGTCTCGCTTCCCAGCGGGCAAAAGGGCCATGCGGAAAAAAGTGTCCAAACCAGAAGTGCAGGACCGGCCATGGAGAAATGGGAGCCTTGCTACGCTGATGGGTGGGATGTAAATTGCCAACAGCCACTCTGGAGAAGTGTACGGTGTGTTCTGAAACATCTAAAAAACACAGCTTGGAGAGCATAGGGCACTTCCACTCATGGGCGTATAAATTGGGAAAACTAAAAATCAGCAAGACACAGGCACCCCAAAGTTTAGGGCTGCTCTGTTGACAAGAACCCCCACTTCATTACACCTTAAATATCCTAGGAAAGAGAAAAATGGATAAAGAAGTTGTGGTCCTCATGTACAATGGAATATCACTCAGCCAAGAAATCCACGTCATAAGGCTAGTAGCAGCACGATGAGTGGATTTAGGTACGACGATTCTAAGTGAAATAAGTCACACAGAAAAAGACACTTATCATAAGATATCACTTATAGAGGGAATGTAAAAACCGCTACACTTGAACTGAATTGCAAAACAGAACAGAGTCAGACGTTTAGAAAACACACTATGGCTGCTGAACGGGAAAGGTGAGGTGGGGTGATGCATAAAACAAGGGTTTCAAATTAGCTCAGATACCGTGCCATAAACCCAATATGTAAGAGACAAGACCTATTCCTTTTTCAGTGAACTGGACTCAACACCCCCTATTCACCGCACAAGAATATATCTGACTAGTAAGAATGTTCAAACCTATGTATTGATATCTCTCTGTAAGTGAGTCAAGGGGGTGTAAAGCGGCATAAACACAGCCGTGAAAAGCAGCTAAACCCCATTATAAAAATAAATTACTTTTCAAAACCCGTGAAACAAAGACAGTGAAAGAGAGTGAAATTCTTACAAAATTCGTTCAGGGGCTGTGATGCAACCTGGATTGACCATATCTAGACCCACAGCTGATTGAGACATAAGGGTGGACACTCTTGGGGCTGAGAGGTTCGGTGAGGTTGGGTGAGCCAACGCAGACCCTTTCAAATAATACTGCATGGTACCCATCCCATGGGTCCCAAATCTCCAGGTTCAAGGGCATCTTCCTACGTCGAAAACAGACATGAGAAACCCAGAAGATGGTACACCGTGTGATCGGGAAAGGTTTCTAAAACGCACCTCATTTCTCATCTCCTTTGCTCGGGTTCGCCATTCCAGCCTATTTAATAGCCATCTCCCTCCTTGGAGAATCAGCACCTTTAACCTCCTGTTCCGTACAGGTTGCAATTTGTCCTGAGGATGAACGGGAAGAGGGGGAACCAATGAGAGACTAGCTCTAGGTGTTGGGACAGGCACAGGTCACTCTATTTTCCCATCAGGAGGAAGAATTAAGCACAAGCTCAGCCTGCCCCCCAGAACCAGAAGAGGGCCTGAAGCAATCCTGCGCTTTTGCGGCCAGCTCCCAAAAAGGCGAGTTGAACAATGGAGCTCAGGGGCACTGCAATTCACAAACCTGCAGAGTTTTAAATGATACCTCTCGTCCACAAATATATTAAGGGAAGGGAACGAAGAGGCTTTGAAAGCAAGGCAGAATTGCAGGAAACAGATTTCAGGAGGTAGATTCGAATCGCCTTGAAAGCACATGAAAAGCGGCAAAACGTGGACAATGATGCCCTTGGCCAAAAAGGGCGTATGCGTTTTTTCCTGAATATATTCAGGAAAAAACGCATACGCCCTTTTTGGCCAACCAAGCAACCTGGAAAGGCAAATCAGCGCTCCAAAGAAGTCTCGCTTCCCAGCGGGCAAAAGGGCCATGCGGAAAAAAGTGTCCAAACCAGAAGTGCAGGACCGGCCATAGAGAAATGGGAGCCTTGCTACGCTGATGGGTGGGATGTAAATTGCCAACAGCCACTCTGGAGAAGTGTACGGTGTGTTCTGAAACATCTAAAAAACACAGCTTGGAGAGCATAGGGCAGTTCCACTCATGGGCGTATAAAATGGGAAAACTAAAAATCAGCAAGACACAGGCACCCCAAAGTTTAGGGCTGCTCTGTTGACAAGAACCCCCACTTCATTACACCTTAAATATCCTAGGAAAGAGAAAAATGGATAAAGAAGTTGTGGTCCTCATGTACAATGGAATATCACTCAGCCATGAAATCCACGTCATAAGGCTAGTAGCAGCACGATGAGTGGATTTAGGTACGACGATTCTAAGTGAAATAAGTCACACAGAAAAAGACACTTATCATAAGATATCACTTATAGAGGGAATGTAAAAACCGCTACACTTGAACTGAATTGCAAAACAGAACAGAGTCAGACGTTTAGAAAACACACTATGGCTGCTGAACGGGAAAGGTGAGGTGGGGTGATGCATAAAACAAGGGTTTCAAATTAGCTCAGATACCGTGCCATAAACCCAATATGTAAGAGACAAGACCTATTCCTTTTTCAGTGAACTGGACTCAACACCCCCTATTCACCGCACAAGAATATATCTGACTAGTAAGAATGTTCAAACCTATGTATTGATATCTCTCTGTAAGTGAGTCAAGGGGGTGTAAAGCGGCATAAACACAGCCGTGAAAAGCAGCTAAACCCCATTATAAAAATAAATTACTTTTCAAAACCCGTGAAACAAAGACAGTGAAAGAGAGAGAAATTCTTACAAAATTCGTTCAGGGGCTGTGATGCAACCTGGATTGACCATATCTAGACCCACAGCTGATTGAGACATAAGGGTGGACACTCTTGGGGCTGAGAGGTTCGGTGAGGTTGGGTGAGCCAACGCAGACCCTTTCAAGTAATACTGCATGGTACCCATCCCATGGGTCCCAAATCTCCAGGTTCAAGGGCATCTTCCTACGTCGAAAACAGGCATGAGAAACCCAGAAGATGGTACACCGTGTGATCGGGAAAGGTTTCTAAAACGCACCTCATTTCTCATCTCCTTGGCTCGGGTTCGCCATTCCAGCCGATTTACTAGCCATCTCCCTCCTTGGAGAATCAGCACCTTTAACCTCCTGTTCCGTACAGGTTGCAATTTGTCCTGAGGATGAACGGGAAGAGGGGGAACCAATGAGAGACTAGCTCTAGGTGTTGGGACAGGCACAGGTCACTCTATTTTCCCATCAGGAAGAAGAATTAAGCACAAGCTCAGCCTGCCCCCCAGAACCAGAAGAGGGCCTGAAGCAATCCTGCGCTTTTGCGGCCAGCTCCGAAAAAAGCGAGATGAAAAATGGAGCTCAGGGGCACTGCAATTCACAACCCTGCAGAGTTTTAAATGATACCTCTCGTCCACAAATATATTAAGGGAAGGCAACGAAGAGGCTTTGAAAGCAAGGCAGAATTGCAGGAAACAGATTTCAGGAGGTAGATTCGAATCGCCTTGAAAGCACATGAAAAGCGGCAAAACGTGGACAATGATGCCCTTGGCCAAAAAGGGCGTATGAGTTTTTTCCTGAATATATTCAGGAAAAAACGCATACGCCCTTTTTGGCCAACCAAGCAACCTGGAAAGTCAAATCAGCGCTCCAAAGAAGTCTCGCTTCCCAGCGGGCAAAAGGGCCATGCGGAAAAAAGTGTCCAAACCAGAAGTGCAGGACCGGCCATGGAGAAATGGGAGCCTTGCTACGCTGATGGGTGGGATGTAAATTGCCAACAGCCACTCTGGAGAAGTGTACGGTGTGTTCTGAAACATCTAAAAAACACAGCTTGGAGAGCATAGGGCACTTCCACTCATGGGCGTATAAATTGGGAAAACTAAAAATCAGCAAGACACAGGCACCCCAAAGTTTAGGGCTGCTCTGTTGACAAGAACCCCCACTTCATTACACCTTAAATATCCTAGGAAAGAGAAAAATGGATAAAGAAGTTGTGGTCCTCATGTACAATGGAATATCACTCAGCCATGAAATCCACGTCATAAGGCTAGTAGCAGCACGATGAGTGGATTTAGGTACGACGATTCTAAGTGAAATAAGTCACACAGAAAAAGACACTTATCATAAGATATCACTTATAGAGGGAATGTAAAAACCGCTACACTTGAACTGAATTGCAAAACAGAACAGAGTCAGACGTTTAGAAAACACACTATGGCTGCTGAACGGGAAAGGTGAGGTGGGGTGATGCATAAAACAAGGGTTTCAAATTAGCTCAGATACCGTGCCATAAACCCAATATGTAAGAGACAAGACCTATTCCTTTTTCAGTGAACTGGACTCAACACCCCCTATTCACCGCACAAGAATATATCTGACTAGTAAGAATGTTCAAACCTATGTATTGATATCTCTCTGTAAGTGAGTCAAGGGGGTGTAAAGCGGCATAAACACAGCCGTGAAAAGCAGCTAAACCCCATTATAAAAATAAATTACTTTTCAAAACCCGTGAAACAAAGACAGTGAAAGAGAGAGAAATTCTTACAAAATTCGTTCAGGGGCTGTGATGCAACCTGGATTGACCATATCTAGACCCACAGCTGATTGAGACATAAGGGTGGACACTCTTGGGGCTGAGAGGTTCGGTGAGGTTGGGTGAGCCAACGCAGACCCTTTCAAGTAATACTGCATGGTACCCATCCCATGGGTCCCAAATCTCCAGGTTCAAGGACATCTTCCTACGTCGAAAACAGGCATGAGAAACCCAGAAGATGGTACACCGTGTGATCGGGAAAGGTTTCTAAAACGCACCTCATTTCTCATCTCCTTGGCTCGGGTTCGCCATTCCAGCCGATTTACTAGCCATCTCCCTCCTTGGAGAATCAGCACCTTTAACCTCCTGTTCCGTACAGGTTGCAATTTGTCCTGAGGATGAACGGGAAGAGGGGGAACCAATGAGAGACTAGCTCTAGGTGTTGGGACAGGCACAGGTCACTCTATTTTCCCATCAGGAAGAAGAATTAAGCACAAGCTCAGCCTGCCCCCCAGAACCAGAAGAGGGCCTGAAGCAATCCTGCGCTTTTGCGGCCAGCTCCCAAAAAAGCGAGATGAAAAATGGAGCTCAGGGGCACTGCAATTCACAACCCTGCAGAGTTTTAAATGATACCTCTCGTCCACAAATATATTAAGGGAAGGCAACGAAGAGGCTTTGAAAGCAAGGCAGAATTGCAGGAAACAGATTTCAGGAAGTAGATTCGAATCGCCTTGAAAGCACATGAAAAGCGGCAAAACGTGGACAATGATGCCCTTGGCCAAAAAGGGCGTATGCGTTTTTTCCTGAATATATTCAGGAAAAAACGCATACGCCCTTTTTGGCCAACCAAGCAACCTGGAAAGTCAAATCAGCGCTCCAAAGAAGTCTCGCTTCCCAGCGGGCAAAAGGGCCATGCGGAAAAAAGTGTCCAAACCAGAAGTGCAGGACCGGCCATGGAGAAATGGGAGCCTTGCTACGCTGATGGGTGGGATGTAAATTGCCAACAGCCACTCTGGAGAAGTGTACGGTGTGTTCTGAAACATCTAAAAAACACAGCTTGGAGAGCATAGGGCACTTCCACTCATGGGCGTATAAATTGGGAAAACTAAAAATCAGCAAGACACAGGCACCCCAAAGTTTAGGGCTGCTCTGTTGACAAGAACCCCCACTTCATTACACCTTAAATATCCTAGGAAAGAGAAAAATGGATAAAGAAGTTGTGGTCCTCATGTACAATGGAATATCACTCAGCCAAGAAATCAACGTCATAAGGCTAGTAGCAGCACGATGAGTGGATTTAGGTACGACGATTCTAAGTGAAATAAGTCACACAGAAAAAGACACTTATCATAAGATATCACTTATAGAGGGAATGTAAAAACCGCTACACTTGAACTGAATTGCAAAACAGAACAGAGTCAGACGTTTAGAAAACACACTATGGCTGCTGAACGGGAAAGGTGAGGTGGGGTGATGCATAAAACAAGGGTTTCAAATTAGCTCAGATACCGTGCCATAAACCCAATATGTAAGAGACAAGACCTATTCCTTTTTCAGTGAACTGGACTCAACACCCCCTATTCACCGCACAAGAATATATCTGACTAGTAAGAATGTTCAAACCTATGTATTGATATCTCTCTGTAAGTGAGTCAAGGGGGTGTAAAGCGGCATAAACACAGCCGTGAAAAGCAGCTAAACCCCATTATAAAAATAAATTACTTTTCAAAACCCGTGAAACAAAGACAGTGAAAGAGAGTGAAATTCTTACAAAATTCGTTCAGGGGCTGTGATGCAACCTGGATTGACCATATCTAGACCCACAGCTGATTGAGACATAAGGGTGGACACTCTTGGGGCTGAGAGGTTCGGTGAGGTTGGGTGAGCCAACGCAGACCCTTTCAAATAATACTGCATGGTACCCATCCCATGGGTCCCAAATCTCCAGGTTCAAGGGCATCTTCCTACGTCGAAAACAGGCATGAGAAACCCAGAAGATGGTACACCGTGTGATCGGGAAAGGTTTCTAAAACGCACCTCATTTCTCATCTCCTTTGCTCGGGTTCGCCATTCCAGCCTATTTAATAGCCATCTCCCTCCTTGGAGAATCAGCACCTTTAACCTCCTGTTCCGTACAGGTTGCAATTTGTCCTGAGGATGAACGGGAAGAGGGGGAACCAATGAGAGACTAGCTCTAGGTGTTGGGACAGGCACAGGTCACTCTATTTTCCCATCAGGAGGAAGAATTAAGCACAAGCTCAGCCTGCCCCCCAGAACCAGAAGAGGGCCTGAAGCAATCCTGCGCTTTTGCGGCCAGCTCCCAAAAAGGCGAGTTGAACAATGGAGCTCAGGGGCACTGCAATTCACAAACCTGCAGAGTTTTAAATGATACCTCTCGTCCACAAATATATTAAGGGAAGGGAACGAAGAGGCTTTGAAAGCAAGGCAGAATTGCAGGAAACAGATTTCAGGAGGTAGATTCGAATCGCCTTGAAAGCACATGAAAAGCGGCAAAACGTGGACAATGATGCCCTTGGCCAAAAAGGGCGTATGCGTTTTTTCCTGAATATATTCAGGAAAAAACGCATACGCCCTTTTTGGCCAACCAAGCAACCTGGAAAGGCAAATCAGCGCTCCAAAGAACTCTCGCTTCCCAGCGGGCAAAAGGGCCATGCGGAAAAAAGTGTCCAAACCAGAAATGCAGGACCGGCCATGGAGAAATGGGAGCCTTGCTACGCTGATGGGTGGGATGTAAATTGCCAACAGCCACTCTGGAGAAGTGTACGGTGTGTTCTGAAACATCTAAAAAATACAGCTTGGAGAGCATAGGGCACTTCCACTCATGGGCGTATAAATTGGGAAAACTAAAAATCAGCAAGACACAGGCACCCCAAAGTTTATGGCTGCTCTGTTGACAAGAACCCCCACTTCATTACACCTTAAATATCCTAGGAAAGAGAAAAATGGATAAAGAAGTTGTGGTCCTCATGTACAATGGAATATCACTCAGCCATGAAATCCACGTCATAAGGCTAGTAGCAGCACGATGAGTGGATTTAGGTACGACGATTCTAAGTGAAATAAGTCACACAGAAAAAGACACTTATCATAAGATATCACTTCTAGAGGGAATGTAAAAACCGCTACACTTGAACTGAATTGCAAAACAGAACAGAGTCAGACGTTTAGAAAACACACTATGGCTGCTGAACGGGAAAGGTGAGGTGGGGTGATGCATAAAAGAAGGGTTTCAAATTAGCTCAGATACCGTTCCATAAACCCAATATGTAAGAGACAAGACCTATTCCTTTTTCAGTGAACTGGACTCAACACCCCCTATTCACCGCACAAGAATATATCTGACTAGTAAGAATCTTCAAACCTATGTATTGATATCTCTCTGTAAGTGAGTCAAGGGGGTGTAAAGCGGCATAAACACAGCCGTGAAAAGCAGCTAAACCCCATTATAAAAATAAATTACTTTTCAAAACCCGTGAAACAAAGACAGTGAAAGAGAGAGAAATTCTTACAAAATTCGTTCAGGGGCTGTGATGCAACCTGGATTGACCATATCTAGACCCACAGCTGATTGAGACATAAGGGTGGACACTCTTGGGGCTGAGAGGTTCGGTGAGGTTGGGTGAGCCAACGCAGACCCTTTCAAGTAATACTGCATGGTACCCATCCCATGGGTCCCAATCTCCAGGTTCAAGGGCATCTTCCTACGTCGAAAACAGGCATGAGAAACCCAGAAGATGGTACACCGTGTGATCGGGAAAGGTTTCTAAAAGGCACCTCATTTCTCATCTCCTTTGCTCGGGTTCGCCATTCCAGCCGATTTACTAGCCATCTCCCTCCTTGGAGAATCAGCACCTTTAACCTCCTGTTCCGTACAGGTTGCAATTTGTCCTGAGGATGAACGGGAAGAGGGGGAACCAATGAGAGACTAGCTCTAGGTGTTGGGACAGGCACAGGTCACTCTATTTTCCCATCAGGAAGAGGAATTAAGCACAAGCTCAGCCTGCCCCCCAGAACCAGAAGAGGGCCTGAAGCAATCCTGCGCTTTTGCGGCCAGCTCCCAATAAAGCGAGTTGAAAAATGGAGCTCAGGGGCACTGCAATTCACAAACCTGCAGAGTTTTAAATGATAACTCTCGTCCACAAATATATTAAGGGAAGGCAATGAAGAGGCTTTGAAAGCAAGGCAGAATTGCAGGAAACAGATTTCAGGAGGTAGATTCGAATCGCCTTGAAAGCACATGAAAAGCGGCAAAACGTGGACAATGATGCCCTTGGCCAAAAAGGGCGTATGCGTTTTTTCCTGAATATATTCAGGAAAAAACGCATACGCCCTTTTTGGCCAACCAAGCAACCTGGAAAGGCAAATCAGCGCTCCAAAGAACTCTCGCTTCCCAGCGGGCAAAAGGGCCATGCGGAAAAAAGTGTCCAAACCAGAAGTGCAGGACCGGCCATGGAGAAATGGGAGCCTTGCTACGCTGATGGGTGGGATGTAAATTGCCAACAGCCACTCTGGAGAAGTGTACGGTGTGTTCTGAAACATCTAAAAAACACAGCTTGGAGAGCATAGGGCACTTCCACTCATGGGCGTATAAATTGGGAAATCTAAAAATCAGCAAGACACAGGCACCCCAAAGTTGAGGGCTGCTCTGTTGACAAGAACCCCCACTTCATTACACCTTAAATATCCTAGGAAAGAGAAAAATGGATAAAGAAGTTGTGGTCCTCATGTACAATGGAATATCACTCAGCCATGAAATCCACGTCATAAGGCTAGTAGCAGCATGATGAGTGGATTTAGGTACGACGATTCTAAGTGAAATAAGTCACACAGAAAAAGACACTTATCATAAGATATCACTTAGAGAGGGAATGTAAAAACCGCTACACTTGAACTGAATTACAAAACAGAACAGAGTCACACGTTTAGGAAACACACTATGGCTGCTGAACGGGAAAGGTGAGGTGGGGTGATGCATAAAACAAGGGTTTCAAATTAGCTCAGATACCGTTCCATAAACCCAATATGTAAGAGACAAGACCTATTCCTTTTTCAGTGAACTGGACTCAACACCCCCTATTCACCGCACAAGAATATATCTGACTAGTAAGAATCTTCAAACCTATGTATTGATATCTCTCTGTAAGTGAGTCAAGGGGGTGTAAAGCGGCATAAACACAGCCGTGAAAAGCAGCTAAACCCCATTATAAAAATAAATTACTTTTCAAAACCCGTGAAACAAAGACAGTGAAAGAGAGAGAAATTCTTACAAAATTCGTTCAGGGGCTGTGATGCAACCTGGATTGACCATATCTAGACCCACAGGTGATTGAGACATAAGGGTGGACACTCTTGGGGCTGAGAGGTTCGGTGAGGTTGGGTGAGCCAACGCAGACCCTTTCAAGTAATACTGCATGGTACCCATCCCATGGGTCCCAAATCTCCAGGTTCAAGGGCATCTTCCTACGTCGAAAACAGGCATGAGAAACCCAGAAGATGGTACACCGTGTGATCGGGAAAGGTTTCTAAAACGCACCTCATTTCTCATCTCCTTTGCTCGGGTTCGCCATTCCAGCCGATTTACTAGCCATCTCCCTCCTTGGAGAATCAGCACCTTTAACCTCCTGTTCCGTACAGGTTGCAATTTGTCCTGAGGATGAACGGGAAGAGGGGGAACCAATGAGAGACTAGCTCTAGGTGTTGGGACAGGCACAGGTCACTCTATTTTCCCATCAGGAAGAAGAATTAAGCACAAGCTCAGCCTGCCCCCCAGAACCAGAAGAGGGCCTGAAGCAATCCTGCGCTTTTGCGGCCAGCTCCCAAAAAAGCGAGATGAAAAATGGAGCTCAGGGGCACTGCAATTCACAAACCTGCAGAGTTTTAAATGATACCTCTCGTCCACAAATATATTAAGGGAAGGCAACGAAGAGGCTTTGAAAGCAAGGCAGAATTGCAGGAAACAGATTTCAGGAGGTAGATTCGAATCGCCTTGAAAGCACATGAAAAGCGGCAAAACGTGGACAATGATGCCCTTGGCCAAAAAGGGCGTATGCGTTTTTTCCTGAATATATTCAGGAAAAAACGCATACGCCCTTTTTGGCCAAACAAGCAACCTAGAAAGGCAAATCAGCGCTCCAAAGAAGTCTCGCTTCCCAGCGGGCAAAAGGGCCATGCGGAAAAAAGTGTCCAAACCAGAAATGCAGGACCGGCCCTGGAGAAATGGGAGCCTTGCTACGCTGATGGGTTGGATGTAAACTGCCAACAGCCACTCTGGAGAAGTGTACGGTGTGTTCTGAAACATATAAAAAACACAGCTTGTAGAGCATAGGGCACTTCCACTCATGGACGTATAAATTGGGAAAACTAAAAATCAGCAAGACACAGGCACCCCAAAGTTTAGGGCTGCTCTGTTGACAAGAACCCCCACTTCATTACACCTTAAATATCCTAGGAAAGAGAAAAATGGATAAAGAAGTTGTGGTCCTCATGTACAATGGAATATCACTCAGCCATGAAATCCACGTCATAAGGCTAGTAGCAGCACGATGAGTGGATTTAGGTACGACGATTCTAAGTGAAATAAGTCACACAGAAAAAGACACTTATCATAAGATATCACTTCTAGAGGGAATGTAAAAACCGCTACACTTGAACTGAATTGCAAAACAGAACAGAGTCAGACGTTTAGAAAACACACTATGGCTGCTGAACGGGAAAGGTGAGGTGGGGTGATGCATAAAAGAAGGGTTTCAAATTAGCTCAGATACCGTTCCATAAACCCAATATGTAAGAGACAAGACCTATTCCTTTTTCAGTGAACTGGACTCAACACCCCCTATTCACCGCACAAGAATATATCTGACTAGTAAGAATCTTCAAACCTATGTATTGATATCTCTCTGTAAGTGAGTCAAGGGGGTGTAAAGCGGCATAAACACAGCCGTGAAAAGCAGCTAAACCCCATTATAAAAATAAATTACTTTTCAAAACCCGTGAAACAAAGACAGTGAAAGAGAGAGAAATTCTTACAAAATTCGTTCAGGGGCTGTGATGCAACCTGGATTGACCATATCTAGACCCACAGCTGATTGAGACATAAGGGTGGACACTCTTGGGGCTGAGAGGTTCGGTGAGGTTGGGTGAGCCAACGCAGACCCTTTCAAGTAATACTGCATGGTACCCATCCCATGGGTCCCAATCTCCAGGTTCAAGGGCATCTTCCTACGTCGAAAACAGGCATGAGAAACCCAGAAGATGGTACACCGTGTGATCGGGAAAGGTTTCTAAAAGGCACCTCATTTCTCATCTCCTTTGCTCGGGTTCGCCATTCCAGCCGATTTACTAGCCATCTCCCTCCTTGGAGAATCAGCACCTTTAACCTCCTGTTCCGTACAGGTTGCAATTTGTCCTGAGGATGAACGGGAAGAGGGGGAACCAATGAGAGACTAGCTCTAGGTGTTGGGACAGGCACAGGTCACTCTATTTTCCCATCAGGAAGAGGAATTAAGCACAAGCTCAGCCTGCCCCCCAGAACCAGAAGAGGGCCTGAAGCAATCCTGCGCTTTTGCGGCCAGCTCCCAATAAAGCGAGTTGAAAAATGGAGCTCAGGGGCACTGCAATTCACAAACCTGCAGAGTTTTAAATGATAACTCTCGTCCACAAATATATTAAGGGAAGGCAATGAAGAGGCTTTGAAAGCAAGGCAGAATTGCAGGAAACAGATTTCAGGAGGTAGATTCGAATCGCCTTGAAAGCACATGAAAAGCGGCAAAACGTGGACAATGATGCCCTTGGCCAAAAAGGGCGTATGCGTTTTTTCCTGAATATATTCAGGAAAAAACGCATACGCCCTTTTTGGCCAACCAAGCAACCTGGAAAGGCAAATCAGCGCTCCAAAGAACTCTCGCTTCCCAGCGGGCAAAAGGGCCATGCGGAAAAAAGTGTCCAAACCAGAAGTGCAGGACCGGCCATGGAGAAATGGGAGCCTTGCTACGCTGATGGGTGGGATGTAAATTGCCAACAGCCACTCTGGAGAAGTGTACGGTGTGTTCTGAAACATCTAAAAAACACAGCTTGGAGAGCATAGGGCACTTCCACTCATGGGCGTATAAATTGGGAAATCTAAAAATCAGCAAGACACAGGCACCCCAAAGTTGAGGGCTGCTCTGTTGACAAGAACCCCCACTTCATTACAACTTAAATATCCTAGGAAAGAGAAAAATGGATAAAGAAGTTGTGGTCCTCATGTACAATGGAATATCACTCAGCCATGAAATCCACGTCATAAGGCTAGTAGCAGCATGATGAGTGGATTTAGGTACGACGATTCTAAGTGAAATAAGTCACACAGAAAAAGACACTTATCATAAGATATCACTTAGAGAGGGAATGTAAAAACCGCTACACTTGAACTGAATTACAAAACAGAACAGAGTCACACGTTTAGGAAACACACTATGGCTGCTGAACGGGAAAGGTGAGGTGGGGTGATGCATAAAACAAGGGTTTCAAATTAGCTCAGATACCGTTCCATAAACCCAATATGTAAGAGACAAGACCTATTCCTTTTTCAGTGAACTGGACTCAACACCCCCTATTCACCGCACAAGAATATATCTGACTAGTAAGAATCTTCAAACCTATGTATTGATATCTCTCTGTAAGTGAGTCAAGGGGGTGTAAAGCGGCATAAACACAGCCGTGAAAAGCAGCTAAACCCCATTATAAAAATAAATTACTTTTCAAAACCCGTGAAACAAAGACAGTGAAAGAGAGAGAAATTCTTACAAAATTCGTTCAGGGGCTGTGATGCAACCTGGATTGACCATATCTAGACCCACAGCTGATTGAGACATAAGGGTGGACACTCTTGGGGCTGAGAGGTTCGGTGAGGTTGGGTGAGCCAACGCAGACCCTTTCAAGTAATACTGCATGGTACCCATCCCATGGGTCCCAAATCTCCAGGTTCAAGGGCATCTTCCTACGTCGAAAACAGGCATGAGAAACCCAGAAGATGGTACACCGTGTGATCGGGAAAGGTTTCTAAAACGCACCTCATTTCTCATCTCCTTTGCTCGGGTTCGCCATTCCAGCCGATTTACTAGCCATCTCCCTCCTTGGAGAATCAGCACCTTTAACCTCCTGTTCCGTACAGGTTGCAATTTGTCCTGAGGATGAACGGGAAGAGGGGGAACCAATGAGAGACTAGCTCTAGGTGTTGGGACAGGCACAGGTCACTCTATTTTCCCATCAGGAAGAAGAATTAAGCACAAGCTCAGCCTGCCCCCCAGAACCAGAAGAGGGCCTGAAGCAATCCTGCGCTTTTGCGGCCAGCTCCCAAAAAAGCGAGATGAAAAATGGAGCTCAGGGGCACTGCAATTCACAAACCTGCAGAGTTTTAAATGATACCTCTCGTCCACAAATATATTAAGGGAAGGCAACGAAGAGGCTTTGAAAGCAAGGCAGAATTGCAGGAAACAGATTTCAGGAGGTAGATTCGAATCGCCTTGAAAGCACATGAAAAGCGGCAAAACGTGGACAATGATGCCCTTGGCCAAAAAGGGCGTATGCGTTTTTTCCTGAATATATTCAGGAAAAAACGCATACGCCCTTTTTGGCCAAACAAGCAACCTAGAAAGGCAAATCAGCGCTCCAAAGAAGTCTCGCTTCCCAGCGGGCAAAAGGGCCATGCGGAAAAAAGTGTCCAAACCAGAAATGCAGGACCGGCCCTGGAGAAATGGGAGCCTTGCTACGCTGATGGGTTGGATGTAAACTGCCAACAGCCACTCTGGAGAAGTGTACGGTGTGTTCTGAAACATATAAAAAACACAGCTTGTAGAGCATAGGGCACTTCCACTCATGGACGTATAAATTGGGAAAACTAAAAATCAGCAAGACACAGGCACCCCAAAGTTTAGGGCTGCTCTGTTGACAAGAACCCCCACTTCATTACACCTTAAATATCCTAGGAAAGAGAAAAATGGATAAAGAAGTTGTGGTCCTCATGTACAATGGAATATCACTCAGCCATGAAATCCACGTCATAAGGCTAGTAGCAGCACGATGAGTGGATTTAGGTACGACGATTCTAAGTGAAATAAGTCACACAGAAAAAGACACTTATCATAAGATATCACTTCTAGAGGGAATGTAAAAACCGCTACACTTGAACTGAATTGCAAAACAGAACAGAGTCAGACGTTTAGAAAACACACTATGGCTGCTGAACGGGAAAGGTGAGGTGGGGTGATGCATAAAACAAGGGTTTCAAATTAGCTCAGATACCGTTCCATAAACCCAATATGTAAGAGACAAGACCTATTCCTTTTTCAGTGAACTGGACTCAACACCCCCTATTCACCGCACAAGAATATATCTGACTAGTAAGAATCTTCAAACCTATGTATTGATATCTCTCTGTAAGTGAGTCAAGGGGGTGTAAAGCGGCATAAACACAGCCGTGAAAAGCAGCTAAACCCCATTATAAAAATAAATTACTTTTCAAAACCCGTGAAACAAAGACAGTGAAAGAGAGAGAAATTCTTACAAAATTCGTTCAGGGGCTGTGATGCAACCTGGATTGACCATATCTAGACCCACAGCTGATTGAGACATAAGGGTGGACACTCTTGGGGCTGAGAGGTTCGGTGAGGTTGGGTGAGCCAACGCAGACCCTTTCAAGTAATACTGCATGGTACCCATCCCATGGGTCCCAATCTCCAGGTTCAAGGGCATCTTCCTACGTCGAAAACAGGCATGAGAAACCCAGAAGATGGTACACCGTGTGATCGGGAAAGGTTTCTAAAAGGCACCTCATTTCTCATCTCCTTTGCTCGGGTTCGCCATTCCAGCCGATTTACTAGCCATCTCCCTCCTTGGAGAATCAGCACCTTTAACCTCCTGTTCTGTACAGGTTGCAATTTGTCCTGAGGATGAACGGGAAGAGGGGGAAACAATGAGAGACTAGCTCTAGGTGTTGGGACAGGCACAGGTCACTCTATTTTCCCATCAGGAAGAGGAATTAAGCACAAGCTCAGCCTACCCCCCAGAACCAGAAGAGGGCCTGAAGCAATCCTGCGCTTTTGCGGCCAGCTCGCAATAAAGCGAGTTGAAAAATGGAGCTCAGGGGCACTGCAATTCACAAACCTGCAGAGTTTTAAATGATAACTCTCGTCCACAAATATATTAAGGGAAGGCAATGAAGAGGCTTTGAAAGCAAGGCAGAATTGCAGGAAACAGATTTCAGGAGGTAGATTCGAATCGCCTTGAAAGCACATGAAAAGCGGCAAAACGTGGACAATGATGCCCTTGGCCAAAAAGGGCGTATGCGTTTTTTCCTGAATATATTCAGGAAAAAACGCATACGCCCTTTTTGGCCAACCAAGCAACCTGGAAAGGCAAATCAGCGCTCCAAAGAAGTCTCGCTTCCCAGCGGGCAAAAGGGCCATGCGGAAAAAAGTGTCCAAACCAGAAGTGCAGGACCGGCCATGGAGAAATGGGAGCCTTGCTACGCTGATGGGTGGGATGTAAATTGCCAACAGCCACTCTGGAGAAGTGTACGGTGTGTTCTGAAACATCTAAAAAACACAGCTTGGAGAGCATAGGGCACTTCCACTCATGGGCGTATAAATTGGGAAAACTAAAAATCAGCAAGACACAGGCACCCCAAAGTTTAGGGCTGCTCTGTTGACAAGAACCCCCACTTCATTACACCTTAAATATCCTAGGAAAGAGAAAAATGGATAAAGAAGTTGTGGTCCTCATGTACAATGGAATATCACTCAGCCATGAAATCCACGCCATAAGGCTAGTAGCAGCACGATGAGTGGATTTAGGTACGACGATTCTAAGTGAAATAAGTCACACAGAAAAAGACACTTATCATAAGATATCACTTATAGAGGGAATGTAAAAACCGCTACACTTGAACTGAATTGCAAAACAGAACAGAGTCACACGTTTAGAAAACACACTATGGCTGCTGAACGGGAAAGGTGAGGTGGGGTGATGCATAAAACAAGGGTTTCAAATTAGCTCAGATACCGTGCCATAAACCCAATATGTAAGAGACAAGACCTATTCCTTTTTCAGTGAACTGGACTCAACACCCCCTATTCACCGCAAAAGAATATATCTGACTAGTAAGAATGTTCAAACCTATGTATTGATATCTCTCTGTAAGTGAGTCAAGGGGGTGTAAAGCGGCATAAACACAGCCGTGAAAAGCAGCTAAACCCCATTATAAAAATAAATTAATTTTCAAAACCCGTGAAACAAAGACAGTGAAAGAGAGTGAAATTCTTACAAAATTCGTTCAGGGGCTGTGATGCAACCTGGATTGACCATATCTAGACCCACAGCTGATTGAGACATAAGGGTGGACACTCTTGGGGCTGAGAGGTTCGGTGAGGTTGGGTGAGCCAACGCAGACCCTTTCAAGTAATACTGCATGGTACCCATCCCATGGGTCCCAAATCTCCAGGTTCAAGGGCATCTTCCTACGTCGAAAACAGGCATGAGAAACCCAGAAGATGGTACACCGTGTGATCGGGAAAGGTTTCTAAAACGCACCTCATTTCTCATCTCCTTTGCTCGGGTTCGCCATTCCAGCCGATTTACTAGCCATCTCCCTCCTTGGAGAATCAGCACCTTTAACCTCCTGTTCCGTACAGGTTGCAACTTGTCCTGAGGATGAAAGGGAAGAGGGGGAACCAATGAGAGACTAGCTCTAGGTGTTGGGACAGGCACAGGTCACTCTATTTTCCCATCAGGAGGAAGAATTAAGCACAAGCTCAGCCTGCCCCCCAGAACCAGAAGAGGGCCTGAAGCAATCCTGCGCTTTTGCGGCCAGCTCCCAAAAAAGCGAGTTGAAAAATGGAGCTCAGGGGCACTGCAATTCACAAACCTGCAGAGTTTTAAATGATACCTCTCGTCCACAAATATATTAAGGGAAGGCAACGAAGAGGCTTTGAAAGCAAGGCAGAATTGCAGGAAACAGATTTCAGGAGGTAGATTCGAATCGCCTTGAAAGCACATGAAAAGCGGCAAAACGTGGACAATGATGCCCTTGGCCAAAAAGGGCGTATGCGTTTTTTCCTGAATATATTCAGGAAAAAACGCATACGCCCTTTTTGGCCAACCAAGCAACCTAGAAAGGCAAATCAGCGCTCCAAAGAAGTCTCGCTTCCCAGCGGGCAAAAGGGCCATGCGGAAAAAAGTGTCCAAACCAGAAATGCAGGACCGGCCCTGGAGAAATGGGAGCCTTGCTACGCTGATGGGTTGGATGTAAACTGCCAACAGCCACTCTGGAGAAGTGTACGGTGTGTTCTGAAACATCTAAAAAACACAGCTTGTAGAGCATAGGGCACTTCCACTGATGGACGTATAAATTGGGAAAACTAAAAATCAGCAAGACACAGGCACCCCAAAGTTTAGGGCTGCTCTGTTGACAAGAACCCCCACTTCATTACACCTTAAATATCCTAGGAAAGAGAAAAATGGATAAAGAAGTTGTGGTCCTCATGTACAATGGAATATCACTCAGCCATGAAATCCACGTCATAAGGCTAGTAGCAGCACGATGAGTGGATTTAGGTACGACGATTCTAAGTGAAATAAGTCACACAGAAAAAGACACTTATCATAAGATATCACTTCTAGAGGGAATGTAAAAACCGCTACACTTGAACTGAATTGCAAAACAGAACAGAGTCAGACGTTTAGAAAACACACTATGGCTGCTGAACGGGAAAGGTGAGGTGGGGTGATGCATAAAACAAGGGTTTCAAATTAGCTCAGATACCGTTCCATAAACCCAATATGTAAGAGACAAGACCTATTCCTTTTTCAGTGAACTGGACTCAACACCCCCTATTCACCGCACAAGAATATATCTGACTAGTAAGAATCTTCAAACCTATGTATTGATATCTCTCTGTAAGTGAGTCAAGGGGGTGTAAAGCGGCATAAACACAGCCGTGAAAAGCAGCTAAACCCCATTATAAAAATAAATTACTTTTCAAAACCCGTGAAACAAAGACAGTGAAAGAGAGACAAATTCTTACAAAATTCGTTCAGGGGCTGTGATGCAACCTGGATTGACCATATCTAGACCCACAGCTGATTGAGACATAAGGGTGGACACTCTTGGGGCTGAGAGGTTCGGTGAGGTTGGGTGAGCCAACGCAGACCCTTTCAAGTAATACTGCATGGTACCCATCCCATGGGTCCCAAATCTCCAGGTTCAAGGGCATCTTCCTACGTCGAAAACAGGCATGAGAAACCCAGAAGATGGTACACCGTGTGATCGGGAAAGGTTTCTAAAAGGCACCTCATTTCTCATCTCCTTTGCTCGGGTTCGCCATTCCAGCCGATTTACTAGCCATCTCCCTCCTTGGAGAATCAGCACCTTTAACCTCCTGTTCCGTACAGGTTGCAATTTGTCCTGAGGATGAACGGGAAGAGGGGGAACCAATGAGAGACTAGCTCTAGGTGTTGGGACAGGCACAGGTCACTCTATTTTCCCATCAGGAAGAGGAATTAAGCACAAGCTCAGCCTACCCCCCAGAACCAGAGGAGGGCCTGAAGCAATCCTGCGCTTTTTTGGCCAGCTCCCAATAAAGCGAGTTGAAAAATGGAGCTCAGGGGCACTGCAATTCACAAACCTGCAGAGTTTTAAATGATAACTCTCGTCCACAAATATATTAAGGGAAGGCAATGAAGAGGCTTTGAAAGCAAGGCAGAATTGCAGGAAACAGATTTCAGGAGGTAGATTCGAATCGCCTTGAAAGCACATGAAAAGCGGCAAAACGTGGACAATGATGCCCTTGGCCAAAAAGGGCGTATGCGTTTTTTCCTGAATATATTCAGGAAAAAACGCATACGCCCTTTTTGGCCAACCAAGCAACCTGGAAAGGCAAATCAGCGCTCCAAAGAACTCTCGCTTCCCAGCGGGCAAAAGGGCCATGCGGAAAAAAGTGTCCAAACCAGAAATGCAGGACCGGCCATGGAGAAATGGGAGCCTTGCTACGCTGATGGGTGGGATGTAAATTGCCAACAGCCACTCTGGAGAAGTGTACGGTGTGTTCTGAAACATCTAAAAAACACAGCTTGGAGAGCATAGGGCACTTCCACTCATGGGCGTATAAACTGGGAAAACTAAAAATCAGCAAGACACAGGCACCCCAAAGTTTAGGGCTGCTCTGTTGACAAGAACCCCCACTTCATTACACCTTAAATATCCTAGGAAAGAGAAAAATGGATAAAGAAGTTGTGGTCCTCATGTACAATGGAATATCACTCAGCCATGAAATCCACGTCATAAGGCTAGTAGCAGCACGATGAGTGGATTTAGGTACGACGATTCTAAGTGAAATAAGTCACACAGAAAAAGACACTTATCATAAGATATCACTTCTAGAGGGAATGTAAAAACCGCTACACTTGAACTGAATTGCAAAACAGAACAGAGTCAGACGTTTAGAAAACACACTATGGCTGCTGAACGGGAAAGGTGAGGTGGGGTGATGCATAAAACAAGGGTTTCAAATTAGCTCAGATACCGTTCCATAAACCCAATATGTAAGAGACAAGACCTATTCCTTTTTCAGTGAACTGGACTCAACACCCCCTATTCACCGCACAAGAATATATCTGACTAGTAAGAATCTTCAAACCTATGTATTGATATCTCTCTGTAAGTGAGTCAAGGGGGTGTAAAGCGGCATAAACACAGCCGTGAAAAGCAGCTAAACCCCATTATAAAAATAAATTACTTTTCAAAACCCGTGAAACAAAGACAGTGAAAGAGAGACAAATTCTTACAAAATTCGTTCAGGGGCTGTGATGCAACCTGGATTGACCATATCTAGACCCACAGCTGATTGAGACATAAGGGTGGACACTCTTGGGGCTGAGAGGTTCGGTGAGGTTGGGTGAGCCAACGCAGACCCTTTCAAGTAATACTGCATGGTACCCATCCCATGGGTCCCAATCTCCAGGTTCAAGGGCATCTTCCTACGTCGAAAACAGGCATGAGAAACCCAGAAGATGGTACACCGTGTGATCGGGAAAGGTTTCTAAAAGGCACCTCATTTCTCATCTCCTTTGCTCGGGTTCGCCATTCCAGCCGATTTACTAGCCATCTCCCTCCTTGGAGAATCAGCACCTTTAACCTCCTGTTCCGTACAGGTTGCAATTTGTCCTGAGGATGAACGGGAAGAGGGGGAACCAATGAGAGACTAGCTCTAGGTGTTGGGACAGGCACAGGTCACTCTATTTTCCCATCAGGAAGAGGAATTAAGCACAAGCTCAGCCTACCCCCCAGAACCAGAAGAGGGCCTGAAGCAATCCTGCGCTTTTTTGGCCAGCTCCCAATAAAGCGAGTTGAAAAATGGAGCTCAGGGGCACTGCAATTCACAAACCTGCAGAGTTTTAAATGATAACTCTCGTCCACAAATATATTAAGGGAAGGCAATGAAGAGGCTTTGAAAGAAAGGCAGAATTGCAGGAAACAGATTTCAGGAGGTAGATTCGAATCGCCTTGAAAGCACATGAAAAGCGGCAAAACGTGGACAATGATGCCCTTGGCCAAAAAGGGCGTATGCGTTTTTTCCTGAATATATTCAGGAAAAAACGCATACGCCCTTTTTGGCCAACCAAGCAACCTGGAAAGGCAAATCAGCGCTCCAAAGAACTCTCGCTTCCCAGCGGGCAAAAGGGCCATGCGGAAAAAAGTGTCCAAACCAGAAATGCAGGACCGGCCATAGAGAAATGGGAGCCTTGCTACGCTGATGGGTGGGATGTAAATTGCCAACAGCCACTCTGGAGAAGTGTACGGTGTGTTCTGAAACATCGAAAAAACACAGCTTGGAGAGCATAGGGCACTTCCACTCATGGGCGTATAAATTGGGAAAACTAAAAATCAGCAAGACACAGGCACCCCAAAGTTTAGGGCTGCTCTGTTGACAAGAACCCCCACTTCATTACACCTTAAATATCCTAGGAAAGAGAAAAATGGATAAAGAAGTTGTGGTCCTCATGTACAATGGAATATCACTCAGCCATGAAATCCACGTCATAAGGCTAGTAGCAGCACGATGAGTGGATTTAGGTACGACGATTCTAAGTGAAATAAGTCACACAGAAAAAGACACTTATCATAAGATATCACTTCTAGAGGGAATGTAAAAACCGCTACACTTGAACTGAATTACAAAACAGAACAGAGTCACACGTTTAGGAAACACACTATGGCTGCTGAACGGGAAAGGTGAGGTGGGGTGATGCATAAAACAAGGGTTTCAAATTAGCTCAGATACCGTTCCATAACCCCAATATGTAAGAGACAAGACCTATTCCTTTTTCAGTGAACTGGACTCAACACCCCCTATTCACCGCACAAGAATATATCTGACTAGTAAGAATCTTCAAACCTATGTATTGATATCTCTCTGTAAGTGAGTCAAGGGGGTGTAAAGCGGCATAAACACAGCCGTGAAAAGCAGCTAAACCCCATTATAAAAATAAATTACTTTTCAAAACACGTGAAACAAAGACAGTGAAAGAGAGAGAAATTCTTACAAAATTCGTTCAGGGGCTGTGATGCAACCTGGATTGACCATATCTAGACCCACAGCTGATTGAGACATAAGGGTGGACACTCTTGGGGCTGAGAGGTTCGGTGAGGTTGGGTGAGCCAACGCAGACCCTTTCAAGTAATACTGCATGGTACCCATCCCATGGGTCCCAAATCTCCAGGTTCAAGGGCATCTTCCTACGTCGAAAACAGGCATGAGAAACCCAGAAGATGGTACACCGTGTGATCGGGAAAGGTTTCTAAAACGCACCTCATTTCTCATCTCCTTTGCTCGGGTTCGCCATTCCAGCTGATTTACTAGCCATCTCCCTCCTTGGAGAATCAGCACCTTTAACCTCCTGTTCCGTACAGGTTGCAATTTGTCCTGAGGATGAACGGGAAGAGGGGGAACCAATGAGAGACTAGCTCTAGGTGTTGGGACAGGCACAGGTCACTCTATTTTCCCATCAGGAAGAAGAATTAAGCACAAGCTCAGCCTGCCCCCCAGAACCAGAAGAGGGCCTGAAGCAATCCTGCGCTTTTGCGGCCAGCTCCCAAAAAAGCGAGTTGAAAAATGGAGCTCAGGGGCACTGCAATTCACAGACCTGCAGAGTTTTAAATGATACCTCTCGTCCACAAATATATTAAGGGAAGGGAACGAAGAGGCTTTGAAAGCAAGGCAGAATTGCAGGAAACAGATTTCAGGAGGTAGATTCGAATCGCCTTGAAAGCACATGAAAAGCGGCAAAACGTGGACAATGATCCCCTTGGCCAAAAGGGCGTATGCGTTTTTTCCTGAATATATTTAGGAAAAAACGCATACGCCCTTTTTGGCCAACCAAGCAACCTGGAAAGGCCAATCAGCGCTCCAAAGAAGTCTCGCTTCCAAGCGGGCAAAAGGGCCATGCGGAAAAAAGTGTCCAAACCAGAAATGCAGGACCGGCCATGGAGAAATGGGAGCCTTGCTACGCTGATGGGTGGGATGTAAATTGCCAACAGCCACTCTGGAGAAGTGTACGGTGTGTTCTGAAACATCTAAAAAACACAGCTTGGAGAGCATAGGGCACTTCCACTCATGGGCGTATAAATTGGGAAAACTAAAAATCAGCAAGACACAGGCACCCCAAAGTTTAGGGCTGCTCTGTTGACAAAAACCCCCACTTTATTACACCTTAAATATCCTAGGAAAGAGAAAAATGGATAAAGAAGTTGTGGTCCTCATGTACAATGGAATATCACTCAGCCATGAAATCCACGTCATAAGGCTAGTAGCAGCATGATGAGTGGATTTAGGTACGACGATTCTAAGTGAAATAAGTCACACAGAAAAAGACACTTATCATAAGATATCACTTCTAGAGGGAATGTAAAAACCGCTACACTTGAACTGAATTGCAAAACAGAACAGAGTCAGACGTTTAGAAAACACACTATGGCTGCTGAACGGGAAAGGTGAGGTGGGGTGATGCATAAAACAAGGGTTTCAAATTAGCTCAGATACCGTTCCATAAACCCAATATGTAAGAGACAAGACCTATTCCTTTTTCAGTGAACTGGACTCAACGCCCCCTATTCACCGCACAAGAATATATCTGACTAGTAAGAATCTTCAAACCTATGTATTGATATCTCTCTGTAAGTGAGTCAAGGGGGTGTAAAGCGGCATAAACACAGCCGTGAAAAGCAGCTAAACCCCATTATAAAAATAAATTACTTTTCAAAACCCGTGAAACAAAGACAGTGAAAGAGAGAGAAATTCTTACAAAATTCGTTCAGGGGCTGTGATGCAACCTGGATTGACCATATCTAGACCCACAGCTGATTGAGACATAAGGGTGGACACTCTTGGGGCTGAGAGGTTCGGTGAGGTTGGGTGAGCCAACGCAGACCCTTTCAAGTAATACTGCATGGTACCCATCCCATGGGTCCCAATCTCCAGGTTCAAGGGCATCTTCCTACGTCGAAAACAGGCATGAGAAACCCAGAAGATGGTACACCGTGTGATCGGGAAAGGTTTCTAAAAGGCACCTCATTTCTCATCTCCTTTGCTCGGGTTCGCCATTCCAGCCGATTTACTAGCCATATCCCTCCTTGGAGAATCAGCACCTTTAACCTCCTGTTCCGTACAGGTTGCAATTTGTCCTGAGGATGAACGGGAAGAGGGGGAACCAATGAGAGACTAGCTCTAGGTGTTGGGACAGGCACAGGTCACTCTATTTTCCCATCAGGAAGAGGAATTAAGCACAAGCTCAGCCTACCCCCCAGAACCAGAAGAGGGCCTGAAGCAATCCTGCGCTTTTTTGGCCAGCTCCCAATAAAGCGAGTTGAAAAATGGAGCTCAGGGGCACTGCAATTCACAAACCTGCAGAGTTTTAAATGATAACTCTCGTCCACAAATATATTAAGGGAAGGCAATGAAGAGGCTTTGAAAGAAAGGCAGAATTGCAGGAAACAGATTTCAGGAGGTAGATTCGAATCGCCTTGAAAGCACATGAAAAGCGGCAAAACGTGGACAATGATGCCCTTGGCCAAAAAGGGCGTATGCGTTTTTTCCTGAATATATTCAGGAAAAAACGCATACGCCCTTTTTGGCCAACCAAGCAACCTGGAAAGGCAAATCAGCGCTCCAAAGAACTCTCGCTTCCCAGCGGGCAAAAGGGCCATGCGGAAAAAAGTGTCCAAACCAGAAATGCAGGACCGGCCATAGAGAAATGGGAGCCTTGCTACGCTGATGGGTGGGATGTAAATTGCCAACAGCCACTCTGGAGAAGTGTACGGTGTGTTCTGAAACATCTAAAAAACACAGCTTGGAGAGCATAGGGCACTTCCACTCATGGGCGTATAAATTGGGAAAACTAAAAATCAGCAAGACACAGGCACCCCAAAGTTTAGGGCTGCTCTGTTGACAAGAACCCCCACTTCATTACACCTTAAATATCCTAGGAAAGAGAAAAATGGATAAAGAAGTTGTGGTCCTCATGTACAATGGAATATCACTCAGCCATGAAATCCACGTCATAAGGCTAGTAGCAGCACGATGAGTGGATTTAGGTACGACGATTCTAAGTGAAATAAGTCACACAGAAAAAGACACTTATCATAAGATATCACTTCTAGAGGGAATGTAAAAACCGCTACACTTGAACTGAATTACAAAACAGAACAGAGTCACACGTTTAGGAAACACACTATGGCTGCTGAACGGGAAAGGTGAGGTGGGGTGATGCATAAAACAAGGGTTTCAAATTAGCTCAGATACCGTTCCATAAACCCAATATGTAAGAGACAAGACCTATTCCTTTTTCAGTGAACTGGACTCAACACCCCCTATTCACCGCACAAGAATATATCTGACTAGTAAGAATCTTCAAACCTATGTATTGATATCTCTCTGTAAGTGAGTCAAGGGGGTGTAAAGCGGCATAAACACAGCCGTGAAAAGCAGCTAAACCCCATTATAAAAATAAATTACTTTTCAAAACCCGTGAAACAAAGACAGTGAAAGAGAGAGAAATTCTTACAAAATTCGTTCAGGGGCTGTGATGCAACCTGGATTGACCATATCTAGACCCACAGCTGATTGAGACATAAGGGTGGACACTCTTGGGGCTGAGAGGTTCGGTGAGGTTGGGTGAGCCAACGCAGACCCTTTCAAGTAATACTGCATGGTACCCATCCCATGGGTCCCAAATCTCCAGGTTCAAGGGCATCTTCCTACATCGAAAACAGGCATGAGAAACCCAGAAGATGGTACACCGTGTGATCGGGAAAGGTTTCTGAAACGCACCTCATTTCTCATCTCCTTTGTTCGGGTTCGCCATTCCAGCCGATTTACTAGCCATCTCCCTCCTTGGAGAATCAGCACCTTTAACCTCCTGTTCCGTACAGGTTGCAATTTGTCCTGAGGATGAACGGGAACAGGGGGAACCAAAGAGAGACTAGCTCTAGGTGTTGGGACAGGCACGGGTCACTCTATTTTCCCATCAGGAAGAAGAATTAAGCACAAGCTCAGCCTGCCCCCCAGAACCAGAAGAGGGCCTGAAGCAATCCTGCGCTTTTGCGGCCAGCTCCCAAAAAAGCGAGTTGAAAAATGGAGCTCAGGGGCCCTGCAATTCACAAACCTGCAGAGTTTTAAATGATACCTCTCGTCCACAAATATATTAAGGGAAGGGAACGAAGAGGCTTTGAAAGCAAGGCAGAATTGCAGGAAACAGATTTCAGGAGGTAGATTCGAATCGCCTTGAAAGCACATGAAAAGCGGCAAAACGTGGACAATGATGCCCTTGGCCAAAAGGGCGTATGCGTTTTTTCCTGAATATATTTAGGAAAAAACGCATACGCCCTTTTTGGCCAACCAAGCAACCTGGAAAGGCCAATCAGCGCTCCAAAGAAGTCTCGCTTCCAAGCGGGCAAAAGGGCCATGCGGAAAAAAGTGTCCAAACCAGAAATGCAGGACCGGCCATGGAGAAATGGGAGCCTTGCTACGCTGACGGGTGGGATGTAAATTGCCAACAGCCACTCTGGAGAAGTGTACGGTGTGTTCTGAAACATCTAAAAAACACAGCTTGGAGAGCATAGGGCACTTCCACTCATGGGCGTATAAATTGGGAAAACTAAAAATCAGCAAGACACAGGCACCCCAAAGTTTAGGGCTGCTCTGTTGACAAAAACCCCCACTTTATTACACCTTAAATATCCTAGGAAAGAGAAAAATGGATAAAGAAGTTGTGGTCCTCATGTACAATGGAATATCACTCAGCCATGAAATCCACGTCATAAGGCTAGTAGCAGCATGATGAGTGGATTTAGGTACGACGATTCTAAGTGAAATAAGTCACACAGAAAAAGACACTTATCATAAGATATCACTTAGAGAGGGAATGTAAAAACCGCTACACTTGAACTGAATTACAAAACAGAACAGAGTCACACGTTTAGGAAACACACTATGGCTGCTGAACGGGAAAGGTGAGGTGGGGTGATGCATAAAACAAGGGTTTCAAATTAGCTCAGATACCGTTCCATAAACCCAATATGTAATAGACAAGACCTATTCCTTGCTCAGTGAACTGGACTCAACACCCCCTATTCACCGCACAAGAATATATCTGACTAGTAAGAATCTTCAAACCTATGTATTGATATCTCTCTGTAAGTGAGTCAAGGGGGTGTAAAGCGGCATAAACACAGCCGTGAAAAGCAGCTAAACCCCATTATAAAAATAAATTACTTTTAAAAACCAGTGAAAGAACGACAGTGAAAGAGAGAGAAATTCTTACAAAATTCGTTCAGGGGCTGTGATGCAACCTGGATTGACCATATCTAGACCCACAGCTGATTGAGACATAAGGGTGGACACTCTTGGGGCTGAGAGGTTCGGTGAGGTTGGGTGAGCCAACGCAGACCCTTTCAAGTAATACTGCATGGTACCCATCCCATGGGTCCCAAATCTCCAGGTTCAAGGGCATCTTCCTACGTCGAAAACAGGCATGAGAAACCCAGAAGATGGTACACCGTGTGATCGGGAAAGGTTTCTAAAACGCACCTCATTTCTCATCTCCTTTGCTCGGGTTCGCCATTCCAGCCGATTTACTAGCCATCTCCCTCCTTGGAGAATCAGCACCTTTAACCTCCTGTTCCGTACAGGTTGCAATTTGTCCTGAGGATGAACGGGAAGAGGGGGAACCAATGAGAGACTAGCTCTAGGTGTTGGGACAGGCACAGGTCACTCTATTTTCCCATCAGGAAGAAGAATTAAGCACAAGCTCAGCCTGCCCCCCAGAACCAGAAGAGGGCCTGAAGCAATCCTGCGCTTTTGCGGCCAGCTCCCAATAAAGCGAGTTGAAAAATGGAGCTCAGGGGCACTGCAATTCACAAACCTGCAGAGTTTTAAATGATAACTCTCGTCCTCAAATATAGTAAGGGAAGGCAACGAAGAGGCTTTGAAAGCAAGGCAGAATTGCAGGAAACAGATTTCAGGAGGTAGATTCGAATCGCCTTGAAAGCACATGAAAAGCGGCAAAACGTGGACAATGATGCCCTTGGCCAAAAAGGGCGTATGCGTTTTTTCCTGAATATATTCAGGAAAAAACGCATACGCCCTTTTTGGCCAACCAAGCAACCTGGAAAGGCAAATCAGCGCTCCAAAGAAGTCTCGCTTCCCAGCGGGCAAAAGGGCCATGCGGAAAAAAGTATCCAAACCAGAAATGCAGGACCGGCCCTGGAGAAATGGGAGCCTTGCTACGCTGATGGGTTGGATGTAAACTGCCAATAGCCACTCTGGAGAAGTGTACGGTGTGTTCTGAAACATCTAAAAAACACAGCTTGGAGAGCATAGGGCACTTCCACTCATGGACGTATAAATTGGGAAAACTAAAAATCAGCAAGACACAGGCACCCCAAAGTTTAGGGCTGCTCTGTTGACAAGAACCCCCACTTCATTACACCTTAAATATCCTAGGAAAGAGAAAAATGGATAAAGAAGTTGTGGTCCTCATGTACAATGGAATATCACTCAGCCATGAAATCCACGTCATAAGGCTAGTAGCAGCACGATGAGTGGATTTAGGTACGACGATTCTAAGTGAAATAAGTCACACAGAAAAAGACACTTATCATAAGATATCACTTCTAGAGGGAATGTAAAAACCGCTACACTTGAACTGAATTACAAAACAGAACAGAGTCACACGTTTAGGAAACACACTATGGCTGCTGAACGGGAAAGGTGAGGTGGGGTGATGCATAAAACAAGGGTTTCAAATTAGCTCAGATACCGTTCCATAAACCCAATATGTAAGAGACAAGACCTATTCCTTTTTCAGTGAACTGGACTCAACACCCCCTATTCACCGCACAAGAATATATCTGACTAGTAAGAATCTTCAAACCTATGTATTGATATCTCTCTGTAAGTGAGTCAAGGGGGTGTAAAGCGGCATAAACACAGCCGTGAAAAGCAGCTAAACCCCATTATAAAAATAAATTACTTTTCAAAACCCGTGAAACAAAGACAGTGAAAGAGAGAGAAATTCTTACAAAATTCGTTCAGGGGATGTGATGCAACCTGGATTGACCATATCTAGACCCACAGCTGATTGAGACATAAGGGTGGACACTCTTGGGGCTGAGAGGTTCGGTGAGGTTGGGGGAGCCAACGCAGACCCTTTCAAGTAATACTGCATGGTACCCATCCCATGGGTCCCAAATCTCCAGGTTCAAGGGCATCTTCCTACGTCGAAAACAGGCATGAGAAACCCAGAAGATGGTACACCGTGTGATCGGGAAAGGTTTCTAAAACGCACCTCATTTCTCATCTCCTTTGCTCGGGTTCGCCATTCCAGCTGATTTACTAGCCATCTCCCTCCTTGGAGAATCAGCACCTTTAACCTCCTGTTCTGTACAGGTTGCAATTTGTCCTGAGGATGAACGGGAAGAGGGGGAACCAATGAGAGACTAGCTCTAGGTGTTGGGACAGGCACAGGTCACTCTATTTTCCCATCAGGAAGAAGAATTAAGCACAAGCTCAGCCTGCCCCCCAGAACCAGAAGAGGGCCTGAAGCAATCCTGCGCTTTTGCGGCCAGCTCCCAAAAAAGCGAGTTGAAAAATGGAGCTCAGGGGCACTGCAATTCACAAACCTGCAGAGTTTTAAATGATACCTCTCGTCCACAAATATATTAAGGGAAGGGAACGAAGAGGCTTTGAAAGCAAGGCAGAATTGCAGGAAACAGATTTCAGGAGGTAGATTCGAATCGCCTTGAAAGCACATGAAAAGCGGCAAAACGTGGACAATGATGCCCTTGGCCAAAAGGGCGTATGCGTTTTTTCCTGAATATATTTAGGAAAAAACGCATACGCCCTTTTTGGCCAACCAAGCAACCTGGAAAGGCCAATCAGCGCTCCAAAGAAGTCTCGCTTCCAAGCGGGCAAAAGGGCCATGCGGAAAAAAGTGTCCAAACCAGAAATGCAGGACCGGCCATGGAGAAATGGGAGCCTTGCTACGCTGATGGGTGGGATGTAAATTGCCAACAGCCACTCTGGAGAAGTGTACGGTGTGTTCTGAAACATCTAAAAAACACAGCTTGGAGAGCATAGGGCACTTCCACTCATGGGCGTATAAATTGGGAAAAGTAAAAATCAGCAAGACACAGGCACCCCAAAGTTTAGGGCTGCTCTGTTGACAAAAACCCCCACTTTATTACACCTTAAATATCCTAGGAAAGAGAAAAATGGATAAAGAAGTTGTGGTCCTCATGTACAATGGAATATCACTCAGCCATGAAATCCACGTCATAAGGCTAGTAGCAGCATGATGAGTGGATTTAGGTACGACGATTCTAAGTGAAATAAGTCACACAGAAAAAGACACTTATCATAAGATATCACTTTTAGAGGGAATGTAAAAACCGCTACACTTGAACTGAATTACAAAACAGAACAGAGTCACACGTTTAGGAAACACACTATGGCTGCTGAACGGGAAAGGTGAGGTGGGGTGATGCATAAAACAAGGGTTTCAAATTAGCTCAGATACCGTTCCATAAACCCAATATGTAAGAGACAAGACCTATTCCTTTTTCAGTGAACTGGACTCAACACCCCCTATTCACCGCACAAGAATATATCTGACTAGTAAGAATCTTCAAACCTATGTATTGATATCTCTCTGTAAGTGAGTCAAGGGGGTGTAAAGCGGCATAAACACAGCCGTGAAAAGCAGCTAAACCCCATTATAAAAATAAATTACTTTTCAAAACCCGTGAAACAAAGACAGTGAAAGAGAGAGAAATTCTTACAAAATTCGTTCAGGGGCTGTGATGCAACCTGGATTGACCATATCTAGACCCACAGCTGATTGAGACATAAGGGTGGACACTCTTGGGGCTGAGAGTTTCGGTGAGGTTGGGTGAGCCAACGCAGACCCTTTCAAGTAATACTGCATGGTACCCATCCCATGGGTCCCAAATCTCCAGGTTCAAGGGCATCTTCCTACGTCGAAAACAGGCATGAGAAACCCAGAAGATGGTACACCGTGTGATCGGGAAAGGTTTCTAAAACGCACCTCATTTCTCATCTCCTTTGCTCGGGTTCGCCATTCCAGCCGATTTACTAGCCATCTCCCTCCTTGGAGAATCAGCACCTTTAACCTCCTGTTCCGTACAGGTTGCAATTTGTCCTGAGGATGAACGGGAAGAGGGGGAACCAATGAGAGACTAGCTCTAGGTGTTGGGACAGGCACAGGTCACTCTATTTTCCCATCAGGAAGAAGAATTAAGCACAAGCTCAGCCTGCCCCCCAGAACCAGAAGAGGGCCTGAAGCAATCCTGCGCTTTTGCGGCCAGCTCCCAATAAAGCGAGTTGAAAAATGGAGCTCAGGGGCACTGCAATTCACAAACCTGCAGAGTTTTAAATGATAACTCTCGTCCTCAAATATAGTAAGGGAAGGCAACGAAGAGGCTTTGAAAGCAAGGCAGAATTGCAGGAAACAGATTTCAGGAGGTAGATTCGAATCGCCTTGAAAGCACATGAAAAGCGGCAAAACGTGGACAATGATGCCCTTGGCCAAAAAGGGCGTATGCGTTTTTTCCTGAATATATTCAGGAAAAAACGCATACGCCCTTTTTGGCCAACCAAGCAACCTGGAAAGGCAAATCAGCGCTCCAAAGAAGTCTCGCTTCCCAGCGGGCAAAAGGGCCATGCGGAAAAAAGTGTCCAAACCAGAAATGCAGGACCGGCCCTGGAGAAATGGGAGCCTTGCTACGCTGATGGGTTGGATGTAAACTGCCAATAGCCACTCTGGAGAAGTGTACGGTGTGTTCTGAAACATCTAAAAAACACAGCTTGGAGAGCATAGGGCACTTCCACTCATGGACGTATAAATTGGGAAAACTAAAAATCAGCAAGACACAGGCACCCCAAAGTTTAGGGCTGCTCTGTTGACAAGAACCCCCACTTCATTACACCTTAAATATCCTAGGAAAGAGAAAAATGGATAAAGAAGTTGTGGTCCTCATGTACAATGGAATATCACTCAGCCATGAAATCCACGTCATAAGGCTAGTAGCAGCACGATGAGTGGATTTAGGTACGACGATTCTAAGTGAAATAAGTCACACAGAAAAAGACACTTATCATAAGATATCACTTCTAGAGGGAATGTAAAAACCGCTACACTTGAACTGAATTACAAAACAGAACAGAGTCACACGTTTAGGAAACACACTATGGCTGCTGAACGGGAAAGGTGAGGTGGGGTGATGCATAAAACAAGGGTTTCAAATTAGCTCAGATACCGTTCCATAAACCCAATATGTAAGAGACAAGACCTATTCCTTTTTCAGTGAACTGGACTCAACACCCCCTATTCACCGCACAAGAATATATCTGACTAGTAAGAATCTTCAAACCTATGTATTGATATCTCTCTGTAAGTGAGTCAAGGGGGTGTAAAGCGGCATAAACACAGCCGTGAAAAGCAGCTAAACCCCATTATAAAAATAAATTACTTTTCAAAACCCGTGAAACAAAGACAGTGAAAGAGAGAGAAATTCTTACAAAATTCGTTCAGGGGCTGTGATGCAACCTGGATTGACCATATCTAGACCCACAGCTGATTGAGACATAAGGGTGGACACTCTTGGGGCTGAGAGGTTCGGTGAGGTTGGGTGAGCCAACGCAGACCCTTTCAAGTAATACTGCATGGTACCCATCCCATGGGTCCCAATCTCCAGGTTCAAGGGCATCTTCCTACGTCGAAAACAGGCATGAGAAACCCAGAAGATGGTACACCGTGTGATCGGGAAAGGTTTCTAAAACGCACCTCATTTCTCATCTCCTTTGCTCGGGTTCGCCATTCCAGCCGATTTACTAGCCATCTCCCTCCTTGGAGAATCAGCACCTTTAACCTCCTGTTCCGTACAGGTTGCAATTTGTCCTGAGGATGAACGGGAAGAGGGGGAACCAATGAGAGACTAGCTCTAGGTGTTGGGACAGGCACAGGTCACTCTATTTTCCCATCAGGAAGAAGAATTAAGCAGAAGCTCAGCCTGCCCCCCAGAACCAGAAGAGGGCCTGAAGCAATCCTGCGCTTTTGCGGCCAGCTCCCAATAAAGCGAGTTGAAAAATGGAGCTCAGGGGCACTGCAATTCACAAACCTGCAGAGTTTTAAATGATAACTCTCGTCCACAAATATATTAAGGGAAGGCAACGAAGAGGCTTTGAAAGCAAGGCAGAATTGCAGGAAACAGATTTCAGGAGGTAGATTCGAATCGCCTTGAAAGCACATGAAAAGCGGCAAAACGTGGACAATGATGCCCTTGGCCAAAAAGGGCGTATGCGTTTTTTCCTGAATATATTCAGGAAAAAACGCATACGCCCTTTTTGGCCAACCAAGCAACCTGGAAAGGCAAATCAGCGCTCCAAAGAAGTCTCGCTTCCCAGCGGGCAAAAGGGCCATGCGGAAAAAAGTGTCCAAACCAGAAGTGCAGGACCGGCCATGGAGAAATGGGAGCCTTGCTACGCTGATGGGTGGGATGTAAATTGCCAACAGTCACTCTGGAGAAGTGTATGGTGTGTTCTGAAACATCTAAAAAACACAGCTTCGAGAGCATAGGGCACTTCCACTCATGGGCGTATAAATTGGGAAAACTAAAAATCAGCAAGACACAGGCACCCCAAAGTTTAGGGCTGCTCTGTTGACAAGAACCCCCACTTCATTACACCTTAAATATCCTAGGAAAGAGAAAAATGGATAAAGAAGTTGTGGTCCTCATGTACAATGGAATATCACTCAGCCATGAAATTCACGTCATAAGGCTAGTAGCAGCACGATGAGTGGATTTAGGTACGACGATTCTAAGTGAAATAAGTCACACAGAAAAAGACACTTATCATAAGATATCACTTCTAGAGGGAATGTAAAAACCGCTACACTTGAACTGAATTACAAAACAGAACAGAGTCACACGTTTAGGAAACACACAATGGCTGCTGAACGGGAAAGGTGAGGTGGGGTGATGCATAAAACAAGGGTTTCAAATTAGCTCAGATACCGTTCCATAAACCCAATATGTAAGAGACAAGACCTATTCCTTTTTCAGTGAACTGGACTCAACACCCCCTATTCACCGCACAAGAATATATCTGACTAGTAAGAATCTTCAAACCTATGTATTGATATCTCTCTGTAAGTGAGTCAAGGGGGTGTAAAGCGGCATAAACACAGCCGTGAAAAGCAGCTAAACCCCATTATAAAAATAAATTACTTTTCAAAACCCGTGAAACAAAGACAGTGAAAGAGAGAGAAATTCTTACAAAATTCGTTCAGGGGCTGTGATGCAACCTGGATTGACCATATCTAGACCCACAGCTGATTGAGACATAAGGGTGGACACTCTTGGGGCTGAGAGGTTCGGTGAGGTTGGGTGAGCCAACGCAGACCCTTTCAAGTAATACTGCATGGTACCCATCCCATGGGTCCCAAATCTCCAGATTCAAGGGCATCTTCCTACGTCGAAAACAGGCATGAGAAACCCAGAAGATGGTACACCGTGTGATCGGGAAAGGTTTCTAAAACGCACCTCATTTCTCATCGCCTTTGCTCGGGTTCGCCATTCCAGCCGATTTACTAGCCATCTCCCTCCTTGGAGAATCAGCACCTTTAACCTCCTGTTCCGTACAGGTTGCAATTTGTCCTGAGGATGAACGGGAAGAGGGGGAACCAATGAGAGACTAGCTCTAGGTGTTGGGACAGGCACAGGTCACTCTATTTTCCCATCAGGAAGAAGAATTAAGCACAAGCTCAGCCTGCCCCCCAGAACCAGAAGAGGGCCTGAAGCAATCCTGCGCTTTTGCGGCCAGCTCCCAATAAAGCGAGTTGAAAAATGGAGCTCAGGGGCACTGCAATTCACAAACCTGCAGAGTTTTAAATGATACCTCTCGTCCACAAATATATTAAGGGAAGGCAACGAAGAGGCTTTGAAAGCAAGGCAGAATTGCAGGAAACAGATTTCAGGAGGTAGATTCGAATTGCCTTGAAAGCACATGAAAAGCGGCAAAACGTGGACAATGATGCCCTTGGCCAAAAAGGGCGTATGCGTTTTTTCCTGAATATATTCAGGAAAAAACGCATACGCCCTTTTTGGCCAACCAAGCAACCTGGAAAGGCAAATCAGCGCTCCAAAGAACTCTCGCTTCCCAGCGGGCAAAAGGGCCATGCGGAAAAAAGTGTCCAAACCAGAAATGCAGGACCGGCCATGGAGAAATGGGAGCCTTGCTACGCTGATGGGTGGGATGTAAATTGCCAACAGCCACTCTGGAGAAGTGTACGGTGTGTTCTGAAACATCTAAAAAACACAGCTTGGAGAGCATAGGGCACTTCCACTCATGGGCGTATAAATTGGGAAAACTAAAAATCAGCAAGACACAGGCACCCCAAAGTTTAGGGCTGCTCTGTTGACAAGAACCCCCACTTCACTACACCTTAAATATCCTAGGAAAGAGAAAAATGGATAAAGAAGTTGTGGTCCTCATGTACAATGGAATATCACTCAGCCATGAAATCCACGTCATAAGGCTAGTAGCAGCACGATGAGTGGATTTAGGTACGACGATTCTAAGTGAAATAAGTCACACAGAAAAAGACACTTATCATAAGATATCACTTCTAGAGGGAATGTAAAAACCGCTACACTTGAACTGAATTACAAAACAGAACAGAGTCACACGTTTAGGAAACACACTATGGCTGCTGAACGGGAAAGGTGAGGTGGGGTGATGCATAAAACAAGGGTTTCAAATTAGCTCAGATACCGTTCCATAAACCCAATATGTAAGAGACAAGACCTATTCCTTTTTCAGTGAACTGGACTCAACACCCCCTATTCACCGCATAAGAATATATCTGACTAGTAAGAATCTTCAAACCTATGTATTGATATCTCTCTGTAAGTGAGTCAAGGGGGTGTAAAGCGGCATAAACACAGCCGTGAAAAGCAGCTAAACCCCATTATAAAAATAAATTACTTTTCAAAACCCGTGAAACAAAGACAGTGAAAGAGAGAGAAATTCTTACAAAATTCGTTCAGGGGCTGTGATGCAACCTGGATTGACCATATCTAGACCCACAGCTGATTGAGACATAAGGGTGGACACTCTTGGGGCTGAGAGGTTCGGTGAGGTTGGGTGAGCCAACGCAGACCCTTTCAAGTAATACTGCATGGTACCCATCCCATGGGTCCCAAATCTCCAGATTCAAGGGCATCTTCCTACGTCGAAAACAGGCATGAGAAACCCAGAAGATGGTACACCGTGTGATCGGGAAAGGTTTCTAAAACGCACCTCATTTCTCATCGCCTTTGCTCGGGTTCGCCATTCCAGCCGATTTACTAGCCATCTCCCTCCTTGGAGAATCAGCACCTTTAACCTCCTGTTCCGTACAGGTTGCAATTTGTCCTGAGGATGAACGGGAAGAGGGGGAACCAATGAGAGACTAGCTCTAGGTGTTGGGACAGGCACAGGTCACTCTATTTTCCCATCAGGAAGAAGAATTAAGCACAAGCTCAGCCTGCCCCCCAGAACCAGAAGAGGGCCTGAAGCAATCCTGTGCTTTTGCGGCCAGCTCCCAATAAAGCGAGTTGAAAAATGGAGCTCAGGGGCACTGCAATTCACAAACCTGCAGAGTTTTAAATGATACCTCTCGTCCACAAATATATTAAGGGAAGGCAACGAAGAGGCTTTGAAAGCAAGGCAGAATTGCAGGAAACAGATTTCAGGAGGTAGATTCGAATTGCCTTGAAAGCACATGAAAAGCGGCAAAACGTGGACAATGATGCCCTTGGCCAAAAAGGGCGTATGCGTTTTTTCCTGAATATATTCAGGAAAAAACGCATACGCCCTTTTTGGCCAACCAAGCAACCTGGAAAGGCAAATCAGCGCTCCAAAGAACTCTCGCTTCCCAGCGGGCAAAAGGGCCATGCGGAAAAAAGTGTCCAAACCAGAAATGCAGGACCGGCCATGGAGAAATGGGAGCCTTGCTACGCTGATGGGTGGGATGTAAATTGCCAACAGCCACTCTGGAGAAGTGTACGGTGTGTTCTGAAACATCTAAAAAACACAGCTTGGAGAGCATAGGGCACTTCCACTCATGGGCGTATAAATTGGGAAAACTAAAAATCAGCAAGACACAGGCACCCCAAAGTTTAGGGCTGCTCTGTTGACAAGAACCCCCACTTCACTACACCTTAAATATCCTAGGAAAGAGAAAAATGGATAAAGAAGTTGTGGTCCTCATGTACAATGGAATATCACTCAGCCATGAAATCCACGTCATAAGGCTAGTAGCAGCACGATGAGTGGATTTAGGTACGACGATTCTAAGTGAAATAAGTCACACAGAAAAAGACACTTATCATAAGATATCACTTCTAGAGGGAATGTAAAAACCGCTACACTTGAACTGAATTACAAAACAGAACAGAGTCACACGTTTAGGAAACACACTATGGCTGCTGAACGGGAAAGGTGAGGTGGGGTGATGCATAAAACAAGGGTTTCAAATTAGCTCAGATACCGTTCCATAAACCCAATATGTAAGAGACAAGACCTATTCCTTTTTCAGTGAACTGGACTCAACACCCCCTATTCACCGCATAAGAATATATCTGACTAGTAAGAATCTTCAAACCTATGTATTGATATCTCTCTGTAAGTGAGTCAAGGGGGTGTAAAGCGGCATAAACACAGCCGTGAAAAGCAGCTAAACCCCATTATAAAAATAAATTACTTTTCAAAACCCGTGAAACAAAGACAGTGAAAGAGAGAGAAATTCTTACAAAATTCTTTCAGGGGCTGTGATGCAACCTGGATTGACCATATCTAGACCCACAGCTGATTGAGACATAAGGGTGGACACTCTTGGGGCTGAGAGGTTCGGTGAGGTTGGGTGAGCCAACGCAGACCCTTTCAAGTAATACTGCATGGTACCCATCCCATGGGTCCCAAATCTCCAGGTTCAAGGGCATCTTCCTACGTCGAAAACAGGCATGAGAAACCCAGAAGATGGTACACCGTGTGATCGGGAAAGGTTTCTAAAACGCACCTCATTTCTCATCTCCTTTGCTCGGGTTCGCCATTCCAGCCGATTTACTAGCCATCTCCCTCCTTGGAGAATCAGCACCTTTAACCTCCTGTTCCGTACAGGTTGCAATTTGTCCTGAGGATGAACGGGAAGAGGGGGAACCAATGAGAGACTAGCTCTAGGTGTTGGGACAGGCACAGGTCACTCTATTTTCCCATCAGGAAGAAGAATTAAGCACAAGCTCAGCCTGCCCCCCAGAACCAGAAGAGGGCCTGAAGCAATCCTGCGCTTTTGCGGCCAGCTCCCAAAAAAGCGAGTTGAAAAATGGAGCTCAGGGGCACTGCAATTCACAAACCTGCAGAGTTTTAAATGATACCTCTCGTCCACAAATATATTAAGGGAAGGCAACGAAGAGGCTTTGAAAGCAAGGCAGAATTGCAGGAAACAGATTTCAGGAGGTAGTTTCGAATCGCCTTGAAAGCACATGAAAAGCGGCAAAACGTGGACAATGATGCCCTTGGCCAAAAAGGGCGTATGCGTTTTTTCCTGAATATATTCAGGAAAAAACGCATACGCCTTTTTGGCCAACCAAGCAACCTGGAAAGGCAAATCAGCGCTCCAAAGAAGTCTCGCTTCCCAGCGGGCAAAAGGGCCATGTGGAAAAAAGTGTCCAAAGCAGAAGTGCAGGACCGGCCATGGAGAAATGGGAGCCTTGCTACGCTGATGGGTGGGATGTAAATTGCCAACAGCCACTCTGGAGAAGTGTACGGTGTGTCCTGAAACATCTAAAAAACACAGCTTGGAGAGCATAGGGCACTTCCACTCATGGGCGTATAAATTGGGAAAACTAAAAATCAGCAAGACACAGGCACCCCAAAGTTGAGGGCTGCTCTGTTGACAAGAACCCCCACTTCACTACACCTTAAATATCCTAGGAAAGAGAAAAATGGATAAAGAAGTTGTGGTCCTCATGTACAATGGAATATCACTCAGCCATGAAATCCACGTCATAAGGCTAGTAGCAGCACGATGAGTGGATTTAGGTACGACGATTCTAAGTGAAATAAGTCACACAGAAAAAGACACTTATCATAAGATATCACTTCTAGAGGGAATGTAAAAACCGCTACACTTGAACTGAATTACAAAACAGAACAGAGTCACACGTTTAGGAAACACACTATGGCTGCTGAACGGGAAAGGTGAGGTGGGGTGATGCATAAAACAAGGGTTTCAAATTAGCTCAGATACCGTTCCATAAACCCAATATGTAAGAGACAAGACCTATTCCTTTTTCAGTGAACTGGACTCAACACCCCCTATTCACCGCATAAGAATATATCTGACTAGTAAGAATCTTCAAACCTATGTATTGATATCTCTCTGTAAGTGAGTCAAGGGGGTGTAAAGCGGCATAAACACAGCCGTGAAAAGCAGCTAAACCCCATTATAAAAATAAATTACTTTTCAAAACCCGTGAAACAAAGACAGTGAAAGAGAGAGAAATTCTTACAAAATTCTTTCAGGGGCTGTGATGCAACCTGGATTGACCATATCTAGACCCACAGCTGATTGAGACATAAGGGTGGACACTCTTGGGGCTGAGAGGTTCGGTGAGGTTGGGTGAGCCAACGCAGACCCTTTCAAGTAATACTGCATGGTACCCATCCCATGGGTCCCAAATCTCCAGGTTCAAGGGCATCTTCCTACGTCGAAAACAGGCATGAGAAACCCAGAAGATGGTACACCGTGTGATCGGGAAAGGTTTCTAAAACGCACCTCATTTCTCATCTCCTTTGCTCGGGTTCGCCATTCCAGCCGATTTACTAGCCATCTCCCTCCTTGGAGAATCAGCACCTTTAACCTCCTGTTCCGTACAGGTTGCAATTTGTCCTGAGGATGAACGGGAAGAGGGGGAACCAATGAGAGACTAGCTCTAGGTGTTGGGACAGGCACAGGTCACTCTATTTTCCCATCAGGAAGAAGAATTAAGCACAAGCTCAGCCTGCCCCCCAGAACCAGAAGAGGGCCTGAAGCAATCCTGCGCTTTTGCGGCCAGCTCCCAAAAAAGCGAGTTGAAAAATGGAGCTCAGGGGCACTGCAATTCACAAACCTGCAGAGTTTTAAATGATACCTCTCGTCCACAAATATATTAAGGGAAGGCAACGAAGAGGCTTTGAAAGCAAGGCAGAATTGCAGGAAACAGATTTCAGGAGGTAGTTTCGAATCGCCTTGAAAGCACATGAAAAGCGGCAAAACGTGGACAATGATGCCCTTGGCCAAAAAGGGCGTATGCGTTTTTTCCTGAATATATTCAGGAAAAAACGCATACGCCCTTTTTGGCCAACCAAGCAACCTGGAAAGGCAAATCAGCGCTCCAAAGAAGTCTCGCTTCCCAGCGGGCAAAAGGGCCATGCGGAAAAAAGTGTCCAAACCAGAAGTGCAGGACCGGCCATGGAGAAATGGGAGCCTTGCTACGCTGATGGGTGGGATGTAAATTGCCAACAGCCACTCTGGAGAAGTGTACGGTGTGTTCTGAAACATCTAAAAAACACAGCTTGGAGAGCATAGGGCACTTCCACTCATGGGCGTATAAATTGGGAAAACTAAAAATCAGCAAGACACAGGCACCCCAAAGTTGAGGGCTGCTCTGTTGACAAGAACCCCCACTTCATTACACCTTAAATATCCTAGGAAAGAGAAAAATGGATAAAGAAGTTGTGGTCCTCATGTACAATGGAATATCACTCAGCCATGAAATCCACGTCATAAGGCTAGTAGCAGCACGATGAGTGGATTTAGGTACGACGATTCTAAGTGAAATAAGTCACACAGAAAAAGACACTTATCATAAGATATCACTTCTAGAGGGAATGTAAAAACCGCTACACTTGAATTGAATTACAAAACAGAACAGAGTCACACGTTTAGGAAACACACTATGGCTGCTGAACGGGAAAGGTGAGGTGGGGTGATGCATAAAACAAGGGTTTCAAATTAGCTCCAATACCGTTCCATAAACCCAATATGTAAGAGACAAGACCTATTCCTTTTTCAGTGAACTGGACTCAACACCCCCTATTCACCGCACAAGAATATATCTGACTAGTAAGAATCTTCAAACCTATATATTGATATCTCTCTGTAAGTGAGTCAAGGGTGTGTAAAGCGGCATAAACACAGCCGTGAAAAGCAGCTAAACCCCATTATAAAAATAAATTACTTTTCAAAACCCGTGAAACAAAGACAGTGAAAGAGAGAGAAATTCTTACAAAATTCGTTCAGGGGCTGTGATGCAACCTGGATTGACCATATCTAGACCCACAGCTGATTGAGACATAAGGGTGGACACTCTTGGGGCTGAGAGGTTCGGTGAGGTTGGGTGAGCCAACGCAGACCCTTTCAAGTAATACTGCATGGTACCCATCCCATGGGTCCCAAATCTCCAGGTTCAAGGGCATCTTCCTACGTCGAAAACAGGCATGAGAAACCCAGAAGATGGTACACCGTGTGATCGGGAAAGGTTTCTAAAACGCACCTCATTTCTCATCGCCTTTGCTCGGGTTCGCCATTCCAGCCGATTTACTAGCCATCTCCCTCCTTGGAGAATCAGCACCTTTAACCTCCTGTTCCGTACAGGTTGCAATTTGTCCTGAGGATGAACGGGAAGAGGGGGAACCAATGAGAGACTAGCTCTAGGTGTTGGGACAGGCACAGGTCACTCTATTTTCCCATCAGGAAGAAGAATTAAGCACAAGCTCAGCCTGCCCCCCAGAACCAGAAGAGGGCCTGAAGCAATCCTGCGCTTTTGCGGCCAGCTCCCAATAAAGCGAGTTGAAAAATGGAGCTCAGGGGCACTGCAATTCACAAACCTGCAGAGTTTTAAATGATAACTCTCGTCCACAAATATATTAAGGGAAGGCAACGAAGAGGCTTTGAAAGCAAGGCAGAATTGCAGGAAACAGATTTCAGGAGGTAGATTCGAATCGCCTTGAAAGCACATGAAAAGCGGCAAAACGTGGACAATGATGCCCTTGGCCAAAAAGGGCGTATGCGTTTTTTCCTGAATATATTCAGGAAAAAACGCATACGCCCTTTTTGGCCAACCAAGCAACCTGGAAAGGCAAATCAGCGCTCCAAAGAACTCTCGCTTCCCAGCGGGCAAAAGGGCCATGCGGAAAAAAGTGTCCAAACCAGAAATGCAGGACCGGCCATGGAGAAATGGGAGCCTTGCTACGCTGATGGGTGGGATGTAAATTGCCAACAGCCACTCTGGAGAAGTGTACGGTGTGTTCTGAAACATCTAAAAAACACAGCTTCGAGAGCATAGGGCACTTCCACTCATGGGCGTATAAATTGGGAAAACTAAAAATCAGCAAGACACAGGCACCCCAAAGTTTAGGGCTGCTCTGTTGACAAGAACCCCCACTTCATTACACCTTAAATATCCTAGGAAAGAGAAAAATGGATAAAGAAGTTGTGGTCCTCATGTACAATGGAATATCACTCAGCCATGAAATTCACGTCATAAGGCTAGTAGCAGCACGATGAGTGGATTTAGGTACGACGATTCTAAGTGAAATAAGTCACACAGAAAAAGACACTTATCATAAGATATCACTTCTAGAGGGAATGTAAAAACCGCTACACTTGAACTGAATTACAAAACAGAACAGAGTCACACGTTTAGGAAACACACTATGGCTGCTGAACGGGAAAGGTGAGGTGGGCTGATGCATAAAACAAGGGTTTCAAATTAGCTCAGATACCGTTCCATAAACCCAATATGTAAGAGACAAGACCTATTCCTTTTTCAGTGAACTGGACTCAACACCCCCTATTCACCGCACAAGAATATATCTGACTAGTAAGAATCTTCAAACCTATGTATTGATATCTCTCTGTAAGTGAGTCAAGGGGGTGTAAAGCGGCATAAACACAGCCGTGAAAAGCAGCTAAACCCCATTATAAAAATAAATTACTTTTCAAAACCCGTGAAACAAAGACAGTGAAAGAGAGAGAAATTCTTACAAAATTCGTTCAGGGGCTGTGATGCAACCTGGATTGACCATATCTAGACCCACAGCTGATTGAGACATAAGGGTGGACACTCTTGGGGCTGAGAGGTTCGGTGAGGTTGGGTGAGCCAACGCAGACCCTTTCAAGTAATACTGCATGGTACCCATCCCATGGGTCCCAAATCTCCAGATTCAAGGGCATCTTCCTACGTCGAAAACAGGCATGAGAAACCCAGAAGATGGTACACCGTGTGATCGGGAAAGGTTTCTAAAACGCACCTCATTTCTCATCGCCTTTGCTCGGGTTCGCCATTCCAGCCGATTTACTAGCCATCTCCCTCCTTGGAGAATCAGCACCTTTAACCTCCTGTTCCGTACAGGTTGCAATTTGTCCTGAGGATGAACGGGAAGAGGGGGAACCAATGAGAGACTAGCTCTAGGTGTTGGGACAGGCACAGGTCACTCTATTTTCCCATCAGGAAGAAGAATTAAGCACAAGCTCAGCCTGCCCCCCAGAACCAGAAGAGGGCCTGAAGCAATCCTGCGCTTTTGCGGCCAGCTCCCAATAAAGCGAGTTGAAAAATGGAGCTCAGGGGCACTGCAATTCACAAACCTGCAGAGTTTTAAATGATACCTCTCGTCCACAAATATATTAAGGGAAGGCAACGAAGAGGCTTTGAAAGCAAGACAGAATTGCAGGAAACAGATTTCAGGAGGTAGATTCGAATCGCCTTGAAAGCACATGAAAAGCGGCAAAACGTGGACAATGATGCCCTTGGCCAAAAAGGGCGTATGCGTTTTTTCCTGAATATATTCAGGAAAAAACGCATACGCCCTTTTTGGCCAACCAAGCAACCTGGAAAGGCAAATCAGCGCTCCAAAGAAGTCTCGCTTCCCAGCGGGCAAAAGGGCCATGCGGAAAAAAGTGTCCAAACCAGAAATGCAGGACCGGCCATGGAGAAATGGGAGCCTTGCTACGCTGATGGGTGGGATGTAAATTGCCAACAGCCACTCTGGAGAAGTGTACGGTGTGTTCTGAAACATCTAAAAAACACAGCTTGGAGAGCATAGGGCACTTCCACTCATGGGCGTATAAATTGGGAAAACTAAAAATCAGCAAGACACAGGCACCCCAAAGTTTAGGGCTGCTCTGTTGACAAGAACCCCCACTTCATTACACCTTAAATATCCTAGGAAAGAGAAAAATGGATAAAGAAGTTGGGGTCCTCATGTACAATGGAATATCACTCAGCCATGAAATCCACGTCATAAGGCTAGTAGCAGCACGATGAGTGGATTTAGGTACGACGATTCTAAGTGAAATAAGTCACACAGAAAAAGACACTTATCATAAGATATCACTTCTAGAGGGAATGTAAAAACCGCTACACTTGAACTGAATTACAAAACAGAACAGAGTCACACGTTTAGGAAACACACTATGGCTGCTGAACGGGAAAGGTGAGGTGGGGTGATGCATAAAACAAGGGTTTCAAATTAGCTCAGATACCGTTCCATAAACCCAATATGTAAGAGACAAGACCTATTCCTTTTTCAGTGAACTGGACTCAACACCCCCTATTCACCGCACAAGAATATATCTGACTAGTAAGAATCTTCAAACCTATGTATTGATATCTCTCTGTAAGTGAGTCAAGGGGGTGTAAAGCGGCATAAACACAGCCGTGAAAAGCAGCTAAACCCCATTATAAAAATAAATTACTTTTCAAAACCCGTGAAACAAAGACAGTGAAAGAGAGAGAAATTCTTACAAAATTCGTTCAGGGGCTGTGATGCAACCTGGATTGACCATATCTAGACCCACAGCTGATTGAGACATAAGGGTGGACACTCTTGGGGCTGAGAGGTTCGGTGAGGTTGGGTGAGCCAACGCAGACCCTTTCAAGTAATACTGCATGGTACCCATCCCATGGGTCCCAAATCTCCAGGTTCAAGGGCATCTTCCTACGTCGAAAACAGGCATGAGAAACCCAGAAGATGGTACACCGTGTGATCGGGAAAGGTTTCTAAAACTCACCTCATTTCTCATCTCCTTGGCTCGGGTTCGCCATTCCAGCCGATTTACTAGCCATCTCCCTCCTTGGAGAATCAGCACCTTTAACCTCCTGTTCCGTACAGGTTGCAATTTGTCCTGAGGATGAACGGGAAGAGGGGGAACCAATGAGAGACTAGCTCTAGGTGTTGGGACAGGCACAGGTCACTCTATTTTCCCATCAGGAAGAAGAATTAAGCACAAGCTCAGCCTGCCCCCCAGAACCAGAAGAGGGCCTGAAGCAATCCTGCGCTTTTGCGGCCAGCTCCCAAAAAAGCGAGTTGAAAAATGGAGCTCAGGGGCACTGCAATTCACAAACCTGCAGAGTTTTAAATGATACCTCTCGTCCACAAATATATTAAGGGAAGGCAACGAAGAGGCTTTGAAAGCAAGGCAGAATTGCAGGAAACAGATTTCAGGAGGTAGATTCGAATCGCCTTGAAAGCACATGAAAAGTGGCAAAACGTGGACAATGATGTCCTTGGCCAAAAAGGGCGTATGCGTTTTTTCCTGAATATATTCAGGAAAAAACGCATACGCCCTTTTTGGCCAACCAAGCAACCTGGAAAGGCAAATCAGCGCTCCAAAGAAGTCTCGCTTCCCAGAGGGCAAAAGGGCCATGCGGAAAAAAGTGTCAAAACCAGAAATGCAGGACCGGCCATGGAGAAATGGGAGCCTTGCTACGCTGATGGGCAGGATGTAAATTGCCAACAGCCACTCTGGAGAAGTGTACGGTGTGTCCTGAAACATCTAAATAACACAGATTGGAGAGCATAAGGCACTTGCACTCATGCGCGTATAAATTGGGAAAACTAAAAATCAGCAAGACACAGGCACCCCAAAGTTTAGGGCTGCTCTGTTGACAAGAACCCCCACTTCATTACACCTTAAATATCCTAGGAAAGAGAAAAATGGATAAAGAAGTTGTGGTCCTCATGTACAATGGAATATCACTCAGCCATGAAATCAACATCATAAGGCTAGTAGCAGCACGATGCGTGGATTTAGGTACGACGATTCTAAGTGAAATAAGTCACACAGAAAAAGACACTTATCATAAGATATCACTTAGAGAGGGAATGTAAAAACCGCTACACTTGAACTGCATTACAAAACAGAACAGAGTCACACGTTTAGAAAACACACTATGGCTGCTGAACAGGAAAGGTGAGGTGGGGTGATGCATAAAACAAGGGTTTCAAATTAGCTCTGATACCCTTCCATAAACCCAATATGTAATAGACAAGACCTACTCCTTGCTCAGTGAACTGGACTCAACACCCCCTATTCACCGCACAAGAATATATCTGAATAGTAAGAATCTTCAAACCTATGTATTGATATCTCTCTGTAAGTGAGTCAAGGGGCTGTAACACGGCATAAACACAGCCGTGAAAAGCAGCTAAACCCCATTATAAAAATAAATTTCTTTTCAAAACCTGTGAAACAAAGACAGTGAAAGAGAGAGAAATTCTTACAAAATTCGTTCAGGGACTGTGATGCAACCTGGATTGACCATATCTAGACCCACAGCTGATTGAGACATAAGGGTGGACACTCTTGGGGCTGAGAGGTTCGGTGAGGTTGGGGGAGCCAACGCAGACCCTTTCAAGTAATACTGCATGGTACCCATCCCATGGGTCCCAAATCTCCAGGTTCAAGGCCATCTTCCTACATCGAAAGCAGGCATGAGAAACCCAGAAGATGGTACACCGTTTGATCGGGAAAGGTTTCTAAAACGCACCTCATTTCGCATCTCCTTTGCTCGGGTTCGCCATTCCAGCCGATTTACTAGCCATCTCCCTCCTTGGAGAATCAGCACCTTTAACCTCCTGTTCCGTACAGGTTGCAATTTGTCCTGAGGATGAACGGGAAGAGGGGGAACCAATGAGAGACTAGCTCTAGGTGTTGGGACAGGCACAGGTCACTCTATTTTCCCATCAGGAAGAAGAATTAAGCACAAGCTCAGCCTGCCCCCCAGAACCAGAAGAGGGCCAGAGGCAATCCTGCGCTTTTGCGGCCAGCTCCCAAAAAAGCGAGTTGAAAAATGGAGCTCAGGGGCACTGCAACTCACAAACCTGCAGAGTTTTAAATGATACCTCTCGTCCACAAATATATTAAGGGAAGGCAACGAAGAGGCTTTGAAAGCAAGGCAGAATTGCAGGAAACAGATTTCAGGAGGTAGATTCGAATCGCCTTGAAAGCACATGAAAAGCAGCAAAACATGGACAATGATGCCCTTGGCCAAAAAGGGCGTATGCGTTTTTTCCTGAATATATTCAGGAATAAACACATACGCGCTTTTTGGCCAACCAAGCAACCTGGAAAGGCAAATCTGTGCTACAAAAAGTCTCGCTTCTCAGGGGGAAAAAGGGCCATGCGGAAAAAAGTGTCCAAACCAGAAATGCAGGACCGGCCATGGAGAAATGGGAGCCTTGCTACGCTGATGGGTGGGATGTAAATTGCCAACAGCCACTCTAGAGAAGTGTACGGTGTGTTCTGAAACATATAAAAAAACACAGCTTGGAGAGCATAGGACACTTCCACTCATGGGCGTATAAATTCGGAAAACTAAAAATCAGCAAGACACAGGCACCCCAAAGTTTAGGGCTGCTCTGTTGAAAAGAACCCCCACTTCATTACACCTTAAATATCCTAGGAAAGAGAAAAATGGATAAAGAAGTTGGGGTCCTCATGTAGAATGGAATATCACTCAGCCATGAAATCAACGTCATAAGGCTAGTAGCAGCACGATGAGTGGATTTAGGTACGACCATTCTAAGTGAAATAAGTCACACAGAAAAAGGCACTTATCATAAGATATCACTTATAGAGGGAATCTAAAAACCGCTACACTTGAACTGAATTAGAAAACAGAACAGAGTCACACGTTTAGAAAAAACACTATGTCTGCTGAACGGGAAAGGTGAGGTGGGGTGATGCATAAAACAAGGGTTTCAAATTAGCTCTGATACCCTTCCCTAAACCCAATATGTAATAGACAAGACCTACTCCTTGCTCAGTGAACTGGACTCAACACCCCCTATTCACCGCACAAGTATATATCTGACTAGTAAGAATCTTCAAACCTATGTATTGATATCTCTCTGTAAGTGAGTCAAGGGGCTGTAACATGGCATAAACACAGCCGTGAAAAGCAGCTAAACCCCATTATAAAAATAAATTTCTTTTCAAAACCTGTGAAACAAAGACAGTGAAAGAGAGAGAAATTCTTACAAAATTCGTTCAGGGACTGTGATGCAACCTGGATTGACCATATCTAGACCCACAGCTGATTGAGACATAAGGGTGGACACTCTTGGGGCTGAGAGGTTCGTTGAGGTTGGGTGAGCCAACGCAGACCCCTTCAAGTAATACTGCAGGGTACCCATACCATGGGTCCCAAATCTCCAGGTTCAAGGGCATCTTCCTACGTCGAAAACAGGCATGAGAAACCCAGAAGATGGTACACCGTGTGATCGGGAAAGGTTTCTAAAACGCACCTCATTTCTCATCTCCTTTGCTCGGGTTCGCCATTCCAGCCGATTTACTAGCCATCTCCCTCCTTGGAGAATCAGCACCTTTAACCTCCTGTTCCGTACAGGTTGCAAATTGTCCTGATCATGAACGGGAAGTGGGGGAACCAATGAGAGACTAGCTCTAGTGGTTGGGACAGGCACAGGTCCCTCTATTTTCCCATCAGGAAGAAGAATTAAGCACAAGTTCAGACTGCCCCCCAGAACCAGAAGAGGGCCTGAAGCAATCCTGCGCTTTTGCGGCCCACTCCCAAAAAAGCGAGTTGAAAAATGGAGCTCAGGGGCACTGCAATTCACAAACCTGCAGAGTTTTAAATGATACCTCTCGTCCACAAATATATTAAGGGAAGGCAACGAAGAGGCTTTGAAAGCAAGGCAGAATTGCAGGAAACAGATTTCAGGAGGTAGATTCGAATCGCCTTGAAAGCACATGAAAAGCGGCAAAACGTGGACAATGATGCCCTTGGCCAAAAAGGGCATATGCGTTTTTTCCTGAATATATTCAGGAATAAACGCATACGCGCTTTTTGGCCAACCAAGCAACCTGGAAAGGCAAATCTGTGCTACAAAGAAGTCTCGCTTCTCAGGGGGAAAAAGGGCCATGCGGAAAAAAGTGTCCAAACCAGAAATGCAGGACCGGCCATGGAGAAATGGGAGCCTTGCTACGCTGATGGGTGGGATGTAAATTGCCAACAGCCACTCTGGAGAAGTGTACGGTGTGTTCTGAAACATATAAAAAAACACAGCTTGGAGAGCATAGGACACTTCCACTCATGGGCGTATAAATTGGGAAAACTAAAAATCAGCAAGACACAGGCACCCCAAAGTTTAGGGCTGCTCTGTTGACAAGAACCGCCACTTCATTACACCTTAAATATCCTAGGAAAGAGAAAAATGGATAAAGAAGTTGTGGACCTCATGTACAATGGAATATCACTCAGCCATGAAATCAACGTCATAAGGCTAGTAGCAGCACGATGAGTGGATTTAGGTACGACGATTCTAAGTGAAATAAGTCACACAGAAAAAGACACTTATCATAAGATATCACTTATAGAGGGAATGTAAAAACTGCTACACTTGAACTGAATTGCAAAACAGAACAGAGTCACACGTTTAGAAAACACACTATGGCTGCTGAACGGGAAAGGTGAGGTGGGGTGATGCATAAAACAAGGGTTTCAAATTAGCTCCGATACCGTTCCATAAACCCAATATGTAAGAGACAAGACCTATTCCTTTTTCAGTGAACTGGACTCAACACCCCCTATTCACCGCACAAGAATATATCTGACTAGTAAGAATCTTCAAACCTATGTATTGATATCTCTCTGTAAGTGAGTCAAGGGGGTGTAAAGCGGCATAAACACAGCCGTGAAAAGCAGCTAAACCCCATTATAAAAATAAATTACTTTTAAAAACCAGTGAAACAAAGACAGTGAAAGAGAGAGAAATTCTTACAAAATTCGTTCAGGGGCTGTGATGCAACCTGGATTGACCATATCTAGACCCACAGCTGATTGAGACATAAGGGTGGACACTCTTGGGGCTGAGAGGTTCGGTGAGGTTGGGTGAGCCAACGCAGACCCTTTCAAGTAATACTGCAGGGTACCCATACCATGGGTCCCAAATCTCCAGGTTCAAGGGCATCTTCCTACGTCGAAAACGTGCATGGGAAACCCAGAAGATGGCACACCGTGTGATCGGGATAGGTTTCTAAAACGCACCTCATTTCTCATCTCCTTGTGCTCGGGTTCGCCATTGCAGCCCCTTTACTAGCCATCTCCCTCCTTGGAGAATCAGCACCTTTAAACTCCTGTTCCGTAGAGTTTGCACTTTGTCCTGAGGATGAACGGGAAGAGGGGGAACCAAAGAGAGACTAGCTCTAGGTGTTGGGACAGGCACAGGTCACTCTATTTTCCCATCAGGAAGAAGAATTAAGCACAAGCTCAGCCTGCCCCCCAGAACCAAATGAGGGCCTGAAGCAATCCTGCGCTTTTGCGGCCAGCTCCCAAAAAAGCGAGTTGAAAAATGGAGCTCAGGGGCACTGCAATTCACAAACCTGCAGTGTTTTAAATGATAACTCTCGTCCTCAAATATAGTAAGGGAAGGCAACGAAGAGGCTTTGAAAGCAAGGCAGAATTGCAGGAAACAGATTTCAGGAGGTAGATTCGAATCGCCTTGAAAGCACATGAAAAGCGGCAAAACGTGGACAATGATGCCCTTGGCCAAAAAGGGCGTATGCGTTTTTTCCTGAATATATTCAGGAAAAAACGCATACGCCCTTTTTGGCCAACCAAGCAACCTGGAAAGGCAAATCAGCGCTCCAAAGAAGTCTCGCTTCCCAGCGGGCAAAAGGGCCATGCGGAAAAAAGTGTCCAAACCAGAAATGCAGGACCGGCCATGGAGAAATGGGAGCCTTGCTACGCTGATGGGTGGGATGTAAATTGCCAACAGCCACTCTGGAGAAGTGTACGGTGTGTTCTGAAACATCTAAAAAACACAGCTTGGAGAGCATAGGGCACTTCCACTCATGGGCGTATAAATTGGGAAAACTAAAAATCAGCAAGACACAGGCACCCCAAAGTTTAGGGCTGCTCTGTTGACAAGAACCCCCACTTCATTACACCTTAAATATCCTAGGAAAGAGAAAAATGGATAAAGAAGTTGGGGTCCTCATGTACAATGGAATATCACTCAGCCATGAAATCCACGTCATAAGGCTAGTAGCAGCACGATGAGTGGATTTAGGTACGACGATTCTAAGTGAAATAAGTCACACAGAAAAAGACACTTATCATAAGATATCACTTCTAGAGGGAATGTAAAAACCGCTACACTTGAACTGAATTACAAAACAGAACAGAGTCACACGTTTAGGAAACACACTATGGCTGCTGAACGGGAAAGGTGAGGTGGGGTGATGCATAAAACAAGGGTTTCAAATTAGCTCAGATACCGTTCCATAAACCCAATATGTAAGAGACAAGACCTATTCCTTTTTCAGTGAACTGGACTCAACACCCCCTATTCACCGCACAAGAATATATCTGACTAGTAAGAATCTTCAAACCTATGTATTGATATCTCTCTGTAAGTGAGTCAAGGGGGTGTAAAGCGGCATAAACACAGCCGTGAAAAGCAGCTAAACCCCATTATAAAAATAAATTACTTTTCAAAACCCGTGAAACAAAGACAGTGAAAGAGAGAGAAATTCTTACAAAATTCGTTCAGGGGCTGTGATGCAACCTGGATTGACCATATCTAGACCCACAGCTGATTGAGACATAAGGGTGGACACTCTTGGGGCTGAGAGGTTCGGTGAGGTTGGGTGAGCCAACGCAGACCCTTTCAAGTAATACTGCATGGTACCCATCCCATGGGTCCCAAATCTCCAGGTTCAAGGGCATCTTCCTACGTCGAAAACAGGCATGAGAAACCCAGAAGATGGTACACCGTGTGATCGGGAAAGGTTTCTAAAACTCACCTCATTTCTCATCTCCTTGGCTCGGGTTCGCCATTCCAGCCGATTTACTAGCCATCTCCCTCCTTGGAGAATCAGCACCTTTAACCTCCTGTTCCGTACAGGTTGCAATTTGTCCTGAGGATGAACGGGAAGAGGGGGAACCAATGAGAGACTAGCTCTAGGTGTTGGGACAGGCACAGGTCACTCTATTTTCCCATCAGGAAGAAGAATTAAGCACAAGCTCAGCCTGCCCCCCAGAACCAGAAGAGGGCCTGAAGCAATCCTGCGCTTTTGCGGCCAGCTCCCAAAAAAGCGAGTTGAAAAATGGAGCTCAGGGGCACTGCAATTCACAAACCTGCAGAGTTTTAAATGATACCTCTCGTCCACAAATATATTAAGGGAAGGCAACGAAGAGGCTTTGAAAGCAAGGCAGAATTGCAGGAAACAGATTTCAGGAGGTAGATTCGAATCGCCTTGAAAGCACATGAAAAGTGGCAAAACGTGGACAATGATGTCCTTGGCCAAAAAGGGCGTATGCGTTTTTTCCTGAATATATTCAGGAAAAAACGCATACGCCCTTTTTGGCCAACCAAGCAACCTGGAAAGGCAAATCAGCGCTCCAAAGAAGTCTCGCTTCCCAGAGGGCAAAAGGGCCATGCGGAAAAAAGTGTCAAAACCAGAAATGCAGGACCGGCCATGGAGAAATGGGAGCCTTGCTACGCTGATGGGCAGGATGTAAATTGCCAACAGCCACTCTGGAGAAGTGTACGGTGTGTCCTGAAACATCTAAATAACACAGATTGGAGAGCATAAGGCACTTGCACTCATGCGCGTATAAATTGGGAAAACTAAAAATCAGCAAGACACAGGCACCCCAAAGTTTAGGGCTGCTCTGTTGACAAGAACCCCCACTTCATTACACCTTAAATATCCTAGGAAAGAGAAAAATGGATAAAGAAGTTGTGGTCCTCATGTACAATGGAATATCACTCAGCCATGAAATCAACATCATAAGGCTAGTAGCAGCACGATGCGTGGATTTAGGTACGACGATTCTAAGTGAAATAAGTCACACAGAAAAAGACACTTATCATAAGATATCACTTAGAGAGGGAATGTAAAAACCGCTACACTTGAACTGCATTACAAAACAGAACAGAGTCACACGTTTAGAAAACACACTATGGCTGCTGAACAGGAAAGGTGAGGTGGGGTGATGCATAAAACAAGGGTTTCAAATTAGCTCTGATACCCTTCCATAAACCCAATATGTAATAGACAAGACCTACTCCTTGCTCAGTGAACTGGACTCAACACCCCCTATTCACCGCACAAGAATATATCTGAATAGTAAGAATCTTCAAACCTATGTATTGATATCTCTCTGTAAGTGAGTCAAGGGGCTGTAACACGGCATAAACACAGCCGTGAAAAGCAGCTAAACCCCATTATAAAAATAAATTTCTTTTCAAAACCTGTGAAACAAAGACAGTGAAAGAGAGAGAAATTCTTACAAAATTCGTTCAGGGACTGTGATGCAACCTGGATTGACCATATCTAGACCCACAGCTGATTGAGACATAAGGGTGGACACTCTTGGGGCTGAGAGGTTCGGTGAGGTTGGGGGAGCCAACGCAGACCCTTTCAAGTAATACTGCATGGTACCCATCCCATGGGTCCCAAATCTCCAGGTTCAAGGCCATCTTCCTACATCGAAAGCAGGCATGAGAAACCCAGAAGATGGTACACCGTTTGATCGGGAAAGGTTTCTAAAACGCACCTCATTTCTCATCTCCTTTGCTCGGGTTCGCCATTCCAGCCGATTTACTAGCCATCTCCCTCCTTGGAGAATCAGCACCTTTAACCTCCTGTTCCGTACAGGTTGCAATTTGTCCTGAGGATGAACGGGAAGAGGGGGAACCAATGAGAGACTAGCTCTAGGTGTTGGGACAGGCACAGGTCACTCTATTTTCCCATCAGGAAGAAGAATTAAGCACAAGCTCAGCCTGCCCCCCAGAACCAGAAGAGGGCCAGAAGCAATCCTGCGCTTTTGCGGCCAGCTCCCAAAAAAGCGAGTTGAAAAATGGAGCTCAGGGGCACTGCAAATCACAAACCTGCAGAGTTTTAAATGATACCTCTCGTCCACAAATATATTAAGGGAAGGCAACGAAGAGGCTTTGAAAGCAAGGCAGAATTGCAGGAAACAGATTTCAGGAGGTAGATTCGAATCGCCTTGAAAGCACATGAAAAGCAGCAAAACATGGACAATGATGCCCTTGGCCAAAAAGGGCGTATGCGTTTTTTCCTGAATATATTCAGGAATAAACACATACGCGCTTTTTGGCCAACCAAGCAACCTGGAAAGGCAAATCTGTGCTACAAAAAGTCTCGCTTCTCAGGGGGAAAAAGGGCCATGCGGAAAAAAGTGTCCAAACCAGAAATGCAGGACCGGCCATGGAGAAATGGGAGCCTTGCTACGCTGATGGGTGGGATGTAAATTGCCAACAGCCACTCTAGAGAAGTGTACGGTGTGTTCTGAAACATATAAAAAAACACAGCTTGGAGAGCATAGGACACTTCCACTCATGGGCGTATAAATTCGGAAAACTAAAAATCAGCAAGACACAGGCACCCCAAAGTTTAGGGCTGCTCTGTTGAAAAGAACCCCCACTTCATTACACCTTAAATATCCTAGGAAAGAGAAAAATGGATAAAGAAGTTGGGGTCCTCATGTAGAATGGAATATCACTCAGCCATGAAATCAACGTCATAAGGCTAGTAGCAGCACGATGAGTGGATTTAGGTACGACCATTCTAAGTGAAATAAGTCACACAGAAAAAGGCACTTATCATAAGATATCACTTATAGAGGGAATCTAAAAACCGCTACACTTGAACTGAATTAGAAAACAGAACAGAGTCACACGTTTAGAAAAAACACTATGTCTGCTGAACGGGAAAGGTGAGGTGGGGTGATGCATAAAACAAGGGTTTCAAATTAGCTCTGATACCCTTCCCTAAACCCAATATGTAATAGACAAGACCTACTCCTTGCTCAGTGAACTGGACTCAACACCCCCTATTCACCGCACAAGTATATATCTGACTAGTAAGAATCTTCAAACCTATGTATTGATATCTCTCTGTAAGTGAGTCAAGGGGCTGTAACATGGCATAAACACAGCCGTGAAAAGCAGCTAAACCCCATTATAAAAATAAATTTCTTTTCAAAACCTGTGAAACAAAGACAGTGAAAGAGAGAGAAATTCTTACAAAATTCGTTCAGGGACTGTGATGCAACCTGGATTGACCATATCTAGACCCACAGCTGATTGAGACATAAGGGTGGACACTCTTGGGGCTGAGAGGTTCGTTGAGGTTGGGTGAGCCAACGCAGACCCCTTCAAGTAATACTGCAGGGTACCCATACCATGGGTCCCAAATCTCCAGGTTCAAGGGCATCTTCCTACGTCGAAAACAGGCATGAGAAACCCAGAAGATGGTACACCGTGTGATCGGGAAAGGTTTCTAAAACGCACCTCATTTCTCATCTCCTTTGCTCGGGTTCGCCATTCCAGCCGATTTACTAGCCATCTCCCTCCTTGGAGAATCAGCACCTTTAACCTCCTGTTCCGTACAGGTTGCAAATTGTCCTGATCATGAACGGGAAGTGGGGGAACCAATGAGAGACTAGCTCTAGTGGTTGGGACAGGCACAGGTCCCTCTATTTTCCCATCAGGAAGAAGAATTAAGCACAAGTTCAGACTGCCCCCCAGAACCAGAAGAGGGCCTGAAGCAATCCTGCGCTTTTGCGGCCCACTCCCAAAAAAGCGAGTTGAAAAATGGAGCTCAGGGGCACTGCAATTCACAAACCTGCAGAGTTTTAAATGATACCTCTCGTCCACAAATATATTAAGGGAAGGCAACGAAGAGGCTTTGAAAGCAAGGCAGAATTGCAGGAAACAGATTTCAGGAGGTAGATTCGAATCGCCTTGAAAGCACATGAAAAGCGGCAAAACGTGGACAATGATGCCCTTGGCCAAAAAGGGCATATGCGTTTTTTCCTGAATATATTCAGGAATAAACGCATACGCGCTTTTTGGCCAACCAAGCAACCTGGAAAGGCAAATCTGTGCTACAAAGAAGTCTCGCTTCTCAGGGGGAAAAAGGGCCATGCGGAAAAAAGTGTCCAAACCAGAAATGCAGGACCGGCCATGGAGAAATGGGAGCCTTGCTACGCTGATGGGTGGGATGTAAATTGCCAACAGCCACTCTGGAGAAGTGTACGGTGTGTTCTGAAACATATAAAAAAACACAGCTTGGAGAGCATAGGACACTTCCACTCATGGGCGTATAAATTGGGAAAACTAAAAATCAGCAAGACACAGGCACCCCAAAGTTTAGGGCTGCTCTGTTGACAAGAACCGCCACTTCATTACACCTTAAATATCCTAGGAAAGAGAAAAATGGATAAAGAAGTTGTGGACCTCATGTACAATGGAATATCACTCAGCCATGAAATCAACGTCATAAGGCTAGTAGCAGCACGATGAGTGGATTTAGGTACGACGATTCTAAGTGAAATAAGTCACACAGAAAAAGACACTTATCATAAGATATCACTTATAGAGGGAATGTAAAAACTGCTACACTTGAACTGAATTGCAAAACAGAACAGAGTCACACGTTTAGAAAACACACTATGGCTGCTGAACGGGAAAGGTGAGGTGGGGTGATGCATAAAACAAGGGTTTCAAATTAGCTCCGATACCGTTCCATAAACCCAATATGTAAGAGACAAGACCTATTCCTTTTTCAGTGAACTGGACTCAACACCCCCTATTCACCGCACAAGAATATATCTGACTAGTAAGAATCTTCAAACCTATGTATTGATATCTCTCTGTAAGTGAGTCAAGGGGGTGTAAAGCGGCATAAACACAGCCGTGAAAAGCAGCTAAACCCCATTATAAAAATAAATTACTTTTAAAAACCAGTGAAACAAAGACAGTGAAAGAGAGAGAAATTCTTACAAAATTCGTTCAGGGGCTGTGATGCAACCTGGATTGACCATATCTAGACCCACAGCTGATTGAGACATAAGGGTGGACACTCTTGGGGCTGAGAGGTTCGGTGAGGTTGGGTGAGCCAACGCAGACCCTTTCAAGTAATACTGCAGGGTACCCATACCATGGGTCCCAAATCTCCAGGTTCAAGGGCATCTTCCTACGTCGAAAACGTGCATGGGAAACCCAGAAGATGGCACACCGTGTGATCGGGATAGGTTTCTAAAACGCACCTCATTTCTCATCTCCTTGTGCTCGGGTTCGCCATTGCAGCCCCTTTACTAGCCATCTCCCTCCTTGGAGAATCAGCACCTTTAAACTCCTGTTCCGTAGAGTTTGCACTTTGTCCTGAGGATGAACGGGAAGAGGGGGAACCAAAGAGAGACTAGCTCTAGGTGTTGGGACAGGCACAGGTCACTCTATTTTCCCATCAGGAAGAAGAATTAAGCACAAGCTCAGCCTGCCCCCCAGAACCAAATGAGGGCCTGAAGCAATCCTGCGCTTTTGCGGCCAGCTCCCAAAAAAGCGAGTTGAAAAATGGAGCTCAGGGGCACTGCAATTCACAAACCTGCAGTGTTTTAAATGATAACTCTCGTCCTCAAATATAGTAAGGGAAGGCAACGAAGAGGCTTTGAAAGCAAGGCAGAATTGCAGGAAACAGATTTCAGGAGGTAGATTCGAATCGCCTTGAAAGCACATGAAAAGCGGCAAAACGTGGACAATGATGCCCTTGGCCAAAAAGGGCGTATGCGTTTTTTCCTGAATATATTCAGGAAAAAACGCATACGCCCTTTTTGGCCAACCAAGCAACCTGGAAAGGCAAATCAGCGCTCCAAAGAAGTCTAGCTTCCCAGCGGGCAAAAGGGCCATGCGGAAAAAAGTGTCCAAACCAGAAATGCAGGACCGGCCTTGCAGAAATGGGAGCCTTGCTATGCTGATGGGTGGGATGTAAATTGCAAACAGCCACTCTGGAGAAGTGTACGGTGTGTCCTGAAACATCTAAAAAACACAGCTTGGAGAACATAGGGCACTTTCACTCATGGGCCTATAAATTGGGAAAACTAAAAATCAGCAAGACACAGGCACCCCCAAAGTTTAGGGCTGCTCTGTTGACAAGAACCCCCACTTCATTACACCTTAAATATCCTAGGAAAGAGAAAAATGGATAAAGAAGTTGGGGTCCTCATGTACAATGGAATATCACTCAGCCATGAAATCAACGTCATAAGGCTAGTAGCAGCACGATGAGTGGATTTAGGTACGACCATTCTAAGTGAAATAAGTCACACAGAAAAAGGCACTTATCATAAGATATCACTTATAGAGGGAATGTAAAAACTGCTACACTTGAACGGAATTGCAAAACAGAACAGAGTCAGACGTTTAGAAAACACACTATGGCTGCTGAACGGGCAAGGTGAGGTGGGGTCATGCATAAAACAAGGGTTTCAAATTAGCTCCGATACCCTTCCCTAAACCCAATATGTAATAGACAAGACCTACTCCTTGCTCAGTGAACTGGACTCAACACCCCCTATTCACCGCACAAGAATATATCTGACTAGTAAGAATCTTCAAACCTATGTATTGATGTCTCTCTGTAAGTGAGTCAAGGGGCTGTAACACGGCATAAACACAGCCGTGAAAAGCAGCTAAACCCCATTATAAAAATAAATTTCTTTTCAAAACCTGTGAAACAAAGACAGTGAAAGAGAGAGAAATTCTTACAAAATTCGTTCAGGGACTGTGATGCAACCTGGATTGACCATATCTAGACCCACAGCTGATTGAGACATAAGGGTGGACACTCTTGGGGCTGAGAGGTTCGGTGAGGTTGGGTGAGCCAACGCAGACCCCTTCAAGTAATACTGCAGGGTACCCATACCATGGGTCCCAAATCTCCAGGTTCAAGGGCATCTTCCTACGTCGAAAACAGGCATGAGAAACCCAGAAGATGGTACACCGTGTGATCGGGAAAGGTTTCTAAAACGCACCTCATTTCTCATCTCCTTTGCTCGGGTTCGCCATTCCACCCGATTTACTAGCCATCTCCCTCCTTGGAGAATCAGCACCTTTAACCTCCTGTTCCGTACAGGTTGCAAATTGTCCTGATCATGAACGGGAAGTGGGGGAACCAATGAGAGACTAGCTCTAGTGGTTGGGACAGGCACACGTCCCTCTATTTTCCCATCAGGAAGAAGAATTAAGCACAAGCTCAGACTGCCCCCCAGAACCAGAAGAGGGCCTGAAGCAATCCTGCGCTTTTGCGGCCCACTCCCAAAAAAGCGAGTTGAAAAATGGAGCTCAGGGGCACTGCAATTCACAAACCTGCAGAGTTTTAAATGATACCTCTCGTCCACAAATATATTAAGGGAAGGCAACGAAGAGGCTTTGAAAGCAAGGCAGAATTGCAGGAAACAGATTTCAGGAGGTAGATTCGAATCGCCTTGAAAGCACATGAAAAGCGGCAAAACGTGGACAATGATGCCCTTGGCCAAAAAGGGCGTATGCGTTTTTTCCTGAATATATTCAGGAAAAAACGCATACGCCCTTTTTGGCCAACCAAGCAACCTGGAAAGGCAAATCAGTGCTCCAAAGAAGTCTCGATTCTCAGGGGGAAAAAGGGCCATGCGGAAAAAAGTGTCAAAACCAGAAATGCAGGACCGGCCATGGAGAAATGGGAGCCTTGCTACGCTGATGGGAGGGATGTAAATTGCCAACAGCCACTCTGGAGAAGTGTACGGTGTGTCCTGAAACATCTAAAAAACACAGCTTGGAGAGCATAGGGCACTTCCACTCATGGGCGTATAAATTGGGAAAACTAAACATCAGCAAGACACAGCCACCCCAAAGTTTAGGGCTGCTCTGTTGACAAGAACCCCCACTTCATTACACCTTAAATATCCTAGGAAAGAGAAAAATGGATAAAGAAGTTAGGGTGCTCATGTACAATGGAATATCACTCAGCCATGAAATCAACGTCATAAGGCTAGTAGCAGCACGATGAGTGGATTTAGGTACGACGATTCTAAGTGAAATAAGTCACACAGAAAAAGACACTTATCATAAGATAGCACTTATAGAGGGAATGTAAATACCGCTACAGTTGAAGTGAATTATAAAACAGAACATAGTCACACGTTTAGAAAACACACTATGGCTGCTGAACGGGAAAGGTGAGGTGGGGTGATGCATAAAACAAGGGTTTCAAATTAGCTCAGATACCGTTCCATAAACCCAATATGTAAGAGACAAGACCTACTGTTTGCTCAGTGAACTGGACTCAACACCCCCTATTCACCGCACAAGAATATATCTGACTAGTAAGAATCTTCAAACCTATGTATTGATATCTCTCTGTAAGTGAGTCAAGGGGCTGTAACACGGCATAAACACAGCCGTGAAAAGCAGCTAAACCCCATTATAAAAATAAATTACTTTTCAAAACCCATGAAACAAAGACAGTGAAAGAGAGAGAAATTCTTACAAAATTCGTTCAGGGGCTGTGATGCAACCTGGATTGACCATATCTAGACACACAGCTGATTGAGACATAAGGGTGGACACTCTTGGGGATGAGAGTTTCGGTGAGGTTGGGTGAGCCAACGCAGACCCTTTCAAGTAATACTGCATGGTACCCATCCCATGGGTCCCAAATCTCCAGGTTCAAGGGCATCTTCCTACATCGAAAACATGCATGAGAAACCCAGAAGATGGTACACGGTGTGATCGGGAAAGGTTTCTAAAACGCACCTCATTTCTCATCTCCTTTGCTCGGGTTCGCCATTCCAGCCGATTTACTAGCCATCTCCCTACTTGGAGAATCAGCACCTTTAACCTCCTGTTCAGTACAGGTTGCAATTTGTCCTGAGGATGAAGGGGAAGAGGGGGAACCAATGAGAGACTAGCTCTAGGTGTTGGGACAGGCACAGGTCACTCTATTTTCCCATCAGGAAGAAGAATTAAGTACAAGCTCAGCCTGCCCCCCAGAACAAGAAGAGGGCCTGAAGCAATCCTGCGCTTTTGCGGACCGCTCCCAAAAAAGCGAGTTGAAAAATGGAGCTCAGGGGCACTGCAATTCACAAATCTGCAGAGTTTTAAATGATACCTCTCGTCCACAAATATATTAAGGGAAGGCAACGAAGAGGATTTGAAAGCAAGGCAGAATTGCAGGAAACAGATTTCAGGAGGTAGATTCGAATCGCCTTGAAAGCACATGAAAAGCGGCAAAACGTGGACAATGATGTCCTTGGCCCAAAAGGGCGTATGCGTTTTTTCCTGAATATATTCAGGAAAAAACGCATATGCCCTTTTTGGCCAACCAAGCAACCTGGAAAGGCAAATCAGCGCTCCAAAGAAGTCTCGCTTCCCAGAGGGCAAAAGGGCCATGCGGAAAAAGTGTCAAAACCAGAAATGCAGGACCGGCCATGGAGAAATGGGAGCCTTGCTACGCTGATGGGCAGGATGTAAATTGCCAACAGCCACTCTGGAGAAGTGTACGGTGTGTCCTGAAACATCTAAATAACACAGATTGGAGAGCATAGGGCACTTCCACTCATGGGCCTATAAATTGGGAAAACTAAAAATCAGCAAGACACAGGCACCCCAAAGTTTAGGGCTGCTCTGTTGACAAGAACCCCCACTTCATTACACCTTAAATATCCTAGGAAAGAGAAAAATGGATAAAGAAGTTGGGGTCCTCATGTACAATGGAATATCACTCAGCCAAGAAATCAACGTCATAAGGCTAGTAGCAGCACGATGAGTGGATTTAGGTACGACGATTCTAAGTGAAATAAGTCACACAGAAAAAGACACTTATCATAAGATATCACTTATAGAGGGAATGTAAAAACCGCTACACTTGAACTGAATTAAAAAACAGAACAGAGTCACACGTTTAGAAAACACACTATGGCTGCTGAACGGGAAAGGTGAGGTGGGGTGATGCATAAAACAAGGGTTTCAAATTAGCTCCGATACCCTTCCATAAACCCAATATGTAATAGACAAGACCTACTCCTTGCTCAGTGAACTGGACTCAACACCCCCTATTCAACGCACAAGAATATATCTGACTAGTAAGAATCTTCAAACCTATGTATTGATATCTCTCTGTAAGTGAGTCAAGGGGATGTAACACGGCATAAACACAGCCGTGAAAAGCAGCTAATCCCCATTATAAAAATAAATTTCTTTTCAAAACCTGTGAAACAAAGACAGTGAAAGAGAGAGAAATTCTTCCAAAATTCGTTCAGGGGCTGTGATGCAACCTGGATTGACCATATCTAGACCCACAGCTGATTGAGACATAAGGGTGGACACTCTTGGGGCTGAGAGGTTTGGTGAGGTTGGGTGAGCCAATGCAGACCCTTTAAAATAATACTGCATGGTACCTATCCCATGGGTCCCAAATCTCCAGGTTCAAGGGCATCTTCCTACGTCGAAAACGTGCATGAGAAACCCAGAAGATGGTACACCGTGTGATCGGGAAAGGTTTCTAAAACGCACCTCATTTCTCATCTCCTTTGCTCGGGTTCGCCATTCCAGCCGATTTACTAGCCATCTCCCTCCTTGGAGAATCAGCACCTTTAACCTCCTGTTCCGTACAGGTTGCAAATTGTCCTGATCATGAACGGGAAGTGGGGGAACCAATGAGAGACTAGCTCTAGTGGTTGGGACAGGCACAGGTCCCTCTATTTTCCCATCAGGAAGAAGAATTAACCACAGCCTCAGCCTGCCCCCCAGAACCAGAAGAGGGCCTGAAGCAACCCTGCGCTTTTGCGGCCAGCTCACAAAAAGCGACTTGAAAAATGGAGCTCAGGGGCACTGCAATTCACAAACCTGCAGAGTTATAAATGATAACTCTCGTCCACAAATATATTGAGGGAAGGCAACGAAGAGGCTTTGAAAGCAAGGCAGAATTGCAGGAAACAGATTTCAGGAGGTAGATTCGAATCGCCTTGAAAGCACATGAAAAGTGGCAAAACGTGGACAATGATGCCCTTTTTGGCCAACCAAGCAACCTGGAAAGGCAAATCAGTGCTACAAATAAGTCTCGCTTCTCAGGGGGAAAAAGGGCCATGCGGAAAAAAGTGTCAAAACCAGAAATGCAGGACCGGCCATGGAGAAATGGGAGCCTTGCTACGCTGATGGGCAGGATGTAAATTGCCAACAGCCACTCTGGAGAAATGTACGGTGTGTCCTGAAACATCTAAGTAACACAGATTGGAGAGCATAGGGCACTTCCACTCATGGGCCTATAAATTGGGAAAACTAAAAATCAGCAAGACACAGCCACCCCAAAGTTTAGGGCTGCTCTGTTGACAAGAACCCCCACTTCATTACACCTTAAATATCCTAGGAAAGAGAAAAATGGATAAAGAAGTTGGGGTCCTCATGTACAATGGAATATCACTCAGCCAAGAAATCAACGTCATAAGGCTAGTAGCAGCACGATGAGTGGATTTAGGTACGACGATTCTAAGTGAAATAAGTCACACAGAAAAAGACACTTATCATAAGATATCACTTATAGAGGGAATGTAAAAACCGCTACACTTGAACTGAATTACAAAACAGAACAGAGTCACACGTTTAGAAAACACACTATGGCTGCTGAACGGGAAAGGTGAGGTGGGGTGATGCATAAAACAAGGGTTTCAAATTAGCTCCGATATCCTTCCATAAACCCAATATGTAATAGACAAGACTTACTCCTTGCTCAGTGAACTGGACTCAACACCCCCTATTCACCGCACAAGAATATATCTGACTAGTAAGAATCGTCAAACCTATGTATTGATATCTCTCTGTAGGTGAATCAAGGGGCTGTAACACGGCATAAACACAGCCGTGAAAAGCAGCTAAACACCATTATAAAAATAAATTTCTTTTCAAAACCTGTGAAAAAAAGACAGTGAAAGAGAGAGAAATTCTTACAAAATTCGTTCAGGGGCTGTGATGCAACCTGGATTGACCATATCTAGACCCACAGCTGATTGAGACATAAGGGTGGACACTCTTGGGGCTGAGAGGTTTGGTGAGGTTGGGTGAGCCAATGCAGACCCTTTAAAGTAATACTGCATGGTACCTATCCCATGGGTCCCAAATCGCCAGGTTCAAGGGCATCTTCCTACGTCGAAAACGTGCATGAGAAACCCAGAAGATGGTACACCGTGTGATCGGGAAAGGTTTCTAAAACGCACCTCATTTCTCATCTCCTTGTGCTCGTGTTCGCCATTCCAGCCCCTTTACTAGCCATCTCCTTCCTTGGAGAATCAGCACCTTTAACCTCCTATTCCGTACAGGTTGCAAATTGTCCTGATCATGAAAGGGAAGTGGGGGAACCAATGAGAGACTAGCTCTAGTGGTTGGGACAGGCACAGGTCCCTCTATTTTCCCATCAGGAAGAAGAATTAACCACAGCCTCAGCCTGCCCCCCAGAACCAGAAGAGGGCCTGAAGCAACCCTGCGCTTTTGCGGCCAGCTCCCAAAAAGCGACTTGAAAAATGGAGCTCAGGGGCACTGCAATTCACAAACCTGCAGAGTTATAAATGATAACTCTCGTCCAAAAATATATTGAGGGAAGGCAACGAAGAGGCTTTGAAAGCAAGGCAGAATTGCAGGAAACAGATTTCAGGAGGTAGATTCGAATCGCCTTGAAAGCACATGAAAAGTGGCAAAACGTGGACAATGATGCCCTTGGCCAAAAAGGGCGTATGCGTTTTTTCCTGAATATATTCAGGAAAAAACGCATACGCCCTTTTTGGCCAACCAAGCACCCTGGAAAGGCAAATCAGCGCTCCAAAGAAGTCTCGCTTCCCAGCGGGCAAAAGGGCCATGCGGAAAAAAGTGTCCAAACCAGAAATGCAGGACAGGCCATGGAGAAATGGGAGCCTTGCTATGCTGATGGGAGGGATGTAAATTGCCAACAGCCACTCTGGAGAAGTGTACGGTGTGTCCTGAAACATCTAAAAAACACAGCTTGGAGAGCATAGGACACTTCCACTCATGGGCGTATCAATTGGGAAAACTAAACATCAGCAAGACACAGCCACCCCAAAGTTTACGGCTGCTCTATTGACAAGAACCCTCACTTCATTACACCTTAAATATCCTAGAAAAGAGAAAAATGGATAAAGAAGTTGGGGTCCTCTTGTACAATGGATTATCACTCAGCCATGAAATCAACGTCATAAGGCTAGTAGCAGCACGATGAGTGGATTTAGGTACGACGATTCTAAGTGAAATAAGTCACACAGAAAAAGACACTTATCATAAGATAGCACTTATAGAGGGAATGTAAAAGCCGCTAGAGTTGAAGTGAATTACAAAACAGAACATAGTCACACGTTTAGAAAACAAACTATGGCTGCTGAACGGGAAAGGTGAGGTGGGGTGATGCATAAAACAAGGGTTTCAAATTAGCTCCGATACCGTTCCATAAACCCAAAATGTAATAGACAAGACCTACTCCTTGCTCAGTGAACTGGACTAAACACCCCCTATTCACCGCACAAGAATATATCTGACTAGTAAGAATCTTCAAACCTATGTATTGATATCTCTCTGTAAGTGAGTCAAGGGGCTGTAACACGGCATAAACACAGCCGTGAAAAGCAGCTAAACCCCATTATAAAAATAAATTTCTTTTCAAAACCCGTGAAACAAAGACAGTGAAAGAGAGAGAAATTCTTACAAAATTCGTTCAAGGGCTGTGATGCAACCTGGATTGACCATATCTAGACCCACAGCTGATTGAGACATAAGGGTGGACACTCTTGGGGCTGAGAGGTTTGGTGAGGTTGGGTGAGCCAATGCAGACCCTTTCAAGTAATACTGCATGGTACCCGTCCCATGGGTCCCAAATCTCCAGGTTCAAGGGCATCTTCCTACATCGAAAACATGCATGAGCAACACAGAAGATGGCACACCGTGTGATCGGGAAAGGTTTCTAAAACGCACCTCATTTCTCATCTCCTTGTGCTCGGGTTCGCCATTGAATCCCCTTTACTAGCCTTCTCCCTCCTTGGAGAATCAGCACCTTTAAACTCCTGTTCCGTACAGGTTGCAATTTGTCCTGAGGATGAATGGGAAGAGGGGGAACCAAAGAGAGACTAGCTCTAGGTGTTGGGACAGGCACAGGTCACTCTATTTTCCCATCAGGAAGAAGAATTAAGCACAAGCTCAGCCTGCCGCCCAGAACCAGAAGAGGGCCTGAAGCAATCCTGCGCTTTTGCGGCCAGCTCCCAAAAAAGCGAGTTGAAAAATGGAGCTCAGGGGCACTGCAATTCACAAACCTGCAGTGTTTTAAATTATAACTTTCGTCCACAAATATATTAAGGGAAGGCAACGAAGAGGCTTTGAAAGCAAGGCAGAATTGCAGGAAACAGATTTCAGGAGGTAGATTCGAATCGCCTTGAAAGCACATGAAAAGCGGCAAAACGTGGACAATGATGCACTTGGCTAAAAAGGGCGTATGCGTTTTTTTCTGAATATATTCAGGAAAAAACGCATACGCCCTTTTTGGCCAACCAAGCAACCTGGAAAGGCAAATCAGCGCTACAAAGAAGTCTCGCATCCCAGCGGTCAAAAGGGCCATGCAGAAAAAAGTGTCAAAACCAGAAATGCAGGAGCGGCCATGGAGAAATGGGAGACTTGCTACGCTGATGGGCGGGATGTAGATTGCAAACAGCCACTCTGGAGAAGTGTACGGTGTGTCCTGAAACATCTAAAAAACACAGCTTGGAGCGCATAGGGCACTTCCACTCATGGGCGTATAAATTGGGAAAACTAAATATCAGCAAGACACAGGCACCCCAAAGTTTAGGGCTGCTCTGCTGACAAGAACCCCCACTTCATTACACCTTAAATATCCTAGGAAAGAGAAAAATGGATAAAGAAGTTGGGGTCCTCATGTACAATGGAATATCACTCAGCCATGAAATCAACGTCATAAGGCTAGTAGCAGCACGATGAGTGGATTTAGGTACGACGATTCTAAGTGAAATAAGTCACACAGAAAAAGACACTTATCATAAGATATCACTTATAGAGGGAATGTAAAAACCGCTACACTTGAACTGAATTACAAAACAGAACAGAGTCACACGTTTAGAAAACACACTATGGCTGCTGAACGGGAAAGGTGAGGTGGGGTGATGCATAAAACAAGGGTTTCAAATTAGCTCCGATACCCTTCCATAAACCCAATATGTAATAGACAAGACCTATTCCTTTTTCAGTGAACTGGACTCAACACCCCCTATTCACCGCACAAGAATATATCTGACTAGTAAGAATCTTCAAACCTATGTATTGATATCTCTCTGGAAGTGAGTCAAGGGGGTGTAAAGCGGCATAAACACAGCCGTGAAAAGCAGCTAAACCCCATTATAAAAATAAATTACTTTTCAAAACCCATGAAACAAAGACAGTGAAAGAGAGAGAAATTCTTACAAAATTCGTTCAGGGGCTGTGATGCAACCTGGATTGACCATATCTAGACCCACAGCTGATTGAGACATAAGGCTGGACACTCTTGGGGCTGAGAGGTTCGGTGAGGTTGGGGGAGCCAACGCAGACCCTTTCAAGTAATACTGCATGGTACCCGTCCCATGGGTCCCAAATCTCCAGGTTCAAGGGCATCTTCCTACATCGAAAACATGCATGAGAAACACAGAAGATGGTACACCGTGTGATCGGGAAAGGTTTCTAAAATGCACCTCATTTCTCATCTCCTTTGCTCGGGTTCGCCATTCCACCCGATTTACTAGCCATCTCCCTCATTGGAGAATCAGCACCTTTAACCTCCTGTTCAGTACAGGTTGCAAATTGTCCTGATCATGAACGGGAAGTGGGGGAACCAATGAGAGACTAGCTCTAGTGGTTGGGACAGGCACAGGTCCCTCTATTTTCCCATCAGGAAGAAGAATTAACCACAGCCTCAGCCTGCCCCCCAGAACCAGAAGAGGGCCTGAAGCAATCCTGTGCTTTTGCGGCCAGCTCCCAAAAAAGCGAGTTGAAAAATGGAGCTCAGGGGCACTGCAATTCACAAACCTGCAGAGTTTTAAATGATACCTCTCATCCACAAATATATTAAGGGAAGGCAACGAAGAGGCTTTGAAAGCAAGGCAGAATTGCAGGAAACAGATTTCAGGAGGTAGATTCGAATCGCCTTGAAAGCACATGAAAAGCGGCAAAACGTGGACAATGATGCCCTTGGCCAAAAAGGGCGTATGCGTTTTTTCCTGAATATATTCAGGAATAAACGCATACGCGCTTTTTGGCCAACCAAGCAACCTGGAAAGGCAAATCTGTGCTACAAAGAAGTCTCGCTTCTCAGGGGGAAAAAGGGCCATGCGGAAAAAAGTGTCCAAACCAGAAATGCAGGACCGGCCATGGAGAAATGGGAGCCTTGCTACGCTGATGGGTGGGATGTAAATTGCCAACAGCCACTCTGGAGAAGTGTACGGTGTGTTCTGAAACATATAAAAAAACACAGCTTGGAGAGCATAGGACACTTCCACTCATGGGCGTATAAATTCGGAAAACTAAAAATCAGCAAGACACAGGCACCCCAAAGTTTAGGGCTGCTCTGTTGACAAGAACCGCCACTTCATTACACCTTAAATATCCTAGGAAAGAGAAAAATGGATAAAGAAGTTGTGGACCTCATGTACAATGGAATATCACTCAGCCATGAAATCAACGTCATAAGGCTAGTAGCAGCACGATGAGTGGATTTAGGTACGACGATTCTAAGTGAAATAAGTCACACAGAAAAAGACACTTATCATAAGATATCACTTATAGAGGGAATGTAAAAACCGCTACACTTGAACTGAATTGCAAAACAGAACAGAGTCACACGTTTAGAAAACACACTATGGCTGCTGAACGGGAAAGGTGAGGTGGGGTGATGCATAAAACAAGGGTTTCAAATTAGCTCCGATACCGTTCCATAAACCCAATATGTAAGAGACAAGACCTATTCCTTTTTCAGTGAACTGGACTCAACACCCCCTATTCACCGCACAAGAATATATCTGACTAGTAAGAATCTTCAAACCTATGTATTGATATCTCTCTGTAAGTGAGTCAAGAGGGTGTAAAGCGGCATAAACACAGCTGTGAAAAGCAGCTAAACCCCATTATAAAAATAAATTACTTTTCAAAACCAGTGAAACAAAGACAGTGAAAGAGAGAGAAATTCTTACAAAATTCGTTCAGGGGCTGTGATGCAACCTGGATTGACCATATCTAGACCCACAGCTGATTGAGACATAAGGGTGGACACTCTTGGGGCTGAGAGGTTCGGTGAGGTTGGGTGAGCCAACGCAGACCCTTTCAAGTAATACTGCAGGGTACCCATACAATGGGTCCCAAATCTCCAGGTTCAAGGGCATCTTCCTACGTCGAAAACGTGCATGGGAAACCCAGACGATGGCACACCTTGTGATCGGGATAGGTTTCTAAAACGCACCTCATTTCTCATCTCCTTGTGCTCGGGTTCGCCATTGCAGTCCCTTTACTAGCCATCTCCCTCCTTGGAGAATCAGCACGTTTAAACTCCTGTTCCGTAGAGTTTGCACTTTGTCCTGAGGATGAACGGGAAGAGGGGGAACCAAAGAGAGACTAGCTCCAGGTGTTGGGACAGGCACAGGTCACTCTATTTTCCCATCAGGAAGAAGAATTAAGCACAAGCTCAGCCTGCCCCCCAGAACCAAAAGAGGGCCTGAAGCAATCCTGCGCTTTTGCGGCCAGCTCCCAAAAAAGCGAGTTGAAAAATGGAGCTCAGGGGCACTGCAATTCACAAACCTGCAGTGTTTTAAATGATAACTCTCGTCCTCAAATATAGTAAGGGAAGGCAACGAAGAGGCTTTGAAAGCAAGGCAGAATTGCAGGAAACAGATTTCAGGAGGTAGATTCGAATCGCCTTGAAAGCACATGAAAAGCGGCAAAACGTGGACAATGATGCCCTTGGCCAAAAAGGGCGTATGCGTTTTTTCCTGAATATATTCAGGAAAAAACGCATACGCCCTTTTTGGCCAACCAAGCAACCTGGAAAGGCAAATCAGTGCTCCAAAGAAGTCTCGATTCTCAGGGGGAAAAAGGGCCATGCGGAAAAAAGTGTCAAAACCAGAAATGCAGGACCGGCCATGGAGAAATGGGAGCCTTGCTACGCTGATGGGAGGGATGTAAATTGCCAACAGCCACTCTGGAGAAGTGTACGGTGTGTCCTGAAACATCTAAAAAACACAGCTTGGAGAGCATAGGGCACTTCCACTCATGGGCGTATAAATTGGGAAAACTAAACATCAGCAAGACACAGCCACCCCAAAGTTTAGGGCTGCTCTGTTGACAAGAACCCCCACTTCATTACACCTTAAATATCCTAGGAAAGAGAAAAATGGATAAAGAAGTTAGGGTGCTCATGTACAATGGAATATCACTCTGCCATGAAATCAACGTCATAAGGCTAGTAGCAGCACGATGAGTGGATTTAGGTACGACGATTCTAAGTGAAATAAGTCACACAGAAAAAGACACTTATCATAAGATAGCACTTATAGAGGGAATGTAAATACCGCTACAGTTGAAGTGAATTATAAAACAGAACATAGTCACACGTTTAGAAAACACACTATGGCTGCTGAACGGGAAAGGTGAGGTGGGGTGATGCATAAAACAAGGGTTTCAAATTAGCTCAGATACCGTTCCATAAACCCAATATGTAAGAGACAAGACCTACTGTTTGCTCAGTGAACTGGACTCAACACCCCCTATTCACCGCACAAGAATATATCTGACTAGTAAGAATCTTCAAACCTATGTATTGATATCTCTCTGTAAGTGAGTCAAGGGGCTGTAACACGGCATAAACACAGCCGTGAAAAGCAGCTAAACCCCATTATAAAAATAAATTACTTTTCAAAACCCATGAAACAAAGACAGTGAAAGAGAGAGAAATTCTTACAAAATTCGTTCAGGGGCTGTGATGCAACCTGGATTGACCATATCTAGACACACAGCTGATTGAGACATAAGGGTGGACACTCTTGGGGATGAGAGTTTCGGTGAGGTTGGGTGAGCCAACGCAGACCCTTTCAAGTAATACTGCATGGTACCCATCCCATGGGTCCCAAATCTCCAGGTTCAAGGGCATCTTCCTACATCGAAAACATGCATGAGAAACCCAGAAGATGGTACACGGTGTGATCGGGAAAGGTTTCTAAAACGCACCTCATTTCTCATCTCCTTTGCTCGGGTTCGCCATTCCAGCCGATTTACTAGCCATCTCCCTACTTGGAGAATCAGCACCTTTAACCTCCTGTTCAGTACAGGTTGCAATTTGTCCTGAGGATGAAGGGGAAGAGGGGGAACCAATGAGAGACTAGCTCTAGGTGTTGGGACAGGCACAGGTCACTCTATTTTCCCATCAGGAAGAAGAATTAAGTACAAGCTCAGCCTGCCCCCCAGAACCAGAAGAGGGCCTGAAGCAATCCTGCGCTTTTGCGGACCGCTCCCAAAAAAGCGAGTTGAAAAATGGAGCTCAGGGGCACTGCAATTCACAAATCTGCAGAGTTTTAAATGATACCTCTCGTCCACAAATATATTAAGGGAAGGCAACGAAGAGGATTTGAAAGCAAGGCAGAATTGCAGGAAACAGATTTCAGGAGGTAGATTCGAATCGCCTTGAAAGCACATGAAAAGCGGCAAAACGTGGACAATGATGTCCTTGGCCCAAAAGGGCGTATGCGTTTTTTCCTGAATATATTCAGGAAAAAACGCATATGCCCTTTTTGGCCAACCAAGCAACCTGGAAAGGCAAATCAGCGCTCCAAAGAAGTCTCGCTTCCCAGAGGGCAAAAGGGCCATGCGGAAAAAGTGTCAAAACCAGAAATGCAGGACCGGCCATGGAGAAATGGGAGCCTTGCTACGCTGATGGGCAGGATGTAAATTGCCAACAGCCACTCTGGAGAAGTGTACGGTGTGTCCTGAAACATCTAAAAAACACAGCTTGGAGCGCATAGGGCACTTCCACTCATGGGCGTATAAATTGGTAAAACTAAAAATCAGCAAGACACAGGCACCCTAAAGTTTAGGGCTGCTCTGTTGACAAGAACCCACACTTCATTACACCTTAAATATCCTAGGAAAGAGAAAAATGGATAAAGAAGTTGGGGTCCTCATGTACAATGGAATATCACTCAGCCATGAAATCAACGTCATAAGGCTAGTAGCAGCACGATGAGTGGATTTAGGTACGACGATTCTAAGTGAAATAAGTCACACAGAAAAAGACACTTATCATAAGATATCACTTATAGAGGGAATGTAAACCCGCTACACTTGAACTGAATTGCCAAACAGAACAGAGTCACACGTTTAGAAAACACACTATGGCTGCTGAACGGGAAAGGTGAGGTGGGGTGATGCATAAAACAAGGGTTTCAAATTAGCTCCGATACCGTTCCATAAACCCAATATGTAATAGACAAGACCTACTCCTTGCTCAGTGAACTGGACTCAACACCCCCTATTCACCGCACAAGAATATATCTGACTAGTAAGAATCTTCAAACCTATGTATTGATATCTCTCTGGAAGTGAGTCAAGGGGGTGTAAAGCGGCATAAACACAGCCGTGAAAAGCAGCTAAACCACATTATAAAAATAAATTACTTTTCAAAACCCATGAAACAAAGACAGTGAAAGAGAGAGAAATTCTTACAAAATTCGTTCAGGGGCTGTGATGCAACCTGGATTGACCATATCTAGACCCACAGCTGATTGAGACATAAGGGTGGACACTCTTGGGGCTGAGAGGTTCGGTGAGGTTGGGGGAGCCAACGCAGACCCTTTCAAGTAATACTGCATGGTACCCGTCCCATGGGTCCCAAATCTCCAGGTTCAAGGGCATCTTCCTACATCGAAAACATGCATGAGAAACCCAGAAGATGGTACACCGTGTGATCGGGAAAGGTTTCTAAAACGCATCTCATTTCTCATCTCCTTTGCTCGGGTTCGCCATTCCACCCGATTTACTAGCCATCTCCCTCCTTGGAGAATCAGCACCTTTAACCTCCTGTTCAGTACAGGTTGCAAATTGTCCTGATCATGAACGGGAAGTGGGGGAACCAATGAGAGACTACCTCTAGTGGTTGGGAAAGGCACAGGTCCCTCTATTTTCCCATCAGGAAGAAGAATTAACCACAGCTTCAGCCTGCCCCCCAGAACCAGAAGAGTGCCTGAAGCAATCCTGCGCTTTTGCGGCCAGCTCCCAAAAAGCGACTTGAAAAATGGAGCTCATGGGCACTGCAATTCACAAACCTGCAGAGTTATAAATAATAACTCTCGTCCACAAATATATTGAGGGAAGAAAACGAAGAGGCTTTGAAAGCAAGGCAGAATTGCAGGAAACAGATTTCAGGAGGTAGATTCGAATCGCTTTGAAAGCACATGAAAAGTGGCAAAACGTGGACAATGATGCCCTTGGCCAAAAAGGGCGTATGCGTTTTTTCCTGAATATATTCAGGAAAAAACGCATACGCCCTTTTTGGCCAACCAAGCACCCTGGAAAGGCAAATCAGCGCTCCAAAGAACTCTCGCTTCCCAGCGGGCAAAAGGGCCATGCGGAAAAAAGTGTCCAAACCAGAAATGCAGGACCGGCCATGGAGAAATGGGAGCCTTGCTACGCTGATGGGCAGAATGTAAATTGCCAACAGCCACTCTGGAGAAGTGTACGGTGTGTCCTGAAACATCTAAAAAACACAGCTTGGAGAGCATAGGGCACTTCCACTCATGGGCCTATAAATTGGGAAAACTAAAAATCAGCAAAACACAGGCACCCCAAAGTTTAGGGCTGCTCTGTTGACAAGAACCCCCACTTCATTACACCTTAAATATCCTAGGAAAGAGAAAAATGGATAAAGAATTTGGGGTCCTCATGTACAATGGAATATCACTCAGCCAAGAAATCAACGTCATAAGGCTAGTAGCAGCACGATGAGTGGATTTAGGTACGACGATTCTAAGTGAAATAAGTCACACAGAAAAAGACACTTATCATAAGATATCACTTATAGAGGGAATGTAAAAACCGCTACACTTGAACTGAATTACAAAACAGAACAGAGTCACACGTTTAGAAAACACACTATGGCTGCTGAACGGGAAAGGTGAGGTGGGGTGATGCATAAAACAAGGGTTTCAAATTAGCTCCGATACCCTTCCATAAACCCAATATGTAATAGACAAGACCTACTCCTTGCTCAGTGAACTGGACTCAACACCCCCTATTCACCGCACAAGAATATATCTGACTAGTAAGAATCTTCAAACCTATGTATTGATATCTCTCTGTAAGTGAGTCAAGGGGCTGTAACACGGCATAAACACAGCCGTGAAAAGCAGCTAAACCCCATTATAAAAATAAATTTCTTTTCAAAACCTGTGAAACAAAGACAGTGAAAGAGAGAGAAATTCTTACAAAATTCGTTCAGGGGCTGTGATGCAACCTGGATTGACCATATCTAGACCCACAGCTGATTGAGACATAAGGGTGGACACTCTTGGGGCTGAGAGTTTTGGTGAGGTTGGGTGAGCCAATGCAGACCCTTTAAAGTAATACTGCATGGTACCTATCCCATGGGTCCCAAATCTCCAGGTTCAAGGGCATCTTCCTACGTCGAAAACGTGCATGAGAAACCCAGAAGATGGTACACCGTGTGATCGGGAAAGGTTTCTAAAACGCACCTCATTTCTCATCTCCTTGTGCTCGGGTTCGCCATTCCAGCCCCTTTACTAGCCATCTCCCTCCTTGGAGAATCAGCACCTTTAACCTCCTGTTCCGTACAGGTTGCAAATTGTCCTGATCATGAACGGGAAGTGGGGGAACCAATGAGAGACTAGCTCTAGTGGTTAGGACAGGCACAGGTCCCTCTATTTTCCCATCAGGAAGAAGAATTAACCACAGCCTCAGCCTGCCCCCCAGAACCAGAAGAGGGCCTGAAGCAACCCTGCGCTTTTGCGGCCAGCTCCCAAAAAGCGACTTGAAAAATGGAGCTCAGGGGCACTGCAATTCACAAACATGCAGAGTTATAAATGATAACACTCGTCCACAAATATATTGAGCGAAGGCAACGAAGAGGCTATGAAAGCAAGGCAGAATTGCAGGAAACAGATTTCAGGAGGTAGATACGAATCGCCTTGAAAGCACATGAAAAGTGGCAAAACGTGGACAATGATGCCCTTGGCCAAAAAGGGCGTATGCGTTTTTTCCTGAATATATTCAGGAAAAAACGCATACGCCCTTTTTGGCCAACCAAGCAACCTGGAAAGGCAAATCAACGCTCCAAAGAAGTCTCGCTTCCCAGGGGGCAAAAGCGCCATGCGGAAAAAAGTGTCCAAACCAGAAATGCAGGACCGTCCATGGAGAAATGGGAGCCTTGCTATGCTGATGGGAGAGATGTAAATTGCCAACAGCCACTGTGGAGAAGTGTACGGTGTGTCCTGAAACATCTAAAAAACACAGCTTGGAGAGCATAGGGCACTTCCACTCATGGGCGTATAAATTGGGAAAACTAAACATCAGCAAGACACAGCCACCCCAAAGTTTACGGCTGCTCTATTGACAAGAACCCCCACTTCATTACACCTTAAATATCCTAGAAAAGAGAAAAATGGATAAAGAAGTTGGGGTCCTCTTGTACAATGGAATATCACTCAGCCATGAAATCAACGTCATAAGGCTAGTAGCAGCACGATGAGTGGATTTAGGTACGACGATTCTAAGTGAAATAAGTCACACAGAAAAAGACACTTATCATAAGATAGCACTTATAGAGGGAATGTAAAAGCCGCTACAGTTGAAGTGAATTACAAAACAGAACATAGTCACACGTTTAGAAAACAAACTATGGCTGCTGAACGGGAAAGGTGAGGTGGGGTGATGCATAAAACAAGGGTTTCAAATTAGCTCCGATACCGTTCCATAAACCCAAAATGTAATAGACAAGACCTACTCCTTGCTCAGTGAACTGGACTCAACACCCCCTATTCACCGCACAAGAATATATCTGACTAGTAAGAATCTTCAAACCTATGTATTGATATCTCTCTGTAAGTGAGTCAAGGGGCTTTAACACGGCATAAACACAGCCGTGAAAAGCAGCTAAACCCCATTATAAAAATAAATTTCTTTTCAAAACCCGTGAAACAAATACAGTGAAAGAGAGAGAAATTCTTACAAAATTCGTTCAGGGGCTGTGATGCAACCTGGATTGACCATATCTAGACCCACAGCTGATTGAGACATAAGGGTGGACACTCTTGGGGCTGAGAGGTTCGGTGAGGTTGGGTGAGCCAACGCAGACCCTTTCAAGTAATACTGCATGGTACCCATCCCATGGGTCCCAAATCTCCAGGTTCAAGGGCATCTTCCTACATCGAAAACAGGCATGAGAAACCCAGAAGATGGTACACCGTGTGATCGGGAAAGGTTTCTAAAACGCACCTCATTTCTCATCTCCTTTGCTCGGGTTCGCCCTTCCAGCCGATTTACTAGCCATCTCCCTCCTTGGAGAATCAGCACCTTTAACCTCCTGTTCCGTACAGGTTGCAATTTGTCCTGAGGATGAACGGGAAGAGGGGGAACCAATGAGAGACTAGCTCTAGGTGTTGGGACAGGCACATGTCACTCTATTTTCCCATCAGGAAGAAGAATTAAGCACAAGCTCAGCCTGCCCCCCAGAACCAGAAGAGGGCCTGAAGCAATCCTGCGCTTTTGCGGCCAGCTCCCAAAAAAGCGAGTTGAAAAATGGAGCTCAGGGGCCCTGCAATTCACAAACCTGCAGAGTTTTAAATGATACCTCTCGTCCACAAATATATTAAGGGAAGGCAACGAAGAGGCTTTGAAAGCAAGGCAGAATTGCAGGAAACAGATTTCAGGAGGTAGATTCGAATCGCCTTGAAAGCACATGAAAAGCGGCAAAACGTGGACAATGATGCACTTGGCTAAAAAGGGCGTATGCGTTTTTTTCTGAATATATTCAGGAAAAAACGCATACGCCCTTTTTGGCCAACCAAGCAACCTGGAAAGGCAAATCAGCGCTACAAAGAAGTCTCGCATCCCAGCGGTCAAAAGGGCCATGCAGAAAAAAGTGTCAAAACCAGAAATGCAGGAGCGGCCATGGAGAAATGGGAGACTTGCTACGCTGATGGGCGGGATGTAAATTGCAAACAGCCACTCTGGAGAAGTGTACGGTGTGTCCTGAAACATCTAAAAATCACAGCTTGGAGCGCATAGGGCACTTCCACTCATGGGCGTATAAATTGGGAAAACTAAATATCAGCAAGACACAGGCACCCCAAAGTTTAGGGCTGCTCTGCTGACAAGAACCCCCACTTCATTACACCTTAAATATCCTAGGAAAGAGAAAAATGGATAAAGAAGTTGGGGTCCTCATGTACAATGGAATATCACTCAGCCATGAAATCAACGTCATAAGGCTAGTAGCAGCACGATGAGTGGATTTAGGTACGACGATTCTAAGTGAAATAAGTCACACAGAAAAAGACACTTATCATAAGATATCACTTAGAGAGGGAATGTAAAAACCGCTACACTTGAACTGAATTAAAAAACAGAACAGAGTCACACGTTTAGAAAACACACTATGGCTGCTGAACGGGAAAGGTGAGGTGGGGTGATGCATAAAACAAGGGTTTCAAATTAGCTCCGATACCGTTCCATAAACCCAATATGTAATAGACAAGACCTACTCCTTGCTCAGTGAATTGGACTCAACACCCCCTATTCACCGCACAAGAATATATCTGACTAGTAAGAATCTTCAAACCTATGTATTGATATCTCTCTGGAAGTGAGTTAAGGGGGTGTAAAGCGGCATAAACACAGCCGTGAAAAGCAGCTAAACCCCATTATAAAAATAAATTACTTTTCAAAACCCATGAAACAAAGACAGTGAAAGAGAGAGAAATTCTTACAAAATTCGTTCAGGGGCTGTGATGCAACCTGGATTGACCATATCTAGACCCACAGCTGATTGAGACATAAGGGTGGACACTCTTGGGGCTGAGAGGTTCGGTGAGGTTGGGGGAGCCAACGCAGACCCTTTCAAGAAATACTGCATGGTACCCGTCCCATGGGTCCCAAATCTCCAGGTTCAAGGGCATCTTCCTACATCGAAAACATGCATGAGAAACCCAGAAGATGGTACACCGTGTGATCGGGAAAGGTTTCTAAAACGCACCTCATTTCTCATCTCCTTTGCTCGGGTTCGCCATTCCACCCGATTTACTAGCCATCTCCCTCCTTGGAGAATCAGCACCTTTAACCTCCTGTTCAGTACAGGTTGCAAATTGTCCTGATCATGAACGGGAAGTGGGGGAACCAATGAGAGACTAGCTCTAGTGGTTGGGACAGGCACAGGTCCCTCTATTTTCCCATCAGGAAGAAGAATTAAGCACAAGCTCAGCCTGCCCCCCAGAACCAGAAGAGGGCCTGAAGCAATCCTGTGCTTTTGCGGCCAGCTCCCAAAAAGCGACTTGAAAAATGGAGCTCATGGGCACTGCAATTCACAAACCTGCAGAGTTATAAATGATAACTCTCGTCCACAAATATATTGAGGGAAGGCAACGAAGAGGCTTTGAAAGCAAGGCAGAATTGCAGGAAACAGATTTCAGGAGGTAGATACGAATCGCTTTGAAAGCACATGAAAAGTGGCAAAACGTGGACAATGATGCCCTTGGCCAAAAAGGGCGTATGCGTTTTTTCCTGAATATATTCAGGAAAAAACGCATACGCCCTTTCTGGCCAACCAAGCAACCTGGAAAGGCAAATCAGTGCTACAAAGAAGTCTCGCTTCTCAGGGGAAAAAGGGCCATGCGGAAAAAAGTGTCCAAACCAGAAATGCAGGAGCGGCCATGGAGAAATGGGAGCCTTGCTACGCTGATGGGAGGGATGTAAATTGCCAACAGCCACTCTGGAGAAGTGTACGGTGTGTCATGAAACATCTAAAAAACACAGCTTGGAGAGCATAGGGCACTTCCACTCATGGGCGTATATATTGGGAAAACTAAAAATCAGCAAGACACAGGCACTCCAAAGTTTAGGGCTGCTCTGTTGACAAGAACCACCACTTCATTACACCTTAAATATCCTAGGAAAGAGAAAAATGGATAAAGAAGTTGTGGTCCTCATGTACAATGGAATATCACTCAGCCATGAAATCAACGTCATAAGGCTAGTAGCAGCACGATGAGTGGATTTAGGTACGACGATTCTAAGTGAAATAAGTCACACAGAAAAAGACACTTATCATAAGATAGCACTTATAGAGGGAATGTAAAAACCGCTACAGTTGAAGTGAATTACAAAACAGAACATAGTCACACGTTTAGAAAACACACTATGGCTGCTGAACGGGAAAGGTGAGGTGGGGTGATGCATAAAACAAGGGTTTCAAATTAGCTCCGATACCGTTCCATAAACTCAATATGTAATAGACAAGACCTACTCCTTGCTCAGTGAACTGGACTCAACACCCCCTATTCACCGCACAAGAATATATCTGACTAGTAAGAATCTTCAAACCTATGTATTGATATCTCTCTGTAAGTGAGTCACGGGGCTGTAACACGGCATAAACACAGCCGTGAAAAGCAGCTAAACCCCATTATAAAAATAAATTTCTTTTCAAAACCCGTGAAACAAAGACAGTGAAAGAGAGAGAAAATCTTACAAAATTCGTTCAAGGGCTGTGATGCAACCTGGATTGACCATATCTAGACCCACAGCTGATTGAGACATAAGGGTGGATACTCTTGGGGCTGCGAGGTTCGGTGAGGTTGGGTGAGCCAACGCAGACCCTTTCAAGTAATACTGCATGGTACCCGTCCCATGGGTCCCAAATCTCCAGGTTCAAGGGCATCTTCCTACATCGAAAACATGCATGAACAACACAGAAGATGGCACACCGTGTGATCGGGAAAGGTTTCTAAAACGCACCTCATTTCTCATCTCCTTGTGCTCGGGTTCGCCATTGCAGCCCCTTTACTAGCCTTCTCCCTCCTTGGAGAATTAGCACCTTTAAACTCCTGTTCCGTAGAGTTTGCAATTTGTCCTGAGGATGAACGGGAAGAGGGGGAACCAAAGAGAGACCAACTCTAGGTGTTGGGACAGGCACAGGTCACTCTATTTTCCCATCAGGAAGAAGAATTAAGCACAAGCTCAGCCTGCCCCCCAGAACCAGAAGAGGGCCTGAAGCAATCCTGCGCTTTTGCGGCCAGCTCCCAAAAAAGCGAGTTGAAAAATGGAGCTCAGGGGCACTGCAATTAACAAACCTGCTGTGTTTTAAATGATAACTCTCGTCCACAAATATATTAAGGGAAGGCAACGAAGAGGCTTTGAAAGCAAGGCAGAATTGCAGGAAACAGATTTCAGGAGGTAGATTCGAATCGCCTTGAAAGCACATGAAAAGCGGCAAAACGTGGACAATGATGCACTTGGCTAAAAAGGGCGTATGCGTTTTTTCCTGAATATATTCAGGAAAAAACGCATACGCCCTTTTTGGCCAACCAAGCAACCTGGAATGGCAAATCAGCGCTACAAAGAAGTCTCGCATCCCAGCGGTCAAAAGGGCCATGCAGAAAAAAGTTTCAAAACCAGAAATGCAGGAGAGGCCATGGAGAAATGGGAGCCTTGCTACGCTGATGGGAGGTATGTAAATTGCCAACAGCCACTCTGGAGAAGTGTACGGTGTGTCCTGAAACACCTAAAAAACACAGCTTGGAGAGCATAGGGCACTTCCACTCATGGGCGTATAAATTGGGAAAACTAAAAATCAGCAAGACACAGGCACTCCAAAGTTTAGGGCTGCTCTGTTGACAAGAACCACCACTTCATTACATCTTAAATATCCTACGAAAGAGAAAAATGGATAAAGAAGTTGGGGTCCTCATGTACAATGGAATATCACTCAGCCATGAAATCAACGTCATAAGGCTAGTAGCAGCTCGATGAGTGGATTTAGGTACGACGATTCTAAGTGAAATAAGTCACACAGAAAAAGACACTTATCATAAGATAACACTTATAGAGGGAATGTAAAAACCGCTACACTTGAACTGAATTACAAAACAGAACAGAGTCACACGTTTAGAAAACACACTATGGCTGCTGAACGGGAAAGGTGAGGTGGGGTGATGCATAAAACAAGGGTTTCAAATTAGCTCCGATACCGTTCCATAAACCCAATATGTAATAGACAAGACCTACTCCTTGCTCAGTGAACTGGACTCAACACCCCCTATTCACCGCACAAGAGTATATCTGACTAGTAAGAATCTTCAAACCTATGTATTGATATCTCTCTGTATGTGAGTCAAGGGGCTGTAACACGGCATAAACACAGCCGTGAAAAGCAGCTAAACCCCATTATAAAAATAAATTTCTTTTCAAAACCCATGAAACAAAGATAGTGAAAGAGAGAGAAATTCTTACAAAATTCGTTCAAGGGCTGTGATGCAACCTGGATTGACCATATCTAGACCCACAGCTGATTGAGACATAAGGGTGGACACTCTTGGGGCTGAGAGGTTTGGTGAGGTTGGGTGAGCCAACGCAGACCCTTTCAAGTAATACTGCATGGTACCCGTCCCATGGGTCCCAAATCTCCAGGTTCAAGGGCATCTTCCTACATCGAAAACATGCATGAGCAACACAGAAGATGGCACACCGTGTGATCGGGAAAGGTTTCTAAAACGCACCTCATTTCTCATCTCCTTGTGCTCGGGTTCGCCATTGCAGCCCCTTTACTAGCCTTCTCCCTCCTTGGAGAATCAGCACCTTTAAACTCCTGTTCCGTAGAGTTTGCAATTTGTCCTGAGGATGAACGGGAAGAGGGGGAACCAAAGAGAGACTAGCTCTAGGTGTTGGGACAGGCACAGGTCACTCTATTTTCCCATCAGGAAGAAGAATTAAGCACAAGCTCAGCCTGCCCCCCAGAACCAGAAGAGGGCCTGAAGCAATCCTGCACTTTTGCGGCCAGCTCCCAAAAAAGCGAGTTGAAAAATGGAGCTCAGGGGCACTGCAATTCACAAACCTGCAGTGTATTAAATGATAACTCTCGTCCACAAATATATTAAGAGAAGGCAACGAAGAAGCATTGAAAGCAAGGCAGAATTGCAGGAAACAGATTTCAGGAGGTAGATTCGAATCGCCTTGAAAGCACATGAAAAGCGGCAAAACGTGGACAATGATGCACTTGGCTAAAAAGGGCGTATGCGTTTTTTTCGGAATATATTCAGGAGAAAACGCATACGCCCTTTTTGGCCAACCAAGCAACCTGGAAAGGCAAATCAGCGCTCCAAAGAAGTCTCGCTTCCCAGCGGGCAAATGGGCCATGCAGAAAAAAGTGTCCAAACTAGAAATGCAAGACCGGCAATGGAGAAATGGGAGCCTTGCTACGCTGATGGGTGGGATGTAAATTGCCAACAGCCACTCTGGAGAAGTGTACGGTGTGTCCTGAAACATCTAAAAAACACAGCTTGGAGAGCATAGGGCACTTCCACTCATGGGCCTATAAATTGGGAAAACTAAAAATCAGGAAGACACAGGCACCCCAAAGTTTAGGGCTGCTCTGTTGACAAGAACCCCCACTTCATTACACCTTAAATATCCTAGGAAAGAGAAAAATGGATAAAGAAGTTGGGGTCCTCATGTACAATGGAATATCACTCAGCCATGAAATCAACGTCATAAGGCTAGTAGCAGCACGATGAGTGGATTTAGGTACGACGATTCTAAGTGAAATAAGTCACACAGAAAAAGACACTTATCATAAGATTTCACTTAGAGAGGGAATGTAAAAACCGCTACACTTGAACTGAATTACAAAACAGAACAGAGTCACACGTTTAGAAAACACACTATGGCTGCTGAACGGGAAAGGTGAGGTGGGGTGATTCATAAAACAAGGGTTTCAAATTAGCTCCGATACCGTTCCATAAACCCAATATATAATAGACAAGACCTACTCCTTGCTCAGTGAACTGGACTCAACACCCCCTATTCACCGCACAAGAATATATCTGACTAGTAATAATCTTCAAACCTATGTATTGATATCTCTCTGTAAGTGAGTCAAGGGGGTGTAAAGCGGCATAAACACAGCCGTGAAAAGCAGCTAAACCCCATTATAAAAATAAATTACTTTTCAAAACCCGTGAAACAAAGACAGTGAAAGAGAGAGAAATTCTTCCAAAATTCGTTCAGGGTCTGTGATGCAACCTGGATTGACGATATCTAGACCCACAGCTGATTGAGACATAAGGGTGGACACTCATGGGGCTGAGAGTTTTGGTGAGGTTGGGTGAGCCAGCACAGACCCTTTAAAGTAATACTGCATGGTACCCATCCCATGGGTCCCAAATCTCCAGGTTCAAGGGCGTCTTCCTACAACGAAAACGTGCATGAGGAACCCAGAAGATGATACACCGTGTGATCGGGAAAGGTTTCCAAAACGCAACTCATTTCTCATCTCCTTGGGCTCGGGTTCGCCATTCCAGCCCCTGTACTAGCCATCTCCCTCCTTGGAGAATCAGCACCTTTAACCTCCTGTTCCGTACAGGTTGCAATTTGTCCTGAGGATGAACGGGAAGAGGGGGAACCAATGAGAGACTAGCTCTAGTGGTTGGGACTGGCACAGGTCACTCTATTTTCCCATCAGGAAGAAGAATTAAATACAGCCTCAGCCTGCCCCCCAGAAGCAGAAGAGGGCCTCAAGCAATCCTGCGCTTTTGCGGCCAGCTCCCAAAAAGCGACTTGAAAAATGGAACTAAGGGGCACTGCAATTCACAAACCTGCAGAATTATAACTAATAACTCTCGTCCACAAATATATTGAGGGAAGGCAACGAAGAGGATTTGAAAGCAAGGCAGAATTGCAGGAAACAGATTTCAGGAGGTAGATTCAAATCGCCTTGAAAGCACATGAAAAGCGGTAAAACGTGGACAATGATGATCTTGGCCATAAAGGGCGTATGCGTTTTTTCCTGAATATATTCAGGAAAAAACGCATACGCCCTTTTTGGCCAACCAAGCAACCTGGAAAGGCAAATCAGCACTCCAAAGAAGTCTCGCTTCCCATCGGGCAAAAGGGCCATGCGGAAAAAAGTGTCCAAGCTAGAAATGCAAGACCGGCCATGGAGAAATGGGATACTTGCTAAGCTGATGCGTGGGATGTAAATTGCCAACAGCCACTCTGGAGAAGTGTACGGTGTGTTCTGAAACATCAAAAAAACACAGCTTGGAGAGCATAGGGCACTTACACTCATGGGCCTATAAATTGGAAAACTAAAAATGAGGAAGACACAGGCACCCCAAAGTTTAGGGCTGCTCTGTTGACAAGAACCCCCACTTCATTACACCTTAAATATCCTAGGAAAGAGAAAAATGGATAAAGAAGTTGTGGTCCTAATGTACATTGGAATATCACACAGCCATGAAATCAACGTCATAAGGCTAGTAGCAGCACGATGAGTGGATTTAGGTACGACGATTCTAAGTGAAATAAGTCACACAGAAAAAGACACTTATCATAAGATATCACTTATAGAGGGAATGTAAAAACCGCTACACTTGAACTGAATTACAAAACAGAACAGAGTCACACGTTTAGAAAACACACTATGGCTGCTGATCGGGAAAGGTGAGGTGGGGTGATGCATAAAACAAGGGTTTCAAATTAGCTCCGATACCGTTCCATAAACCCAATATATAATAGACAAGACCTACTCCTTGCTCAGTGAACTGGACTCAACACCCCCTATTCACCGCACAAGAATATATCTGACTAGTAAGAATCTTCAAACCTATGTATTGATATCTCTCTGTATGTGAGTCAAGGGGCTGTAACACGGCATAAACACAGCCGTGAAAAGCAGCTAAACCCCATTATAAAAATAAATTACTTTTCAAAACCCATGAAACAAAGACAGTGAAAGAGAGAGAAATTCTTACAAAATTCGTTCAGGGGCTGTGATGCAACCTGGATTGACCATATCTAGACCCACAGCTGATTGAAACGTAAGGGTGGACACTCTTGGGGCTGAGAGGTTTGTTGAGGTTGGGTGAACCAACGCAGACCCTTTAAAGTAATACTACATGGTACCCATCCCATGGGTCCCAAAACTCCAGGTTCAAGGGCATCTTCCTACGTCGAAAACGTGCATGAGAAACCCAGAAGATGGCACACCGTGTGATCGGGAAAGGTTTCTAAAACGCACCTCATTTCTCATCTCCTTGTGCTCGGGTTCGCCATTCCAGCCCCTTTACTAGCCATCTCCCTCCTTGGAGAATCAGCACCTTTAACCTCCTGTTCCGTACAGGTTGCAATTTGTCCTGAGGATGAACGGGAAGAGGGGGAACCAATGAGAGACTAGCTCTAGTGGTTGGGACTGGCACAGGTCACTCTATTTTCCCATCAGGAAGAAGAATTAAATACAGCCTCAGACTGCCCCCCAGAACGAGAAGTGGGCCACAAGCAATCCTGCGCTTTTGCGGCCAGCTCCCAAAAAGCGACTTGAAAAATGGAACTCAAGGGCACTGCAATTCGCAAACCTGCAGAGTTATAAATGATAACTCTCGTCCACAAATATATTGTGGGAAGGCAACGAAGAGGATTTGAAAGCAAGGCAGAATTGCAGGAAACAGATTTCAGGAGGTAGATTCGAATCGCTTTGAAAGCACATGAAGAGCAGCAAAACGTGGACAATGATGCCCTTGGCAAAAAAGGGCGTATGCGTTTTTTCCTGAATATATTCAGGAAAAAACGCATACGCCCTTTTTGGCCAACCAAGCAACCTGGAAAGGCAAAACAGCGCTACAAAGATGTCTCGCTTCCCAGCAGGCAAAAGGGCCATGGGGAAAAAAGTGTCAAATCCAAAAATTCAGGACCGGCCATGGAGAAATGGGAGCCTTGCTATGCTGATGGGCGAGATATAAATTGCCAACAGCCATATGAGACATAACCTTAAGGGGCTTTTTGCTGGCACATTGCATTCTAATTTACAACCAGAACATGACTTCCATTAAGGCTCTGTCATCACTAATAAAGCAGCTTTATAAGCAATGTTGAAGGTAGCTTAAAAGAAGTCTCACTAATTATTGATAGTAACAAGGAAACAAAGAAAAGTAAAAATCTCACTGCAAAAAGTATACATAGGGTAAGGATAGTAGATCAAACACTTATTAAACTTCTGTAAAGAATAAAAGACAACAGTAGTATGTTTTTTAAAAAGAGAGGGCCCAAATAAATCTGAAATGAAAGAGATGATGTTACAACAGACAGACACCACAGAAATACAAAGCATCCTAAGATACACACAGGGTAACTCAGGGCTCAGACTGGACAGAGCCCACTCTCCAGTCCCTTGTACATGACTTACAGGAGCCTCAGGAACTGAGGAGGGGTTCCCTGAGGAGAGGCTCAAGATAGAATATGGTAGGCATTAACATGACTGCATTCATCTTAAACATGCCTGAACTACATTCACACGAGATGATTTTGTCCTGTATGTACATCCGGCACCTCTAGTCGGAACTGCAGATCTTTGGCTTCAACACCTCTACTGACAACATTAGCTTCACCTGCTGTGGACCGTCTCCTATAGGATTTCTAGAACCACAAAACATCGAAGCTTCACAGGACCCAGAGTCTGTGTGACTCCACGCAGAGTCTCAGAGTCTCAACTCCACTCAGATACTCCACTCTTGGAGGGCACACACAAAGTAGTGTGCACATCAGGACCCAGGGGAAGAAGCAGTGACCCTGTAGGAGAATGACCAGAACTACCTGCTACTTTTAGAGGGTCTCCTGCAGAGGCAGGTGGTGGCTGTGGCTGTGGCTCACCGTGAGGACAATGACACTGGCAGCAGAAGTTCTGGGAAATACTCCTTGGTGTGAGCCCTCCCAGAGTCTGCCATTAGCCCCACCAAGAGCAAGGTAGGCTCCAGTGCTGGGTCGCCTCAGGCCAAACAACCAACAGGGAGGGAACCCAGCCCCATGCATCAGCAGACAAGCGGATTAAACTTTTTATTAAAGTTTTATTTAATCCGCAGACAAGCGGATGAAAGCTCTGCCCACCAAAGCAACACCCAGCTCTACCCACCACCAGTCCCTCCCATCAGGAAGCTTGCACAAGCCTCTAAGATAGACTCATCCACCAGAGAGCAGACAGCAGAAGCAAGAAGAACTACAATTCTGCATCCTGTGGAAGGAAAACCACATTCACAGAAAGATAGACAAAATGAAAAGGCAGAGGACTTTATACCAGATCAAGGAACAAGATAAAACCCCAGAAAAAAAAAACGAAATGACGTGGAGATAGGGAACCTTCCAGAAAAAGAATTCAGAATAATGATAGTGAAGTTGAGCCAAGACCTTGGAAAAAGAAAGGAGGCAAAGATCGAGAAGACACAAGAAATGCTTAACAAAGACCTAGAAGAATTAAGGAACAAACACCTAGAAGAATTAAAGAACAAACAAACAGAGGTGAACAATGTAATAACTGAAATGAAAAATATACTAGAAGGAATCAGTAGCAGAATAACTGTGGCAGAAGAACGGATAAGTGACCTGGAAGACAGAAAGGTGGAAATCACTGCCATGGAACAGAATAAAGAAAAAGAATGAAAATAAATGAAGACACCCCAAGAGTCCTCTGGGACAACATTAAACACAACAACATTCGCATGATAGGGATCCCAGAAGGAGAAGAGAGAGAAAGGACCCGAGAATATATTTGAAGAGATTATGGTCAAAAACTTCCCTAGCACGGGAAAAGAAATAGCCACCCAAGTCCAGAAGCACAGAGAGTCCCAGGCAGGATAAACCGAAGGAGAAAAATGACAAGACACATAGTAATCAAATTGACAAAAATTAATGACAAAGAAAAATTATTGAAAGCAGCAAGGGAAAAATGACAAATAACATACAAGGGAACTCCCATAAGGATAACAGCTGATTTCTCAGCAGAATATCTACAAGCCAGAAGGGAGTGGCATGATCAATTTAAAGTGATGAAAGGGAAGAACCTACAACCAAGAGTACTCCACACTGCAAAGATCTCATTCAGATTTGATGGAGAAATCAAAAGCCCTACAGACAAGCAAAAGCTAAGAGAATTCAGCACCATGAAACCAGCTTTACACCAAATGCTAAAGGAACTTCTCTAAGTGGGAAACACAAGAGAAGAAAAGGACCCACCAAGACAACCCCATAACAATTAAGAAAATAGTAATAGGAACATACATATCGATAATTACCTTAAACGTGAATGCACTAAATGTTCCAACCAAAAGACACAGGCTCGCTGAATGGATACAAAAACAAGACCCATATATATGCTGTCTACAAGAGACCCATTTCAGACCTAGGGACACATACAGACTGAAAGTGAGGCGATGGAAAAATATACTCTATGCAAATGAAAATCAAAAGAAAGCTGGAGTAGCAATACTCATATCAGATAAAATAGACTTTAAAATAAAGAATGCTACAAGAGACAAGGAAAGACACTACATAATGGTCAAGGGATCAATCCAAGAAGAAGATATAACAATTATAAATATATATGTACCCAACATAGGAGCACCTCAATGTATAAGGCAACTGCTAACAGCTATAAAAGAGGAAATCAACAGTAACACAATAATAGTGGGGGACTTTAACAGCTCACTTACACCAGTGGAGATCAGCCAGACAGAAAATTAATAAGGAAACACAAGCTTTAAATGACACAATAGACCAGATAGAGTTAATTGATATTTATAGGACATTCCATCCAAAAACAGCAGATTACACGTTCTTCTTAACTGCACACGGAACATTCTCCAGGATAGATCACATCTTGGGTCACAAAGCCTCAGTAAATTTAAGAAAACTGAAATCATGTCAAGCAGCTGTTCCGACCACAATGCTATGAGATTAGAAATCAATTACACGGAAAAAAACCGTAAAAAACACAAACACATGGAGGCTAAACAATACGTTACTAAATAACCAAGAGATCACTGAAGAAATCAAAGAGGAAATCAAAAACTACCTAGAGACAAATGACAACAAAAACACGATGATCCAAAACCTATGGGATGCGGCAAAAGCAGTTCTAAGAGGGAAGTTTATAGCAATACAAGCCTACCTCAAGAAACAAGAAAAATCTCAAATAAACAATCTAACCTTACACCTAGAGGAACTAGAGAAAGAAGAACAAAACCCAAAGTTAGTAGAAGGAAAGAAATCTTAAAGATCAGAGCAGAAATAAATGAAATAGAAACAAAGAAAACGAAAGCAAAAATCAATAAACCTAAAAGCTGGTTCTTTGAGAAGATAAGCAATAATGATCAACCTTTAGCCAGACTCAAGAAAAAGAGGGAGAGGACTCAAATCAACAAAATTAGAAGTGAAAAAGGAGAAGTTACAACAGACACCACAGGAATACAAAGCATCCTAAGAGACTACTACACGCAACTCTATGCCAATAAAATGGACAACCTGGAAGAAATGGACAAATTCTTAGAAAGGGATAACCTTCCAAGACTGAACCAGGAAGAAATAGAAAATATGAACAAACCTATCACAAGCAATGAATTTGAAACTGTGATTAAAAATCTTCCAACAAACAAAAGTCCAGAACCAGATGGCATCACAGGTGAATTCTATCAAACATTAGGGAAGAGCTAACACCCAACCTTCTCAAATTCTTCAAAACAATTGCAGGGGAAGGAACACTCCCAAACTCATTCTATGAGACCACCATCACCCTGATACCAAAATCAGACAGAGATACTACACGGAAAGAAAATTATAGACCAATATCACTGATGAATATAGATGTAAAAATCCTCAACCAAATACTAGGAAACAGAATCAAACAACACATTAAAAGGATCATACACCATGATCAAGTGGGGTGTATCCCAGGGATGCAAGGATTCTTCAATATACACAAATCAATGTGATACACCATATTAACAAATTGTAGAATAAAACCATATGATCATCTCAATAGATGAAGGAAAAGATTTTGTGAAAATTCAACACCCATTTACGATAAAAACTCTGCAGAGTGTGGGCATAGAGGGAAACTACCTCAACATAATAAAGGTCATATATGACAAACCCGCAGCAAACACCATTCTCAATGGTGAAAAACTGCAAGCGTTTCCTCTAAGATCAGGAACAAGACGAGGATGTCCACTCTCACCACTGCTATTCAACATAGTTTTGGAAGTCCTAGCCATGGCAATCAGAGAAGAAAAAGAAATAAAAGGAATACAAAAAGGAAAAGAAGGAGTACAATTGTCACTGTTTGCAGATGACATGATATCATAGATAGAGAATCCTAAAGATGCCACCAGAAAACCACTGGAGCTAATCAATGAATCTGGTAAAGTTGCAGGATACAAAATTAATGCACAGAAATTGCTTGCATTCCTATACACTAACAATGAAAGATCAGAAAGAGAAATTAAGGAAACAATCCCATTACCACTGCAACAAAAAGAATAAAATACCTAGGAATAAACCTACCTAAGGAAGTAAAAGACCTGTACTCAGAAAACTATAAGACGCTGATGAAAGAAATCAAAGATGATATAAACAGATGGAGACATATACCATGTTCTTGGATTAGAAGAATCAATATTGTGAAAATGACTATACTACCCAAAGCAATCTACAGATTTAATGCAATCCCGATCAAAATACTTTTGGCATTTTCTACAGAACAAGAAAAAAAAATCTTAAAATTTGTAGGGAGACACAAAAGACCCTGGATAGCCAAAGCAGTCTTGAGGGGGAAAAAAAAGAGCTGGAGGAATCAGACTTCCAGACTTCAGACTATATTACAAAGCTACAGTAATCAGATAATATGGTACTGACACAAAAACAGAAATATAGGTCAATAGAACAGGATAGAAAGCACAGAGATAAACCCACATACCTATGGTTAACTAATCTATGACAAAGGAGGCAAGGGTATACAACGGAGAAAAGACAGTGTCTTCAGTAAGTGGTGCTGGGAAAACTGGACAGCTACATGTAAAAGAATGAAATTAGAACACTCCCTAACACCATACACAAAAATAAACTCAAAATGGATTAGAGACCTAAATATAAGACCAGCCACTATAAAACTCTTAGAGGAAAACATAAGCAGAACAGTCTATGACATAAATCACAGCAAGATCCTTTTTGACCCACCTCCTAGAGAAATGGAAATAAAAACAAAAATTAAAAAATGGGACCTAATGAAACATAAATTCTTTTGCACAGCAAAGGAAAACATAAGCAAGATGAAAAGACAACCATCAGAATGGGAGAAAATATTTTCAAATGAAGCAAATGGCAAAGGATTAATCTCCAAAAAGCAGCTCATGTAGCTCAATATCACAAAACCAAACAACCCAATCCAAAAATGGGCAGAAGACCTAAATAGACATTTCTCCAAAGAAGATATACAGGTTGCCAACAAACACATGAAAGGATGCTGAACATCACTAATCATTAGAGAAATGCAAATCAAAACTACAGCGAGGTATCACCTCACACCAGTCAGAATGGCCATCATCAAAAAATCTACCAACAATAAATGCTGGAGAGGCATTAATTGGAGAAAAGGGAACCCTCTTGCACTGTTGGTGGGAATGTAAATTGATATAGCCACTAGGGAGAACGGTATGAAGGTTCCTTAAATACTAAAAATAGAACTACCATACAACCCAGCAAACCCACTCCTGGACATTTACCCTGAGAAAACCATAATTCAAAAAGAGTCATGTACCACAATGTTCACTGTAGCTCTATTTACAATAGCCAGGACATGGAAGCAACCTAAGTGTCCATCAACAGACAAATGGATAAAGAAGATGTGGCACATATATACAATGGAACATGATTCAGCCATAAAAAGAAACGAAATTGAGTTATTTTTAGTGAGGTGGATGGATCTAGAGTCTGTCCTACAGAGTGAAGTAAGTCAGAAAGGGAAAAACAAACACTGTATGCTAACACATATATATGGAATCTAAAAAAAAAAAGTTTATGTAGAACCTAGGGGCAGGAAAGGATTAAGGACACAGACGTAGAGAAAGGACTTGAGGACATGGGGAGGGGGAAGGGTAAGCTGGGACAAAGTGAGAGAGTGGTATGGACATATATACACTACCAAATGTAAAATTGATAGCTACTGGGAAGCAGCCACATAGCACAGGGAGATCAGCTCTGTGCTTTGTGACCACCTAAAAGGGTGGGATAAGGGAGTGAGAGGGAGGTGCAAGAGGGAGGGGATATGGTGTTATATGTATACGCATAGCTGATTCACTTTTTTATACAGCAGAAACTAACACACAATTGTAAAGCAATTATACTCCAATAAAGATGTAAAAGAAAAAAAAAAAAAAAGAAAGCCCAGAGATAAACCTACACACCTATGACCCACTAATCTATGACAAAGGAGGCAAGGATATACAATGGAGAAAAGACAGTCTCTTCAATAAGTGGTGCTGGGAAAAATGGACAGCTACATGTAAAAGAATGAAATTAGAACACTTCCTAACACCATACACAAAAAATAAACTCAAAATGCATTAGAGACCAAAATGTAAGACCGGACACTATAAAACTCTTAGAGGAAAACATAGGAAGAATACTCTTTGACATAAATCACAGCAAGGTCTTTTTTGATCCACCTCCTAGAGTAATGGAATAAAAAACAATAATAAACAAATGGGAGCAAATGAAACCTAAAAGCTTTTGCAAAGCAAAGGAAACTACAAACAAGACGAAAAGACAACCCTCAGAATGGGAGAAAATATTTGCAAACGAATCAATGGACAAAAGATTAATCTCCAATGTATATAAACAGCTCATGCAGCTCAACAGTAAAAAAACAAACAACCCAATCCAAAAATGGGCAGATGACGTAAATAGACATTTGTCCCAAGAAGACATACAGATGACCAAGAAGCACATGAAAAGCTGCTCAACATCACTAATTATTAGAGAAATATAAACCAAAACTACAATGAGTTATCACCTCACACGAGTTAGAATGGGCATCATCAGAAAATCTACAAACAACAAATGCTGGAGAGGGTGTGGAGAAAAGGGAACCCTCTTACACTATTTGTGGGAATGTAAGTTGATACAGTCACTATGGAGAACAGTATGGAGGTTCCTTAAAAAACTAAATATAGAATTACCATATGACCCAGCAATCCCACTACTGGCCATATACCCAGAGAAAACCATAATTCAAAAAGACATATTCAAAAAAAAAAAAGACATATTCACCACAATGTTCACTGCAGCACTATTTACAATAGCCAGGTCATGGAAGCAACCTAAGTGCCCATAGACAGACGAACGGAAAAGATGTGCTACATATATAAAATGCAATATTTCTCAGCCATAAAAAGGAATGAAATTGGGTCATTTGTAGAGACGTGGATAGATCTAGAGACTGTCATATAGAGTGAAGTTAGTCAGAAAGAGAAAAACAAATATCGTATATTAACGCATACATGTGGAACCTAGAAAAAATGGTACAGATGAACCGGTTTGCAAGGCATAAATAGAGACACAGATGTATAGAACAAATGTATGGACACCAAGGGGGGAAAGTGGCAGGGTGGTGGTGGTGGGATGAATTGCGAGCCTGGGATTGACATATATACACTTATATGTATAAAATAGATAACCAATAAGAACCTGCTGTATAAAAAAATGAATAAAATGAATTCAAAAATTAAAAAATAATTAATACTTAAAAAAATAAAACAGAAAAAAAGTTCTGTCCTTCCCATAGACGTATTTGTATGAATGAATTATTTCCATGCTTATATCCATAAATACAAAAAGAGGAATAAAACTTACCTTGAACCAAAAAAGAAAAAAACAAAAACAGAACCCACTGGTCATACAGAGGAAAACCCTATCAGGGCACTTGCTCCACTGGTAAACAATTCTGAAGTTGGTCACAGGTGGGGAATCATTTCCCATGCAGCCAGCAGCCCCAACACAAGGAGCGTCCTCATTGCAAAGCTGGGGGACCGTGAGGAGGCGTCTCTGAGTAAATGTGAGCTGAGCCCCAGGCCAGTTGCTGCTGAACTTTTCCCACCCTTCCCAGGTAAAACACCTGAATGTGTGCAAAGACTTTAAAAGCTAGAGGAAGGGGCTTGGACACGCAGGCCGACTTGGTGCCTGCAGGCCAGCCAGGATGGTCCTGGCCCCGGGCACTCGTCTGGAAGCTTTCCATTTCCCTGCCTGAGGTACCCCTCCTGTCCCGGTCCCCACTGCTTTTTTCCTTCCTCACCTCTGCCCGGGGAGAAATTCCAGCAGCAAGTATGGGTGACACATCCTCCTCTTTAGCAGGTGGCAGCCCGGCAACTCCTGCAGGAAGTCCAGCAGAGCCCCAGTCACACCGGGCCACTCATAGAGCCGTGGGCCCTACTCCCTCCCACCATCCCAACCCCGAGACTGCTGACGGGGCAGAGAATATGGCGTCAGGCACAGCTGCAGAGGCTTTTGCTGCCTGGAGGGGTGTTTATATTGACCTCAACCCAGGCACACCTGGGAAGGGCTGGCTGGCTGGGTCAGGCTGCCCAGGCCAGCCAATCCTCGCCCCTCAGGGGCTCAGAGTTGCAGAAAATGTGCCTTGCTGCACCGGCCAGATCCAAGGAACAGGTGTAGGGTTCCGAGAGTCAGGATAGATAAGGGGCGGCAGCCCTGGCTTGTTTTCTAATCATTTTATCTGGTTCATGAGTGGGAGACAACTTCAAGAAGACCCTCTGCTAATGAGAGGAACCCAGGAGTCAGGGAGAGGAGGGGTGGTGGGTGGAGACAGAGGCCTGGTGCCCCGGCTGCAGTGGAAGCCCCTGGAAGACCAGGCAGAGGGAGGCCGCACAGAGTGAAGCCTAGGGTCACAGACCTGTTGGAGCTGCTGTTTGTTAGTTCAAGCTCTGCTCTGAGGTGCTCTGTGTCAGCTCTGAGCTACAGTTGTGCTGGGGGTGCTCTGCAATGAGGGCTATGTGCACGGTTCCTGTGTGCCCAGCCCTGCCAGGGTACCTGTCCAGGGGAGCTCCATATCCAGGGAGGGGCCTGCCCACGAGAGCCCTGTGGGCTGCTGCATACCTGCCCAGGTGAGCTCCATATCCTGGGAGGGGCCTGACCAATGAGGGCCCCATGGGTTGCTGGGTACATGCCCAGGTGAACTCCATATCCTGGGAGTGGCCTAACACCGAGAGTCCCATGGGCTGCTGGGTACCTGCCCAGGTGAGCTCCATATCCTGGGAGGGGCCTGACCACAAGAGCCCCGTGGGCTGCTGGGTACCTGGTAGAGGACGACAGGACAGTCAGTGAAGCCACAGAGGATATACATCTAGTAGTTCCAAATTCCTACACCCTGCTGGTCATTCTACCATCCACCAGGACATGGTATTCTGTATTAGACTTCAATGATGCCTTCTTCTGTATTCCATTAGTCCCAGAGTCACAAGAAATTTTGGCTGTGAGTGGCAGGACTCAACATACAACAAAAACAATGCTGCTGGGCCGTCCTGCCCCAGGGGTTCAAAAATCCCCACACCATCTTTTGGGAAACGTTAGCTAAAGACCTAAAAGATCTACCTCTGGAGAAGGGAACCCTCCTTCAATATGCAGATGACATTCTGATCACCAGCCCGACTAAGGAGGCCTCTGAACTACCTAGCCAATAAAAGATAGAAGGTGTCCAAGAAAAAGGCTCAAATATCACAAACTAAGGTGACCTTCCTGGGTTTCATTCACACAGAAGGTCGGAGAAGCCCACCCCAGGAAAGGGAAGAAGCCATTTGCAGCCTCACCCTTCCTAAAACTAGAAGACAGCTTAGGGGTTCCTGGGGAGACCGGGATTTGCTGCATCTGGATCCCTAACTACAGTCCAATAACTGGGCCTCTATATGAAACACTGAAAGGAAAAGATGATGATCCTTTTGAATAGAATCCAGAAGCGGCCTTTCAAGAAGGGAAAGTGCAGTCAATTCAGACCCTTGCCCTGGACCTCCTTAAGTTAGCTAAACCCTTTGACCTTTACATTCCTGGTCCAAGGCGAATCGCCCTTGGAGTATTAGTGCAAAAACTGGGACCACTTGAAATGGAACAATGCAAGAATGCCCTCCAGGCATTGGCCAGCCACCCCATCTGACCAGGATACTGGGGGTATCTAAAAACCTGGAAATCAGCAGCCCGCAAGTCCAGCTCCCTCGTAAGGGTAAAGGATGCCACTTGGTGATCCTAACCACCCACCATGCCCTGAAGTTGCAGGGATTGCTCCGTGGGCACAATGACCTCGAGTGAGGAGGCCGTCCAACACCAACCTCCAGAGAGACAACCGGGGGCAATGGGCCCCCATGACGACTCGTGTGACCGTCACTTGACCTGGAGTTTCTCTCAGAAAACAACAAGAGTGTGCCCCAAAAGAGCAGACTATTGCTTACAGGACTTACTGCACCCAGAGCGGAGCTAATAAACTTGGCAGGGGAACCGTAAATAACGCTGCCACCATAGAAAAGCCTACAGACACTGCGGTGACGGAGGCCAATGAGACCGGCTGTACTCCTGGCTACTTCAAAAGGCCGTTGACTGAGTGGCCGTCATGGTCCTGGATCACCACCAGCCCTGGACTGTCTGGGAGTTGAGCAAGCAGGGCTCTGATACCTGGTGCTGTTTGTACGTTAATTCAGTGGCCTAACTGAAGAAAGCGCAGACTACTGGTCAGAGCATCTAGGCTGGCAGAAACCGTCAGCCTAAGGGGGTCGAACCAATGTGGAGCAGGGTAAAACCGCCCACCCCCCCGCAACGTCTCTGAACATCTCTTTCCTGGACCCTTAAAGGTCATTAGAATCTATGAAACTTCCAATGCTGGTGCTCAGGCAGACGAGCAGTGAGGGAGGAGGCCTGGGGACAATCCACCTCACCTGGAGGCTGCTGGAGAGAAGTCCTGCCCCTCCCCCCAGGTATGAGGACACCCAACTCAGCACGAAGCATTTACAGAAGAGGTGTCTGCACCCTCAGTGCCCCACGAATGAGGAATGGGACAAAAGGCAGAGGAGGGCTTTGTCACTGGCAAAGCCCATTAAAAATTCCTGGGAGATAAAAATAGAATCTGGGCAATAAAATAAAGTCTAACCATTTTGTCCTTTGTACTTTGTCTAATTTCACTTGCTCCTAGGTTTCCACATGCAGAGGTCCCACACCCGGCACTTCAGACCCGATTTCCTAGTGCAAGATGGCTGGGCCGACACCTCAGCTCGTGGGGCCCCGTGCAGACTCTGCGACATAGAGCCTGAGCTCCAGCCAACCCGGCCCTCGAGAGCTCCGCCCCCTCCCTCCCGCTGATGCTGACAGGATCCCTACACAGCAGCCCGGCCCACAACCCGCAGGGGAGCACACACTCTCACCTCTCCATTCTCTGATTAAAATATAAAGTTTTCCTTTGCTTCTGAACCAAAGTCAGTCTCGATCTGTTGGCTCCAATGACACTGGGCAGGGAGACCCTTGTTGGGGCCCACTCTGCAGGATCAGTAACAGAATTTGAGAACATTGTAACTTCAATGAACAGATGTGTGAGCCAAACTGTAATTAACATAGAGCAGTGTATAAGGCTCGTGTAAAATAAGATGTTTCTAACACTTCCATTTGATATTTCCATCACTTTATTATAAGCAAGTTCAGTGGAGGGGTTTGTCTTATTTGTCAGGTCAACAGTAGTGAAATGCAGTGATTTCTTTCCAAGGATGTACATCTAATAATCTTGGTTGAAGTTTCAACCTTGTTTTGAATGATTTTCCATTGAAAATGATACCTCTCTTTCAGCTCCTAGATTTCTGAGAAGTATAAAATCTTATATTTTTTTATTACCAAAGGGGAAAGGTGGGAGGAGGGATAAATTAACAGTTTCGGATTAACATATACACACTGCTATGTATAAAATATATCATCAACAAGGATCTACTGTATAGCACAGGGAACTATACTCAATATTTTTTAATGACCCCTAAGGGGAAATAATCTGAAAAACAATAGATATCACTATCGACATCATCTATCAACTACAGATAAAATGGAAACTAAAGGAGGCCGATGGTGAGCGTTTCTGAACCTGAAGACTTCAATCATCTAAAGTTCGGACTCTGCCTACAGCCCAAGTCCCTTAATGAACACACATGTACCAGTAGCTTAAAAATTCCCCAGATTGGAGCTTGGGGAGACACTGATTTGGAAAAAATCCCTGGTGTTCGCCTTACATACACGGGACCTTTCCTACAGCTAAAACATGCCTGTGACACCCAGAAGATGGAACACGGTTGGATCAGGAAGATTTTGGAAAAGGAACCAAAACTCCTAATTTCCTGGTTGTTGGATTCACCCCTCCAGCCTTTTTCCTTAAAATCTCCCCACTTGAGGATGTCAGCACCTTCAACATCCAGTTGCACAGAATTTGGAATTTGTCCAAAGGAAAAAGGGGAAGGAGGAGAAACAAGGAGAGCCAAGCCCTAGATGCTCGGACAGGCACATGTCACTCTAATTTCCAATCAGGAAGAAGAATTAAGCAAAGGCGTAGCCTGCCACTGAGAACCAGAGCAGGGCCAGAAGCAAACCAGCGGCTCTGCGGGAAGCTCCCAAAAAGCGAATTGAAAAATGGAGCTCAGGGGCACTGCAATTCACAAACCTGCAGAGTTTTAAATTATAATTATCGTCCAAAACTATATTGAGGGAAGGCAACGAAAAGGATTGGAAAGCAAGGCAGAATTGCAGGAAACAAATTTCAGGAGTTAGATTCGAATAGCCACTAAAGCACATGAAAAGCGGCCAAACGTCGACAAGGATGCACTTGGCCAAAAAGGGCGTATGCGTTTTTTCCTGAATAAATTCAGAAAAAAACGCATAGGCCCTTATAGGCAAACCAAGCAAGCCGGAAATGCAAATCAGCACTACAAAGAGGTCTCACTTCCCATCGGTCAAAAGGAACTTCCTGAAAAAGTGTAAAACCAAGAAATCCAGGAGAGGCCAAGGAGGAAAGGGAGCCTTGTTACACTGATGGGCGGGATGTAAATTGCCAATGGCGAGTCTGGAGAAGGGTATGGTGTTTCCTAAAACATCTAAAAAACAGAGCTAGAGAGAATAGGGCACTTCCACTCATGGGCGTATAAATTGGAAAAACTAAAAATCAAAAAGACACAGGCACCCCAAAGTTTAGGGCTGCTCAGTTGACAAGAACCCCCACTTCATTACACCATCAATATCCTAGGAAAGAGAAAAATTGAAAAAGAAGTTGTGGTCCTCAAGTACAATGGAATATCACTCAGCCATGAAATCAACGTCATAAGGCTAGTAGCAGCACGATTAGTGGATTTAGGTATGACGATTCTAAGTGAAATAAGTCACACAGAAAACGACACTTATCATAAGATATCACTTATAGAGGGAATGTAAAAACCGCTACACTTGAACTGAATTACAAAACAGAACAGAGTCACACGTTTAGAAAACACACTATGGCTGCTGAACGGGAAAGGAGAGGTGGGGTGATGCATAAAACAAAGGTTTCAAATTAGCTCCGATACCGTTTCATTAACCCAATATGTAATAGACAAGACCTACTCCTTGCTCAGTGAACTGGACTCAACACGCCCTATTTAACGCAAAAGAATATATCTGACTAGTAAGAATCTTCAAACCTACGTATTGATAACTCTCTGTAAGTGAGTCAAGGGGGTGGGGGTTTAAAGCGGCATAAACACAGCCGTGAAAAGCAGCTAAAGCCCATTAGAAAAATAAATTACTTTTCAAAACCCATGAAACCAAGACAGTGAAAGAAATACAAATTTTACAAAATTCATTCAGGGGCTGTGATGCAACCTGGATTGACCATATCTAGACCCACAGCTGATTGAGACATAAGGGTGGACACTCTTGGGGCTGAGAGGGTTGGTGAGGTTGTATGAGCCAACACAGATTCTTTACAGTAATACTGCATGTTACCCATCCCATGGGCCCCAAATCTCCAGGTTCTAGGGCATCTTCCTACGTCGAAAACTTGCATGAGAAACCCAGAAGATGGTACACCGTGTAATGGGGAAAGGTTTCTAAAACGTACCTCATTTCTCATCTACTTGTGTTCAGGTTCACCATTCCAGCCGCTTTACAAGCCATCTCCCTCCTTGGAGAATGAGCACCTTTAACCTGCTGTTCCGTACACGTTGCAATTTGTCCTGAGGATGACCGGGAAGAGGGGGAACCAATGAGAGACTATCTCTAGGGGTTGGGACAGGTACAGGTCACTCTATTTTCCCATCAGGAAGAAGAATTAACCACAGGTTTATCCTGCCGACCGGAACCAGAATAGGGCCGGAAGCAATCCTGAGCTTTTGCGGCCAGCTCCCAAAAAAGCGAGTTGAAAAATGGAGCTCAGGGGCACTGCAATTCACAAACCTGCAGATTTATAAATGATAACTCTCGTCCACAAATATATTGAGGGAAGGCAACGAAGAGGATTTGAATGCAAGGCAGAATTGCAGGAAACAGATTTCAGGAGGTAGATTCGAATCGCCTTGAAAGCACATGAAAAGCGGCAAAACGTGGACAATGATGCCCTTGGCCAAAAAGGGCGTATGGTTTTTTCCTGAGTATATTCAGGAAAAAACGCATACGCCCTTTTTGGCCAACCAAGCAACCTGGAAAGGCAAATCAGCGCTCCAAAGAAGTCTCGCTTCCCAGCGGGCAAAAGGGCCATGTTGCAAAAAAGTGTCAAAACCAGAAATGCAGCACCGGCCATGGAGTAATGGGAGCCTTGCTACGCTGATGGGTGGGATGTAAATTGCCAACAGCCACTCTGGAGAAGTGTACGGTGTGTCCTGAAACATCTAAAAAACACAGCTTGGAGAGCATAGGGCACTTCCACTCATGGGCGTATAAATTGGGAAAACTAAAAATCAGCAAGACACAGGCACCCCAAAGTTTAGGGCTGCTCTGTTGACAAGAACCCCGACTTCATTACACCATCAATATCCTAGGAAAGAGAAAAATTGATAAAGATGTTGTGGTCCTCAAGTACAATGGAATATCACTCAGGCATGAAATCAACGTCATAAGGCTAGGAGCAGCACGATGAGTGGATTTAGGTACGATGATTCTAAGTGAAATAAGTCACACAGAAAAAGACACTTATCATAAGATATCACTTATAGAGGGAATGTAAAAACCGCTACACTTGAACTGAATTACAAAACAGAACAGAGTCACACGTTTAGAAAACACACTATGGCTGCTGATCGGGAAAGGAGAGGTGGGGTGATGCATAAAACAAGGGTTTCAAATTAGCTCTGATACCGTTCCATTAACCCAATATGTAATAGACAAGACCTACTCCTTGCTCAGTGAACTGGACTCAACACCCCTATTTACCACACAAGTATATATCTGACTAGTAAGAATCTTCAAACCTATGTATTGATATCTCTCTGTAAGTGAGTCAAGGGCGGTGTAAAGCGGCATAAACACAGCCGTGAAAAGCAGTTAAACCCCAGTATAAAAATAAATTACTTTTCAAAACCCGTGAAACAAACACAGTGAAAGAGAGAGAAATTCTTACAAAATTCATTCAGGGGCTGTGATGCAACCTGGATTGACCATATCTAGACCCACAGCTGATTGAGACATAAGGGTGGACACTCTTGGGGCTGAGAGGTTTGGTGAGGTTGCGTGAGCCAACAGAGACCCTTTACAGTAATACTGCATGTTACCCATCCCATGGGCCCCAAATCTCCAGGTTCTAGGGCATCTTCCTACGTCGAAAACTTGCATGAGAAACCCAGAAGATGGTACACCGTGTAATGGGGAAAGGTTTCTAAAACGTACCTCATTTCTCATCTACTTGTGTTCAGGTTCACCATTCCAGCCGCTTTACTAGCCATCTCCCTCCTTGGAGAATGAGCACCTTTAACCTCCTGTTCCGTACACGTTGCAATTTGTCCTGAGGATGACCGGGAAGAGGGGGAACCAATGAGAGACTAGCTCTAGGTGTTGGGACAGGCACAGGTCACTCTATTTTTCCATCAGGAAGAAGAATTAACCACAGGCTTATCCTGCCGACCGGAACCAGAATAGGGCCTGAAGCAATCCTGCGCTTTTGCGGCCAGCTCCCAAAAAAGCGAGTTGAAAAATGGAGCTCAGGGGCACTGCAATTCACAAACCTGCAGATTTATAAATGATAACTCTCGTCCACAAATATATTGAGGGAAGGCAACGAAGAGGATTTGAAAGCAAGGCAGAATTGCAGGAAACAGATTTCAGGAGGTAGATTCGAATCGCCTTGAAAGCACATGAAAAGCGGCAAAACGTGGACAATGATGCCCTTGGCCAAAAAGGGCGTATGGTTTTTTCCTGAGTATATTCAGGAAAAAACGCATACGCCCTTTTTGGCCAACCAAGCAACCTGGAAAGGCAAATCAGCGCTCCAAAGAAGTCTCGCTTCCCAGTGGGCAAAAGGGCCATGTTGCAAAAAAGTATCAAAACCAGAAGTGCAGGACCGGCCATGGAGAAATGGGAGCCTTGCTACGCTGATGGGTGGGATGTAAATTGCCAACAGCCACTCTGGAGAAGTGTACGGTGTGTCCTGAAACATCTAAAAAACACAGCTTGGAGAGCATAGGGCACTTCCACTCATGGGCGTATAAATTGGGAAAACTAAAAATCAGCAAGACACAGGCACCCCAAAGTTTAGGGCTGCTCTGTTGACAAGAACCCCGACTTCATTACACCATCAATATCCTAGGAAAGAGAAAAATTGATAAAGATGTTGTGGTCCTCAAGTACAATGGAATATCACTCAGGCATGAAATCAACGTCATAAGGCTAGGAGCAGCACGATGAGTGGATTTAGGTACGATGATTCTAAGTGAAATAAGTCACACAGAAAAAGACACTTATCATAAGATATCACTTATAGAGGGAATGTAAAAACCGCTACACTTGAACTGAATTACAAAACAGAACAGAGTCACACGTTTAGAAAACACACTATGGCTGCTGATCGGGAAAGGAGAGGTGGGGTGATGCATAAAACAAGGGTTTCAAATTAGCTCTGATACCGTTCCATTAACCCAATATGTAATAGACAAGACCTACTCCTTGCTCAGTGAACTGGACTCAACACCCCTATTTACCACACAAGTATATATCTCACTAGTAAGAATCTTCAAACCTATGTATTGATATCTCTCTGTAAGTGAGTCAAGGGCGGTGTAAAGCGGCATAAACACAGCCGTGAAAAGCAGTTAAACCCCAGTATAAAAATAAATTACTTTTCAAAACCCGTGAATCAAACACAGTGAAAGAGAGAGAAATTCTTACAAAATTCATTCAGGGGCTGTGATGCAACCTGGATTGACCATATCTAGACCCACAGCTGATTGAGACATAAGGGTGGACACTCTTGGGGCTGAGAGGTTTGGTGAGGTTGCGTGAGCCAACAGAGACCCTTTACAGTAATACTGCATGTTACCCATCCCATGGGCCCCAAATCTCCAGGTTCTAGGGCATCTTCCTACGTCGAAAACTTGCATGAGAAACCCAGAAGATGGTACACCGTGTAATGGGGAAAGGTTTCTAAAACGTACCTCATTTCTCATCTACTTGTGTTCAGGTTCACCATTCCAGCCGCTTTACTAGCCATCTCCCTCCTTGGAGAATGAGCACCTTTAACCTCCTGTTCCGTACACGTTGCAATTTGTCCTGAGGATGACCGGGAAGAGGGGGAACCAATGAGAGACTAGCTCTAGGTGTTGGGACAGGCACAGGTCACTCTATTTTTCCATCAGGAAGAAGAATTAACCACAGGCTTATCCTGCCGACCGAAACCAGAATAGGGCCTGAAGCAATCCTGCGCTTTTGCGGCTAGCTCCCAAAAAAGCGAGTTGAAAAATGGAGCTCAGGGGCACTGCAATTCACAAACCTGCAGATTTATAAATGATAACTCTCGTCCACAAATATATTGAGGGAAGGCAACGAAGAGGATTTGAAAGCAAGGCAGAATTGCAGGAAACAGATTTCAGGAGGTAGATTCGAATCGCCTTGAAAGCACATGAAAAGCGGCAAAACGTGGACAATGATGCCCTTGGCCAAAAAGGGCGTATGGTTTTTTCCTGAATATATTCAGGAAAAAACGCATACGCCCTTTTTGGCCAACCAAGCAACCTGGAAAGGCAAATCAGCGTTCCAAAGAACTCTCGCTTCCCAGCGGGCAAAAGGGCCATGCGGAAAAAAGTGTCCAAATCAGAAGTGCAGGACCGGCCATGGAGAAATGGGAGCCTTGCTACGCTGATGGGTGGGATGTAAATTGCCAACAGCCACTCTGGAGAAGTGTACGGTGTGTCCTGAAACATCTAAAAAACACAGCTTGGAGAGCATAGGGCACTTCCACTCATGGGCGTATAAATTGGGAAAACTAAAAATCAGCAAGACACAGGCACCCCAAAGTTTAGGGCTGCTCTGTTGACAAGAACCCCGACTTCATTACACCATCAATATCCTAGGAAAGAGAAAAATTGATAAAGATGTTGTGGTCCTCAAGTACAATGGAATATCACTCAGGCATGAAATCAACGTCATAAGGCTAGGAGCAGCACGATGAGTGGATTTAGGTACGATGATTCTAAGTGAAATAAGTCACACAGAAAAAGACACTTATCATAAGATATCACTTATAGAGGGAATGTAAAAACCGCTACACTTGAACTGAATTACAAAACAGAACAGAGTCACACGTTTAGAAAACACACTATGGCTGCTGATCGGGAAAGGAGAGGTGGGGTGATGCATAAAACAAGGGTTTCAAATTAGCTCTGATACCGTTCCATTAACCCAATATGTAATAGACAAGACCTACTCCTTGCTCAGTGAACTGGACTCAACACCCCTATTTACCACACAAGTATATATCTGACTAGTAAGAATCTTCAAACCTATGTATTGATATCTCTCTGTAAGTGAGTCAAGGGCGGTGTAAAGCGGCATAAACACAGCCGTGAAAAGCAGTTAAACCCCAGTATAAAAATAAATTACTTTTCAAAACCCGTGAAACAAACACAGTGAAAGAGAGAGAAATTCTTACAAAATTCATTCAGGGGCTGTGATGCAACCTGGATTGACCATATCTAGACCCACAGCTGATTGAGACATAAGGGTGGACACTCTTGGGGCTGAGAGGTTTGGTGAGGTTGCGTGAGCCAACAGAGACCCTTTACAGTAATACTGCATGTTACCCATCCCATGGGCCCCAAATCTCCAGGTTCTAGGGCATCTTCCTACGTCGAAAACTTGCATGAGAAACCCAGAAGATGGTACACCGTGTAATGGGGAAAGGTTTCTAAAACGTACCTCATTTCTCATCTACTTGTGTTCAGGTTCACCATTCCAGCCGCTTTACTAGCCATCTCCCTCCTTGGAGAATGAGCACCTTTAACCTCCTGTTCCGTACACGTTGCAATTTGTCCTGAGGATGACCGGGAAGAGGGGGAACCAATGAGAGACTAGCTCTAGGTGTTGGGACAGGCACAGGTCACTCTATTTTTCCATCAGGAAGAAGAATTAACCACAGGCTTATCCTGCCGACCGGAACCAGAATAGGGCCTGAAGCAATCCTGCGCTTTTGCGGCCAGCTCCCAAAAAAGCGAGTTGAAAAATGGAGCTCAGGGGCACTGCAATTCACAAACCTGCAGATTTATAAATGATAACTCTCGTCCACAAATATATTGAGGGAAGGCAACGAAGAGGATTTGAAAGCAAGGCAGAATTGCAGGAAACAGATTTCAGGAGGTAGATTCGAATCGCCTTGAAAGCACATGAAAAGCGGCAAAACGTGGACAATGATGCCCTTGGCCAAAAAGGGCGTATGGTTTTTTCCTGAGTATATTCAGGAAAAAACGCATACGCCCTTTTTGGCCAACCAAGCAACCTGGAAAGGCAAATCAGCGCTCCAAAGAAGTCTCGCTTCCCAGTGGGCAAAAGGGCCATGTTGCAAAAAAGTATCAAAACCAGAAGTGCAGGACCGGCCATGGAGAAATGGGAGCCTTGCTACGCTGATGGGTGGGATGTAAATTGCCAACAGCCACTCTGGAGAAGTGTACGGTGTGTCCTGAAACATCTAAAAAACACAGCTTGGAGAGCATAGGGCACTTCCACTCATGGGCGTATAAATTGGGAAAACTAAAAATCAGCAAGACACAGGCACCCCAAAGTTTAGGGCTGCTCTGTTGACAAGAACCCCGACTTCATTACACCATCAATATCCTAGGAAAGAGAAAAATTGATAAAGATGTTGTGGTCCTCAAGTACAATGGAATATCACTCAGGCATGAAATCAACGTCATAAGGCTAGGAGCAGCACGATGAGTGGATTTAGGTACGATGATTCTAAGTGAAATAAGTCACACAGAAAAAGACACTTATCATAAGATATCACTTATAGAGGGAATGTAAAAACCGCTACACTTGAACTGAATTACAAAACAGAACAGAGTCACACGTTTAGAAAACACACTATGGCTGCTGATCGGGAAAGGAGAGGTGGGGTGATGCATAAAACAAGGGTTTCAAATTAGCTCTGATACCGTTCCATTAACCCAATATGTAATAGACAAGACCTACTCCTTGCTCAGTGAACTGGACTCAACACCCCTATTTACCACACAAGTATATATCTCACTAGTAAGAATCTTCAAACCTATGTATTGATATCTCTCTGTAAGTGAGTCAAGGGCGGTGTAAAGCGGCATAAACACAGCCGTGAAAAGCAGTTAAACCCCAGTATAAAAATAAATTACTTTTCAAAACCCGTGAATCAAACACAGTGAAAGAGAGAGAAATTCTTACAAAATTCATTCAGGGGCTGTGATGCAACCTGGATTGACCATATCTAGACCCACAGCTGATTGAGACATAAGGGTGGACACTCTTGGGGCTGAGAGGTTTGGTGAGGTTGCGTGAGCCAACAGAGACCCTTTACAGTAATACTGCATGTTACCCATCCCATGGGCCCCAAATCTCCAGGTTCTAGGGCATCTTCCTACGTCGAAAACTTGCATGAGAAACCCAGAAGATGGTACACCGTGTAATGGGGAAAGGTTTCTAAAACGTACCTCATTTCTCATCTACTTGTGTTCAGGTTCACCATTCCAGCCGCTTTACTAGCCATCTCCCTCCTTGGAGAATGAGCACCTTTAACCTCCTGTTCCGTACACGTTGCAATTTGTCCTGAGGATGACCGGGAAGAGGGGGAACCAATGAGAGACTAGCTCTAGGTGTTGGGACAGGCACAGGTCACTCTATTTTTCCATCAGGAAGAAGAATTAACCACAGGCTTATCCTGCCGACCGAAACCAGAATAGGGCCTGAAGCAATCCTGCGCTTTTGTGGCTAGCTCCCAAAAAAGCGAGTTGAAAAATGGAGCTCAGGGGCACTGCAATTCACAAACCTGCAGATTTATAAATGATAACTCTCGTCCACAAATATATTGAGGGAAGGCAACGAAGAGGATTTGAAAGCAAGGCAGAATTGCAGGAAACAGATTTCAGGAGGTAGATTCGAATCGCCTTGAAAGCACATGAAAAGCGGCAAAACGTGGACAATGATGCCCTTGGCCAAAAAGGGCGTATGGTTTTTTCCTGAGTATATTCAGGAAAAAACGCATACGCCCTTTTTGGCCAACCAAGCAACCTGGAAAGGCAAATCAGCGCTCCAAAGAAGTCTCGCTTCCCAGTGGGCAAAAGGGCCATGTTGCAAAAAAGTATCAAAACCAGAAATGCAGGACCGGCCATGGAGTAATGGGAGCCTTGCTACGCTGATGGGTGGGATGTAAATTGCCAACAGCCACTCTGGAGAAGTGTACGGTGTGTCCTGAAACATCTAAAAAACACAGCTTGGAGAGCATAGGGCACTTCCACTCATGGGCATATAAATTGGGAAAACTAAAAATCAGCAAGACACAGGCACCCCAAAGTTTAGGGCTGCTCTGTTGACAAGAACCCCGACTTCATTACACCATCAATATCCTAGGAAAGAGAAAAATTGATAAAGATGTTGTGGTCCTCAAGTACAATGGAATATCACTCAGGCATGAAATCAACGTCATAAGGCTAGGAGCAGCACGATGAGTGGATTTAGGTACGATGATTCTAAGTGAAATAAGTCACACAGAAAAAGACACTTATCATAAGATATCACTTATAGAGGGAATGTGAAAACCGCTACACTTGAACTGAATTACAAAACAGAACAGAGTCACACGTTTAGAAAACACACTATGGCTGCTGATCGGGAAAGGAGAGGTGGGGTGATGCATAAAACAAGGGTTTCAAATTAGCTCTGATACCCTTCCATTAACCCAATATGTAATAGACAAGACCTACTCCTTGCTCAGTGAACTGGACTCAACACCCCTATTTACCACACAAGTATATATCTGACTAGTAAGAATCTTCAAACCTATGTATTGATATCTCTCTGTAAGTGAGTCAAGGGCGGTGTAAAGCGGCATAAACACAGCCGTGAAAAGCAGTTAAACCACATTATAAAAATAAATTACTTTTCAAAACCCGTGAAACAGAGACAGTGAAAGAGAGAGAAATTCTTACAAAATTCATTCAGGGGCTGTGATGCAACCTGGATTGACCATATCTAGACCCACAGCTGATAGAGACATAAGGGTGGACACTCTTGGGGCTGAGAGGTTTGGTGAGGTTGCGTGAGGCAACAGAGACCCTTTACAGTAATACTGCATGTTACCCATCCCATGGGCCCCAAATCTCCAGGTTCTAGGGCATCTTCCTACGTCGAAAACTTGCATGAGAAACCCAGAAGATGGTACACCGTGTAATGGGGAAAGGTTTCTAAAACGTACCTCATTTCTCATCTACTTGTGTTCAGGTTCACCATTCCAGCCGCTTTACTAGCCATCTCCCTCCTTGGAGAATGAGCACCTTTAACCTCCTGTTCCGTACACGTTGCAATTTGTCCTGAGGATGACCGGGAAGAGGGGGAACCAATGAGAGACTAGCTCTAGGTGTTGGGACAGGCACAGGTCACTCTATTTTTCCATCAGGAAGAAGAATTAACCACAGGCTTATCCTGCCGACCGGAACCAGAATAGGGCCTGAAGCAATCCTGTGCTTTTGCGGCCAGCTCCCAAAAAAGCGAGTTGAAAAATGGAGCTCAGGGGCACTGCAATTCACAAACCTGCAGATTTATAAATGATAACTCTCGTCCACAAATATATTGAGGGAAGGCAACGAAGAGGATTTGAAAGCAAGGCAGAATTGCAGGAAACAGATTTCAGGAGGTAGATTCGAATCGCCTTGAAAGCACATGAAAAGCGGCAAAACGTGGACAATGATGCCCTTGGCCAAAAAGGGCGTATGCGTTTTTTCCTGAATATATTCAGGAAAAAACGCATACGCCCTTTTTGGCCAACTAAGCAACCTGGAAAAGCAAATCAGCGCTACAAAGTAGTCTCGCTTCCCATCGGGCAAAAGGGCCATGCTGAAAAAAGTGTCAAAACCAGAAATGCAGGACAGGCCATGGAGAAATGGGAGCCTTGCTACGCTGATGGGCGGGATGTAAATTGACAACAGCCACTCTGGAGAAGTGTACGGTGTGTCCTGAAACATCTAAAAAACACAGCTTAGAGAGCATAGGGCACTTCCACTCATGGGTGTATAAATTGGGAAAACCAAAAATCAGGAAGACACAGGCACCCCAAAGTTTAGGGCTGCTCTGTTGACAAGAACCTCCACTTCATTACACCTTAAATATCCCAGGAAAGATAAAAATGGATAAAGAAATTTTGGTCCTTATGTACAATGGGATATCACTCAGCCATGAAATCAATGTCATAAGACTAGTAGCAGCATGATGAGTGGATTTAGGTACGAAGATTCTAAGTGAAATAAGTCACACAGAAAAAGACACTTATCATAAGATATCACTTACAGAGGGAATGTAAAAACCGTTACACTTGAACTGAATTACAAAACAGAACAGAGTCACACATTTAGAAAACACACTATGGCTGCTGAACGGGAAAGGTGTGGTGGGGTGATGCATAAAACAAGGGTTTCAAATTAGGTCAGATACCGTTCCATAAACCCAATATGTAATAGACAAGACCTACTCCTTGCTCAGTGAACTGGACTCAACACCCCCTATTCACCGCACAAGACTATATCTGACTAGTAAGAATCTTCAAACCTATGTATTGATATCTCTCTGTAAGTGAGTCAAGTGGGTGTAAAGCGGCATAAACACAGCAGTGAAAAGCACCTAAACCCCATTATAAAAATAAACTACTTTTAAATACCCATGAAACAAAGACTTTGAAAGAGAGAGAAATTCTCACACAATTCATTCAGGGGCTGTGATGCAACCTAGATTGACCATATGTAGTTCCACAGCTGGATGAGACATAAGGGTGGACACTTTTGGGGCTGAAGGCTCCTTCCCTAGTTACCAGATTGGGGAACGTGGAAAGGCTCCCGCCCTCCGGCCGTTACCTACCAAAGCAGCTTTCAAACCTGTGCTAATGGTCACTTCATATGAACAAGTACTTCAGGGCTGTAAATGAAACCTGCCTTCAAAATGTCTTGAGGGAGGTAATGGCCAAAAATTTTCAAAATGTGACACTTACTTTAAGAAAACACTTTGAAGAACTAAGCTATAATCACAGTTTGATAAATAGAAAGGGCATGCTTTAAAGCTCAATTTCAACAGATTTTGGGACACATGCAAATTCAACCACAGAGAGGTATCAGCTCGCACCTGTTAGAATAACCATCAGCAAGAAAACTGCAAACAATAAATATTGAAGGTGTTTTTGAGAAATGCATACCCTCAATTTTAAGTGGGACGTAACCTGGAAAGAGCCACTAATGAGAACTGAATGGTGGTGCCTTTAAAACGTACACACTGAGCTACCATATGATACAGCAAGCCCACTCCTTGGCCTATAACATAAGAAGATAGAACTGGAAAGACACAGGCAAGAAAATATGCATTGCAGCAGTATTACAATAGCCAAGACATGGAGGCAACCAGAAAGTTCATCAAGAGGTGCGTGGCCAAAGAAGAACTGGTACACGTACAGATGGAATATTAGCCAGGGAAAAAAATGAAACAATGCCATTTGCAGCACCATGTATGATTCTTGAGGTAATCAGGCAAATTGTACTAAGTCAGAAAGCCAAAGACACATATCCTATAATATCACTTATAGGTCTTAGCTAAAAATTGATACCAATGAAGATATTTCCACAGAGAAATGCAATCACAGATTCATTAAACAAACTTATGGTTCAGCAAATGGATAGGTGTGAGGATTGGATACATTAGGATATTGGGGTTAAGATAGATATAGAAACACATGTGAAATATGTAATCACCAAAGACCTATGTAATACCAAGACAAGACTGCTCAACATTGTGTCATAACCTACATGGGAAAATGATGCAAAGAAGAATAGATATATGTATATGTTTAAAAGAACCACATCTTGCACACCTAGAAGAAACAAAACATTTTAATCAAATTTGCTCTGACAAAAAATAAAAATTAAATTAAAAAAAGAACAAGAAGTAATGAGACATAACCTTAAGGGGCTTTTTGCTGGCACATTGCATTCTAATTTACAACCAGAACATGACTTCCATTAAGGCTCTGTCATCACTAATAAAGCAGCTTTATAAGCAATGTTGAAGGTAGCTTAAAAGAAGTCTCACTAATTATTGATAGTAACAAGGAAACAAAGAAAAGTAAAAATCTCACTGCAAAAAGTATACATAGGGTAAGGATAGTAGATCAAACACTTATTAAACTTCTGTAAAGAATAAAAGACAACAGTAGTATGTTTTTTAAAAAGAGAGGGCCCAAATAAATCTGAAATGAAAGAGATGATGTTACAACAGACAGACACCACAGAAATACAAAGCATCCTAAGATACACACAGGGTAACTCAGGGCTCAGACTGGACAGAGCCCACTCTCCAGTCCCTTGTACATGACTTACAGGAGCCTCAGGAACTGAGGAGGGGTTCCCTGAGGAGAGGCTCAAGATAGAATATGGTAGGCATTAACATGACTGCATTCATCTTAAACATGCCTGAACTACATTCACACGAGATGATTTTGTCCTGTATGTACATCGGCACCTCTAGTCGGAACTGCAGATCTTTGGCTTCAACACCTCTACTGACAACATTAGCTTCACCTGCTGTGGACTGTCTCCTATAGGATTTCTAGAACCACAAAACATCGAAGCTTCACAGGACCCAGAGTCTGTGTGACTCCACGCAGAGTCTCAGAGTCTCAACTCCACTCAGATACTCCACTCTTGGAGGGCACACACAAAGTAGTGTGCACATCAGGACCCAGGGGAAGAAGCAGTGACCCTGTAGGAGAATGACCAGAACTACCTGCTACTTTTAGAGGGTCTCCTGCAGAGGCAGGTGGTGGCTGTGGCTGTGGCTCACCGTGAGGACAATGACACTGGCAGCAGAAGTTCTGGGAAATACTCCTTGGTGTGAGCCCTCCCAGAGTCTGCCATTAGCCCCACCAAGAGCAAGGTAGGCTCCAGTGCTGGGTCGCCTCAGGCCAAACAACCAACAGGGAGGGAACCCAGCCCCATGCATCAGCAGACAAGTGGATTAAACTTTTTATTAAAGTTTTATTTAATCCGCAGACAAGCGGATGAAAGCTCTGCCCACCAAAGCAACACCCAGCTCTACCCACCACCAGTCCCTCCCATCAGGAAGCTTGCACAAGCCTCTAAGATAGACTCATCCACCAGAGAGCAGACAGCAGAAGCAAGAAGAACTACAATTCTGCATCCTGTGGAAGGAAAACCACATTCACAGAAAGATAGACAAAATGAAAAGGCAGAGGACTTTATACCAGATCAAGGAACAAGATAAAACCCCAGAAAAAAAAAACGAAATGACGTGGAGATAGGGAACCTTCCAGAAAAAGAATTCAGAATAATGATAGTGAAGTTGAGCTAAGACCTTGGAAAAAGAAAGGAGGCAAAGATCGAGAAGACACAAGAAATGCTTAACAAAGACCTAGAAGAATTAAGGAACAAACACCTAGAAGAATTAAAGAACAAACAAACAGAGGTGAACAATGTAATAACTGAAATGAAAAATATACTAGAAGGAATCAGTAGCAGAATAACTGTGGCAGAAGAACGGATAAGTGACCTGGAAGACAGAAAGGTGGAAATCACTGCCATGGAACAGAATAAAGAAAAAGAATGAAAATAAATGAAGACACCCCAAGAGTCCTCTGGGACAACATTAAACACAACAACATTCGCATGATAGGGATCCCAGAAGGAGAAGAGAGAGAAAGGACCCGAGAATATATTTGAAGAGATTATGGTCAAAAACTTCCCTAGCACGGGAAAAGAAATAGCCACCCAAGTCCAGAAGCACAGAGAGTCCCAGGCAGGATAAACCGAAGGAGAAAAATGACAAGACACATAGTAATCAAATTGACAAAAATTAATGACAAAGAAAAATTATTGAAAGCAGCAAGGGAAAAATGACAAATAACATACAAGGGAACTCCCATAAGGATAACAGCTGATTTCTCAGCAGAATATCTACAAGCCAGAAGGGAGTGGCATGATCAATTTAAAGTGATGAAAGGGAAGAACCTACAACCAAGAGTACTCCACCCTGCAAAGATCTCATTCAGATTTGATGGAGAAATCAAAAGCCCTACAGACAAGCAAAAGCTAAGAGAATTCAGCACCATGAAACCAGCTTTACACCAAATGCTAAAGGAACTTCTCTAAGTGGGAAACACAAGAGAAGAAAAGGACCCACCAAGACAACCCCATAACAATTAAGAAAATAGTAATAGGAACATACATATCGATAATTACCTTAAACGTGAATGCACTAAATGTTCCAACCAAAAGACACAGGCTCGCTGAATGGATACAAAAACAAGACCCATATATATGCTGTCTACAAGAGACCCATTTCAGACCTAGGGACACATACAGACTGAAAGTGAGGCGATGGAAAAATATACTCTATGCAAATGAAAATCAAAAGAAAGCTGGAGTAGCAATACTCATATCAGATAAAATAGACTTTAAAATAAAGAATGCTACAAGAGACAAGGAAAGACACTACATAATGGTCAAGGGATCAATCCAAGAAGAAGATATAACAATTATAAATATATATGTACCCAACATAGGAGCACCTCAATGTATAAGGCAACTGCTAACAGCTATAAAAGAGGAAATCAACAGTAACACAATAATAGTGGGGGACTTTAACAGCTCACTTACACCAGTGGAGATCAGCCAGACAGAAAATTAATAAGGAAACACAAGCTTTAAATGACACAATAGACCAGATAGAGTTAATTGATATTTATAGGACATTCCATCCAAAAACAGCAGATTACACGTTCTTCTTAACTGCACACGGAACATTCTCCAGGATAGATCACATCTTGGGTCACAAAGCCTCAGTAAATTTAAGAAAACTGAAATCATGTCAAGCAGCTGTTCCGACCACAATGCTATGAGATTAGAAATCAATTACACGGAAAAAAACCGTAAAAAACACAAACACATGGAGGCTAAACAATACGTTACTAAATAACCAAGAGATCACTGAAGAAATCAAAGAGGAAATCAAAAACTACCTAGAGACAAATGACAACAAAAACACGATGATCCAAAACCTATGGGATGCGGCAAAAGCAGTTCTAAGAGGGAAGTTTATAGCAATACAAGCCTACCTCAAGAAACAAGAAAAATCTCAAATAAACAATCTAACCTTACACCTAGAGGAACTAGAGAAAGAAGAACAAAACCCAAAGTTAGTAGAAGGAAAGAAATCTTAAAGATCAGAGCAGAAATAAATGAAATAGAAACAAAGAAAACGAAAGCAAAAATCAATAAACCTAAAAGCTGGTTCTTTGAGAAGATAAGCAATAATGATCAACCTTTAGCCAGACTCAAGAAAAAGAGGGAGAGGACTCAAATCAACAAAATTAGAAGTGAAAAAGGAGAAGTTACAACAGACACCACAGGAATACAAAGCATCCTAAGAGACTACTACACGCAACTCTATGCCAATAAAATGGACAACCTGGAAGAAATGGACAAATTCTTAGAAAGGGATAACCTTCCAAGACTGAACCAGGAAGAAATAGAAAATATGAACAAACCTATCACAAGCAATGAATTTGAAACTGTGATTAAAAATCTTCCAACAAACAAAAGTCCAGAACCAGATGGCATCACAGGTGAATTCTATCAAACATTAGGGAAGAGCTAACACCCAACCTTCTCAAATTCTTCAAAACAATTGCAGGGGAAGGAACACTCCCAAACTCATTCTATGAGACCACCATCACCCTGATACCAAAATCAGACAGAGATACTACACGGAAAGAAAATTATAGACCAATATCACTGATGAATATAGATGTAAAAATCCTCAACCAAATACTAGGAAACAGAATCAAACAACACATTAAAAGGATCATACACCATGATCAAGTGGGGTGTATCCCAGGGATGCAAGGATTCTTCAATATACACAAATCAATGTGATACACCATATTAACAAATTGTAGAATAAAACCATATGATCATCTCAATAGATGAAGGAAAAGATTTTGTGAAAATTCAACACCCATTTACGATAAAAACTCTGCAGAGTGTGGGCATAGAGGGAAACTACCTCAACATAATAAAGGTCATATATGACAAACCCGCAGCAAACACCATTCTCAATGGTGAAAAACTGCAAGCGTTTCCTCTAAGATCAGGAACAAGACGAGGATGTCCACTCTCACCACTGCTATTCAACATAGTTTTGGAAGTCCTAGCCATGGCAATCAGAGAAGAAAAAGAAATAAAAGGAATACAAAAAGGAAAAGAAGGAGTACAATTGTCACTGTTTGCAGATGACATGATATCATAGATAGAGAATCCTAAAGATGCCACCAGAAAACCACTGGAGCTAATCAATGAATCTGGTAAAGTTGCAGGATACAAAATTAATGCACAGAAATTGCTTGCATTCCTATACACTAACAATGAAAGATCAGAAAGAGAAATTAAGGAAACAATCCCATTACCACTGCAACAAAAAGAATAAAATACCTAGGAATAAACCTACCTAAGGAAGTAAAAGACCTGTACTCAGAAAACTATAAGACGCTGATGAAAGAAATCAAAGATGATATAAACAGATGGAGACATATACCATGTTCTTGGATTAGAAGAATCAATATTGTGAAAATGACTATACTACCCAAAGCAATCTACAGATTTAATGCAATCCCGATCAAAATACTTTTGGCATTTTCTACAGAACAAGAAAAAAAAATCTTAAAATTTGTAGGGAGACACAAAAGACCCTGGATAGCCAAAGCAGTCTTGAGGGGGAAAAAAAAGAGCTGGAGGAATCAGACTTCCAGACTTCAGACTATATTACAAAGCTACAGTAATCAGATAATATGGTACTGACACAAAAACAGAAATATAGGTCAATAGAACAGGATAGAAAGCACAGAGATAAACCCACATACCTATGGTTAACTAATCTATGACAAAGGAGGCAAGGGTATACAACGGAGAAAAGACAGTGTCTTCAGTAAGTGGTGCTGGGAAAACTGGACAGCTACATGTAAAAGAATGAAATTAGAACACTCCCTAACACCATACACAAAAATAAACTCAAAATGGATTAGAGACCTAAATATAAGACCAGCCACTATAAAACTCTTAGAGGAAAACATAAGCAGAACAGTCTATGACATAAATCACAGCAAGATCCTTTTTGACCCACCTCCTAGAGAAATGGAAATAAAAACAAAAATTAAAAAATGGGACCTAATGAAACATAAATTCTTTTGCACAGCAAAGGAAAACATAAGCAAGATGAAAAGACAACCATCAGAATGGGAGAAAATATTTTCAAATGAAGCAAATGGCAAAGGATTAATCTCCAAAAAGCAGCTCATGTAGCTCAATATCACAAAACCAAACAACCCAATCCAAAAATGGGCAGAAGACCTAAATAGACATTTCTCCAAAGAAGATATACAGGTTGCCAACAAACACATGAAAGGATGCTGAACATCACTAATCATTAGAGAAATGCAAATCAAAACTACAGCGAGGTATCACCTCACACCAGTCAGAATGGCCATCATCAAAAAATCTACCAACAATAAATGCTGGAGAGGCATTAATTGGAGAAAAGGGAACCCTCTTGCACTGTTGGTGGGAATGTAAATTGATATAGCCACTAGGGAGAACGGTATGAAGGTTCCTTAAATACTAAAAATAGAACTACCATACAACCCAGCAAACCCACTCCTGGACATTTACCCTGAGAAAACCATAATTCAAAAAGAGTCATGTACCACAATGTTCACTGTAGCTCTATTTACAATAGCCAGGACATGGAAGCAACCTAAGTGTCCATCAACAGACAAATGGATAAAGAAGATGTGGCACATATATACAATGGAACATGATTCAGCCATAAAAAGAAACGAAATTGAGTTATTTTTAGTGAGGTGGATGGATCTAGAGTCTGTCCTACAGAGTGAAGTAAGTCAGAAAGGGAAAAACAAACACTGTATGCTAACACATATATATGGAATCTAAAAAAAAAAAGTTTATGTAGAACCTAGGGGCAGGAAAGGATTAAGGACACAGACGTAGAGAAAGGACTTGAGGACATGGGGAGGGGGAAGGGTAAGCTGGGACAAAGTGAGAGAGTGGTATGGACATATATACACTACCAAATGTAAAATTGATAGCTACTGGGAAGCAGCCACATAGCACAGGGAGATCAGCTCTGTGCTTTGTGACCACCTAAAAGGGTGGGATAAGGGAGTGAGAGGGAGGTGCAAGAGGGAGGGGATATGGTGTTATATGTATACGCATAGCTGATTCACTTTTTTATACAGCAGAAACTAACACACAATTGTAAAGCAATTATACTCCAATAAAGATGTAAAAGAAAAAAAAAAAAAAAGAAAGCCCAGAGATAAACCTACACACCTATGACCCACTAATCTATGACAAAGGAGGCAAGGATATACAATGGAGAAAAGACAGTCTCTTCAATAAGTGGTGCTGGGAAAAATGGACAGCTACATGTAAAAGAATGAAATTAGAACACTTCCTAACACCATACACAAAAAATAAACTCAAAATGCATTAGAGACCAAAATGTAAGACCGGACACTATAAAACTCTTAGAGGAAAACATAGGAAGAATACTCTTTGACATAAATCACAGCAAGGTCTTTTTTGATCCACCTCCTAGAGTAATGGAATAAAAAACAATAATAAACAAATGGGAGCAAATGAAACCTAAAAGCTTTTGCAAAGCAAAGGAAACTACAAACAAGACGAAAAGACAACCCTCAGAATGGGAGAAAATATTTGCAAACGAATCAATGGACAAAAGATTAATCTCCAATGTATATAAACAGCTCATGCAGCTCAACAGTAAAAAAACAAACAACCCAATCCAAAAATGGGCAGATGACGTAAATAGACATTTGTCCCAAGAAGACATACAGATGACCAAGAAGCACATGAAAAGCTGCTCAACATCACTAATTATTAGAGAAATATAAACCAAAACTACAATGAGTTATCACCTCACACGAGTTAGAATGGGCATCATCAGAAAATCTACAAACAACAAATGCTGGAGAGGGTGTGGAGAAAAGGGAACCCTCTTACACTATTTGTGGGAATGTAAGTTGATACAGTCACTATGGAGAACAGTATGGAGGTTCCTTAAAAAACTAAATATAGAATTACCATATGACCCAGCAATCCCACTACTGGCCATATACCCGAGAAAACCATAATTCAAAAAGACATATTCAAAAAAAAAAAAAGACATATTCACCACAATGTTCACTGCAGCACTATTTACAATAGCCAGGTCATGGAAGCAACCTAAGTGCCCATAGACAGACGAACGGAAAAGATGTGCTACATATATAAAATGCAATATTTCTCAGCCATAAAAAGGAATGAAATTGGGTCATTTGTAGAGACGTGGATAGATCTAGAGACTGTCATACAGAGTGAAGTTAGTCAGAAAGAGAAAAACAAATATCGTATATTAACGCATACATGTGGAACCTAGAAAAAATGGTACAGATGAACCGGTTTGCAAGGCATAAATAGAGACACAGATGTATAGAACAAATGTATGGACACCAAGGGGGGAAAGTGGCAGGGTGGTGGTGGTGGGATGAATTGCGAGCCTGGGATTGACATATATACACTTATATGTATAAAATAGATAACCAATAAGAACCTGCTGTATAAAAAAATGAATAAAATGAATTCAAAAATTAAAAAATAATTAATACTTAAAAAAATAAAACAGAAAAAAAGTTCTGTCCTTCCCATAGACGTATTTGTATGAATGAATTATTTCCATGCTTATATCCATAAATACAAAAAGAGGAATAAAACTTACCTTGAACCAAAAAAGAAAAAAACAAAAACAGAACCCACTGGTCATACAGAGGAAAACCCTATCAGGGCACTTGCTCCACTGGTAAACAATTCTGAAGTTGGTCACAGGTGGGGAATCATTTCCCATGCAGCCAGCAGCCCCAACACAAGGAGCGTCCTCATTGCAAAGCTGGGGGACCGTGAGGAGGCGTCTCTGAGTAAATGTGAGCTGAGCCCCAGGCCAGTTGCTGCTGAACTTTTCCCACCCTTCCCAGGTAAAACACCTGAATGTGTGCAAAGACTTTAAAAGCTAGAGGAAGGGGCTTGGACACGCAGGCCGACTTGGTGCCTGCAGGCCAGCCAGGATGGTCCTGGCCCCGGGCACTCGTCTGGAAGCTTTCCATTTCCCTGCCTGAGGTACCCCTCCTGTCCCGGTCCCCACTGCTTTTTTCCTTCCTCACCTCTGCCCGGGGAGAAATTCCAGCAGCAAGTATGGGTGACACATCCTCCTCTTTAGCAGGTGGCAGCCCGGCAACTCCTGCAGGAAGTCCAGCAGAGCCCCAGTCACACCGGGCCACTCATAGAGCCGTGGGCCCTACTCCCTCCCACCATCCCAACCCCGAGACTGCTGACGGGGCAGAGAATATGGCGTCAGGCACAGCTGCAGAGGCTTTTGCTGCCTGGAGGGGTGTTTATATTGACCTCAACCCAGGCACACCTGGGAAGGGCTGGCTGGCTGGGTCAGGCTGCCCAGGCCAGCCAATCCTCGCCCCTCAGGGGCTCAGAGTTGCAGAAAATGTGCCTTGCTGCACCGGCCAGATCCAAGGAACAGGTGTAGGGTTCCGAGAGTCAGGATAGATAAGGGGCGGCAGCCCTGGCTTGTTTTCTAATCATTTTATCTGGTTCATGAGTGGGAGACAACTTCAAGAAGACCCTCTGCTAATGAGAGGAACCCAGGAGTCAGGGAGAGGAGGGGTGGTGGGTGGAGACAGAGGCCTGGTGCCCCGGCTGCAGTGGAAGCCCCTGGAAGACCAGGCAGAGGGAGGCCGCACAGAGTGAAGCCTAGGGTCACAGACCTGTTGGAGCTGCTGTTTGTTAGTTCAAGCTCTGCTCTGAGGTGCTCTGTGTCAGCTCTGAGCTACAGTTGTGCTGGGGGTGCTCTGCAATGAGGGCTATGTGCACGGTTCCTGTGTGCCCAGCCCTGCCAGGGTACCTGTCCAGGGGAGCTCCATATCCAGGGAGGGGCCTGCCCACGAGAGCCCTGTGGGCTGCTGCATACCTGCCCAGGTGAGCTCCATATCCTGGGAGGGGCCTGACCATGAGGGCCCCATGGGTTGCTGGGTACATGCCCAGGTGAACTCCATATCCTGGGAGTGGCCTAACACCGAGAGTCCCATGGGCTGCTGGGTACCTGCCCAGGTGAGCTCCATATCCTGGGAGGGGCCTGACCACAAGAGCCCCGTGGGCTGCTGGGTACCTGGTAGAGGACGACAGGACAGTCAGTGAAGCCACAGAGGATATACATCTAGTAGTTCCAAATTCCTACACCCTGCTGGTCATTCTACCATCCACCAGGACATGGTATTCTGTATTAGACTTCAATGATGCCTTCTTCTGTATTCCATTAGTCCCAGAGTCACAAGAAATTTTGGCTGTGAGTGGCAGGACTCAACATACAACAAAAACAATGCTGCTGGGCCGTCCTGCCCCAGGGGTTCAAAAATCCCCACACCATCTTTTGGGAAACGTTAGCTAAAGACCTAAAAGATCTACCTCTGGAGAAGGGAACCCTCCTTCAATATGCAGATGACATTCCTGATCACCAGCCCGACTAAGGAGGCCTCTGAACTACCTAGCCAATAAAAGATAGAAGGTGTCCAAGAAAAAGGCTCAAATATCACAAACTAAGGTGACCTTCCTGGGTTTCATTCACACAGAAGGTCGGAGAAGCCCACCCCAGGAAAGGGAAGAAGCCATTTGCAGCCTCACCCTTCCTAAAACTAGAAGACAGCTTAGGGGTTCCTGGGGAGACCGGGATTTGCTGCATCTGGATCCCTAACTACAGTCCAATAACTGGGCCTCTATATGAAACACTGAAAGGAAAAGATGATGATCCTTTTGAATAGAATCCAGAAGCGGCCTTTCAAGAAGGGAAAGTGCAGTCAATTCAGACCCTTGCCCTGGACCTCCTTAAGTTAGCTAAACCCTTTGACCTTTACATTCCTGGTCCAAGGCGAATCGCCCTTGGAGTATTAGTGCAAAAACTGGGACCACTTGAAATGGAACAATGCAAGACTGCCCTCCAGGCATTGGCCAGCCACCCCATCTGACCAGGATACTGGGGGTATCTAAAAACCTGGAAATCAGCAGCCCGCAAGTCCAGCTCCCTCGTAAGGGTAAAGGATGCCACTTGGTGATCCTAACCACCCACCATGCCCTGAAGTTGCAGGGATTGCTCCGTGGGCACAATGACCTCGAGTGAGGAGGCCGTCCAACACCAACCTCCAGAGAGACAACCGGGGGCAATGGGCCCCCATGACGACTCGTGTGACCGTCACTTGACCTGGAGTTTCTCTCAGAAAACAACAAGAGTGTGCCCCAAAAGAGCAGACTATTGCTTACAGGACTTACTGCACCCAGAGCGGAGCTAATAAACTTGGCAGGGGAACCGTAAATAACGCTGCCACCATAGAAAAGCCTACAGACACTGCGGTGACGGAGGCCAATGAGACCGGCTGTACTCCTGGCTACTTCAAAAGGCCGTTGACTGAGTGGCCGTCATGGTCCTGGATCACCACCAGCCCTGGACTGTCTGGGAGTTGAGCAAGCAGGGCTCTGATACCTGGTGCTGTTTGTACGTTAATTCAGTGGCCTAACTGAAGAAAGCGCAGACTACTGGTCAGAGCATCTAGGCTGGCAGAAACCGTCAGCCTAAGGGGGTCGAACCAATGTGGAGCAGGGTAAAACCGCCCACCCCCCCGCAACGTCTCTGAACATCTCTTTCCTGGACCCTTAAAGGTCATTAGAATCTATGAAACTTCCAATGCTGGTGCTCAGGCAGACGAGCAGTGAGGGAGGAGGCCTGGGGACAATCCACCTCACCTGGAGGCTGCTGGAGAGAAGTCCTGCCCCTCCCCCCAGGTATGAGGACACCCAACTCAGCACGAAGCATTTACAGAAGAGGTGTCTGCACCCTCAGTGCCCCACGAATGAGGAATGGGACAAAAGGCAGAGGAGGGCTTTGTCACTGGCAAAGCCCATTAAAAATTCCTGGGAGATAAAAATAGAATCTGGGCAATAAAATAAAGTCTAACCATTTTGTCCTTTGTACTTTGTCTAATTTCACTTGCTCCTAGGTTTCCACATGCAGAGGTCCCACACCCGGCACTTCAGACCCGATTTCCTAGTGCAAGATGGCTGGGCCGACACCTCAGCTCGTGGGGCCCCGTGCAGACTCTGCGACATAGAGCCTGAGCTCCAGCCAACCCGGCCCTCGAGAGCTCCGCCCCCTCCCTCCCGCTGATGCTGACAGGATCCCTACACAGCAGCCCGGCCCACAACCCGCAGGGGAGCACACACTCTCACCTCTCCATTCTCTGATTAAAATATAAAGTTTTCCTTTGCTTCTGAACCAAAGTCAGTCTCGATCTGTTGGCTCCAATGACACTGGGCAGGGAGACCCTTGTTGGGGCCCACTCTGCAGGATCAGTAACAGAATTTGAGAACATTGTAACTTCAATGAACAGATGTGTGAGCCAAACTGTAATTAACATAGAGCAGTGTATAAGGCTCGTGTAAAATAAGATGTTTCTAACACTTCCATTTGATATTTCCATCACTTTATTATAAGCAAGTTCAGTGGAGGGGTTTGTCTTATTTGTCAGGTCAACAGTAGTGAAATGCAGTGATTTCTTTCCAAGGATGTACATCTAATAATCTTGGTTGAAGTTTCAACCTTGTTTTGAATGATTTTCCATTGAAAATGATACCTCTCTTTCAGCTCCTAGATTTCTGAGAAGTATAAAATCTTATATTTTTTTATTACCAAAGGGGAAAGGTGGGAGGAGGGATAAATTAACAGTTTCGGATTAACATATACACACTGCTATGTATAAAATATATCATCAACAAGGATCTACTGTATAGCACAGGGAACTATACTCAATATTTTTTAATGACCCCTAAGGGGAAATAATCTGAAAAACAATAGATATCTCTATCGACATCATCTATCAACTACAGATAAAATGGAAACTAAAGGAGGCCGATGGTGAGCGTTTCTGAACCTGAAGACTTCAATCATCTAAAGTTCGGACTCTGCCTACAGCCCAAGTCCCTTAATGAACACACATGTACCAGTAGCTTAAAAATTCCCCAGATTGGAGCTTGGGGAGACACTGATTTGGAAAAAATCCCTGGTGTTCGCCTTACATACACGGGACCTTTCCTACAGCTAAAACATGCCTGTGACACCCAGAAGATGGAACACGGTTGGATCAGGAAGATTTTGGAAAAGGAACCAAAACTCCTAATTTCCTGGTTGTTGGATTCACCCCTCCAGCCTTTTTCCTTAAAATCTCCCCACTTGAGGATGTCAGCACCTTCAACATCCAGTTGCACAGAATTTGGAATTTGTCCAAAGGAAAAAGGGGAAGGAGGAGAAACAAGGAGAGCCAAGCCCTAGATGCTCGGACAGGCACATGTCACTCTAATTTCCAATCAGGAAGAAGAATTAAGCAAAGGCGTAGCCTGCCACTGAGAACCAGAGCAGGGCCAGAAGCAAACCAGCGGCTCTGCGGGAAGCTCCCAAAAAGCGAATTGAAAAATGGAGCTCAGGGGCACTGCAATTCACAAACCTGCAGAGTTTTAAATTATAATTATCGTCCAAAACTATATTGAGGGAAGGCAACGAAAAGGATTGGAAAGCAAGGCAGAATTGCAGGAAACAAATTTCAGGAGTTAGATTCGAATAGCCACTAAAGCACATGAAAAGCGGCCAAACGTCGACAAGGATGCACTTGGCCAAAAAGGGCGTATGCGTTTTTTCCTGAATAAATTCAGAAAAAAACGCATAGGCCCTTATAGGCAAACCAAGCAAGCCGGAAATGCAAATCAGCACTACAAAGAGGTCTCACTTCCCATCGGTCAAAAGGAACTTCCTGAAAAAGTGTAAAACCAAGAAATCCAGGAGAGGCCAAGGAGGAAAGGGAGCCTTGTTACACTGATGGGCGGGATGTAAATTGCCAATGGCGAGTCTGGAGAAGGGTATGGTGTTTCCTAAAACATCTAAAAAACAGAGCTAGAGAGAATAGGGCACTTCCACTCATGGGCGTATAAATTGGAAAAACTAAAAATCAAAAAGACACAGGCACCCCAAAGTTTAGGGCTGCTCAGTTGACAAGAACCCCCACTTCATTACACCATCAATATCCTAGGAAAGAGAAAAATTGAAAAAGAAGTTGTGGTCCTCAAGTACAATGGAATATCACTCAGCCATGAAATCAACGTCATAAGGCTAGTAGCAGCACGATTAGTGGATTTAGGTATGACGATTCTAAGTGAAATAAGTCACACAGAAAACGACACTTATCATAAGATATCACTTATAGAGGGAATGTAAAAACCGCTACACTTGAACTGAATTACAAAACAGAACAGAGTCACACGTTTAGAAAACACACTATGGCTGCTGAACGGGAAAGGAGAGGTGGGGTGATGCATAAAACAAGGGTTTCAAATTAGCTCCGATACCGTTTCATTAACCCAATATGTAATAGACAAGACCTACTCCTTGCTCAGTGAACTGGACTCAACACGCCCTATTTAACGCAAAAGAATATATCTGACTAGTAAGAATCTTCAAACCTACGTATTGATAACTCTCTGTAAGTGAGTCAAGGGGGTGGGGGTTTAAAGCGGCATAAACACAGCCGTGAAAAGCAGCTAAAGCCCATTAGAAAAATAAATTACTTTTCAAAACCCATGAAACCAAGACAGTGAAAGAAATACAAATTTTACAAAATTCATTCAGGGGCTGTGATGCAACCTGGATTGACCATATCTAGACCCACAGCTGATTGAGACATAAGGGTGGACACTCTTGGGGCTGAGAGGGTTGGTGAGGTTGTATGAGCCAACACAGATTCTTTACAGTAATACTGCATGTTACCCATCCCATGGGCCCCAAATCTCCAGGTTCTAGGGCATCTTCCTACGTCGAAAACTTGCATGAGAAACCCAGAAGATGGTACACCGTGTAATGGGGAAAGGTTTCTAAAACGTACCTCATTTCTCATCTACTTGTGTTCAGGTTCACCATTCCAGCCGCTTTACAAGCCATCTCCCTCCTTGGAGAATGAGCACCTTTAACCTGCTGTTCCGTACACGTTGCAATTTGTCCTGAGGATGACCGGGAAGAGGGGGAACCAATGAGAGACTATCTCTAGGGGTTGGGACAGGTACAGGTCACTCTATTTTCCCATCAGGAAGAAGAATTAACCACAGGTTTATCCTGCCGACCGGAACCAGAATAGGGCCGGAAGCAATCCTGAGCTTTTGCGGCCAGCTCCCAAAAAAGCGAGTTGAAAAATGGAGCTCAGGGGCACTGCAATTCACAAACCTGCAGATTTATAAATGATAACTCTCGTCCACAAATATATTGAGGGAAGGCAACGAAGAGGATTTGAATGCAAGGCAGAATTGCAGGAAACAGATTTCAGGAGGTAGATTCGAATCGCCTTGAAAGCACATGAAAAGCGGCAAAACGTGGACAATGATGCCCTTGGCCAAAAAGGGCGTATGGTTTTTTCCTGAGTATATTCAGGAAAAAACGCATACGCCCTTTTTGGCCAACCAAGCAACCTGGAAAGGCAAATCAGCGCTCCAAAGAAGTCTCGCTTCCCAGCGGGCAAAAGGGCCATGTTGCAAAAAAGTGTCAAAACCAGAAATGCAGGACCGGCCATGGAGTAATGGGAGCCTTGCTACGCTGATGGGTGGGATGTAAATTGCCAACAGCCACTCTGGAGAAGTGTACGGTGTGTCCTGAAACATCTAAAAAACACAGCTTGGAGAGCATAGGGCACTTCCACTCATGGGCGTATAAATTGGGAAAACTAAAAATCAGCAAGACACAGGCACCCCAAAGTTTAGGGCTGCTCTGTTGACAAGAACCCCGACTTCATTACACCATCAATATCCTAGGAAAGAGAAAAATTGATAAAGATGTTGTGGTCCTCAAGTACAATGGAATATCACTCAGGCATGAAATCAACGTCATAAGGCTAGGAGCAGCACGATGAGTGGATTTAGGTACGATGATTCTAAGTGAAATAAGTCACACAGAAAAAGACACTTATCATAAGATATCACTTATAGAGGGAATGTAAAAACCGCTACACTTGAACTGAATTACAAAACAGAACAGAGTCACACGTTTAGAAAACACACTATGGCTGCTGATCGGGAAAGGAGAGGTGGGGTGATGCATAAAACAAGGGTTTCAAATTAGCTCTGATACCGTTCCATTAACCCAATATGTAATAGACAAGACCTACTCCTTGCTCAGTGAACTGGACTCAACACCCCTATTTACCACACAAGTATATATCTGACTAGTAAGAATCTTCAAACCTATGTATTGATATCTCTCTGTAAGTGAGTCAAGGGCGGTGTAAAGCGGCATAAACACAGCCGTGAAAAGCAGTTAAACCCCAGTATAAAAATAAATTACTTTTCAAAACCCGTGAAACAAACACAGTGAAAGAGAGAGAAATTCTTACAAAATTCATTCAGGGGCTGTGATGCAACCTGGATTGACCATATCTAGACCCACAGCTGATTGAGACATAAGGGTGGACACTCTTGGGGCTGAGAGGTTTGGTGAGGTTGCGTGAGCCAACAGAGACCCTTTACAGTAATACTGCATGTTACCCATCCCATGGGCCCCAAATCTCCAGGTTCTAGGGCATCTTCCTACGTCGAAAACTTGCATGAGAAACCCAGAAGATGGTACACCGTGTAATGGGGAAAGGTTTCTAAAACGTACCTCATTTCTCATCTACTTGTGTTCAGGTTCACCATTCCAGCCGCTTTACTAGCCATCTCCCTCCTTGGAGAATGAGCACCTTTAACCTCCTGTTCCGTACACGTTGCAATTTGTCCTGAGGATGACCGGGAAGAGGGGGAACCAATGAGAGACTAGCTCTAGGTGTTGGGACAGGCACAGGTCACTCTATTTTTCCATCAGGAAGAAGAATTAACCACAGGCTTATCCTGCCGACCGGAACCAGAATAGGGCCTGAAGCAATCCTGCGCTTTTGCGGCCAGCTCCCAAAAAAGCGAGTTGAAAAATGGAGCTCAGGGGCACTGCAATTCACAAACCTGCAGATTTATAAATGATAACTCTCGTCCACAAATATATTGAGGGAAGGCAACGAAGAGGATTTGAAAGCAAGGCAGAATTGCAGGAAACAGATTTCAGGAGGTAGATTCGAATCGCCTTGAAAGCACATGAAAAGCGGCAAAACGTGGACAATGATGCCCTTGGCCAAAAAGGGCGTATGGTTTTTTCCTGAGTATATTCAGGAAAAAACGCATACGCCCTTTTTGGCCAACCAAGCAACCTGGAAAGGCAAATCAGCGCTCCAAAGAAGTCTCGCTTCCCAGTGGGCAAAAGGGCCATGTTGCAAAAAAGTATCAAAACCAGAAATGCAGGACCGGCCATGGAGTAATGGGAGCCTTGCTACGCTGATGGGTGGGATGTAAATTGCCAACAGCCACTCTGGAGAAGTGTACGGTGTGTCCTGAAACATCTAAAAAACACAGCTTGGAGAGCATAGGGCACTTCCACTCATGGGCATATAAATTGGGAAAACTAAAAATCAGCAAGACACAGGCACCCCAAAGTTTAGGGCTGCTCTGTTGACAAGAACCCCGACTTCATTACACCATCAATATCCTAGGAAAGAGAAAAATTGATAAAGATGTTGTGGTCCTCAAGTACAATGGAATATCACTCAGGCATGAAATCAACGTCATAAGGCTAGGAGCAGCACGATGAGTGGATTTAGGTACGATGATTCTAAGTGAAATAAGTCACACAGAAAAAGACACTTATCATAAGATATCACTTATAGAGGGAATGTGAAAACCGCTACACTTGAACTGAATTACAAAACAGAACAGAGTCACACGTTTAGAAAACACACTATGGCTGCTGATCGGGAAAGGAGAGGAGGGGTGATGCATAAAACAAGGGTTTCAAATTAGCTCTGATACCCTTCCATTAACCCAATATGTAATAGACAAGACCTACTCCTTGCTCAGTGAACTGGACTCAACACCCCTATTTACCACACAAGTATATATCTGACTAGTAAGAATCTTCAAACCTATGTATTGATATCTCTCTGTAAGTGAGTCAAGGGCGGTGTAACGCGGCATAAACACAGCCATGAAAAGCAGTTAAACCCCATTATAAAAATAAATTACTTTTCAAAACCCGTGAAACAGAGACAGTGAAAGAGAGAGAAATTCTTACAAAATTCATTCAGGGGCTGTGATGCAACCTGGATTGACCATATCTAGACCCACAGCTGATAGAGACATAAGGGTGGACACTCTTGGGGCTGAGAGGTTTGGTGAGGTTGCGTGAGGCAACAGAGACCCTTTACAGTATTACTGCATGTTACCCATCCCATGGGCCCCAAATCTCCAGGTTCTAGGGCATCTTCCTACGTCGAAAACTTGCATGAGAAACCCAGAAGATGGTACACCGTGTAATGGGGAAAGGTTTCTAAAACGTACCTCATTTCTCATCTACTTGTGTTCAGGTTCACCATTCCAGCCGCTTTACTAGCCATCTCCCTCCTTGGAGAATGAGCACCTTTAACCTCCTGTTCCGTACACGTTGCAATTTGTCCTGAGGATGACCGGGAAGAGGGGGAACCAATGAGAGACTAGCTCTAGGTGTTGGGACAGGCACAGGTCACTCTATTTTTCCATCAGGAAGAAGAATTAACCACAGGCTTATCCTGCCGACCGGAACCAGAATAGGGCCTGAAGCAATCCTGTGCTTTTGCGGCCAGCTCCCAAAAAAGCGAGTTGAAAAATGGAGCTCAGGGGCACTGCAATTCACAAACCTGCAGATTTATAAATGATAACTCTCGTTCACAAATATATTGAGGGAAGGCAACGAAGAGGATTTGAAAGCAAGGCAGAATTGCAGGAAACAGATTTCAGGAGGTAGATTCGAATCGCCTTGAAAGCACATGAAAAGCGGCAAAACGTGGACAATTATGCCCTTGGCCAAAAAGGGCGTATGGTTTTTTCCTGAGTATATTCAGGAAAAAACGCATACGCCCTTTTTGGCCAACCAAGCAACCTGGAAAGGCAAATCAGCGCTCCAAAGAAGTCTCGCTTCCCAGCGGGCAAAAGGGCCATGTTGCAAAAAAGTATCAAAACCAGAAATGCAGGACCGGCCATGGAGTAATGGGAGCCTTGCTACGCTGATGGGTGGGATGTAAATTGCCAACAGCCACTCTGGAGAAGTGTACGGTGTGTCCTGAAACATCTAAAAAACACAGCTTGGAGAGCATAGGGCACTTCCACTCATGGGCATATAAATTGGTAAAACTAAAAATCAGCAAGACACAGGCACCCCAAAGTTTAGGGCTGCTCTGTTGACAAGAACCCCGACTTCATTACACCATCAATATCCTAGGAAAGAGAAAAATTGATAAAGATGTTGTGGTCCTCAAGTACAATGGAATATCACTCAGGCATGAAATCAACGTCATAAGGCTAGGAGCAGCACGATGAGTGGATTTAGGTACGATGATTCTAAGTGAAATAAGTCACACAGAAAAAGACACTTATCATAAGATATCACTTATAGAGGGAATGTAAAAACCGCTACACTTGAACTGAATTACAAAACAGAACAGAGTCACACGTTTAGAAAACACACTATGGCTGCTGATCGGGAAAGGAGAGGTGGGGTGATGCATAAAACAAGGGTTTCAAATTAGCTCTGATACCGTTCCATTAACCCAATATGTAATAGACAAGACCTACTCCTTGCTCAGTGAACTGGACTCAATACCCCTATTTACCACACAAGTATATATCTGACTAGTAAGAACCTTCAAACCTATGTATTGATATCTCTCTGTAAGTGAGTCAAGGGCGGTGTAATGCGGCATAAACACAGCCGTGAAAAGCAGTTAAACCCCATTATAAAAATAAATTACTTTTCAAAACCCGTGAAACAGAGACAGTGAAAGAGAGAGAAATTCTTACAAAATTCATTCAGGGGCTGTGATGCAACCTGGATTGACCATATCTAGACCCACAGCTGATAGAGACATAAGGGTGGACACTCTTGGGGCTGAGAGGTTTGGTGAGGTTGCGTGAGCCAACACAGACCCTTTACAGTAATACTGCATGTTACCCATCCCATGGGCCCCAAATCTCCAGGTTCTAGGGCATCTTCCTACGTCGAAAACTTGCATGAGAAACCCAGAAGATGGTACACCGTGTAATGGGGAAAGGTTTCTAAAACGTACCTCATTTCTCATCTACTTGTGATCAGGTTCACCATTCCAGCCGCTTTACTAGCCATCTCCCTCCTTGGAGAATGAGCACCTTTAACCTCCTGTTCCGTACACGTTGCAATTTGTCCTGAGGATGACCGGGAAGAGGGGGAACCAATGAGAGACTAGCTCTAGGTGTTGGGACAGGCACAGGTCACTCTATTTTTCCATCAGGAAGAAGAATTAACCACAGGCTTATCCTGCCGACCGGAACCAGAATAGGGCCTGAAGCAATCCTGCGCTTTTGCGGCCAGCTCCCAAAAAAGCGAGTTGAAAAATGGAGCTCAGGGGCACTGCAATTCACAAACCTGCAGATTTATAAATGATAACTCTCGTCCACAAATATATTGAGGGAAGGCAACGAAGAGGCTTTGAAAGCAAGGCAGAATTGCAGGAAACAGATTTCAGGAGGTAGATTCGAATCGCCTTGAAAGCACATGAAAAGCGGCAAAACGTGGACAATGATGCCCTTGGCCAAAAAGGGCGTATGGTTTTTTCCTGAGTATATTCAGGAAAAAACGCATACGCCCTTTTTGGCCAACCAAGCAACCTGGAAAGGCAAATCAGCGCTCCAAAGAAGTCTCGCTTCCCAGCGGGCAAAAGGGCCATGTTGCAAAAAAGTGTCAAAACCAGAAATGCAGGACCGGCCATGGAGTAATGGGAGCCTTGCTACGCTGATGGGTGGGATGTAAATTGCCAAGAGCCACTCTGGAGAAGTGTACGGTGTGTCCTGAAACATCTAAAGAACACAGCTTGGAGAGCATAGGGCACTTCCACTCATGGGCATATAAATTGGGAAAACTAAAAATCAGCAAGACACAGGCACCCCAAAGTTTAGGGCTGCTCTGTTGACAAGAACCCCGACTTCATTACACCATCAATATCCTAGGAAAGAGAAAAATTGATAAAGATGTTGTGGTCCTCAAGTACAATGGAATATCACTCAGGCATGAAATCAACGTCATAAGGCTAGGAGCAGCACGATGAGTGGATTTAGGTACGATGATTCTAAGTGAAATAAGTCACACAGAAAAAGACACTTATCATAAGATATCACTTATAGAGGGAATGTAAAAACCGCTACACTTGAACTGAATTACAAAACAGAACAGAGTCACACGTTTAGAAAACACACTATGGCTGCTGATCGGGAAAGGAGAGGTGGGGTGATGCATAAAACAAGGGTTTCAAATTAGCTCTGATACCGTTCCATTAACCCAATATGTAATAGACAAGACCTACTCCTTGCTCAGTGAACTGGACTCAATACCCCTATTTACCACACAAGTATATATCTGACTAGTAAGAACCTTCAAACCTATGTATTGATATCTCTCTGTAAGTGAGTCAAGGGCGGTGTAATGCGGCATAAACACAGCCGTGAAAAGCAGTTAAACCCCATTATAAAAATAAATTACTTTTCAAAACCCGTGAAACAGAGACAGTGAAAGAGAGAGAAATTCTTACAAAATTCATTCAGGGGCTGTGATGCAACCTGGATTGACCATATCTAGACCCACAGCTGATAGAGACATAAGGGTGGACACTCTTGGGGCTGAGAGGTTTGGTGAGGTTGCGTGAGCCAACACAGACCCTTTACAGTAATACTGCATGTTACCCATCCCATGGGCCCCAAATCTCCAGGTTCTAGGGCATCTTCCTACGTCGAAAACTTGCATGAGAAACCCAGAAGATGGTACACCGTGTAATGGGGAAAGGTTTCTAAAACGTACCTCATTTCTCATCTACTTGTGATCAGGTTCACCATTCCAGCCGCTTTACTAGCCATCTCCCTCCTTGGAGAATGAGCACCTTTAACCTCCTGTTCCGTACACGTTGCAATTTGTCCTGAGGATGACCGGGAAGAGGGGGAACCAATGAGAGACTAGCTCTAGGTGTTGGGACAGGCACAGGTCACTCTATTTTTCCATCAGGAAGAAGAATTAACCACAGGCTTATCCTGCCGACCGGAACCAGAATAGGGCCTGAAGCAATCCTGCGCTTTTGCGGCCAGCTCCCAAAAAAGCGAGTTGAAAAATGGAGCTCAGGGGCACTGCAATTCACAAACCTGCAGATTTATAAATGATAACTCTCGTCCACAAATATATTGAGGGAAGGCAACGAAGAGGCTTTGAAAGCAAGGCAGAATTGCAGGAAACAGATTTCAGGAGGTAGATTCGAATCGCCTTGAAAGCACATGAAAAGCGGCAAAACGTGGACAATGATGCCCTTGGCCAAAAAGGGCGTATGGTTTTTTCCTGAGTATATTCAGGAAAAAACGCATACGCCCTTTTTGGCCAACCAAGCAACCTGGAAAGGCAAATCAGCGCTCCAAAGAAGTCTCGCTTCCCAGCGGGCAAAAGGGCCATGTTGCAAAAAAGTATCAAAACCAGAAATGCAGGACCGGCCATGGAGTAATGGGAGCCTTGCTACGCTGATGGGTGGGATGTAAATTGCCAAGAGCCACTCTGGAGAAGTGTACGGTGTGTCCTGAAACATCTAAAGAACACAGCTTGGAGAGCATAGGGCACTTCCACTCATGGGCATATAAATTGGGAAAACTAAAAATCAGCAAGACACAGGCACCCCAAAGTTTAGGGCTGCTCTGTTGACAAGAACCCCGACTTCATTACACCATCAATATCCTAGGAAAGAGAAAAATTGATAAAGATGTTGTGGTCCTCAAGTACAATGGAATATCACTCAGGCATGAAATCAACGTCATAAGGCTAGGAGCAGCACGATGAGTGGATTTAGGTACGATGATTCTAAGTGAAATAAGTCACACAGAAAAAGACACTTATCATAAGATATCACTTATAGAGGGAATGTAAAAACCGCTACACTTGAACTGAATTACGAAACAGAACAGAGTCACACGTTTAGAAAACACACTATGGCTGCTGATCGGGAAAGGAGAGGTGGGGTGATGCATAAAACAAGTGTTTCAAATTAGCTCTGATACCGTTCCATTAACCCAATATGTAATAGACAAGACCTACTCCTTGCTCAGTGAACTGGACTCAACACCCCTATTTACCACACAAGTATATATCTGACTAGTAAGAATCTTCAAACCTATGTATTGATATCTCTCTGTAAGTGAGTCAAGGGCGGTGTAATGCGGCATAAACACAGCCGTGAAAAGCAGTTAAACCCCATTATAAAAATAAATTACTTTTCAAAACCCGTGAAACAAAGACAGTGAAAGAGAGAGAAATTCTTACAAAATTCATTCAGGGGCTGTGATGCAACCTGGATTGACCATATCTAGACCCACAGCTGATAGAGACATAAGGGTGGACACTCTTGGGGCTGAGAGGTTTGGTGAGGTTGCGTGAGCCAACACAGACCCTTTACAGTAATACTGCATGTTACCCATCCCATGGGCCCCAAATCTCCAGGTTCTAGGGCATCTTCCTACGTCGAAAACTTGCATGAGAAACCCATAAGATGGTACACCGTGTAATGGGGAAAGGTTTCTAAAACGTACCTCATTTCTCATCTACTTGTGATCAGGTTCACCATTCCAGCCGCTTTACTAGCCATCTCCCTCCTTGGAGAATGAGCACCTTTAACCTCCTGTTCCGTACAGGTTGCAATTTGTCCTGAGGATGACCGGGAAGAGGGGGAACCAATGAGAGACTAGCTCTAGGTGTTGGGACAGGCACAGGTCACTCTATTTTTCCATCAGGAAGAAGAATTAACCACAGGCTTATCCTGCCGACCGGAACCAGAATAGGGCCTGAAGCAATCCTGCGCTTTTGCGGCCAGCTCCCAAAAAAGCGAGTTGAAAAATGGAGCTCAGGGGCACTGCAATTCACAAACCTGCAGATTTATAAATGATAACTCTCGTCCACAAATATATTGAGGGAAGGCAACGAAGAGGATTTGAAAGCAAGGCAGAATTGCAGGAAACAGATTTCAGGAGGTAGATTCGAATCGCCTTGAAAGCACATGAAAAGCGGCAAAACGTGGACAATGATGCCCTTGGCCAAAAAGGGCGTATGGTTTTTTCCTGAGTATATTCAGGAAAAAACGCATACGCCCTTTTTGGCCAACCAAGCAACCTGGAAAGGCAAATCAGCGCTCCAAAGAAGTCTCGCTTCCCAGCGGGCAAAAGGGCCATGTTGCAAAAAAGTATCAAAACCAGAAATGCAGGACCGGCCATGGAGTAATGGGAGCCTTGCTACGCTGATGGGTGGGATGTAAATTGCCAACAGCCACTCTGGAGAAGTGTACGGTGTGTCCTGAAACATCTAAAAAACACAGCTTGGAGAGCATAGGGCACTTCCACTCATGGGCATATAAATTGGGAAAACTAAAAATCAGCAAGACACAGGCACCCCAAAGTTTAGGGCTGCTCTGTTGACAAGAACCCCGACTTCATTACACCATCAATATCCTAGGAAAGAGAAAAATTGATAAAGATGTTGTGGTCCTCAAGTACAATGGAATATCACTCAGGCATGAAATCAACGTCATAAGGCTAGGAGCAGCACGATGAGTGGATTTAGGTACGATGATTCTAAGTGAAATAAGTCACACAGAAAAAGACACTTATCATAAGATATCACTTATAGAGGGAATGTAAAAACCGCTACACTTGAACTGAATTACAAAACAGAACAGAGTCACACGTTTAGAAAACACACTATGGCTGCTGATCGGGAAAGGAGAGGTGGGGTGATGCATAAAACAAGTGTTTCAAATTAGCTCTGATACCGTTCCATTAACCCAATATGTAATAGACAAGACCTACTCCTTGCTCAGTGAACTGGACTCAACACCCCTATTTACCACACAAGTATATATCTGACTAGTAAGAATCTTCAAACCTATGTATTGATATCTCTCTGTAAGTGAGTCAAGGGCGGTGTAATGCGGCATAAACACAGCCGTGAAAAGCAGTTAAACCCCATTATAAAAATAAATTACTTTTCAAAACCCGTGAAACAAAGACAGTGAAAGAGAGAGAAATTCTTACAAAATTCATTCAGGGGCTGTGATGCAACCTGGATTGACCATATCTAGACCCACAGCTGATTGAGACATAAGGGTGGACACTCTTGGGCCTGAGAGGTTGGGTGAGGTTGGGAGAGCCAACGCAGACCCTTTACAGTAATACTGCATGGTACCCATCCCATGGGCCCCAAATCTCCAGGTTTTAGGGCATCTTCCTACGTCGAAAACTTGCATGAGAAACCCAGAAGATGGTACACCGTGTAATGGGGAAAGGTTTCTAAAACGCACCTCATTTCTCATCTACTTGTGTTCAGGTTCACCATTTCAACCGCTTTACTAGCCATCTCCCTCCTTGGAGAATGAGCACCTTTTTTTTTTTTTTTTTTTTTTTTTTAAAGGATTTTCTTATTTATTTATTTATTTATTTATTTATTTATTTATTTTTGGCTGTGTTGGGTCCTCGGTTCGTGCGAGGGCTTTCTCCAGCTGAGGCAAGCGGGGGCCACTCTTCATCGCGGTACGGGGACCGCTCTTCATCGCGGTGCGCGGGCCCCTCTCCATCGCGGCCCCTCCCGTCGCGGGGCACAGGCTCCAGACGCGCAGGCTCAGCAATTGTGGCCCACGGGCCCAGCCGCTCCGCGGCATGTGGGATCTTCCCAGACCAGGGCTCGAACCCGCGTCCCCTGCATTAGCAGGCAGACTCTCAACCACTGCGCCACCAGGGAAGCCCCATAGAATGAGCACCTTTAACCTCCTGTTCCGTACAGGTTGCAATTTGTCCTGAGGATGAACGGGAAGAGGGGGAACCAATGAGAGACTAGCTCTAGGTGTTGGGACAGGCACAGGTCACTCTATTTTCCCATCAGGAAGAAGAATTAAGCACAAGCTCAGCCTGCCCCCCAGAACCAGAAGAGGGCCTGAAGCAATCCTGCGCTTTTGCGGCCAGCTCCCAAAAAAGCGTGTTGAAAATGGAGCTCAGGGGCCCTGCAATTCACAAACCTGCAGATTTATAAATGATAACTCTCGTCCACAAATATATTGAGGGAAGGCAACGAAGAGGATTTGAAAGCAAGGCAGAATTGCAGGAAACAGATTTCAGGAGGTAGATTCGAATCGCCTTGAAAGCACATGAAAAGCGGCAGAACGTGGACAACGATGCCCTTGGCCATAAAGGGCGTACGCGTTTTTTCCTGAATATATTCAGGAAAAAACGCATACGCCCTTTTTGGCCAACCAAGCAACCTGGAAAGGAAAATCAGCTCTGCAAAGAAGTCTCGCTTCCCAGCGGGCAAAAGGGCCATGCGGAAAAAAGTGTCCAAACCAGAAATGCAGGAGCGGCCATGGAGAAATGCGAGCATTGCTATGCTGATGGGCGGGATGTAAATTGCCAACAGCCACTCTGGACACGGTGTGTCCTGAAACAGCTAAAAAACACAGCTTGGAGAGCATAGGGCACTTCCATTCATGGGCGTATAAATTGGCAAAACTAAAAATCAGCAAGACACAGGCACCCCAAAGTTTAGGGCTGCTCTGTTGACAAGAATCCCCACTACATTACACCTTATATATCCTAGGAAAGAGAAAAATGCATAAAGAAGTTGTGGTCCTCATGTACAATGGAATATCACTCAGCCATGAAATCAACGTCATAAGGCTAGTAGCAGCACGATGAGTGGATTTAGGTACGACGATTCTAAGTGAAATAAGTCACACAGAAAAAGACACTTATCCTAAGATATCACTTCTACAGGGAATGTAAAAACCGCTACACTTGAACTGAATTACAAAACAGAACAGAGTCACACGTTTAGGAAACACACTATGGCTGCTGAACGGGAAAGGTGAGGTGGGGTGATGCATAAAACAAGGGTTTCAAATTAGCTCCGATACCGTTCCATAAACCCAATATGTAAGAGACAAGACCTATTCCTTTTTCAGTGAACTGGACTCAACACCCCCTATTCACCGCACAAGAATATATCTGAGTAGTAAGAATCTTCAAACCTATGTATTGATATCTCTCTGTAAGTGAGTCAAGGGGGTTTAAAGCGGCATAAACACAGCCGTGAAAAGCAGCTAAACCCCATTATAAAAATAAATTACTTTTAAAAACCAGTGAAAGAAAGACAGTGAAAGAGAGAGAAATTCTTACAAAATTCGTTCAGGGGCTGTGATGCAACCTGGATTGACCATATCTAGACCCACAGCTGATTGAGACATAAGGGTGGACACTCTTGGGGCTGAGAGGTTTGGTGAGGTTGGGGGAGCCAACGCAGACCCTTTAAAGTAATACTGCATGGTACCCATCCCATGGGTCCCAAATCTCCAGGTTCAAGGGCGTCTTCCTACAACGAAAACAGGCATGAGAAACCCAGAATATGGTACACCGTGTGATCGGGAAAGGTTTCTAAAACGCACCTCATTTCTCATCTCCTTTGCTCGGGTTCGCCATTCCAGCCGATTTACTAGCCATCTCCCTCCTTGGAGAATCAGCACCTTTAACCTCCTGTTCCCTACAGGTTGCAATTTGTTCTGAGGATGAAGGGGAAGAGGGGGAACCAATGAGAGACTAGCTCTAGGTGTTGGGACAGGCACAGGTCACTCTATTTTCCCATCAGGAAGAAGAATTAAGTGCAAGCTCAGCCTGCCCCCCAAAACCAGAAGAGGGCCTGAAGCAATCCTGCGCTTTTGCAGCCAGCTCCTAAAAAAGCGAGTTGAAAAATGGAGCTCAGGGGCCCTGCAATTCACAAACCTGCAGAGTTTTAAATGATACCTCTCGTCCACAAATATATTAAGGGAAGGCAACGAAGAGGCTTTGAAAGCAAGGCAGAATTGCAGGAAACAGATTTCAGGAGGTAGATTCGAATCGCCTTGAAAGCACATGAAAAGCGGCAAAACGTGGACAATGATGCCCTTGGCCAAAAAGGGCGTATGCGTTTTTTCCTGAATATATTCAGGAAAAAACGCATACGCCCTTTTTGGCCAACCAAGCAACCTGGAAAGGCAAATCAGCGCTCCAAAGAAGTCTCGCTTCCCAGCAGGCAAAAGGGCCATGCGGAAAAAAGTGTCCAAACCAGAAATGCAGGACCGGCCATGGAGAAACGGGAGCCTTGCTACGCTGATGGGTGGGATGTGAATTGCCAACAGCCACTCTGGAGAAGTGTACGGTGTGTTCTGAAACATCTAAAAAACACAGCTTGGAGAGCATAGGACACTTCCACTCATGGGCGTATAAATTGGGAAAACTAAAAATCAGCAAGACACAGGCACCCCAAAGTTGAGGGCTGCTCTGTTGACAAGAACCCCCACTTCATTACACCTTAAATATCCTAGGAAAGAGAAAAATGGATAAAGAAGTTGTGGTCCTCATGTACAATGGAATATCACTCAGCCCTGAAATCAACGTCATAAGGCTAGTAGCAGCACGATGAGTGGATTTAGGTACGACGATTCTAAGTGAAATAAGTCACACAGAAAAAGACACTTATCATAAGATATCACTTATAGAGGGAATGTAAAAACCGCTACACTTGAACTGAATTGCAAAACAGAACAGAGTCACACGTTTAGAAAACACACTATGGCTGCTGAACGGGAAAGGTGAGGTGGGGTGATGCATAAAACAAGGGTTTCAAATTAGCTCAGATACCGTTCCATAAAGCCAATATGTAATAGACAAGACCTATTCCTTTTTCAGTGAACTGGACTCAACACCCCCTATTCACCGCACAAGAATATATCTGACTAGTAAGAATCTTCAAACCTATGTATTGATATCTCTCTGTAAGTGAGTCAAGGGGGTGTAAAGCGGCATAAACACAGCCGTGAAAAGCAGCTAAACCCCATTATAAAAATAAATTACTTTTAAAAACCAGTGAAAGAAAGACAGTGAAAGAGAGAGAAATTCTTACAAAATTCTTTCAGGGGCTGTGATGCAACCTGGATTGACCATATCTAGACCCACAGCTGATTGAGACATAAGGGTGGACACTCTTGGGGCTGAGAGGTTCGGTGAGGTTGGGTGAGCCAACGCAGACCCTTTCAAGTAATACTGCATGGTACCCATCCCATGGGTCCCAAATCTCCAGGTTCAAGGGCATCTTCCTACATCGAAAACAGGCATGAGAAACCCAGAAGATGGTACACCGTGTGATCGGGAAAGGTTTCTGAAACGCACCTCATTTCTCATCTCCTTTGCTCGGGTTCGCCATTCCAGCCGATTTACTAGCCATCTCCCTCTTTGGAGAATCAGCACCTTTAACCTCCTGTTCCGTACAGGTTGCAATTTGTCCTGAGGATGAAGGGGAAGAGGGGGAACCAATGAGAGACTAGCTCTAGGTGTTGGGACAGGCACGGGTCACTCTATTTTCCCATCAGGAAGAAGAATTAAGCACAAGCTCAGCCTTCCCCCCAGAACCAGAAGAGGGCCTGAAGCAATCCAGCGCTTTTGCGGCCAGCTCCCAAAAAAGCGACTTGAAAAATGGAGCTCAGGGGCCCTGCAATTCACAAACCTGCAGAGTTTTAAATGATACCACTCGTCCACAAATATATTAAGGGAAGGCAACGAAGAGGCTTTGAAACCAAGGCAGAATTGCAGGAAACAGATTTCAGGAGGTAAATTCGAATCGCCTTGAAAGCACATGAAAAGCGGCAAAACGTGGACAATGATGCCCTTGGCCAAAAAGGGCGTATGTGTTTTTTCCTGAATATATTCAGGAAAAAACACATACGCCCTTTTTGGCCAACCAAGCAACCTGGAAAGGCAAATCAGCGCTCCAAAGAAGTCTCTCTTCCCAGCGGGCAAAAGGGCCATGCGGAAAAAAGTGTCCAAACCAGAAATGCAGGACCGGCCATGGAGAAATGGGAGCCTTGCTACGCTGATGGGTGGGATGTAAATTGCCAACAGCCACTCTGGAGAAGTGTACGGTGTGTTCTGAAACATCTAAAAAACACAGCTTGGAGAGCATAGGGCACTTCCACTCATGGGCGTATAAATTGGGAAAACTAAAAATCAGCAAGACACAGGCACCCCAAAGTTTAGGGCTGCTCTGTTGACAAGAACCCCCACTTCATTACACCTTAAATATCCTAGGAAAGAGAAAAATGGATAAAGAAGTTGTGGTCCTCATGTACAATGGAATATCACTCAGCCATGAAATCAACGTCATAAGGCTAGTAGCAGCACGATGAGTGGATTTAGGTACGACGATTCTAAGTGAAATAAGTCACACAGAAAAAGACACTTATCATAAGATATCACTTATAGAGGGTATGTAAAAACCGCTACACTTGAACTGAATTGCAAAACAGAACAGAGTCACACGTTTAGGAAACACACTATGGCTGCTGAACGGGAAAGGTGAGGTGGGGTGATGCATAAAACAAGGGTTTCAAATTAGCTCAGATACCGTGCCATAAACCCAATATGTAAGAGACAAGACCTATTCCTTTTTCAGTGAACTGCACTCAACACCCCCTATTCACCGCACAAGAACATATCTGACTAGTAAGAATCTTCAAACCTATGTATTGATATCTCTCTGTAAGTGAGTCAAGGGGGTGTAAAGCGGCATAAACACAGCCGTGAAAAGCAGCTAAACCCCATTATAAAAATAAATTACTGTTAAAAACCAGTGAAACAAAGACAGTGAAAGAGAGAGAAATACTTACAAAATTCGTTCAGGGGCTGTGATGCAACCTGGATTGACCATATCTAGACCCACAGCTGATTGAGACATAAGGGTGGACACTCTTGGGGCTGAGAGGTTCGGTGAGGTTGGGTGAGCCAACGCAGACCCTTTCAAGTAATACTGCATGGTACCCATCCAATGGGTCCCAAATCTCCAGGTTCAAGGGCATCTTCCTACAACGAAAACATGCATGAGAAACCCAGAAGATGGTACACCGTGTGATCAGGAAAGGTTTCTAAAACGCACCTCATTTCTCATCTCCTTTGCTCGGGTTCGCCCTTCCAGCCGATTTACTAGCCATCTCCCTCCTTGGAGAATCAGCACCTTTAACCTCCTGTTCCGTACAGGTTGCAATTTTTCCTGAGGATGAACGGGAAGAGGGGGAAACAATGAGAGACTAGCTCTAGGTGTTGGGACAGGCACGGGTCCCTCTATTTTCCCATCAGGAAGAAGAATTAAGCACAAGCTCAGCCTGCCCCCCAGAACCAGAAGAGGGCCTGAAGCAATCCTGCGCTTTTGCGGCCAGCTCCCAAAAAAGCGAGTTGAAAAATGGAGCTCAGGGGCACTGCAATTCACAAACCTGCAGAGTTTTAAATGATACCTCTCATCCACAAATATATTAAGGGAAGGCAACGAAGAGGCTTTGAAAGCAAGGCAGAATTGCAGGAAACAGATTTCAGGAGGTAGATTCGAATCGCCTTGAAAGCACATGAAAAGCGGCAAAACGTGGACAATGATGCCCTTGGCCAAAAAGGGCATATGCGTTTTTTCCTGAATATATTCAGGAAAAAACGCATACGCCCTTTTTGGCCAACCAAGGAACCTGGAAATGCAAATCATCGCTCCAAAAAAGTCTCGCTTCCCAGCGGGCAAAAGGGCCATGCGGAAAAAAGTGTCCAAACCAGAAATGCAGGACCGGCCATGGAGAAATGGGAGCCTTGCTACGCTGATGGGTGGGATGTAAATTGCCAACAGCCACTCTGGAGAAGTGTACGGTGTGTTCTGAAACATCTAAAAAACACAGCTTGGAGAGCATAGGGCACTTCCACTCATGGGCGTATAAATTGGGAAAACTAAAAATCAGCAAGACACATGCACCCCAAATTTTAGGGCTGCTCTGTTGACAAGAACCCCCACTTCATTACACCTTAAATATCCTAGGAAAGAGAAAAATGGATAAAGAAGTTGTGGTCCTCATGTACAATGGAATATCACTCAGCCATGAAATCAACGTCATAAGGCTAGTAGCAGCACGATGAGTGGATTTAGGTACGACGATTCTAAGTGAAATAAGTCACACAGAAAAAGACACTTATCCTAAGATATCACTTATAGAGGGAATGTAAAAACCGCTACACTTGAACTGAATTGCAAAACAGAACAGAGTCACACGTTTAAGAAACACACTATGGCTGCTGAACGGGAAAGGTGAGGTGGGGTGATGCATAAAACAAGGGTTTCAAATTAGCTCCGATACCGTTCCATAAAGCCAATATGTAATAGACAAGACCTATTCCTTGCTCAGTGAACTGGACTCAACACCCCCTATTCACCGCACAATAATATATCTGACTAGTAAGAATCTTCAAACCTATGTATTGATATCTCTCTGTAAGTGAGTCAAGGGGGTGTAAAGAGGCATAAACACAGCCGTGAAAAGCAGCTAAACCCCATTATAAAAATAAATTACTTTTAAAAACCCGTGAAACAAAGACAGTGAAAGAGAGAGAAATTCTTACAAAATTCGTTCAGGGGCTGTGATGCAACCTGGATTGACCATATCTAGACCCACAGCTGATTGAGACATAAGGGTGGACACTCTTGGGGCTGAGAGGTTTGGTGAGGTTGGGTGAGCCAGCACAGACCCTTTCAAGTAATACTGCATGGTACCCATCCCATGGGTCCCAAATCTCCAGGTTCAAGGGCGTCTTCCTACAACGAAAACAGGCATGAGAAACCCAGAAGATGGTACACCGTGTGATCGGGAAAGGTTTCTAAAACGCACCTCATTTCTCATCTCCTTTGCTCGGGTTCGCCATTCCAGCCGATTTACTAGCCATCTCCCTCCTTGGAGAATCAGCACCTTTAACCTCCTGTTCCGTACAGGTTGCAATTTGTCCTGAGGATGAACGGGAAGAGGGGGAAACAATGAGAGACTAGCTCTAGGTGTTGGGACAGGCACGGGTCCCTCTATTTTCCCATCAGGAAGAAGAATTAAGCACAAGCTCAGCCTGCCCCCCAGAACCAGAAGAGGGCCTGAAGCAATCCTGCGCTTTTGCGGCCAGCTCCCAAAAAAGCGAGTTGAAAAATGGAGCTCAGGGGCACTGCAATTCACAAACCTGCAGAGTTTTAAATGATACCTCTCATCCACAAATATATTAAGGGAAGGCAACGAAGAGGCTTTGAAAGCAAGGCAGAATTGCAGGAAACAGATTTCAGGAGGTAGATTCGAATCGCCTTGAAAGCACATGAAAAGCGGCAAAACGTGGACAATGATGCCCTTGGCCAAAAAGGGCATATGCGTTTTTTCCTGAATATATTCAGGAAAAAACGCATACGCCCTTTTTGGCCAACCAAGGAACCTGGAAATGCAAATCATCGCTCCAAAAAAGTCTCGCTTCCCAGCGGGCAAAAGGGCCATGCGGAAAAAAGTGTCCAAACCAGAAATGCAGGACCGGCCATGGAGAAATGGGAGCCTTGCTACGCTGATGGGTGGGATGTAAATTGCCAACAGCCACTCTGGAGAAGTGTACGGTGTGTTCTGAAACATCTAAAAAACACAGCTTGGAGAGCATAGGGCACTTCCACTCATGGGCGTATAAATTGGGAAAACTAAAAATCAGCAAGACACATGCACCCCAAATTTTAGGGCCGCTCTGTTGACAAGAACCCCCACTTCATTACACCTTAAATATCCTAGGAAAGAGAAAAATGGATAAAGAAGTTGTGGTCCTCATGTACAATGGAATATCACTCAGCCATGAAATCAACGTCATAAGGCTAGTAGCAGCACGATGAGTGGATTTAGGTACGACGATTCTAAGTGAAATAAGTCACACAGAAAAAGACACTTATCCTAAGATATCACTTATAGAGGGAATGTAAAAACCGCTACACTTGAACTGAATTGCAAAACAGAACAGAGTCACACGTTTAAGAAACACACTATGGCTGCTGAACGGGAAAGGTGAGGTGGGGTGATGCATAAAACAAGGGTTTCAAATTAGCTCAGATACCGTTCCATAAAGCCAATATGTAATAGACAAGACCTATTCCTTGCTCAGTGAACTGGACTCAACACCCCCTATTCACCGCACAAGAATATATCTGACTAGTAAGAATCTTCAAACCTATGTATTGATATCTCTCTGTAAGTGAGTCAAGGGGGTGTAAAGAGGCATAAACACAGCCGTGAAAAGCAGCTAAACCCCATTATAAAAATAAATTACTTTTAAAAACCCGTGAAACAAAGACAGTGAAAGAGAGAGAAATTCTTACAAAATTCGTTCAGGGGCTGTGATGCAACCTGGATTGACCATATCTAGACCCACAGCTGATTGAGACATAAGCGTGGACACTCTTGGGGCTGAGAGGTTTGGTGAGGTTGGGTGAGCCAGCACAGACCCTTTCAATTAATACTGCATGGTACCCATCCCATGGGTCCCAAATCTCCAGGTTCAAGGGCGTCTTCCTACAACGAAAACAGGCATGAGAAACCCAGAAGATGGTACACCGTGTGATCGGGAAAGGTTTCTAAAACGCACCTCATTTCTCATCTCCTTTGCTCGGGTTCGCCATTCCAGCCGATTTACTAGCCATCTCCCTCCTTGGAGAATCAGCACCTTTAACCTCCTGTTCCGTACAGGTTGCAATTTGTCCTGAGGATGAACGGGAAGAGGGGGAAACAATGAGAGACTAGCTCTAGGTGTTGGGACAGGCACGGGTCCCTCTATTTTCCCATCAGGAAGAAGAATTAAGCACAAGCTCAGCCTGCCCCCCAGAACCAGAAGAGGGCCTGATGCAATCCTGCGCTTTTGTGGCCAGCTCCCAAAAAAGCGAGTTGAAAAATGGAGCTCAGGGGCCCTGCAATTCACAAAACTGCAGAGTTTTAATGATACCTCTCGTCCACAAATATATTAAGGGAAGGCAACGAAGAGGCTTTGAAAGCAAGGCAGAATTGCAGGAAACAGATTTCAGGAGGTAGATTCGAATCGCCTTGAAAGCACATTAAAAGCGGCAAAACGTGGACAATGATGCCCTTGGCCAAAAAGGGCGCGTGCGTTTTTTCCTGAATATATTCAGGAAAAAACGCATGCGCCCTTTTTGGCCAACCAAGCAACCTGGAAAGGCAAATCATCGCTCCAAAGAAGTCTCGCTTCCCAGCGGGCAAAAAGGCCATGCGGAAAAAAGTGTCCAAACCAGAAATGCAGGACCGGCCATGGAGAAATGGGAGCCTTGTTACGCTGATGGGTGGGATGTAAATTGCCAACAGCCACTCTGGAGAAGTGTACGGTGTGTTCTGAAACATCTAAAAAACACAGCTTGGAGAGCATAGGGCACTTCCACTCATGGGCGTATAAATTGGGAAAACTAAAAATCAGCAAGACACAGGCACCCCAAAGTTTAGGGCTGCTCTGTTGACAAGAACCCCCACTTCATTACACCTTAAATATCCTAGGAAAGAGAAAAATGGATAAAGAAGTTGTGGTCCTCATGTACAATGGAATATCACTCAGCCATGAAATCAACGTCATAAGGCTAGTAGCAGCACGATGAGTGGATTTAGGTACGACGATTCTAAGTGAAATAAGTCACACAGAAAAAGACACTTATCATAAGATATCACTTATAGAGGGTATGTAAAAACCGCTACACTTGAACTGAATTGCAAAACAGAACAGAGTCACACGTTTAGGAAACACACTATGGCTGCTGAACGGGAAAGGTGAGGTGGGGTGATGCATAAAACAAGGGTTTCAAATTAGCTCAGATACCGTGCCATAAACCCAATATGTAAGAGACAAGACCTATTCCTTTTTCAGTGAACTGCACTCAACACCCCCTATTCACCGCACAAGAACATATCTGACTAGTAAGAATCTTCAAACCTATGTATTGATATCTCTCTGTAAGTGAGTCAAGGGGGTGTAAAGCGGCATAAACACAGCCGTGAAAAGCAGCTAAACCCCATTATAAAAATAAATTACTGTTAAAAACCAGTGAAACAAAGACAGTGAAAGAGAGAGAAATACTTACAAAATTCGTTCAGGGGCTGTGATGCAACCTGGATTGACCATATCTAGACCCACAGCTGATTGAGACATAAGGGTGGACACTCTTGGGGCTGAGAGGTTCGGTGAGGTTGGGTGAGCCAACGCAGACCCTTTCAAGTAATACTGCATGGTACCCATCCAATGGGTCCCAAATCTCCAGGTTCAAGGGCATCTTCCTACAACGAAAACATGCATGAGAAACCCAGAAGATGGTACACCGTGTGATCAGGAAAGGTTTCTAAAACGCACCTCATTTCTCATCTCCTTTGCTCGGGTTCGCCCTTCCAGCCGATTTACTAGCCATCTCCCTCCTTGGAGAATCAGCACCTTTAACCTCCTGTTCCGTACAGGTTGCAATTTTTCCTGAGGATGAACGGGAAGAGGGGGAAACAATGAGAGACTAGCTCTAGGTGTTGGGACAGGCACGGGTCCCTCTATTTTCCCATCAGGAAGAAGAATTAAGCACAAGCTCAGCCTGCCCCCCAGAACCAGAAGAGGGCCTGAAGCAATCCTGCGCTTTTGCGGCCAGCTCCCAAAAAAGCGAGTTGAAAAATGGAGCTCAGGGGCACTGCAATTCACAAACCTGCAGAGTTTTAAATGATACCTCTCATCCACAAATATATTAAGGGAAGGCAACGAAGAGGCTTTGAAAGCAAGGCAGAATTGCAGGAAACAGATTTCAGGAGGTAGATTCGAATCGCCTTGAAAGCACATGAAAAGCGGCAAAACGTGGACAATGATGCCCTTGGCCAAAAAGGGCATATGCGTTTTTTCCTGAATATATTCAGGAAAAAACGCATACGCCCTTTTTGGCCAACCAAGGAACCTGGAAATGCAAATCATCGCTCCAAAAAAGTCTCGCTTCCCAGCGGGCAAAAGGGCCATGCGGAAAAAAGTGTCCAAACCAGAAATGCAGGACCGGCCATGGAGAAATGGGAGCCTTGCTACGCTGATGGGTGGGATGTAAATTGCCAACAGCCACTCTGGAGAAGTGTACGGTGTGTTCTGAAACATCTAAAAAACACAGCTTGGAGAGCATAGGGCACTTCCACTCATGGGCGTATAAATTGGGAAAACTAAAAATCAGCAAGACACATGCACCCCAAATTTTAGGGCTGCTCTGTTGACAAGAACCCCCACTTAATTACACCTTAAATATCCTAGGAAAGAGAAAAATGGATAAAGAAGTTGTGGTCCTCATGTACAATGGAATATCACTCAGCCATGAAATCAACGTCATAAGGCTAGTAGCAGCACGATGAGTGGATTTAGGTACGACGATTCTAAGTGAAATAAGTCACACAGAAAAAGACACTTATCCTAAGATATCACTTATAGAGGGAATGTAAAAACCGCTACACTTGAACTGAATTGCAAAACAGAACAGAGTCACACGTTTAAGAAACACACTATGGCTGCTGAACGGGAAAGGTGAGGTGGGGTGATGCATAAAACAAGGGTTTCAAATTAGCTCCGATACCGTTCCATAAAGCCAATATGTAATAGACAAGACCTATTCCTTGCTCAGTGAACTGGACTCAACACCCCCTATTCACCGCACAAGAATATATCTGACTAGTAAGAATCTTCAAACCTATGTATTGATATCTCTCTGTAAGTGAGTCAAGGGGGTGTAAAGAGGCATAAACACAGCCGTGAAAAGCAGCTAAACCCCATTATAAAAATAAATTACTTTAAAAAACCCGTGAAACAAAGACAGTGAAAGAGAGAGAAATTCTTACAAAATTCGTTCAGGGGCTGTGATGCAACCTGGATTGACCATATCTAGACCCACAGCTGATTGAGACATAAGGGTGGACACTCTTGGGGCTGAGAGGTTTGGTGAGGTTGGGTGAGCCAGCACAGACCCTTTCAAGTAATACTGCATGGTACCCATCCCATGGGTCCCAAATCTCCAGGTTCAAGGGCGTCTTCCTACAACGAAAACAGGCATGAGAAACCCAGAAGATGGTACACCGTGTGATCGGGAAAGGTTTCTAAAACGCACCTCATTTCTCATCTCCTTTGCTCGGGTTCGCCATTCCAGCCGATTTACTAGCCATCTCCCTCCTTGGAGAATCAGCACCTTTAACCTCCTGTTCCGTACAGGTTGCAATTTGTCCTGAGGATGAACGGGAAGAGGGGGAAACAATGAGAGACTAGCTCTAGGTGTTGGGACAGGCACGGGTCCCTCTATTTTCCCATCAGGAAGAAGAATTAAGCACAAGCTCAGCCTGCCCCCCAGAACCAGAAGAGGGCCTGAAGCAATCCTGCGCTTTTGCGGCCAGCTCCCAAAAAAGCGAGTTGAAAAATGGAGCTCAGGGGCACTGCAATTCACAAACCTGCAGAGTTTTAAATGATACCTCTCATCCACAAATATATTAAGGGAAGGCAACGAAGAGGCTTTGAAAGCAAGGCAGAATTGCAGGAAACAGATTTCAGGAGGTAGATTCGAATCGCCTTGAAAGCACATGAAAAGCGGCAAAACGTGGACAATGATGCCCTTGGCCAAAAAGGGCATATGCGTTTTTTCCTGAATATATTCAGGAAAAAACGCATACGCCCTTTTTGGCCAACCAAGGAACCTGGAAATGCAAATCATCGCTCCAAAAAAGTCTCGCTTCCCAGCGGGCAAAAGGGCCATGCGGAAAAAAGTGTCCAAACCAGAAATGCAGGACCGGCCATGGAGAAATGGGAGCCTTGCTACGCTGATGGGTGGGATGTAAATTGCCAACAGCCACTCTGGAGAAGTGTACGGTGTGTTCTGAAACATCTAAAAAACACAGCTTGGAGAGCATAGGGCACTTCCACTCATGGGCGTATAAATTGGGAAAACTAAAAATCAGCAAGACACATGCACCCCAAATTTTAGGGCTGCTCTGTTGACAAGAACCCCCACTTCATTACACCTTAAATATCCTAGGAAAGAGAAAAATGGATAAAGAAGTTGTGGTCCTCATGTACAATGGAATATCACTCAGCCATGAAATCAACGTCATAAGGCTAGTAGCAGCACGATGAGTGGATTTAGGTACGACGATTCTAAGTGAAATAAGTCACACAGAAAAAGACACTTATCCTAAGATATCACTTATAGAGGGAATGTAAAAACCGCTACACTTGAACTGAATTGCAAAACAGAACAGAGTCACACGTTTAAGAAACACACTATGGCTGCTGAACGGGAAAGGTGAGGTGGGGTGATGCATAAAACAAGGGTTTCAAATTAGCTCCGATACCGTTCCATAAAGCCAATATGTAATAGACAAGACCTATTCCTTGCTCAGTGAACTGGACTCAACACCCCCTATTCACCGCACAAGAATATATCTGACTAGTAAGAATCTTCAAACCTATGTATTGATATCTCTCTGTAAGTGAGTCAAGGGGGTGTAAAGAGGCATAAACACAGCCGTGAAAAGCAGCTAAACCCCATTATAAAAATAAATTACTTTTAAAAACCCGTGAAACAAAGACAGTGAAAGAGAGAGAAATTCTTACAAAATTCGTTCAGGGGCTGTGATGCAACCTGGATTGACCATATCTAGACCCACAGCTGATTGAGACATAAGCGTGGACACTCTTGGGGCTGAGAGGTTTGGTGAGGTTGGGTGAGCCAGCACAGACCCTTTCAAGTAATACTGCATGGTACCCATCCCATGGGTCCCAAATCTCCAGGTTCAAGGGCGTCTTCCTACAACAAAAACAGGCATGAGAAACCCAGAAGATGGTACACCGTGTGATCGGGAAAGGTTTCTAAAACGCACCTCATTTCTCATCTCCTTTGCTCGGGTTCGCCATTCCAGCCGATTTACTAGCCATCTCCCTCCTTGGAGAATCAGCACCTTTAACCTCCTGTTCCGTACAGGTTGCAATTTGTCCTGAGGATGAACGGGAAGAGGGGGAAACAATGAGAGACTAGCTCTAGGTGTTGGGACAGGCACGGGTCCCTCTATTTTCCCATCAGGAAGAAGAATTAAGCACAAGCTCAGCCTGCCCCCCAGAACCAGAAGAGGGCCTGATGCAATCCTGCGCTTTTGTGGCCAGCTCCCAAAAAAGCGAGTTGAAAAATGGAGCTCAGGGGCCCTGCAATTCACAAAACTGCAGAGTTTTAATGATACCTCTCGTCCACAAATATATTAAGGGAAGGCAACGAAGAGGCTTTGAAAGCAAGGCAGAATTGCAGGAAACAGATTTCAGGAGGTAGATTCGAATCGCCTTGAAAGCACATGAAAAGCGGCAAAACGTGGACAATGATGCCCTTGGCCAAAAAGGGCGCGTGCGTTTTTTCCTGAATATATTCAGGAAAAAACGCATGCGCCCTTTTTGGCCAACCAAGCAACCTGGAAAGGCAAATCATCGCTCCAAAGAAGTCTCGCTTCCCAGCGGGCAAAAAGGCCATGCGGAAAAAAGTGTCCAAACCAGAAATGCAGGACCGGCCATGGAGAAATGGGAGCCTTGTTACGCTGATGGGTGGGATGTAAATTGCCAACAGCCACTCTGGAGAAGTGTACGGTGTGTTCTGAAACATCTAAGAAACACAGCTTGGAGAGCATAGGGCACTTCCACTCATGGGCGTATAAATTGGGAAAACTAAAAATCAGCAAGACACAGGCACCCCAAAGTTTAGAGCTACTCTGTTGACAAGAACCCCCACTTCATTACACCTTAAATATCCTAGGAAAGAGAAAAATGGATAAAGAAGTTGTGGTCCTCATGTACAATGGAATATCACTCAGCCCTGAAATCAACGTCATAAGGCTAGTAGCAGCACGATGAGTGGATTTAGGTACGACGATTCTAACTGAAATAAGTCACACAGAAAAAGACACTTATCCTAAGATATCACTTATAGAGGGAATGTAAAAACCGCTACACTTGAAATGAATTGCAAAACAGAACAGAGTCACACGTTTAGGAAACACACTATGGCTGCTGAACGGGAAAGGTGAGGTGGGGTGATGCATAAAACAAGGGTTTCAAATTAGCTCAGATACCGTTCCATAAAGCCAATATGTAATAGACAAGACCTATTCCTTGCTCAGTGAACTGGACTCAACACCCCCTATTCACCGCACAAGAATATATCTGACTAGTAAGAATCTTCAAACCTATGTATTGATATCTCTCTGTAAGTGAGTCAAGGGGGTGTAAAGCGGCATAAACACAGCCGTGAAAAGCAGCTAAACCCCATTATAAAAATAAATTACTTTTAAAAACCAGTGAAACAAAGACAGTGAAAGAGAGAGAAATACTTACAAAATTCGTTCAGGGGCTGTGATGCAACCTGGATTGACCATATCTAGACCCACAGCTGATTGAGACATAAGGGTGGACACTCTTGGGGCTGAGAGGTTCGGTGAGGTTGGGTGAGCCAACGCAGACCCTTTCAAGTAATACTGCATGGTACCCATCCCATGGGTCCCAAATCTCCAGGTTCAAGGGCATCTTCCTACAACGAAAACATGCATGAGAAACCCAGAAGATGGTACACCGTGTGATCAGGAAAGGTTTCTAAAACGCACCTCATTTCTCATCTCCTTTGCGCGGGTTCGCCCTTCCAGCCGATTTACTAGCCATCTCCCTCCTTGGAGAATCAGCACCTTTAACCTCCTGTTCCGTACAGGTTGCAATTTGTCCTGAGGATGAACGGGAAGAGGGGGAAACAATGAGAGACTAGCTCTAGGTGTTGGGACAGGCACGGGTCCCTCTCTTTTCCCATCAGGAAGAAGAATTAAGCACAAGCTCAGCCTGCCCCCCAGAACCAGAAGAGGGCCTGAAGCAATCCTGCGCTTTTGCGGCCAGCTCCCAAAAAAGCGAGTTGAAAAATGGAGCTCAGGGGCACTGCAATTCACAAACCTGCAGAGTTTTAAATGATACCTCTCATCCACAAATATATTAAGGGAAGGCAACGAAGAGGCTTTGAAAGCAAGGCAGAATTGCAGGAAACAGATTTCAGGAGGTAGATTCGAATCGCCTTGAAAGCACATGAAAAGCGGCAAAACGTGGACAATGATGCCCTTGGCCAAAAAGGGCATATGCGTTTTTTCCTGAATATATTCAGGAAAAAACGCATACGCCCTTTTTGGCCAACCAAGGAACCTGGAAATGCAAATCATCGCTCCAAAAAAGTCTCGCTTCCCAGCGGGCAAAAGGGCCATGCAGAAAAAAGTGTCCAAACCAGAAATGCAGGACAGGCCATGGAGAAATGGGAGCCTTGCTACGCTGATGGGTGGGATGTAAATTGCCAACAGCCACTCTGGAGAAGTGTACGGTGTGTTCTGAAACATCTAAAAAACACAGCTTGGAGAGCATAGGGCACTTCCACTCCTGGGCGTATAAATTGGGAAAACTAAAAATCAGCAAGACACAGGCACCCCAAATTTTAGGGCTGCTCTGTTGACAAGAACCCCCACTTCATTACACCTTAAATATCCTAGGAAAGAGAAAAATGGATAAAGAAGTTGTGGTCCTCATGTACAATGGAATATCACTCAGCCCTGAAATCAACGTCATAAGGCTAGTAGCAGCACGATGAGTGGATTTAGGTACGACGATTCTAACTGAAATAAGTCACACAGAAAAAGACACTTATCCTAAGATATCACTTATAGAGGGTATGTAAAAACCGATACACTTGAACTGAATTGCAAAACAGAACAGAGTCACACGTTTAGGAAACACACTATGGCTGCTGAACGGGAAAGGTGAGGTGGGGTGATGCATAAAACAAGGGTTTCAAATTAGCTCAGATACCGTGCCATAAACCCAATATGTAAGAGACAAGACCTATTCCTTTTTCAGTGAACTGCACTCAACACCCCCTATTCACCGCACAAGAACATATCTGACTAGTAAGAATCTTCAAACCTATGTATTGATATCTCTCTGTAAGTGAGTCAAGGGGGTGTAAAGCGGCATAAACACAGCCGTGAAAAGCAGCTAAACCCCATTATAAAAATAAATTACTTTTAAAAACCAGTGAAACAAAGACAGTGAAAGAGAGAGAAATACTTACAAAATTCGTTCAGGGGCTGTGATGCAACCTGGATTGACCATATCTAGACCCACAGCTGATTGAGACATAAGGGTGGACACTCTTGGGGCTGAGAGGTTCGGTGAGGTTGGGTGAGCCAACGCAGACCCTTTCAAGTAATACTGCATGGTACCCATCCCATGGGTCCCAAATCTCCAGGTTCAAGGGCATCTTCCTACAACGAAAACATGCATGAGAAACCCAGAAGATGGTACACCGTGTGATCAGGAAAGGTTTCTAAAACGCACCTCATTTCTCATCTCCTTTGCGCGGGTTCGCCCTTCCAGCCGATTTACTAGCCATCTCCCTCCTTGGAGAATCAGCACCTTTAACCTCCTGTTCCGTACAGGTTGCAATTTGTCCTGAGGATGAACGGGAAGAGGGGGAAACAATGAGAGACTAGCTCTAGGTGTTGGGACAGGCACGGGTCCCTCTATTTTCCCATCAGGAAGAAGAATTAAGCACAAGCTCAGCCTGCCCCCCAGAACCAGAAGAGGGCCTGATGCAATCCTGCGCTTTTGCGGCCAGCTCCCAAAAAAGCGAGTTGAAAAATGGAGCTCAGGGGCCCTGCAATTCACAAAACTGCAGAGTTTTAATGATACCTCTCGTCCACAAATATATTAAGGGAAGGCAACGAAGAGGCTTTGAAAGCAAGGCAGAATTGCAGGAAACAGATTTCAGGAGGTAGATTCGAATCGCCTTGAAAGCACATGAAAAGCGGCAAAACGTGGACAATGATGCCCTTGGCCAAAAAGGGCGCGTGCGTTTTTTCCTGAATATATTCAGGAAAAAACGCATGCGCCCTTTTTGGCCAACCAAGCAACCTGGAAAGGCAAATCATCGCTCCAAAGAAGTCTCGCTTCCCAGCGGGCAAAAAGGCCATGCGGAAAAAAGTGTCCAAACCAGAAATGCAGGACCGGCCATGGAGAAATGGGAGCCTTGTTACGCTGATGGGTGGGATGTAAATTGCCAACAGCCACTCTGGAGAAGTGTACGGTGTGTTCTGAAACATCTAAGAAACACAGCTTGGAGAGCATAGGGCACTTCCACTCATGGGCGTATAAATTGGGAAAACTAAAAATCAGCAAGACACAGGCACCCCAAAGTTTAGAGCTACTCTGTTGACAAGAACCCCCACTTCATTACACCTTAAATATCCTAGGAAAGAGAAAAATGGATAAAGAAGTTGTGGTCCTCATGTACAATGGAATATCACTCAGCCCTGAAATCAACGTCATAAGGCTAGTAGCAGCACGATGAGTGGATTTAGGTACGACGATTCTAACTGAAATAAGTCACACAGAAAAAGACACTTATCCTAAGATATCACTTATAGAGGGAATGTAAAAACCGCTACACTTGAACTGAATTGCAAAACAGAACAGAGTCACACGTTTAGGAAACACACTATGGCTGCTGAACGGGAAAGGTGAGGTGGGGTGATGCATAAAACAAGGGTTTCAAATTAGCTCAGATACCGTTCCATAAAGCCAATATGTAATAGACAAGACCTATTCCTTGCTCAGTGAACTGGACTCAACACCCCCTATTCACCGCACAAGAATATATCTGACTAGTAAGAATCTTCAAACCTATGTATTGATATCTCTCTGTAAGTGAGTCAAGGGGGTGTAAAGCGGCATAAACACAGCCGTGAAAAGCAGCTAAACCCCATTATAAAAATAAATTACTTTTAAAAACCAGTGAAACAAAGACAGTGAAAGAGAGAGAAATACTTACAAAATTCGTTCAGGGGCTGTGATGCAACCTGGATTGACCATATCTAGACCCACAGCTGATTGAGACATAAGGGTGGACACTCTTGGGGCTGAGAGGTTCGGTGAGGTTGGGTGAGCCAACGCAGACCCTTTCAAGTAATACTGCATGGTACCCATCCCATGGGTCCCAAATCTCCAGGTTCAAGGGCATCTTCCTACAACGAAAACATGCATGAGAAACCCAGAAGATGGTACACCGTGTGATCAGGAAAGGTTTCTAAAACGCACCTCATTTCTCATCTCCTTTGCGCGGGTTCGCCCTTCCAGCCGATTTACTAGCCATCTCCCTCCTTGGAGAATCAGCACCTTTAACCTCCTGTTCCGTACAGGTTGCAATTTGTCCTGAGGATGAACGGGAAGAGGGGGAAACAATGAGAGACTAGCTCTAGGTGTTGGGACAGGCACGGGTCCCTCTACTTTCCCATCAGGAAGAAGAATTAAGCACAAGCTCAGCCTGCCCCCCAGAACCAGAAGAGGGCCTGAAGCAATCCTGCGCTTTTGCGGCCAGCTCCCAAAAAAGCGAGTTGAAAAATGGAGCTCAGGGGCACTGCAATTCACAAACCTGCAGAGTTTTAAATGATACCTCTCATCCACAAATATATTAAGGGAAGGCAACGAAGAGGCTTTGAAAGCAAGGCAGAATTGCAGGAAACAGATTTCAGGAGGTAGATTCGAATCGCCTTGAAAGCACATGAAAAGCGGCAAAACGTGGACAATGATGCCCTTGGCCAAAAAGGGCATATGCGTTTTTTCCTGAATATATTCAGGAAAAAACGCATGCGCCCTTTTTGGCCAACCAAGCAACCTGGAAAGGCAAATCATCGCTCCAAAGAAGTCTCGCTTCCCAGCGGGCAAAAAGGCCATGCGGAAAAAAGTGTCCAAACCAGAAATGCAGGACCGGCCATGGAGAAATGGGAGCCTTGTTACGCTGATGGGTGGGATGTAAATTGCCAACAGCCACTCTGGAGAAGTGTACGGTGTGTTCTGAAACATCTAAGAAACACAGCTTGGAGAGCATAGGGCACTTCCACTCATGGGCGTATAAATTGGGAAAACTAAAAATCAGCAAGACACAGGCACCCCAAAGTTTAGAGCTACTCTGTTGACAAGAACCCCCACTTCATTACACCTTAAATATCCTAGGAAAGAGAAAAATGGATAAAGAAGTTGTGATCCTCATGTACAATGGAATATCACTCAGCCCTGAAATCAACGTCATAAGGCTAGTAGCAGCACGATGAGTGGATTTAGGTACGACGATTCTAACTGAAATAAGTCACACAGAAAAAGACACTTATCCTAAGATATCACTTATAGAGGGAATGTAAAAACCGCTACACTTGAAATGAATTGCAAAACAGAACAGAGTCACACGTTTAGGAAACACACTATGGCTGCTGAACGGGAAAGGTGAGGTGGGGTGATGCATAAAACAAGGGTTTCAAATTAGCTCAGATACCGTTCCATAAAGCCAATATGTAATAGACAAGACCTATTCCTTGCTCAGTGAACTGGACTCAACACCCCCTATTCACCGCACAAGAATATATCTGACTAGTAAGAATCTTCAAACCTATGTATTGATATCTCTCTGTAAGTGAGTCAAGGGGGTGTAAAGCGGCATAAACACAGCCGTGAAAAGCAGCTAAACCCCATTATAAAAATAAATTACTTTTAAAAACCAGTGAAACAAAGACAGTGAAAGAGAGAGAAATACTTACAAAATTCGTTCAGGGGCTGTGATGCAACCTGGATTGACCATATCTAGACCCACAGCTGATTGAGACATAAGGGTGGACACTCTTGGGGCTGAGAGGTTCGGTGAGGTTGGGTGAGCCAACGCAGACCCTTTCAAGTAATACTGCATGGTACCCATCCCATGGGTCCCAAATCTCCAGGTTCAAGGGCATCTTCCTACAACGAAAACATGCATGAGAAACCCAGAAGATGGTACACCGTGTGATCAGGAAAGGTTTCTAAAACGCACCTCATTTCTCATCTCCTTTGCGCGGGTTCGCCCTTCCAGCCGATTTACTAGCCATCTCCCTCCTTGGAGAATCAGCACCTTTAACCTCCTGTTCCGTACAGGTTGCAATTTGTCCTGAGGATGAACGGGAAGAGGGGGAAACAATGAGAGACTAGCTCTAGGTGTTGGGACAGGCACGGGTCCCTCTATTTTCCCATCAGGAAGAAGAATTAAGCACAAGCTCAGCCTGCCCCCCAGAACCAGAAGAGGGCCTGAAGCAATCCTGCGCTTTTGCGGCCAGCTCCCAAAAAAGCGAGTTGAAAAATGGAGCTCAGGGGCACTGCAATTCACAAACCTGCAGAGTTTTAAATGATACCTCTCATCCACAAATATATTAAGGGAAGGCAACGAAGAGGCTTTGAAAGCAAGGCAGAATTGCAGGAAACAGATTTCAGGAGGTAGATTCGAATCGCCTTGAAAGCACATGAAAAGCGGCAAAACGTGGACAATGATGCCCTTGGCCAAAAAGGGCGTATGCGTTTTTTCCTGAATATATTCAGGAAAAAACGCATACGCCCTTTTTGGCCAACCAAGGAACCTGGAAATGCAAATCATCGCTCCAAAAAAGTCTCGCTTCCCAGCGGGCAAAAGGGCCATGCAGAAAAAAGTGTCCAAACCAGAAATGCAGGACCGGCCATGGAGAGATGGCAGCCTTGCTACGCTGATGGGTGGGATGTAAATTGCCAACAGCCACTCTGGAGAAGTGTACGGTGTGTTCTGAAACATCTAAAAAACACAGCTTGGAGAGCATAGGGCACTTCCACTCATGGGCGTATAAATTGGGAAAACTAAAAATCAGCAAGACACAGGCACCCCAAATTTTAGGGCTGCTCTGTTGACAAGAACCCCCACTTCATTACACCTTAAATATCCTAGGAAAGAGAAAAATGGATAAAGAAGTTGTGGTCCTCATGTACAATGGAATATCACTCAGCCCTGAAATCAACGTCATAAGGCTAGTAGCAGCACGATGAGTGGATTTAGGTACGACGATTCTAACTGAAATAAGTCACACAGAAAAAGACACTTATCCTAAGATATCACTTATAGAGGGTATGTAAAAACCGCTACACTTGAACTGAATTGCAAAACAGAACAGAGTCACACGTTTAGGAAACACACTATGGCTGCTGAACGGGAAAGGTGAGGTGGGGTGATGCATAAAACAAGGGTTTCAAATTAGCTCAGATACCGTGCCATAAACCCAATATGTAAGAGACAAGACCTATTCCTTTTTCAGTGAACTGCACTCAACACCCCCTATTCACCGCACAAGAATATATCTGACTAGTAAGAATCTTCAAACCTATGTATTGATATCTCTCTGTAAGTGAGTCAAGGGGGTGTAAAGCGGCATAAACACAGCCGTGAAAAGCAGCTAAACCCCATTATAAAAATAAATTACTTTTAAAAACCAGTGAAACAAAGACAGTGAAAGAGAGAGAAATACTTACAAAATTCGTTCAGGGGCTGTGATGCAACCTGGATTGACCATATCTAGACCCACAGCTGATTGAGACATAAGGGTGGACACTCTTGGGGCTGAGAGGTTCGGTGAGGTTGGGTGAGCCAACGCAGACCCTTTCAAGTAATACTGCATGGTACCCATCCCATGGGTCCCAAATCTCCAGGTTCAAGGGCATCTTCCTACAACGAAAACATGCATGAGAAACCCAGAAGATGGTACACCGTGTGATCAGGAAAGGTTTCTAAAACGCACCTCATTTCTCATCTCCTTTGCGCGGGTTCGCCCTTCCAGCCGATTTACTAGCCATCTCCCTCCTTGGAGAATCAGCACCTTTAACCTCCTGTTCCGTACAGGTTGCAATTTGTCCTGAGGATGAACGGGAAGAGGGGGAAACAATGAGAGACTAGCTCTAGGTGTTGGGACAGGCACGGGTCCCTCTATTTTCCCATCAGGAAGAAGAATTAAGCACAAGCTCAGCCTGCCCCCCAGAACCAGAAGAGGGCCTGAAGCAATCCTGCGCTTTTGCGGCCAGCTCCCAAAAAAGCGAGTTGAAAAATGGAGCTCAGGGGCACTGCAATTCACAAACCTGCAGAGTTTTAAATGATACCTCTCATCCACAAATATATTAAGGGAAGGCAACGAAGAGGCTTTGAAAGCAAGGCAGAATTGCAGGAAACAGATTTCAGGAGGTAGATTCGAATCGCCTTGAAAGCACATGAAAAGCGGCAAAACGTGGACAATGATGCCCTTGGCCAAAAAGGGCATATGCGTTTTTTCCTGAATATATTCAGGAAAAAACGCATACGCCCTTTTTGGCCAACCAAGGAACCTGGAAATGCAAATCATCGCTCCAAAAAAGTCTCGCTTCCCAGCGGGCAAAAGGGCCATGCAGAAAAAAGTGTCCAAACCAGAAATGCAGGACCGGCCATGGAGAAATGGGAGCCTTGCTACGCTGATGGGTGGGATGTAAATTGCCAACAGCCACTCTGGAGAAGTGTACGGTGTGTTCTGAAACATCTAAAAAACACAGCTTGGAGAGCATAGGGCACTTCCACTCATGGGCGTATAAATTGGGAAAACTAAAAATCAGCAAGACACAGGCACCCCAAATTTTAGGGCTGCTCTGTTGACAAGAACCCCCACTTCATTACACCTTAAATATCCTAGGAAAGAGAAAAATGGATAAAGAAGTTGTGGTCCTCATGTACAATGGAATATCACTCAGCCCTGAAATCAACGTCATAAGGCTAGTAGCAGCACGATGAGTGGATTTAGGTACGACGATTCTAAGTGAAATAAGTCACACAGAAAAAGACACTTATCATAAGATATCACTTATAGAGGGTATGTAAAAACCGATACACTTGAACTGAATTGCAAAACAGAACAGAGTCACACGTTTAGGAAACACACTATGGCTGCTGAACGGGAAAGGTGAGGTGGGGTGATGCATAAAACAAGGGTTTCAAATTAGCTCAGATACCGTGCCATAAACCCAATATGTAAGAGACAAGACCTATTCCTTTTTCAGTGAACTGCACTCAACACCCCCTATTCACCGCACAACAACATATCTGACTAGTAAGAATCTTCAAACCTATGTATTGATATCTCTCTGTAAGTGAGTCAAGGGGGTGTAAAGCGGCATAAACACAGCCGTGAAAAGCAGCTAAACCCCATTATAAAAATAAATTACTGTTAAAAACCAGTGAAACAAAGACAGTGAAAGAGAGAGAAATACTTACAAAATTCGTTCAGGGGCTGTGATGCAACCTGGATTGACCATATCTAGACCCACAGCTGATTGAGACATAAGGGTGGACACTCTTGGGGCTGAGAGGTTCGGTGAGGTTGGGTGAGCCAACGCAGACCCTTTCAAGTAATACTGCATGGTACCCATCCCATGGGTCCCAAATCTCCAGGTTCAAGGGCATCTTCCTACAACGAAAACATGCATGAGAAACCCAGAAGATGGTACACCGTGTGATCAGGAAAGGTTTCTAAAACGCACCTCATTTCTCATCTCCTTTGCTCGGGTTCGCCCTTCCAGCCGATTTACTAGCCATCTCCCTCCTTGGAGAATCAGCACCTTTAACCTCCTGTTCCGTACAGGTTGCAATTTGTCCTGAGGATGAACGGGAAGAGGGGGAAACAATGAGAGACTAGCTCTAGGTGTTGGGACAGGCACGGGTCCCTCTATTTTCCCATCAGGAAGAAGAATTAAGCACAAGCTCAGCCTGCCCCCCAGAACCAGAAGAGGGCCTGAAGCAATCCTGCGCTTTTGCGGCCAGCTCCCAAAAAAGCGAGTTGAAAAATGGAGCTCAGGGGCACTGCAATTCACAAACCTGCAGAGTTTTAAATGATACCTCTCATCCACAAATATATTAAGGGAAGGCAACGAAGAGGCTTTGAAAGCAAGGCAGAATTGCAGGAAACAGATTTCAGGAGGTAGATTCGAATCGCCTTGAAAGCACATGAAAAGCGGCAAAACGTGGACAATGATGCCCTTGGCCAAAAAGGGCATATGCGTTTTTTCCTGAATATATTCAGGAAAAAACGCATACGCCCTTTTTGGCAAACCAAGGAACCTGGAAATGCAAATCATCGCTCCAAAAAAGTCTCGCTTCCCAGCGGGCAAAAGGGCCATGCGGAAAAAAGTGTCCAAACCAGAAATGCAGGACCGGCCATGGAGAAATGGGAGCCTTGCTACGCTGATGGGTGGGATGTAAATTGCCAACAGCCACTCTGGAGAAGTGTACTGTGTGTTCTGAAACATCTAAAAAACACAGCTTGGAGAGCATAGGGCACTTCCACTCATGGGCGTATAAATTGGGAAAACTAAAAATCAGCAAGACACATGCACCCCAAATTTTAGGGCTGCTCTGTTGACAAGAACCCCCACTTCATTACACCTTAAATATCCTAGGAAAGAGAAAAATGGATAAAGAAGTTGTGGTCCTCATGTACAATGGAATATCACTCAGCCATGAAATCAACGTCATAAGGCTAGTAGCAGCACGATGAGTGGATTTAGGTACGACGATTCTAAGTGAAATAAGTCACACAGAAAAAGACACTTATCCTAAGATATCACTTATAGAGGGAATGTAAAAACCGCTACACTTGAACTGAATTGCAAAACAGAACAGAGTCACACGTTTAAGAAACACACTCTGGCTGCTGAACGGGAAAGGTGAGGTGGGGTGATGCATAAAACAAGGGTTTCAAATTAGCTCAGATACCGTTCCATAAAGCCAATATGTAATAGACAAGACCTATTCCTTGCTCAGTGAACTGGACTCAACACCCCCTATTCACCGCACAAGAATATATCTGACTAGTAAGAATCTTCAAACCTATGTATTGATATCTCTCTGTAAGTGAGTCAAGGGGGTGTAAAGAGGCATAAACACAGCCGTGAAAAGCAGCTAAACCCCATTATAAAAATAAATTACTTTTAAAAACCCGTGAAACAAAGACAGTGAAAGAGAGAGAAATTCTTACAAAATTCGTTCAGGGGCTGTGATGCAACCTGGATTGACCATATCTAGACCCACAGCTGATTGAGACATAAGGGTGGACACTCTTGGGGCTGAGAGGTTTGGTGAGGTTGGGTGAGCCAGCACAGACCCTTTCAAGTAATACTGCATGGTACCCATCCCATGGGTCCCAAATCTCCAGGTTCAAGGGCGTCTTCCTACAACGAAAACAGGCATGAGAAACCCAGAAGATGGTACACCGTGTGATCGGGAAAGGTTTCTAAAACGCACCTCATTTCTCATCTCCTTTGCTCGGGTTCGCCATTCCAGCCGATTTACTAGCCATCTCCCTCCTTGGAGAATCAGCACCTTTAACCTCCTGTTCCGTACAGGTTGCAATTTGTCCTGAGGATGAACGGGAAGAGGGGGAAACAATGAGAGACTAGCTCTAGGTGTTGGGACAGGCACGGGTCCCTCTATTTTCCCATCAGGAAGAAGAATTAAGCACAAGCTCAGCCTGCCCCCCAGAACCAGAAGAGGGCCTGAAGCAATCCTGCGCTTTTGCGGCCAGCTCCCAAAAAAGCGAGTTGAAAAATGGAGCTCAGGGGCACTGCAATTCACAAACCTGCAGAGTTTTAAATGATACCTCTCATCCACAAATATATTAAGGGAAGGCAACGAAGAGGCTTTGAAAGCAAGGCAGAATTGCAGGAAACAGATTTCAGGAGGTAGATTCGAATCGCCTTGAAAGCACATGAAAAGCGGCAAAACGTGGACAATGATGCCCTTGGCCAAAAAGGGCATATGCGTTTTTTCCTGAATATATTCAGGAAAAAACGCATACGCCCTTTTTGGCAAACCAAGGAACCTGGAAATGCAAATCATCGCTCCAAAAAAGTCTCGCTTCCCAGCGGGCAAAAGGGCCATGCGGAAAAAAGTGTCCAAACCAGAAATGCAGGACCGGCCATGGAGAAATGGGAGCCTTGCTACGCTGATGGGTGGGATGTAAATTGCCAACAGCCACTCTGGAGAAGTGTACGGTGTGTTCTGAAACATCTAAAAAACACAGCTTGGAGAGCATAGGGCACTTCCACTCATGGGCGTATAAATTGGGAAAACTAAAAATCAGCAAGACACATGCACCCCAAATTTTAGGGCTGCTCTGTTGACAAGAACCCCCACTTCATTACACCTTAAATATCCTAGGAAAGAGAAAAATGGATAAAGAAGTTGTGGTCCTCATGTACAATGGAATATCACTCAGCCATGAAATCAACGTCATAAGGCTAGTAGCAGCACGATGAGTGGATTTAGGTACGACGATTCTAAGTGAAATAAGTCACACAGAAAAAGACACTTATCCTAAGATATCACTTATAGAGGGAATGTAAAAACCGCTACACTTGAACTGAATTGCAAAACAGAACAGAGTCACACGTTTAAGAAACACACTATGGCTGCTGAACGGGAAAGGTGAGGTGGGGTGATGCATAAAACAAGGGTTTCAAATTAGCTCTGATACCGTTCCATAAAGCCAATATGTAATAGACAAGACCTATTCCTTGCTCAGTGAACTGGACTCAACACCCCCTATTCACCGCACAAGAATATATCTGACTAGTAAGAATCTTCAAACCTATGTATTGATATCTCTCTGTAAGTGAGTCAAGGGGGTGTAAAGAGGCATAAACACAGCCGTGAAAAGCAGCTAAACCCCATTATAAAAATAAATTACTTTTAAAAACCCGTGAAACAAAGACAGTGAAAGAGAGAGAAATTCTTACAAAATTCGTTCAGGGGCTGTGATGCAACCTGGATTGACCATATCTAGACCCACAGCTGATTGAGACATAAGGGTGGACACTCTTGGGGCTGAGAGGTTTGGTGAGGTTGGGTGAGCCAGCACAGACCCTTTCAAGTAATACTGCATGGTACCCATCCCATGGGTCCCAAATCTCCAGGTTCAAGGGCGTCTTCCTACAACGAAAACAGGCATGAGAAACCCAGAAGATGGTACACCGTGTGATCGGGAAAGGTTTCTAAAACGCACCTCATTTCTCATCTCCTTTGCGCGGGTTCGCCCTTCCAGCCGATTTACTAGCCATCTCCCTCCTTGGAGAATCAGCACCTTTAACCTCCTGTTCCGTACAGGTTGCAATTTGTCCTGAGGATGAACGGGAAGAGGGGGAAATAATGAGAGACTAGCTCTAGGTGTTGGGACAGGCACGGGTCCCTCTATTTTCCCATCAGGAAGAAGAATTAAGCACAAGCTCAGCCTGCCCCCCAGAACCAGAAGAGGGCCTGAAGCAATCCTGCGCTTTTGCGGCCACCTCCCAAAAAAGCGAGTTGAAAAATGGAGCTCAGGGGCACTGCAATTCACAAACCTGCAGAGTTTTAAATGATACCTCTCATCCACAAATATATTAAGGGAAGGCAACGAAGAGGCTTTGAAAGCAAGGCAGAATTGCAGGAAACAGATTTCAGGAGGTAGATTCGAATCGCCTTGAAAGCACATGAAAAGCGGCAAAACGTGGACAATGATGCCCTTGGCCAAAAAGGGCATATGCGTATTTTCCTGAATATATTCAGGAAAAAACGCATACGCCCTTTTTGGCCAACCAAGGAACCTGGAAATGCAAATCATCGCTCCAAAAAAGTCTCGCTTCCCAGCGGGCAAAAGGGCCATGCAGAAAAAAGTGTCCAAACCAGAAATGCAGGACCGGCCATGGAGAAATGGGAGCCTTGCTACGCTGATGGGTGGGATGTAAATTGCCAACAGCCACTCTGGAGAAGTGTACGGTGTGTTCTGAAACATCTAAAAAACACAGCTTGGAGAGCATAGGGCACTTCCACTCATGGGCGTATAAATTGGGAAAACTAAAAATCAGCAAGACACAGGCACCCCAAAGTTTAGGGCTGCTCTGTTGACAAGAACCCCCACTTCATTACACCTTAAATATCCTAGGAAAGAGAAAAATGGATAAAGAAGTTGTGGTCCTCATGTACAATGGAATATCACTCAGCCCTGAAATCAACGTCATAAGGCTAGTAGCAGCACGATGAGTGGATTTAGGTACGACGATTCTAAGTGAAATAAGTCACACAGAAAAAGACACTTATCATAAGATATCACTTATAGAGGGTATGTAAAAACCGATACACTTGAACTGAATTGCAAAACAGAACAGAGTCACACGTTTAGGAAACACACTATGGCTGCTGAACGGGAAAGGTGAGGTGGGGTGATGCATAAAACAAGGGTTTCAAATTAGCTCAGATACCGTGCCATAAACCCAATATGTAAGAGACAAGACCTATTCCTTTTTCAGTGAACTGCACTCAACACCCCCTATTCACCGCACAACAACATATCTGACTAGTAAGAATCTTCAAACCTATGTATTGATATCTCTCTGTAAGTGAGTCAAGGGGGTGTAAAGCGGCATAAACACAGCCGTGAAAAGCAGCTAAACCCCATTATAAAAATAAATTACTGTTAAAAACCAGTGAAACAAAGACAGTGAAAGAGAGAGAAATACTTACAAAATTCGTTCAGGGGCTGTGATGCAACCTGGATTGACCATATCTAGACCCACAGCTGATTGAGACATAAGGGTGGACACTCTTGGGGCTGAGAGGTTCGGTGAGGTTGGGTGAGCCAACGCAGACCCTTTCAAGTAATACTGCATGGTACCCATCCCATGGGTCCCAAATCTCCAGGTTCAAGGGCATCTTCCTACAACGAAAACATGCATGAGAAACCCAGAAGATGGTACACCGTGTGATCGGGAAAGGTTTCTAAAACGCACCTCATTTCTCATCTCCTTTGCTCGGGTTCGCCCTTCCAGCCGATTTACTAGCCATCTCCCTCCTTGGAGAATCAGCACCTTTAACCTCCTGTTCCGTACAGGTTGCAATTTGTCCTGAGGATGAACGGGAAGAGGGGGAAACAATGAGAGACTAGCTCTAGGTGTTGGGACAGGCACGGGTCCCTCTATTTTCCCATCAGGAAGAAGAATTAAGCACAAGCTCAGCCTGCCCCCCAGAACCAGAAGAGGGCCTGAAGCAATCCTGCGCTTTTGCGGCCAGCTCCCAAAAAAGCGAGTTGAAAAATGGAGCTCAGGGGCACTGCAATTCACAAACCTGCAGAGTTTTAAATGATACCTCTCATCCACAAATATATTAAGGGAAGGCAACGAAGAGGCTTTGAAAGCAAGGCAGAATTGCAGGAAACAGATTTCAGGAGGTAGATTCGAATCGCCTTGAAAGCACATGAAAAGCGGCAAAACGTGGACAATGATGCCCTTGGCCAAAAAGGGCATATGCGTTTTTTCCTGAATATATTCAGGAAAAAACGCATACGCCCTTTTTGGCAAACCAAGGAACCTGGAAATGCAAATCATCGCTCCAAAAAAGTCTCGCTTCCCAGCGGGCAAAAGGGCCATGCGGAAAAAAGTGTCCAAACCAGAAATGCAGGACCGGCCATGGAGAAATGGGAGCCTTGCTACGCTGATGGGTGGGATGTAAATTGCCAACAGCCACTCTGGAGAAGTGTACGGTGTGTTCTGAAACATCTAAAAAACACAGCTTGGAGAGCATAGGGCACTTCCACTCATGGGCGTATAAATTGGGAAAACTAAAAATCAGCAAGACACATGCACCCCAAATTTTAGGGCTGCTCTGTTGACAAGAACCCCCACTTCATTACACCTTAAATATCCTAGGAAAGAGAAAAATGGATAAAGAAGTTGTGGTCCTCATGTACAATGGAATATCACTCAGCCATGAAATCAACGTCATAAGGCTAGTAGCAGCACGATGAGTGGATTTAGGTACGACGATTCTAAGTGAAATAAGTCACACAGAAAAAGACACTTATCCTAAGATATCACTTATAGAGGGAATGTAAAAACCGCTACACTTGAACTGAATTGCAAAACAGAAGAGAGTCACACGTTTAAGAAACACACTCTGGCTGCTGAACGGGAAAGGTGAGGTGGGGTGATGCATAAAACAAGGGTTTCAAATTAGCTCAGATACCGTTCCATAAAGCCAATATGTAATAGACAAGACCTATTCCTTGCTCAGTGAACTGGACTCAACACCCCCTATTCACCGCACAACAACATATCTGACTAGTAAGAATCTTCAAACCTATGTATTGATATCTCTCTGTAAGTGAGTCAAGGGGGTGTAAAGCGGCATAAACACAGCCGTGAAAAGCAGCTAAACCCCATTATAAAAATAAATTACTGTTAAAAACCAGTGAAACAAAGACAGTGAAAGAGAGAGAAATACTTACAAAATTCGTTCAGGGGCTGTGATGCAACCTGGATTGACCATATCTAGACCCACAGCTGATTGAGACATAAGGGTGGACACTCTTGGGGCTGAGAGGTTCGGTGAGGTTGGGTGAGCCAACGCAGACCCTTTCAAGTAATACTGCATGGTACCCATCCCATGGGTCCCAAATCTCCAGGTTCAAGGGCATCTTCCTACAACGAAAACATGCATGAGAAACCCAGAAGATGGTACACCGTGTGATCAGGAAAGGTTTCTAAAACGCACCTCATTTCTCATCTCCTTTGCTCGGGTTCGCCCTTCCAGCCGATTTACTAGCCATCTCCCTCCTTGGAGAATCAGCACCTTTAACCTCCTGTTCCGTACAGGTTGCAATTTGTCCTGAGGATGAACGGGAAGAGGGGGAAACAATGAGAGACTAGCTCTAGGTGTTGGGACAGGCACGGGTCCCTCTATTTTCCCATCAGGAAGAAGAATTAAGCACAAGCTCAGCCTGCCCCCCAGAACCAGAAGAGGGCCTGAAGCAATCCTGCGCTTTTGCGGCCAGCTCCCAAAAAAGCGAGTTGAAAAATGGAGCTCAGGGGCACTGCAATTCACAAACCTGCAGAGTTTTAAATGATACCTCTCATCCACAAATATATTAAGGGAAGGCAACGAAGAGGCTTTGAAAGCAAGGCAGAATTGCAGGAAACAGATTTCAGGAGGTAGATTCGAATCGCCTTGAAAGCACATGAAAAGCGGCAAAACGTGGACAATGATGCCCTTGGCCAAAAAGGGCATATGCGTTTTTTCCTGAATATATTCAGGAAAAAACGCATACGCCCTTTTTGGCCAACCAAGGAACCTGGAAATGCAAATCATCGCTCCAAAAAAGTCTCGCTTCCCAGCGGGCAAAAGGGCCTTGCGGAAAAAAGTGTCCAAACCAGAAATGCAGGACCGGCCATGGAGAAATGGGAGCCTTGCTACGCTGATGGGTGGGATGTAAATTGCCAACAGCCACTCTGGAGAAGTGTACGGTGTGTTCTGAAACATCTAAAAAACACAGCTTGGAGAGCATAGGGCACTTCCACTCATGGGCGTATAAATTGGGAAAACTAAAAATCAGCAAGACACATGCACCCCAAATTTTAGGGCTGCTCTGTTGACAAGAACCCCCACTTCATTACACCTTAAATATCCTAGGAAAGAGAAAAATGGATAAAGAAGTTGTGGTCCTCATGTACAATGGAATATCACTCAGCCATGAAATCAACGTCATAAGGCTAGTAGCAGCACGATGAGTGGATTTAGGTACGACGATTCTAAGTGAAATAAGTCACACAGAAAAAGACACTTATCCTAAGATATCACTTATAGAGGGAATGTAAAAACCGCTACACTTGAACTGAATTGCAAAACAGAACAGAGTCACACGTTTAAGAAACACACTCTGGCTGCTGAACGGGAAAGGTGAGGTGGGGTGATGCATAAAACAAGGGTTTCAAATTAGCTCAGATACCGTTCCATAAAGCCAATATGTAATAGACAAGACCTATTCCTTGCTCAGTGAACTGGACTCAACACCCCCTATTCACCGCACAAGAATATATCTGACTAGTAAGAATCTTCAAACCTATGTATTGATATCTCTCTGTAAGTGAGTCAAGGGGGTGTAAAGAGGCATAAACACAGCCGTGAAAAGCAGCTAAACCCCATTATAAAAATAAATTACTTTTAAAAACCCGTGAAACAAAGACAGTGAAAGAGAGAGAAATTCTTACAAAATTCGTTCAGGGGCTGTGATGCAACCTGGATTGACCATATCTAGACCCACAGCTGATTGAGACATAAGGGTGGACACTCTTGGGGCTGAGAGGTTTGGTGAGGTTGGGTGAGCCAGCACAGACCCTTTCAAGTAATACTGCATGGTACCCATCCCATGGGTCCCAAATCTCCAGGTTCAAGGGCGTCTTCCTACAACGAAAACAGGCATGAGAAACCCAGAAGATGGTACACCGTGTGATCGGGAAAGGTTTCTAAAACGCACCTCATTTCTCATCTCCTTTGCTCGGGTTCGCCATTCCAGCCGATTTACTAGCCATCTCCCTCCTTGGAGAATCAGCACCTTTAACCTCCTGTTCCGTACAGGTTGCAATTTGTCCTGAGGATGAACGGGAAGAGGGGGAAACAATGAGAGACTAGCTCTAGGTGTTGGGACAGGCACGGGTCCCTCTATTTTCCCATCAGGAAGAAGAATTAAGCACAAGCTCAGCCTGCCCCCCAGAACCAGAAGAGGGCCTGAAGCAATCCTGCGCTTTTGCGGCCAGCTCCCAAAAAAGCGAGTTGAAAAATGGAGCTCAGGGGCACTGCAATTCACAAACCTGCAGAGTTTTAAATGATACCTCTCATCCACAAATATATTAAGGGAAGGCAACGAAGAGGCTTTGAAAGCAAGGCAGAATTGCAGGAAACAGATTTCAGGAGGTAGATTCGAATCGCCTTGAAAGCACATGAAAAGCGGCAAAACGTGGACAATGATGCCCTTGGCCAAAAAGGGCATATGCGTTTTTTCCTGAATATATTCAGGAAAAAACGCATACGCCCTTTTTGGCCAACCAAGGAACCTGGAAATGCAAATCATCGCTCCAAAAAAGTCTCGCTTCCCAGCGGGCAAAAGGGCCATGCGGAAAAAAGTGTCCAAACCAGAAATGCAGGACCGGCCATGGAGAAATGGGAGCCTTGCTACGCTGATGGGTGGGATGTAAATTGCCAACAGCCACTCTGGAGAAGTGTACGGTGTGTTCTGAAACATCTAAAAAACACAGCTTGGAGAGCATAGGGCACTTCCACTCATGGGCGTATAAATTGGGAAAACTAAAAATCAGCAAGACACAGGCACCCCAAAGTTTAGGGCTGCTCTGTTGACAAGAACCCCCACTTCATTACACCTTAAATATCCTAGGAAAGAGAAAAATGGATAAAGAAGTTGTGGTCCTCATGTACAATGGAATATCACTCAGCCCTGAAATCAACGTCATAAGGCTAGTAGCAGCACGATGAGTGGATTTAGGTACGACGATTCTAAGTGAAATAAGTCACACAGAAAAAGACACTTATCATAAGATATCACTTATAGAGGGTATGTAAAAACCGATACACTTGAACTGAATTGCAAAACAGAACAGAGTCACACGTTTAGGAAACACACTATGGCTGCTGAACGGGAAAGGTGAGGTGGGGTGATGCATAAAACAAGGGTTTCAAATTAGCTCAGATACCGTGCCATAAACCCAATATGTAAGAGACAAGACCTATTCCTTTTTCAGTGAACTGCACTCAACACCCCCTATTCACCGCACAACAACATATCTGACTAGTAAGAATCTTCAAACCTATGTATTGATATCTCTCTGTAAGTGAGTCAAGGGGGTGTAAAGCGGCATAAACACAGCCGTGAAAAGCAGCTAAACCCCATTATAAAAATAAATTACTGTTAAAAACCAGTGAAACAAAGACAGTGAAAGAGAGAGAAATACTTACAAAATTCGTTCAGGGGCTGTGATGCAACCTGGATTGACCATATCTAGACCCACAGCTGATTGAGACATAAGGGTGGACACTCTTGGGGCTGAGAGGTTCGGTGAGGTTGGGTGAGCCAACGCAGACCCTTTCAAGTAATACTGCATGGTACCCATCCCATGGGTCCCAAATCTCCAGGTTCAAGGGCATCTTCCTACAACGAAAACATGCATGAGAAACCCAGAAGATGGTACACCGTGTGATCAGGAAAGGTTTCTAAAACGCACCTCATTTCTCATCTCCTTTGCTCGGGTTCGCCCTTCCAGCCGATTTACTAGCCATCTCCCTCCTTGGAGAATCAGCACCTTTAACCTCCTGTTCCGTACAGGTTGCAATTTGTCCTGAGGATGAACGGGAAGAGGGGGAAACAATGAGAGACTAGCTCTAGGTGTTGGGACAGGCACGGGTCCCTCTATTTTCCCATCAGGAAGAAGAATTAAGCACAAGCTCAGCCTGCCCCCCAGAACCAGAAGAGGGCCTGAAGCAATCCTGCGCTTTTGCGGCCAGCTCCCAAAAAAGCGAGTTGAAAAATGGAGCTCAGGGGCACTGCAATTCACAAACCTGCAGAGTTTTAAATGATACCTCTCATCCACAAATATATTAAGGGAAGGCAACGAAGAGGCTTTGAAAGCAAGGCAGAATTGCAGGAAACAGATTTCAGGAGGTAGATTCGAATCGCCTTGAAAGCACATGAAAAGCGGCAAAACGTGGACAATGATGCCCTTGGCCAAAAAGGGCATATGCGTTTTTTCCTGAATATATTCAGGAAAAAACGCATACGCCCTTTTTGGCCAACCAAGGAACCTGGAAATGCAAATCATCGCTCCAAAAAAGTCTCGCTTCCCAGCGGGCAAAAGGGCCATGCGGAAAAAAGTGTCCAAACCAGAAATGCAGGACCGGCCATGGAGAAATGGGAGCCTTGCTACGCTGATGGGTGGGATGTAAATTGCCAACAGCCACTCTGGAGAAGTGTACGGTGTGTTCTGAAACATCTAAAAAACACAGCTTGGAGAGCATAGGGCACTTCCACTCATGGGCGTATAAATTGGGAAAACTAAAAATCAGCAAGACACATGCACCCCAAATTTTAGGGCTGCTCTGTTGACAAGAACCCCCACTTCATTACACCTTAAATATCCTAGGAAAGAGAAAAATGGATAAAGAAGTTGTGGTCCTCATGTACAATGGAATATCACTCAGCCATGAAATCAACGTCATAAGGCTAGTAGCAGCACGATGAGTGGATTTAGGTACGACGATTCTAAGTGAAATAAGTCACACAGAAAAAGACACTTATCCTAAGATATCACTTATAGAGGGAATGTAAAAACCGCTACACTTGAACTGAATTGCAAAACAGAACAGAGTCACACGTTTAAGAAACACACTCTGGCTGCTGAACGGGAAAGGTGAGGTGGGGTGATGCATAAAACAAGGGTTTCAAATTAGCTCAGATACCGTTCCATAAAGCCAATATGTAATAGACAAGACCTATTCCTTGCTCAGTGAACTGGACTCAACACCCCCTATTCACCGCACAAGAATATATCTGACTAGTAAGAATCTTCAAACCTATGTATTGATATCTCTCTGTAAGTGAGTCAAGGGGGTGTAAAGAGGCATAAACACAGCCGTGAAAAGCAGCTAAACCCCATTATAAAAATAAATTACTTTTAAAAACCCGTGAAACAAAGACAGTGAAAGAGAGAGAAATTCTTACAAAATTCGTTCAGGGGCTGTGATGCAACCTGGATTGACCATATCTAGACCCACAGCTGATTGAGACATAAGGGTGGACACTCTTGGGGCTGAGAGGTTTGGTGAGGTTGGGTGAGCCAGCACAGACCCTTTCAAGTAATACTGCATGGTACCCATCCCATGGGTCCCAAATCTCCAGGTTCAAGGGCGTCTTCCTACAACGAAAACAGGCATGAGAAACCCAGAAGATGGTACACCGTGTGATCGGGAAAGGTTTCTAAAACGCACCTCATTTCTCATCTCCTTTGCTCGGGTTCGCCATTCCAGCCAATTTACTAGCCATCTCCCTCCTTGGAGAATCAGCACCTTTAACCTCCTGTTCCGTACAGGTTGCAATTTGTCCTGAGGATGAACGGGAAGAGGGGGAAACAATGAGAGACTAGCTCTAGGTGTTGGGACAGGCACGGGTCCCTCTATTTTCCCATCAGGAAGAAGAATTAAGCACAAGCTCAGCCTGCCCCCCAGAACCAGAAGAGGGCCTGAAGCAATCCTGCGCTTTTGCGGCCAGCTCCCAAAAAAGCGAGTTGAAAAATGGAGCTCAGGGGCACTGCAATTCACAAACCTGCAGAGTTTTAAATGATACCTCTCATCCACAAATATATTAAGGGAAGGCAACGAAGAGGCTTTGAAAGCAAGGCAGAATTGCAGGAAACAGATTTCAGGAGGTAGATTCGAATCGCCTTGAAAGCACATGAAAAGCGGCAAAACGTGGACAATGATGCCCTTGGCCAAAAAGGGCATATGCGTTTTTTCCTGAATATATTCAGGAAAAAACGCATACGCCCTTTTTGGCCAACCAAGGAACCTGGAAATGCAAATCATCGCTCCAAAAAAGTCTCGCTTCCCAGCGGGCAAAAGGGCCATGCGGAAAAAAGTGTCCAAACCAGAAATGCAGGACCGGCCATGGAGAAATGGGAGCCTTGCTACGCTGATGGGTGGGATGTAAATTGCCAACAGCCACTCTGGAGAAGTGTACGGTGTGTTCTGAAACATCTAAAAAACACAGCTTGGAGAGCATAGGGCACTTCCACTCATGGGCGTATAAATTGGGAAAACTAAAAATCAGCAAGACACATGCACCCCAAATTTTAGGGCTGCTCTGTTGACAAGAACCCCCACTTCATTACACCTTAAATATCCTAGGAAAGAGAAAAATGGATAAAGAAGTTGTGGTCCTCATGTACAATGGAATATCACTCAGCCATGAAATCAACGTCATAAGGCTAGTAGCAGCACGATGAGTGGATTTAGGTACGACGATTCTAAGTGAAATAAGTCACACAGAAAAAGACACTTATCCTAAGATATCACTTATAGAGGGAATGTAAAAACCGCTACACTTGAACTGAATTGCAAAACAGAACAGAGTCACACGTTTAAGAAACACACTATGGCTGCTGAACGGGAAAGGTGAGGTGGGGTGATGCATAAAACAAGGGTTTCAAATTAGCTCCGATACCGTTCCATAAAGCCAATATGTAATAGACAAGACCTATTCCTTGCTCAGTGAACTGGACTCAACACCCCCTATTCACCGCACAAGAATATATCTGACTAGTAAGAATCTTCAAACCTATGTATTGATATCTCTCTGTAAGTGAGTCAAGGGGGTGTAAAGAGGCATAAACACAGCCGTGAAAAGCAGCTAAACCCCATTATAAAAATAAATTACTTTTAAAAACCCGTGAAACAAAGACAGTGAAAGAGAGAGAAATTCTTACAAAATTCGTTCAGGGGCTGTGATGCAACCTGGATTGACCATATCTAGACCCACAGCTGATTGAGACATAAGGGTGGACACTCTTGGGGCTGAGAGGTTTGGTGAGGTTGGGTGAGCCAGCACAGACCCTTTCAAGTAATACTGCATGGTACCCATCCCATGGGTCCCAAATCTCCAGGTTCAAGGGCGTCTTCCTACAACGAAAACAGGCATGAGAAACCCAGAAGATGGTACACCGTGTGATCGGGAAAGGTTTCTAAAACGCACCTCATTTCTCATCTCCTTTGCGCGGGTTCGCCCTTCCAGCCGATTTACTAGCCATCTCCCTCCTTGGAGAATCAGCACCTTTAACCTCCTGTTCCGTACAGGTTGCAATTTGTCCTGAGGATGAACGGGAAGAGGGGGAAACAATGAGAGACTAGCTCTAGGTGTTGGGACAGGCACGGGTCCCTCTATTTTCCCATCAGGAAGAAGAATTAAGCACAAGCTCAGCCTGCCCCCCAGAACCAGAAGAGGGCCTGAAGCAATCCTGCACTTTTGCGGCCAGCTCCCAAAAAAGCGAGTTGAAAAATGGAGCTCAGGGGCACTGCAATTCACAAACCTGCAGAGTTTTAAATGATACCTCTCATCCACAAATATATTAAGGGAAGGCAACGAAGAGGCTTTGAAAGCAAGGCAGAATTGCAGGAAACAGATTTCAGGAGGTAGATTCGAATCGCCTTGAAAGCACATGAAAAGCGGCAAAACGTGGACAATGATGCCCTTGGCCAAAAAGGGCATATGCGTTTTTTCCTGAATATATTCAGGAAAAAACGCATACGCCCTTTTTGGCCAACCAAGGAACCTGGAAATGCAAATCATCGCTCCAAAAAAGTCTCGCTTCCCAGCGGGCAAAAGGGCCATGCAGAAAAAAGTGTCCAAACCAGAAATGCAGGACCGGCCATGGAGAAATGGGAGCCTTGCTACGCTGATGGGTGGGATGTAAATTGCCAACAGCCACTCTGGAGAAGTGTACGGTGTGTTCTGAAACATCTAAAAAACACAGCTTGGAGAGCATAGGGCACTTCCACTCATGGGCGTATAAATTGGGAAAACTAAAAATCAGCAAGACACAGGCACCCCAAATTTTAGGGCTGCTCTGTTGACAAGAACCCCCACTTCATTACACCTTAAATATCCTAGGAAAGAGAAAAATGGATAAAGAAGTTGTGGTCCTCATGTACAATGGAATATCACTCAGCCCTGAAATCAACGTCATAAGGCTAGTAGCAGCACGATGAGTGGATTTAGGTACGACGATTCTAAGTGAAATAAGTCACACAGAAAAAGACACTTATCATAAGATATCACTTATAGAGGGTATGTAAAAACCGATACACTTGAACTGAATTGCAAAACAGAACAGAGTCACACGTTTAGGAAACACACTATGGCTGCTGAACGGGAAAGGTGAGGTGGGGTGATGCATAAAACAAGGGTTTCAAATTAGCTCAGATACCGTGCCATAAACCCAATATGTAAGAGACAAGACCTATTCCTTTTTCAGTGAACTGCACTCAACACCCCCTATTCACCGCACAACAACATATCTGACTAGTAAGAATCTTCAAACCTATGTATTGATATCTCTCTGTACGTGAGTCAAGGGGGTGTAAAGTGGCATAAACACAGCCGTGAAAAGCAGCTAAACCCCATTATAAAAATAAATTACTGTTAAAAACCAGTGAAACAAAGACAGTGAAAGAGAGAGAAATATTTACAAAATTCGTTCAGGGGCTGTGATGCAACCTGGATTGACCATATCTAGACCCACAGCTGATTGAGACATAAGGGTGGACACTCTTGGGGCTGAGAGGTTCGGTGAGGTTGGGTGAGCCAACGCAGACCCTTTCAAGTAATACTGCATGGTACCCATCCCATGGGTCCCAAATCTCCAGGTTCAAGGGCATCTTCCTACAACGAAAACATGCATGAGAAACCCAGAAGATGGTACACCGTGTGATCAGGAAAGGTTTCTAAAACGCACCTCATTTCTCATCTCCTTTGCTCGGGTTCGCCCTTCCAGCCGATTTACTAGCCATCTCCCTCCTTGGAGAATCAGCACCTTTAACCTCCTGTTCCGTACAGGTTGCAATTTGTCCTGAGGATGAACGGGAAGAGGGGGAAACAATGAGAGACTAGCTCTAGGTGTTGGGACAGGCACGGGTCCCTCTATTTTCCCATCAGGAAGAAGAATTAAGCACAAGCTCAGCCTGCCCCCCAGAACCAGAAGAGGGCCTGAAGCAATCCTGCGCTTTTGCGGCCAGCTCCCAAAAAAGCGAGTTGAAAAATGGAGCTCAGGGGCACTGCAATTCACAAACCTGCAGAGTTTTAAATGATACCTCTCATCCACAAATATATTAAGGGAAGGCAACGAAGAGGCTTTGAAAGCAAGGCAGAATTGCAGGAAACAGATTTCAGGAGGTAGATTCGAATCGCCTTGAAAGCACATGAAAAGCGGCAAAACGTGGACAATGATGCCCTTGGCCAAAAAGGGCGTATGCGTTTTTTCCTGAATATATTCAGGAAAAAACGCATACGCCCTTTTTGGCCAACCAAGGAACCTGGAAATGCAAATCATCGCTCCAAAAAAGTCTCGCTTCCCAGCGGGCAAAAGGGCCATGCGGAAAAAAGTGTCCAAACCAGAAATGCAGGACCGGCCATGGAGAAATGGGAGCCTTGCTACGCTGATGGGTGGGATGTAAATTGCCAACAGCCACTCTGGAGAAGTGTACGGTGTGTTCTGAAACATCTAAAAAACACAGCTTGGAGAGCATAGGGCACTTCCACTCATGGGCGTATAAATTGGGAAAACTAAAAATCAGCAAGACACATGCACCCCAAATTTTAGGGCTGCTCTGTTGACAAGAACCCCCACTTCATTACACCTTAAATATCCTAGGAAAGAGAAAAATGGATAAAGAAGTTGTGGTCCTCATGTACAATGGAATATCACTCAGCCATGAAATCAACGTCATAAGGCTAGTAGCAGCACGATGAGTGGATTTAGGTACGACGATTCTAAGTGAAATAAGTCACACAGAAAAAGACACTTATCCTAAGATATCACTTATAGAGGGAATGTAAAAACCGCTACACTTGAACTGAATTGCAAAACAGAACAGAGTCACACGTTTAAGAAACACACTATGGCTGCTGAACGGGAAAGGTGAGGTGGGGTGATGCATAAAACAAGGGTTTCAAATTAGCTCAGATACCGTTCCATAAAGCCAATATGTAATAGACAAGACCTATTCCTTGCTCAGTGAACTGGACTCAACACCCCCTATTCACCGCACAAGAATATATCTGACTAGTAAGAATCTTCAAACCTATGTATTGATATCTCTCTGTAAGTGAGTCAAGGGGGTGTAAAGAGGCATAAACACAGCCGTGAAAAGCAGCTAAACCCCATTATAAAAATAAATTACTTTTAAAAACCCGTGAAACAAAGACAGTGAAAGAGAGAGAAATTCTTACAAAATTCGTTCAGGGGCTGTGATGCAACCTGGATTGACCATATCTAGACCCACAGCTGATTGAGACATAAGGGTGGACACTCTTGGGGCTGAGAGGTTTGGTGAGGTTGGGTGAGCCAGCACAGACCCTTTCAAGTAATACTGCATGGTACCCATCCCATGGGTCCCAAATCTCCAGGTTCAAGGGCGTCTTCCTACAACGAAAACAGGCATGAGAAACCCAGAAGATGGTACACCGTGTGATCGGGAAAGGTTTCTAAAACGCACCTCATTTCTCATCTCCTTTGCTCGGGTTCGCCATTCCAGCCGATTTACTAGCCATCTCCCTCCTTGGAGAATCAGCACCTTTAACCTCCTGTTCCGTACAGGTTGCAATTTGTCCTGAGGATGAACGGGAAGAGGGGGAAACAATGAGAGACTAGCTCTAGGTGTTGGGACAGGCACAGGTCCCTCTATTTTCCCATCAGGAAGAAGAATTAAGCACAAGCTCAGCCTGCCCCCCAGAACCAGAAGAGGGCCTGAAGCAATCCTGCGCTTTTGCGGCCAGCTCCCAAAAAAGCGAGTTGAAAAATGGAGCTCAGGGGCACTGCAATTCACAAACCTGCAGAGTTTTAAATGATACCTCTCATCCACAAATATATTAAGGGAAGGCAACGAAGAGGCTTTGAAAGCAAGGCAGAATTGCAGGAAACAGATTTCAGGAGGTAGATTCGAATCGCCTTGAAAGCACATGAAAAGCGGCAAAACGTGGACAATGATGCCCTTGGCCAAAAAGGGCATATGCGTTTTTTCCTGCATATATTCAGGAAAAAACGCATACGCCCTTTTTGGCCAACCAAGGAACCTGGAAATGCAAATCATCGCTCCAAAAAAGTCTCGCTTCCCAGCGGGCAAAAGGGCCATGCGGAAAAAAGTGTCCAAACCAGAAATGCAGGACCAGCCATGGAGAAATGGGAGCCTTGCTACGCTGATGGGTGGGATGTAAATTGCCAACAGCCACTCTGGAGAAGTGTACGGTGTGTTCTGAAACATCTAAAAAACACAGCTTGGAGAGCATAGGGCACTTCCACTCATGGGCGTATAAATTGGGAAAACTAAAAATCAGCAAGACACATGCACCCCAAATTTTAGGGCTGCTCTGTTGACAAGAACCCCCACTTCATTACACCTTAAATATCCTAGGAAAGAGAAAAATGGATAAAGAAGTTGTGGTCCTCATGTACAATGGAATATCACTCAGCCATGAAATCAACGTCATAAGGCTAGTAGCAGCACGATGAGTGGATTTAGGTACGACGATTCTAAGTGAAATAAGTCACACAGAAAAAGACACTTATCCTAAGATATCACTTATAGAGGGAATGTAAAAACCGCTACACTTGAACTGAATTGCAAAACAGAACAGAGTCACACGTTTAAGAAACACACTATGGCTGCTGAACGGGAAAGGTGAGGTGGGGTGATGCATAAAACAAGGGTTTCAAATTAGCTCCGATACCGTTCCATAAAGCCAATATGTAATAGACAAGACCTATTCCTTGCTCAGTGAACTGGACTCAACACCCCCTATTCACCGCACAATAATATATCTGACTAGTAAGAATCTTCAAACCTATGTATTGATATCTCTCTGTAAGTGAGTCAAGGGGGTGTAAAGAGGCATAAACACAGCCGTGAAAAGCAGCTAAACCCCATTATAAAAATAAATTACTTTTAAAAACCCGTGAAACAAAGACAGTGAAAGAGAGAGAAATTCTTACAAAATTCGTTCAGGGGCTGTGATGCAACCTGGATTGACCATATCTAGACCCACAGCTGATTGAGACATAAGGGTGGACACTCTTGGGGCTGAGAGGTTTGGTGAGGTTGGGTGAGCCAGCACAGACCCTTTCAAGTAATACTGCATGGTACCCATCCCATGGGTCCCAAATCTCCAGGTTCAAGGGCGTCTTCCTACAACGAAAACAGGCATGAGAAACCCAGAAGATGGTACACCGTGTGATCGGGAAAGGTTTCTAAAACGCACCTCATTTCTCATCTCCTTTGCGCGGGTTCGCCCTTCCAGCCGATTTACTAGCCATCTCCCTCCTTGGAGAATCAGCACCTTTAACCTCCTGTTCCGTACAGGTTGCAATTTGTCCTGAGGATGAACGGGAAGAGGGGGAAACAATGAGAGACTAGCTCTAGGTTTTGGGACAGGCACGGGTCCCTCTATTTTCCCATCAGGAAGAAGAATTAAGCACAAGCTCAGCCTGCCCCCCAGAACCAGAAGAGGGCCTGAAGCAATCCTGCACTTTTGCGGCCAGCTCCCAAAAAAGCGAGTTGAAAAATGGAGCTCAGGGGCACTGCAATTCACAAACCTGCAGAGTTTTAAATGATACCTCTCGTCCACAAATATATTAAGGGAAGGCAACGAAGAGGCTTTGAAAGCAAGGCAGAATTGCAGGAAACAGATTTCAGGAGGTAGATTCGAATCGCCTTGAAAGCACATGAAAAGCGGCAAAACGTGGACAATGATGCCCTTGGCCAAAAAGGGCATATGCGTTTTTTCCTGAATATATTCAGGAAAAAACGCATACGCCCTTTTTGGCCAACCAAGGAACCTGGAAATGCAAATCATCGCTCCAAAAAAGTCTCGCTTCCCAGCGGGCAAAAGGGCCATGCAGAAAAAAGTGTCCAAACCAGAAATGCAGGACCGGCCATGGAGAAATGGGAGCCTTGCTACGCTGATGGGTGGGATGTAAATTGCCAACAGCCACTCTGGAGAAGTGTACGGTGTGTTCTGAAACATCTAAAAAACACAGCTTGGAGAGCATAGGGCACTTCCACTCATGGGCGTATAAATTGGGAAAACTAAAAATCAGCAAGACACAGGCACCCCAAAGTTTAGGGCTGCTCTGTTGACAAGAACCCCCACTTCATTACACCTTAAATATCCTAGGAAAGAGAAAAATGGATAAAGAAGTTGTGGTCCTCATGTACAATGGAATATCACTCAGCCCTGAAATCAACGTCATAAGGCTAGTAGCAGCACGATGAGTGGATTTAGGTACGACGATTCTAAGTGAAATAAGTCACACAGAAAAAGACACTTATCATAAGATATCACTTATAGAGGGTATGTAAAAACCGATACACTTGAACTGAATTGCAAAACAGAACAGAGTCACACGTTTAGGAAACACACTATGGCTGCTGAACGGGAAAGGTGAGGTGGGGTGATGCATAAAACAAGGGTTTCAAATTAGCTCAGATACCGTGCCATAAACCCAATATGTAAGAGACAAGACCTATTCCTTTTTCAGTGAACTGCACTCAACACCCCCTATTCACCGCACAACAACATATCTGACTAGTAAGAATCTTCAAACCTATGTATTGATATCTCTCTGTAAGTGAGTCAAGGGGGTGTAAAGCGGCATAAACACAGCCGTGAAAAGCAGCTAAACCCCATTATAAAAATAAATTACTGTTAAAAACCAGTGAAACAAAGACAGTGAAAGAGAGAGAAATACTTACAAAATTCGTTCAGGGGCTGTGATGCAACCTGGATTGACCATATCTAGACCCACAGCTGATTGAGACATAAGGGTGGACACTCTTGGGGCTGAGAGGTTCGGTGAGGTTGGGTGAGCCAACGCAGACCCTTTCAAGTAATACTGCATGGTACCCATCCCATGGGTCCCAAATCTCCAGGTTCAAGGGCATCTTCCTACAACGAAAACATGCATGAGAAACCCAGAAGATGGTACACCGTGTGATCAGGAAAGGTTTCTAAAACGCACCTCATTTCTCATCTCCTTTGCTCGGGTTCGCCCTTCCAGCCGATTTACTAGCCATCTCCCTCCTTGGAGAATCAGCACCTTTAACCTCCTGTTCCGTACAGGTTGCAATTTGTCCTGAGGATGAACGGGAAGAGGGGGAAACAATGAGAGACTAGCTCTAGGTGTTGGGACAGGCACGGGTCCCTCTATTTTCCCATCAGGAAGAAGAATTAAGCACAAGCTCAGCCTGCCCCCCAGAACCAGAAGAGGGCCTGAAGCAATCCTGCGCTTTTGCGGCCAGCTCCCAAAAAAGCGAGTTGAAAAATGGAGCTCAGGGGCACTGCAATTCACAAACCTGCAGAGTTTTAAATGATACCTCTCATCCACAAATATATTAAGGGAAGGCAACGAAGAGGCTTTGAAAGCAAGGCAGAATTGCAGGAAACAGATTTCAGGAGGTAGATTCGAATCGCCTTGAAAGCACATGAAAAGCGGCAAAACGTGGACAATGATGCCCTTGGCCAAAAAGGGCATATGCGTTTTTTCCTGAATATATTCAGGAAAAAACGCATACGCCCTTTTTGGCCAACCAAGGAACCTGGAAATGCAAATCATCGCTCCAAAAAAGTCTCGCTTCCCAGCGGGCAAAAGGGCCATGCGGAAAAAAGTGTCCAAACCAGAAATGCAGGACCGGCCATGGAGAAATGGGAGCCTTGCTACGCTGATGGGTGGGATGTAAATTGCCAACAGCCACTCTGGAGAAGTGTACGGTGTGTTCTGAAACATCTAAAAAACACAGCTTGGAGAGCATAGGGCACTTCCACTCATGGGCGTATAAATTGGGAAAACTAAAAATCAGCAAGACACATGCACCCCAAATTTTAGGGCTGCTCTGTTGACAAGAACCCCCACTTCATTACACCTTAAATATCCTAGGAAAGAGAAAAATGGATAAAGAAGTTGTGGTCCTCATGTACAATGGAATATCACTCAGCCATGAAATCAACGTCATAAGGCTAGTAGCAGCACGATGAGTGGATTTAGGTACGACGATTCTAAGTGAAATAAGTCACACAGAAAAAGACACTTATCCTAAGATATCACTTATAGAGGGAATGTAAAAACCGCTACACTTGAACTGAATTGCAAAACAGAACAGAGTCACACGTTTAAGAAACACACTATGGCTGCTGAACGGGAAAGGTGAGGTGGGGTGATGCATAAAACAAGGGTTTCAAATTAGCTCCGATACCGTTCCATAAAGCCAATATGTAATAGACAAGACCTATTCCTTGCTCAGTGAACTGGACTCAACACCCCCTATTCACCGCACAAGAATATATCTGACTAGTAAGAATCTTCAAACCTATGTATTGATATCTCTCTGTAAGTGAGTCAAGGGGGTGTAAAGAGGCATAAACACAGCCGTGAAAAGCAGCTAAACCCCATTATAAAAATAAATTACTTTTAAAAACCCGTGAAACAAAGACAGTGAAAGAGAGAGAAATTCTTACAAAATTCGTTCAGGGGCTGTGATGCAACCTGGATTGACCATATCTAGACCCACAGCTGATTGAGACATAAGGGTGGACACTCTTGGGGCTGAGAGGTTTGGTGAGGTTGGGTGAGCCAGCACAGACCCTTTCAAGTAATACTGCATGGTACCCATCCCATGGGTCCCAAATCTCCAGGTTCAAGGGCGTCTTCCTACAACGAAAACAGGCATGAGAAACCCAGAAGATGGTACACCGTGTGATCGGGAAAGGTTTCTAAAACGCACCTCATTTCTCATCTCCTTTGCGCGGGTTCGCCCTTCCAGCCGATTTACTAGCCATCTCCCTCCTTGGAGAATCAGCACCTTTAACCTCCTGTTCCGTACAGGTTGCAATTTGTCCTGAGGATGAACGGGAAGAGGGGGAAACAATGAGAGACTAGCTCTAGGTGTTGGGACAGGCACGGGTCCCTCTATTTTCCCATCAGGAAGAAGAATTAAGCACAAGCTCAGCCTGCCCCCCAGAACCAGAAGAGGGCCTGAAGCAATCCTGCACTTTTGCGGCCAGCTCCCAAAAAAGCGAGTTGAAAAATGGAGCTCAGGGGCACTGCAATTCACAAACCTGCAGAGTTTTAAATGATACCTCTCATCCACAAATATATTAAGGGAAGGCAACGAAGAGGCTTTGAAAGCAAGGCAGAATTGCAGGAAACAGATTTCAGGAGGTAGATTCGAATCGCCTTGAAAGCACATGAAAAGCGGCAAAACGTGGACAATGATGCCCTTGGCCAAAAAGGGCATATGCGTTTTTTCCTGAATATATTCAGGAAAAAACGCATACGCCCTTTTTGGCCAACCAAGGAACCTGGAAATGCAAATCATCGCTCCAAAAAAGTCTCGCTTCCCAGCGGGCAAAAGGGCCATGCAGAAAAAAGTGTCCAAACCAGAAATGCAGGACCGGCCATGGAGAAATGGGAGCCTTGCTACGCTGATGGGTGGGATGTAAATTGCCAACAGCCACTCTGGAGAAGTGTACGGTGTGTTCTGAAACATCTAAAAAACACAGCTTGGAGAGCATAGGGCACTTCCACTCATGGGCGTATAAATTGGGAAAACTAAAAATCAGCAAGACACAGGCACCCCAAATTTTAGGGCTGCTCTGTTGACAAGAACCCCCACTTCATTACACCTTAAATATCCTAGGAAAGAGAAAAATGGATAAAGAAGTTGTGGTCCTCATGTACAATGGAATATCACTCAGCCCTGAAATCAACGTCATAAGGCTAGTAGCAGCACGATGAGTGGATTTAGGTACGACGATTCTAAGTGAAATAAGTCACACAGAAAAAGACACTTATCATAAGATATCACTTATAGAGGGTATGTAAAAACCGATACACTTGAACTGAATTGCAAAACAGAACAGAGTCACACGTTTAGGAAACACACTATGGCTGCTGAACGGGAAAGGTGAGGTGGGGTGATGCATAAAACAAGGGTTTCAAATTAGCTCAGATACCGTGCCATAAACCCAATATGTAAGAGACAAGACCTATTCCTTTTTCAGTGAACTGCACTCAACACCCCCTATTCACCGCACAACAACATATCTGACTAGTAAGAATCTTCAAACCTATGTATTGATATCTCTCTGTAAGTGAGTCAAGGGGGTGTAAAGTGGCATAAACACAGCCGTGAAAAGCAGCTAAACCCCATTATAAAAATAAATTACTGTTAAAAACCAGTGAAACAAAGACAGTGAAAGAGAGAGAAATATTTACAAAATTCGTTCAGGGGCTGTGATGCAACCTGGATTGACCATATCTAGACCCACAGCTGATTGAGACATAAGGGTGGACACTCTTGGGGCTGAGAGGTTCGGTGAGGTTGGGTGAGCCAACGCAGACCCTTTCAAGTAATACTGCATGGTACCCATCCCATGGGTCCCAAATCTCCAGGTTCAAGGGCATCTTCCTACAACGAAAACATGCATGAGAAACCCAGAAGATGGTACACCGTGTGATCAGGAAAGGTTTCTAAAACGCACCTCATTTCTCATCTCCTTTGCTCGGGTTCGCCCTTCCAGCCGATTTACTAGCCATCTCCCTCCTTGGAGAATCAGCACCTTTAACCTCCTGTTCCGTACAGGTTGCAATTTGTCCTGAGGATGAACGGGAAGAGGGGGAAACAATGAGAGACTAGCTCTAGGTGTTGGGACAGGCACGGGTCCCTCTATTTTCCCATCAGGAAGAAGAATTAAGCACAAGCTCAGCCTGCCCCCCAGAACCAGAAGAGGGCCTGAAGCAATCCTGCGCTTTTGCGGCCAGCTCCCAAAAAAGCGAGTTGAAAAATGGAGCTCAGGGGCACTGCAATTCACAAACCTGCAGAGTTTTAAATGATACCTCTCATCCACAAATATATTAAGGGAAGGCAACGAAGAGGCTTTGAAAGCAAGGCAGAATTGCAGGAAACAGATTTCAGGAGGTAGATTCGAATCGCCTTGAAAGCACATGAAAAGCGGCAAAACGTGGACAATGATGCCCTTGGCCAAAAAGGGCGTATGCGTTTTTTCCTGAATATATTCAGGAAAAAACGCATACGCCCTTTTTGGCCAACCAAGGAACCTGGAAATGCAAATCATCGCTCCAAAAAAGTCTCGCTTCCCAGCGGGCAAAAGGGCCATGCGGAAAAAAGTGTCCAAACCAGAAATGCAGGACCGGCCATGGAGAAATGGGAGCCTTGCTACGCTGATGGGTGGGATGTAAATTGCCAACAGCCACTCTGGAGAAGTGTACGGTGTGTTCTGAAACATCTAAAAAACACAGCTTGGAGAGCATAGGGCACTTCCACTCATGGGCGTATAAATTGGGAAAACTAAAAATCAGCAAGACACATGCACCCCAAATTTTAGGGCTGCTCTGTTGACAAGAACCCCCACTTCATTACACCTTAAATATCCTAGGAAAGAGAAAAATGGATAAAGAAGTTGTGGTCCTCATGTACAATGGAATATCACTCAGCCATGAAATCAACGTCATAAGGCTAGTAGCAGCACGATGAGTGGATTTAGGTACGACGATTCTAAGTGAAATAAGTCACACAGAAAAAGACACTTATCCTAAGATATCACTTATAGAGGGAATGTAAAAACCGCTACACTTGAACTGAATTGCAAAACAGAACAGAGTCACACGTTTAAGAAACACACTATGGCTGCTGAACGGGAAAGGTGAGGTGGGGTGATGCATAAAACAAGGGTTTCAAATTAGCTCAGATACCGTTCCATAAAGCCAATATGTAATAGACAAGACCTATTCCTTGCTCAGTGAACTGGACTCAACACCCCCTATTCACCGCACAAGAATATATCTGACTAGTAAGAATCTTCAAACCTATGTATTGATATCTCTCTGTAAGTGAGTCAAGGGGGTGTAAAGAGGCATAAACACAGCCGTGAAAAGCAGCTAAACCCCATTATAAAAATAAATTACTTTTAAAAACCCGTGAAACAAAGACAGTGAAAGAGAGAGAAATTCTTACAAAATTCGTTCAGGGGCTGTGATGCAACCTGGATTGACCATATCTAGACCCACAGCTGATTGAGACATAAGGGTGGACACTCTTGGGGCTGAGAGGTTTGGTGAGGTTGGGTGAGCCAGCACAGACCCTTTCAAGTAATACTGCATGGTACCCATCCCATGGGTCCCAAATCTCCAGGTTCAAGGGCGTCTTCCTACAACGAAAACAGGCATGAGAAACCCAGAAGATGGTACACCGTGTGATCGGGAAAGGTTTCTAAAACGCACCTCATTTCTCATCTCCTTTGCTCGGGTTCGCCATTCCAGCCGATTTACTAGCCATCTCCCTCCTTGGAGAATCAGCACCTTTAACCTCCTGTTCCGTACAGGTTGCAATTTGTCCTGAGGATGAACGGGAAGAGGGGGAAACAATGAGAGACTAGCTCTAGGTGTTGGGACAGGCACAGGTCCCTCTATTTTCCCATCAGGAAGAAGAATTAAGCACAAGCTCAGCCTGCCCCCCAGAACCAGAAGAGGGCCTGAAGCAATCCTGCGCTTTTGCGGCCAGCTCCCAAAAAAGCGAGTTGAAAAATGGAGCTCAGGGGCACTGCAATTCACAAACCTGCAGAGTTTTAAATGATACCTCTCATCCACAAATATATTAAGGGAAGGCAACGAAGAGGCTTTGAAAGCAAGGCAGAATTGCAGGAAACAGATTTCAGGAGGTAGATTCGAATCGCCTTGAAAGCACATGAAAAGCGGCAAAACGTGGACAATGATGCCCTTGGCCAAAAAGGGCATATGCGTTTTTTCCTGCATATATTCAGGAAAAAACGCATACGCCCTTTTTGGCCAACCAAGGAACCTGGAAATGCAAATCATCGCTCCAAAAAAGTCTCGCTTCCCAGCGGGCAAAAGGGCCATGCGGAAAAAAGTGTCCAAACCAGAAATGCAGGACCAGCCATGGAGAAATGGGAGCCTTGCTACGCTGATGGGTGGGATGTAAATTGCCAACAGCCACTCTGGAGAAGTGTACGGTGTGTTCTGAAACATCTAAAAAACACAGCTTGGAGAGCATAGGGCACTTCCACTCATGGGCGTATAAATTGGGAAAACTAAAAATCAGCAAGACACATGCACCCCAAATTTTAGGGCTGCTCTGTTGACAAGAACCCCCACTTCATTACACCTTAAATATCCTAGGAAAGAGAAAAATGGATAAAGAAGTTGTGGTCCTCATGTACAATGGAATATCACTCAGCCATGAAATCAACGTCATAAGGCTAGTAGCAGCACGATGAGTGGATTTAGGTACGACGATTCTAAGTGAAATAAGTCACACAGAAAAAGACACTTATCCTAAGATATCACTTATAGAGGGAATGTAAAAACCGCTACACTTGAACTGAATTGCAAAACAGAACAGAGTCACACGTTTAAGAAACACACTATGGCTGCTGAACGGGAAAGGTGAGGTGGGGTGATGCATAAAACAAGGGTTTCAAATTAGCTCCGATACCGTTCCATAAAGCCAATATGTAATAGACAAGACCTATTCCTTGCTCAGTGAACTGGACTCAACACCCCCTATTCACCGCACAATAATATATCTGACTAGTAAGAATCTTCAAACCTATGTATTGATATCTCTCTGTAAGTGAGTCAAGGGGGTGTAAAGAGGCATAAACACAGCCGTGAAAAGCAGCTAAACCCCATTATAAAAATAAATTACTTTTAAAAACCCGTGAAACAAAGACAGTGAAAGAGAGAGAAATTCTTACAAAATTCGTTCAGGGGCTGTGATGCAACCTGGATTGACCATATCTAGACCCACAGCTGATTGAGACATAAGGGTGGACACTCTTGGGGCTGAGAGGTTTGGTGAGGTTGGGTGAGCCAGCACAGACCCTTTCAAGTAATACTGCATGGTACCCATCCCATGGGTCCCAAATCTCCAGGTTCAAGGGCGTCTTCCTACAACGAAAACAGGCATGAGAAACCCAGAAGATGGTACACCGTGTGATCGGGAAAGGTTTCTAAAACGCACCTCATTTCTCATCTCCTTTGCGCGGGTTCGCCCTTCCAGCCGATTTACTAGCCATCTCCCTCCTTGGAGAATCAGCACCTTTAACCTCCTGTTCCGTACAGGTTGCAATTTGTCCTGAGGATGAACGGGAAGAGGGGGAAACAATGAGAGACTAGCTCTAGGTTTTGGGACAGGCACGGGTCCCTCTATTTTCCCATCAGGAAGAAGAATTAAGCACAAGCTCAGCCTGCCCCCCAGAACCAGAAGAGGGCCTGAAGCAATCCTGCACTTTTGCGGCCAGCTCCCAAAAAAGCGAGTTGAAAAATGGAGCTCAGGGGCACTGCAATTCACAAACCTGCAGAGTTTTAAATGATACCTCTCATCCACAAATATATTAAGGGAAGGCAACGAAGAGGCTTTGAAAGCAAGGCAGAATTGCAGGAAACAGATTTCAGGAGGTAGATTCGAATCGCCTTGAAAGCACATGAAAAGCGGCAAAACGTGGACAATGATGCCCTTGGCCAAAAAGGGCATATGCGTTTTTTCCTGAATATATTCAGGAAAAAACGCATACGCCCTTTTTGGCCAACCAAGGAACCTGGAAATGCAAATCATCGCTCCAAAAAAGTCTCGCTTCCCAGCGGGCAAAAGGGCCATGCAGAAAAAAGTGTCCAAACCAGAAATGCAGGACCGGCCATGGAGAAATGGGAGCCTTGCTACGCTGATGGGTGGGATGTAAATTGCCAACAGCCACTCTGGAGAAGTGTACGGTGTGTTCTGAAACATCTAAAAAACACAGCTTGGAGAGCATAGGGCACTTCCACTCATGGGCGTATAAATTGGGAAAACTACAAATCAGCAAGACACAGGCACCCCAAAGTTTAGGGCTGCTCTGTTGACAAGAACCCCCACTTCATTACACCTTAAATATCCTAGGAAAGAGAAAAATGGATAAAGAAGTTGTGGTCCTCATGTACAATGGAATATCACTCAGCCCTGAAATCAACGTCATAAGGCTAGTAGCAGCACGATGAGTGGATTTAGGTACGACGATTCTAAGTGAAATAAGTCACACAGAAAAAGACACTTATCATAAGATATCACTTATAGAGGGTATGTAAAAACCGATACACTTGAACTGAATTGCAAAACAGAACAGAGTCACACGTTTAGGAAACACACTATGGCTGCTGAACGGGAAAGGTGAGGTGGGGTGATGCATAAAACAAGGGTTTCAAATTAGCTCAGATACCGTGCCATAAACCCAATATGTAAGAGACAAGACCTATTCCTTTTTCAGTGAACTGCACTCAACACCCCCTATTCACCGCACAACAACATATCTGACTAGTAAGAATCTTCAAACCTATGTATTGATATCTCTCTGTAAGTGAGTCAAGGGGGTGTAAAGTGGCATAAACACAGCCGTGAAAAGCAGCTAAACCCCATTATAAAAATAAATTACTGTTAAAAACCAGTGAAACAAAGACAGTGAAAGAGAGAGAAATATTTACAAAATTCGTTCAGGGGCTGTGATGCAACCTGGATTGACCATATCTAGACCCACAGCTGATTGAGACATAAGGGTGGACACTCTTGGGGCTGAGAGGTTCGGTGAGGTTGGGTGAGCCAACGCAGACCCTTTCAAGTAATACTGCATGGTACCCATACCATGGGTCCCAAATCTCCAGGTTCAAGGGCATCTTCCTACAACGAAAACATGCATGAGAAACCCAGAAGATGGTACACCGTGTGATCAGGAAAGGTTTCTAAAACGCACCTCATTTCTCATCTCCTTTGCTCGGGTTCGCCCTTCCAGCCGATTTACTAGCCATCTCCCTCCTTGGAGAATCAGCACCTTTAACCTCCTGTTCCGTACAGGTTGCAATTTGTCCTGAGGATGAACGGGAAGAGGGGGAAACAATGAGAGACTAGCTCTAGGTGTTGGGACAGGCACGGGTCCCTCTATTTTCCCATCAGGAAGAAGAATTAAGCACAAGCTCAGCCTGCCCCCCAGAACCAGAAGAGGGCCTGAAGCAATCCTGCGCTTTTGCGGCCAGCTCCCAAAAAAGCGAGTTGAAAAATGGAGCTCAGGGGCACTGCAATTCACAAACCTGCAGAGTTTTAAATGATACCTCTCATCCACAAATATATTAAGGGAAGGCAACGAAGAGGCTTTGAAAGCAAGGCAGAATTGCAGGAAACAGATTTCAGGAGGTAGATTCGAATCGCCTTGAAAGCACATGAAAAGCGGCAAAACGTGGACAATGATGCCCTTGGCCAAAAAGGGCATATGCGTTTTTTCCTGAATATATTCAGGAAAAAACGCATACGCCCTTTTTGGCCAACCAAGGAACCTGGAAATGCAAATCATCGCTCCAAAAAAGTCTCGCTTCCCAGCGGGCAAAAGGGCCATGCGGAAAAAAGTGTCCAAACCAGAAATGCAGGACCGGCCATGGAGAAATGGGAGCCTTGCTACGCTGATGGGTGGGATGTAAATTGCCAACAGCCACTCTGGAGAAGTGTACGGTGTGTTCTGAAACATCTAAAAAACACAGCTTGGAGAGCATAGGGCACTTCCACTCATGGGCGTATAAATTGGGAAAACTAAAAATCAGCAAGACACATGCACCCCAAATTTTAGGGCTGCTCTGTTGACAAGAACCCCCACTTCATTACACCTTAAATATCCTAGGAAAGAGAAAAATGGATAAAGAAGTTGTGGTCCTCATGTACAATGGAATATCACTCAGCCATGAAATCAACGTCATAAGGCTAGTAGCAGCACGATGAGTGGATTTAGGTACGACGATTCTAAGTGAAATAAGTCACACAGAAAAAGACACTTATCCTAAGATATCACTTATAGAGGGAATGTAAAAACCGCTACACTTGAACTGAATTGCAAAACAGAACAGAGTCACACGTTTAAGAAACACACTATGGCTGCTGAACGGGAAAGGTGAGGTGGGGTGATGCATAAAACAAGGGTTTCAAATTAGCTCCGATACCGTTCCATAAAGCCAATATGTAATAGACAAGACCTATTCCTTGCTCAGTGAACTGGACTCAACACCCCCTATTCACCGCACAAGAATATATCTGACTAGTAAGAATCTTCAAACCTATGTATTGATATCTCTCTGTAAGTGAGTCAAGGGGGTGTAAAGAGGCATAAACACAGCCGTGAAAAGCAGCTAAACCCCATTATAAAAATAAATTACTTTTAAAAACCCGTGAAACAAAGACAGTGAAAGAGAGAGAAATTCTTCCAAAATTCGTTCAGGGGCTGTGATGCAACCTGGATTGACCATATCTAGACCCACAGCTGATTGAGACATAAGGGTGGACACTCTTGGGGCTGAGAGGTTTGGTGAGGTTGGGTGAGCCAGCACAGACCCTTTCAAGTAATACTGCATGGTACCCATCCCATGGGTCCCAAATCTCCAGGTTCAAGGGCGTCTTCCTACAACGAAAACAGGCATGAGAAACCCAGAAGATGGTACACCGTGTGATCGGGAAAGGTTTCTAAAACGCACCTCATTTCTCATCTCCTTTGCTCGGGTTCGCCATTCCAGCCGATTTACTAGCCATCTCCCTCCTTGGAGAATCAGCACCTTTAACCTCCTGTTCCGTACAGGTTGCAATTTGTCCTGAGGATGAACGGGAAGAGGGGGAAACAATGAGACACTAGCTCTAGGTGTTGGGACAGGCACGGGTCCCTCAATTTTCCCATCAGGAAGAAGAATTAAGCACAAGCTCAGCCTGCCCCCCAGAACCAGAAGAGGGCCTGAAGCAATCCTGCGCTTTTGCGGCCAGCTCCCAAAAAAGCGAGTTGAAAAATGGAGCTCAGGGGCACTGCAATTCACAAACCTGCAGAGTTTTAAATGATACCTCTCATCCACAAATATATTAAGGGAAGGCAACGAAGAGGCTTTGAAAGCAAGGCAGAATTGCAGGAAACAGATTTCAGGAGGTAGATTCGAATCGCCTTGAAAGCACATGAAAAGCGGCAAAACGTGGACAATGATGCCCTTGGCCAAAAAGGGCATATGCGTTTTTTCCTGAATATATTCAGGAAAAAACGCATACGCCCTTTTTGGCCAACCAAGGAACCTGGAAATGCAAATCATCGCTCCAAAAAAGTCTCGCTTCCCAGCGGGCAAAAGGGCCATGCGGAAAAAAGTGTCCAAACCAGAAATGCAGGACCGGCCATGGAGAAATGGGAGCCTTGCTACGCTGATGGGTGGGATGTAAATTGCCAACAGCCACTCTGGAGAAGTGTACGGTGTGTTCTGAAACATCTAAAAAACACAGCTTGGAGAGCATAGGGCACTTCCACTCATGGGCGTATAAATTGGGAAAACTAAAAATCAGCAAGACACATGCACCCCAAATTTTAGGGCTGCTCTGTTGACAAGAACCCCCACTTCATTACACCTTAAATATCCTAGGAAAGAGAAAAATGGATAAAGAAGTTGTGGTCCTCATGTACAATGGAATATCACTCAGCCATGAAATCAACGTCATAAGGCTAGTAGCAGCACGATGAGTGGATTTAGGTACGACGATTCTAAGTGAAATAAGTCACACAGAAAAAGACACTTATCCTAATATATCACTTATAGAGGGAATGTAAAAACCGCTACACTTGAACTGAATTGCAAAACAGAACAGAGTCACACGTTTAAGAAACACACTATGGCTGCTGAACGGGAAAGGTGAGGTGGGGTGATGCATAAAACAAGGGTTTCAAATTAGCTCAGATACCGTTCCATAAAGCCAATATGTAATAGACAAGACCTATTCCTTGCTCAGTGAACTGGACTCAACACCCCCTATTCACCGCACAAGAATATATCTGACTAGTAAGAATCTTCAAACCTATGTATTGATATCTCTCTGTAAGTGAGTCAAGGGGGTGTAAAGAGGCATAAACACAGCCGTGAAAAGCAGCTAAACCCCATTATAAAAATAAATTACTTTTAAAAACCCGTGAAACAAAGACAGTGAAAGAGAGAGAAATTCTTACAAAATTCGTTCAGGGGCTGTGATGCAACCTGGATTGACCATATCTAGACCCACAGCTGATTGAGACATAAGGGTGGACACTCTTGGGGCTGAGAGGTTTGGTGAGGTTGGGTGAGCCAGCACAGACCCTTTCAAGTAATACTGCATGGTACCCATCCCATGGGTCCCAAATCTCCAGGTTCAAGGGCGTCTTCCTACAACGAAAACAGGCATGAGAAACCCAGAAGATGGTACACCGTGTGATCGGGAAAGGTTTCTAAAACGCACCTCATTTCTCATCTCCTTTGCTCGGGTTCGCCATTCCAGCCGATTTACTAGCCATCTCCCTCCTTGGAGAATCAGCACCTTTAACCTCCTGTTCCGTACAGGTTGCAATTTGTCCTGAGGATGAACGGGAAGAGGGGGAAACAATGAGAGACTAGCTCTAGGTGTTGGGACAGGCACAGGTCCCTCTATTTTCCCATCAGGAAGAAGAATTAAGCACAAGCTCAGCCTGCCCCCCAGAACCAGAAGAGGGCCTGAAGCAATCCTGCGCTTTTGCGGCCAGCTCCCAAAAAAGCGAGTTGAAAAATGGAGCTCAGGGGCACTGCAATTCACAAACCTGCAGAGTTTTAAATGATACCTCTCATCCACAAATATATTAAGGGAAGGCAACGAAGAGGCTTTGAAAGCAAGGCAGAATTGCAGGAAACAGATTTCAGGAGGTAGATTCGAATCGCCTTGAAAGCACATGAAAAGCGGCAAAACGTGGACAATGATGCCCTTGGCCAAAAAGGGCGTATGCGTTTTTTCCTGAATATATTCAGGAAAAAACGCATACGCCCTTTTTGGCCAACCAAGGAACCTGGAAATGCAAATCATCGCTCCAAAAAAGTCTCGCTTCCCAGCGGGCAAAAGGGCCATGCGGAAAAAAGTGTCCAAACCAGAAATGCAGGACCGGCCATGGAGAAATGGGAGCCTTGCTACGCTGATGGGTGGGATGTAAATTGCCAACAGCCACTCTGGAGAAGTGTACGGTGTGTTCTGAAACATCTAAAAAACACAGCTTGGAGAGCATAGGGCACTTCCACTCATGGGCGTATAAATTGGGAAAACTAAAAATCAGCAAGACACATGCACCCCAAATTTTAGGGCTGCTCTGTTGACAAGAACCCCCACTTCATTACACCTTAAATATCCTAGGAAAGAGAAAAATGGATAAAGAAGTTGTGGTCCTCATGTACAATGGAATATCACTCAGCCATGAAATCAACGTCATAAGGCTAGTAGCAGCACGATGAGTGGATTTAGGTACGACGATTCTAAGTGAAATAAGTCACACAGAAAAAGACACTTATCCTAAGATATCACTTATAGAGGGAATGTAAAAACCGCTACACTTGAACTGAATTGCAAAACAGAACAGAGTCACACGTTTAAGAAACACACTATGGCTGCTGAACGGGAAAGGTGAGGTGGGGTGATGCATAAAACAAGGGTTTCAAATTAGCTCCGATACCGTTCCATAAAGCCAATATGTAATAGACAAGACCTATTCCTTGCTCAGTGAACTGGACTCAACACCCCCTATTCACCGCACAAGAATATATCTGACTAGTAAGAATCTTCAAACCTATGTATTGATATCTCTCTGTAAGTGAGTCAAGGGGGTGTAAAGAGGCATAAACACAGCCGTGAAAAGCAGCTAAACCCCATTATAAAAATAAATTACTTTTAAAAACCCGTGAAACAAAGACAGTGAAAGAGAGAGAAATTCTTCCAAAATTCGTTCAGGGGCTGTGATGCAACCTGGATTGACCATATCTAGACCCACAGCTGATTGAGACATAAGGGTGGACACTCTTGGGGCTGAGAGGTTTGGTGAGGTTGGGTGAGCCAGCACAGACCCTTTCAAGTAATACTGCATGGTACCCATCCCATGGGTCCCAAATCTCCAGGTTCAAGGGCGTCTTCCTACAACGAAAACAGGCATGAGAAACCCAGAAGATGGTACACCGTGTGATCGGGAAAGGTTTCTAAAACGCACCTCATTTCTCATCTCCTTTGCTCGGGTTCGCCATTCCAGCCGATTTACTAGCCATCTCCCTCCTTGGAGAATCAGCACCTTTAACCTCCTGTTCCGTACAGGTTGCAATTTGTCCTGAGGATGAACGGGAAGAGGGGGAAACAATGAGACACTAGCTCTAGGTGTTGGGACAGGCACGGGTCCCTCAATTTTCCCATCAGGAAGAAGAATTAAGCACAAGCTCAGCCTGCCCCCCAGAACCAGAAGAGGGCCTGAAGCAATCCTGCGCTTTTGCGGCCAGCTCCCAAAAAAGCGAGTTGAAAAATGGAGCTCAGGGGCACTGCAATTCACAAACCTGCAGAGTTTTAAATGATACCTCTCATCCACAAATATATTAAGGGAAGGCAACGAAGAGGCTTTGAAAGCAAGGCAGAATTGCAGGAAACAGATTTCAGGAGGTAGATTCGAATCGCCTTGAAAGCACATGAAAAGCGGCAAAACGTGGACAATGATGCCCTTGGCCAAAAAGGGCATATGCGTTTTTTCCTGAATATATTCAGGAAAAAACGCATACGCCCTTTTTGGCCAACCAAGGAACCTGGAAATGCAAATCATCGCTCCAAAAAAGTCTCGCTTCCCAGCGGGCAAAAGGGCCATGCGGAAAAAAGTGTCCAAACCAGAAATGCAGGACCGGCCATGGAGAAATGGGAGCCTTGCTACGCTGATGGGTGGGATGTAAATTGCCAACAGCCACTCTGGAGAAGTGTACGGTGTGTTCTGAAACATCTAAAAAACACAGCTTGGAGAGCATAGGGCACTTCCACTCAAGGGCGTATAAATTGGGAAAACTAAAAATCAGCAAGACACATGCACCCCAAATTTTAGGGCTGCTCTGTTGACAAGAACCCCCACTTCATTACACCTTAAATATCCTAGGAAAGAGAAAAATGGATAAAGAAGTTGTGGTCCTCATGTACAATGGAATATCACTCAGCCATGAAATCAACGTCATAAGGCTAGTAGCAGCACGATGAGTGGATTTAGGTACGACGATTCTAAGTGAAATAAGTCACACAGAAAAAGACACTTATCCTAAGATATCACTTATAGAGGGAATGTAAAAACCGCTACACTTGAACTGAATTGCAAAACAGAACAGAGTCACACGTTTAAGAAACACTCTATGGCTGCTGAACGGGAAAGGTGAGGTGGGGTGATGCATAAAACAAGGGTTTCAAATTAGCTCCGATACCGTTCCATAAAGCCAATATGTAATAGACAAGACCTATTCCTTGCTCAGTGAACTGGACTCAACACCCCCTATTCACCGCACAAGAATATATCTGACTAGTAAGAATCTTCAAACCTATGTATTGATATCTCTCTGTAAGTGAGTCAAGGGGGTGTAAAGAGGCATAAACACAGCCGTGAAAAGCAGCTAAACCCCATTATAAAAATAAATTACTTTTAAAAACCCGTGAAACAAAGACAGTGAAAGAGAGAGAAATTCTTACAAAATTCGTTCAGGGGCTGTGATGCAACCTGGATTGACCATATCTAGACCCACAGCTGATTGAGACATAAGGGTGGACACTCTTGGGGCTGAGAGGTTTGGTGAGGTTGGGTGAGCCAGCACAGACCCTTTCAAGTAATACTGCATGGTACCCATCCCATGGGTCCCAAATCTCCAGGTTCAAGGGCGTCTTCCTACAACGAAAACAGGCATGAGAAACCCAGAAGATGGTACACCGTGTGATCGGGAAAGGTTTCTAAAACGCACCTCATTTCTCATCTCCTTTGCGCGGGTTCGCCCTTCCAGCCGATTTACTAGCCATCTCCCTCCTTGGAGAATCAGCACCTTTAACCTCCTGTTCCGTACAGGTTGCAATTTGTCCTGAGGATGAACGGGAAGAGGGGGAAACAATGAGAGACTAGCTCTAGGTGTTGGGACAGGCACGGGTCCCTCTATTTTCCCATCAGGAAGAAGAATTAAGCACAAGCTCAGCCTGCCCCCCAGAACCAGAAGAGGGCCTGAAGCAATCCTGCGCTTTTGCGGCCAGCTCCCAAAAAAGCGAGTTGAAAAATGGAGCTCAGGGGCACTGCAATTCACAAACCTGCAGAGTTTTAAATGATACCTCTCATCCACAAATATATTAAGGGAAGGCAACGAAGAGGCTTTGAAAGCAAGGCAGAATTGCAGGAAACAGATTTCAGGAGGTAGATTCGAATCGCCTTGAAAGCACATGAAAAGCGGCAAAACGTGGACAATGATGCCCTTGGCCAAAAAGGGCGTATGCGTTTTTTCCTGAATATATTCAGGAAAAAACGCATACGCCCTTTTTGGCCAACCAAGGAACCTGGAAATGCAAATCATCGCTCCAAAAAAGTCTCGCTTCCCAGCGGGCAAAAGGGCCATGCAGAAAAAAGTGTCCAAACCAGAAATGCAGGACCGGCCATGGAGAAATGGGAGCCTTGCTACGCTGATGGGTGGGATGTAAATTGCCAACAGCCACTCTGGAGAAGTGTACGGTGTGTTCTGAAACATCTAAAAAACACAGCTTGGAGAGCATAGGGCACTTCCACTCATGGGCGTATAAATTGGGAAAACTAAAAATCAGCAAGACACAGGCACCCCAAATTTTAGGGCTGCTCTGTTGACAAGAACCCCCACTTCATTACACCTTAAATATCCTAGGAAAGAGAAAAATGGATAAAGAAGTTGTGGTCCTCATGTACAATGGAATATCACTCAGCCCTGAAATCAACGTCATAAGGCTAGTAGCAGCACGATGAGTGGATTTAGGTACGACGATTCTAAGTGAAATAAGTCACACAGAAAAAGACACTTATCCTAAGATATCACTTATAGAGGGAATGTAAAAACCGCTACACTTGAACTGAATTGCAAAACAGAACAGAGTCACACGTTTAGGAAACACACTATGGCTGCTGAACGGGAAAGGTGAGGTGGGGTGATGCATAAAACAAGGGTTTCAAATTAGCTCAGATACCGTGCCATAAACCCAATATGTAAGAGACAAGACCTATTCCTTTTTCAGTGAACTGCACTCAACACCCCCTATTCACCGCACAACAACATATCTGACTAGTAAGAATCTTCAAACCTATGTATTGATATCTCTCTGTAAGTGAGTCAAGGGGGTGTAAAGCGGCATAAACACAGCCGTGAAAAGCAGCTAAACCCCATTATAAAAATAAATTACTGTTAAAAACCAGTGAAACAAAGACAGTGAAAGAGAGAGAAATACTTACAAAATTCGTTCAGGGGCTGTGATGCAACCTGGATTGACCATATCTAGACCCACAGCTGATTGAGACATAAGGGTGGACACTCTTGGGGCTGAGAGGTTCGGTGAGGTTGGGTGAGCCAACGCAGACCCTTTCAAGTAATACTGCATGGTACCCATCCCATGGGTCCCAAATCTCCAGGTTCAAGGGCATCTTCCTACAACGAAAACATGCATGAGAAACCCAGAAGATGGTACACCGTGTGATCAGGAAAGGTTTCTAAAACGCACCTCATTTCTCATCTCCTTTACTCGGGTTCGCCCTTCCAGCCGATTTACTAGCCATCTCCCTCCTTGGAGAATCAGCACCTTTAACCTCCTGTTCCGTACAGGTTGCAATTTGTCCTGAGGATGAACGGGAAGAGGGGGAAACAATGAGAGACTAGCTCTAGGTGTTGGGACAGGCACGGGTCCCTCTATTTTCCCATCAGGAAGAAGAATTAAGCACAAGCTCAGCCTGCCCCCCAGAACCAGAAGAGGGCCTGAAGCAATCCTGCGCTTTTGCGGCCAGCTCCCAAAAAAGCGAGTTGAAAAATGGAGCTCAGGGGCACTGCAATTCACAAACCTGCAGAGTTTTAAATGATACCTCTCATCCACAAATATATTAAGGGAAGGCAACGAAGAGGCTTTGAAAGCAAGGCAGAATTGCAGGAAACAGATTTCAGGAGGTAGATTCGAATCGCCTTGAAAGCACATGAAAAGCGGCAAAACGTGGACAATGATGCCCTTGGCCAAAAAGGGCATATGCGTTTTTTCCTGAATATATTCAGGAAAAAACGCATACGCCCTTTTTGGCCAACCAAGGAACCTGGAAATGCAAATCATCGCTCCAAAAAAGTCTCGCTTCCCAGCGGGCAAAAGGGCCATGCGGAAAAAAGTGTCCAAACCAGAAATGCAGGACCGGCCATGGAGAAATGGGAGCCTTGCTACGCTGATGGGTGGGATGTAAATTGCCAACAGCCACTCTGGAGAAGTGTACGGTGTGTTCTGAAACATCTAAAAAACACAGCTTGGAGAGCATAGGGCACTTCCACTCATGGGCGTATAAATTGGGAAAACTAAAAATCAGCAAGACACATGCACCCCAAATTTTAGGGCTGCTCTGTTGACAAGAACCCCCACTTCATTACACCTTAAATATCCTAGGAAAGAGAAAAATGGATAAAGAAGTTGTGGTCCTCATGTACAATGGAATATCACTCAGCCATGAAATCAACGTCATAAGGCTAGTAGCAGCACGATGAGTGGATTTAGGTACGACGATTCTAAGTGAAATAAGTCACACAGAAAAAGACACTTATCCTAAGATATCACTTATAGAGGGAATGTAAAAACCGCTACACTTGAACTGAATTGCAAAACAGAACAGAGTCACACGTTTAAGAAACACACTATGGCTGCTGAACGGGAAAGGTGAGGTGGGGTGATGCATAAAACAAGGGTTTCAAATTAGCTCCGATACCGTTCCATAAAGCCAATATGTAATAGACAAGACCTATTCCTTGCTCAGTGAACTGGACTCAACACCCCCTATTCACCGCACAAGAATATATCTGACTAGTAAGAATCTTCAAACCTATGTATTGATATCTCTCTGTAAGTGAGTCAAGGGGGTGTAAAGAGGCATAAACACAGCCGTGAAAAGCAGCTAAACCCCATTATAAAAATAAATTACTTTTAAAAACCCGTGAAACAAAGACAGTGAAAGAGAGAGAAATTCTTACAAAATTCGTTCAGGGGCTGTGATGCAACCTGGATTGACCATATCTAGACCCACAGCTGATTGAGACATAAGGGTGGACACTCTTGGGGCTGAGAGGTTTGGTGAGGTTGGGTGAGCCAGCACAGACCCTTTCAAGTAATACTGCATGGTACCCATCCCATGGGTCCCAAATCTCCAGGTTCAAGGGCGTCTTCCTACAACGAAAACAGGCATGAGAAACCCAGAAGATGGTACACCGTGTGATCGGGAAAGGTTTCTAAAACGCACCTCATTTCTCATCTCCTTTGCGCGGGTTCGCCCTTCCAGCCGATTTACTAGCCATCTCCCTCCTTGGAGAATCAGCACCTTTAACCTCCTGTTCCGTACAGGTTGCAATTTGTCCTGAGGATGAACGGGAAGAGGGGGAAACAATGAGAGACTAGCTCTAGGTGTTGGGACAGGCACGGGTCCCTCTATTTTCCCATCAGGAAGAAGAATTAAGCACAAGCTCAGCCTGCCCCCCAGAACCAGAAGAGGGCCTGAAGCAATCCTGCACTTTTGCGGCCAGCTCCCAAAAAAGCGAGTTGAAAAATGGAGCTCAGGGGCACTGCAATTCACAAACCTGCAGAGTTTTAAATGATACCTCTCATCCACAAATATATTAAGGGAAGGCAACGAAGAGGCTTTGAAAGCAAGGCAGAATTGCAGGAAACAGATTTCAGGAGGTAGATTCGAATCGCCTTGAAAGCACATGAAAAGCGGCAAAACGTGGACAATGATGCCCTTGGCCAAAAAGGGCATATGCGTTTTTTCCTGAATATATTCAGGAAAAAACGCATACGCCCTTTTTGGCCAATCAAGGAACCTGGAAATGCAAATCATCGCTCCAAAAAAGTCTCGCTTCCCAGCGGGCAAAAGGGCCATGCAGAAAAAAGTGTCCAAACCAGAAATGCAGGACCGGCCATGGAGAAATGGGAGCCTTGCTACGCTCTTGGGTGGGATGTAAATTGCCAACAGCCACTCTGGAGAAGTGTACGGTGTGTTCTGAAACATCTAAAAAACACAGCTTGGAGAGCATAGGGCACTTCCACTCATGGGCGTATAAATTGGGAAAACTAAAAATCAGCAAGACACAGGCACCCCAAATTTTAGGGCTGCTCTGTTGACAAGAACCCCCACTTCATTACACCTTAAATATCCTAGGAAAGAGAAAAATGGATAAAGAAGTTGTGGTCCTCATGTACAATGGAATATCACTCAGCCCTGAAATCAACGTCATAAGGCTAGTAGCAGCACGATGAGTGGATTTAGGTACGACGATTCTAAGTGAAATAAGTCACACAGAAAAAGACACTTATCATAAGATATCACTTATAGAGGGTATGTAAAAACCGATACACTTGAACTGAATTGCAAAACAGAACAGAGTCACACGTTTAGGAAACACACTATGGCTGCTGAACGGGAAAGGTGAGGTGGGGTGATGCATAAAACAAGGGTTTCAAATTAGCTCAGATACCGTGCCATAAACCCAATATGTAAGAGACAAGACCTATTCCTTTTTCAGTGAACTGCACTCAACACCCCCTATTCACCGCACAACAACATATCTGACTAGTAAGAATCTTCAAACCTATGTATTGATATCTCTCTGTAAGTGAGTCAAGGGGGTGTAAAGTGGCATAAACACAGCCGTGAAAAGCAGCTAAACCCCATTATAAAAATAAATTACTGTTAAAAACCAGTGAAACAAAGACAGTGAAAGAGAGAGAAATATTTACAAAATTCGTTCAGGGGCTGTGATGCAACCTGGATTGACCATATCTAGACCCACAGCTGATTGAGACATAAGGGTGGACACTCTTGGGGCTGAGAGGTTCGGTGAGGTTGGGTGAGCCAACGCAGACCCTTTCAAGTAATACTGCATGGTACCCATCCCATGGGTCCCAAATCTCCAGGTTCAAGGGCATCTTCCTACAACGAAAACATGCATGAGAAACCCAGAAGATGGTACACCGTGTGATCAGGAAAGGTTTCTAAAACGCACCTCATTTCTCATCTCCTTTGCTCGGGTTCGCCCTTCCAGCCGATTTACTAGCCATCTCCCTCCTTGGAGAATCAGCACCTTTAACCTCCTGTTCCGTACAGGTTGCAATTTGTCCTGAGGATGAACGGGAAGAGGGGGAAACAATGAGAGACTAGCTCTAGGTGTTGGGACAGGCACGGGTCCCTCAATTTTCCCATCAGGAAGAAGAATTAAGCACAAGCTCAGCCTGCCCCCCAGAACCAGAAGAGGGCCTGAAGCAATCCTGCGCTTTTGCGGCCAGCTCCCAAAAAAGCGAGTTGAAAAATGGAGCTCAGGGGCACTGCAATTCACAAACCTGCAGAGTTTTAAATGATACCTCTCATCCACAAATATATTAAGGGAAGGCAACGAAGAGGCTTTGAAAGCAAGGCAGAATTGCAGGAAACAGATTTCAGGAGGTAGATTCGAATCGCCTTGAAAGCACATGAAAAGCGGCAAAACGTGGACAATGATGCCCTTGGCCAAAAAGGGCATATGCGTTTTTTCCTGAATATATTCAGGAAAAAACGCATACGCCCTTTTTGGCCAACCAAGGAACCTGGAAATGCAAATCATCGCTCCAAAAAAGTCTCGCTTCCCAGCGGGCAAAAGGGCCATGCGGAAAAAAGTGTCCAAACCAGAAATGCAGGACCGGCCATGGAGAAATGGGAGCCTTGCTACGCTGATGGGTGGGATGTAAATTGCCAACAGCCACTCTGGAGAAGTGTACGGTGTGTTCTGAAACATCTAAAAAACACAGCTTGGAGAGCATAGGGCACTTCCACTCATGGGCGTATAAATTGGGAAAACTAAAAATCAGCAAGACACATGCACCCCAAATTTTAGGGCTGCTCTGTTGACAAGAACCCCCACTTCATTACACCTTAAATATCCTAGGAAAGAGAAAAATGGATAAAGAAGTTGTGGTCCTCATGTACAATGGAATATCACTCAGCCATGAAATCAACGTCATAAGGCTAGTAGCAGCACGATGAGTGGATTTAGGTACGACGATTCTAAGTGAAATAAGTCACACAGAAAAAGACACTTATCCTAAGATATCACTTATAGAGGGAATGTAAAAACCGCTACACTTGAACTGAATTGCAAAACAGAACAGAGTCACACGTTTAAGAAACACACTATGGCTGCTGAACGGGAAAGGTGAGGTGGGGTGATGCATAAAACAAGGGTTTCAAATTAGCTCAGATACCGTTCCATAAAGCCAATATGTAATAGACAAGACCTATTCCTTGCTCAGTGAACTGGACTCAACACCCCCTATTCACCGCACAAGAATATATCTGACTAGTAAGAATCTTCAAACCTATGTATTGATATCTCTCTGTAAGTGAGTCAAGGGGGTGTAAAGAGGCATAAACACAGCCGTGAAAAGCAGCTAAACCCCATTATAAAAATAAATTACTTTTAAAAACCCGTGAAACAAAGACAGTGAAAGAGAGAGAAATTCTTACAAAATTCGTTCAGGGGCTGTGATGCAACCTGGATTGACCATATCTAGACCCACAGCTGATTGAGACATAAGGGTGGACACTCTTGGGGCTGAGAGGTTTGGTGAGGTTGGGTGAGCCAGCACAGACCCTTTCAAGTAATACTGCATGGTACCCATCCCATGGGTCCCAAATCTCCAGGTTCAAGGGCGTCTTCCTACAACGAAAACAGGCATGAGAAACCCAGAAGATGGTACACCGTGTGATCGGGAAAGGTTTCTAAAACGCACCTCATTTCTCATCTCCTTTGCTCGGGTTCGCCATTCCAGCCGATTTACTAGCCATCTCCCTCCTTGGAGAATCAGCACCTTTAACCTCCTGTTCCGTACAGGTTGCAATTTGTCCTGAGGATGAACGGGAAGAGGGGGAAACAATGAGAGACTAGCTCTAGGTGTTGGGACAGGCACAGGTCCCTCTATTTTCCCATCAGGAAGAAGAATTAAGCACAAGCTCAGCCTGCCCCCCAGAACCAGAAGAGGGCCTGAAGCAATCCTGCGCTTTTGCGGCCAGCTCCCAAAAAAGCGAGTTGAAAAATGGAGCTCAGGGGCACTGCAATTCACAAACCTGCAGAGTTTTAAATGATACCTCTCATCCACAAATATATTAAGGGAAGGCAACGAAGAGGCTTTGAAAGCAAGGCAGAATTGCAGGAAACAGATTTCAGGAGGTAGATTCGAATCGCCTTGAAAGCACATGAAAAGCGGCAAAACGTGGACAATGATGCCCTTGGCCAAAAAGGGCGTATGCGTTTTTTCCTGAATATATTCAGGAAAAAACGCATACGCCCTTTTTGGCCAACCAAGGAACCTGGAAATGCAAATCATCGCTCCAAAAAAGTCTCGCTTCCCAGCGGGCAAAAGGGCCATGCGGAAAAAAGTGTCCAAACCAGAAATGCAGGACCGGCCATGGAGAAATGGGAGCCTTGCTACGCTGATGGGTGGGATGTAAATTGCCAACAGCCACTCTGGAGAAGTGTACGGTGTGTTCTGAAACATCTAAAAAACACAGCTTGGAGAGCATAGGGCACTTCCACTCATGGGCGTATAAATTGGGAAAACTAAAAATCAGCAAGACACATGCACCCCAAATTTTAGGGCTGCTCTGTTGACAAGAACCCCCACTTCATTACACCTTAAATATCCTAGGAAAGAGAAAAATGGATAAAGAAGTTGTGGTCCTCATGTACAATGGAATATCACTCAGCCATGAAATCAACGTCATAAGGCTAGTAGCAGCACGATGAGTGGATTTAGGTACGACGATTCTAAGTGAAATAAGTCACACAGAAAAAGACACTTATCCTAAGATATCACTTATAGAGGGAATGTAAAAACCGCTACACTTGAACTGAATTGCAAAACAGAACAGAGTCACACGTTTAAGAAACACACTATGGCTGCTGAACGGGAAAGGTGAGGTGGGGTGATGCATAAAACAAGGGTTTCAAATTAGCTCCGATACCGTTCCATAAAGCCAATATGTAATAGACAAGACCTATTCCTTGCTCAGTGAACTGGACTCAACACCCCCTATTCACCGCACAAGAATATATCTGACTAGTAAGAATCTTCAAACCTATGTATTGATATCTCTCTGTAAGTGAGTCAAGGGGGTGTAAAGAGGCATAAACACAGCCGTGAAAAGCAGCTAAACCCCATTATAAAAATAAATTACTTTTAAAAACCCGTGAAACAAAGACAGTGAAAGAGAGAGAAATTCTTCCAAAATTCGTTCAGGGGCTGTGATGCAACCTGGATTGACCATATCTAGACCCACAGCTGATTGAGACATAAGGGTGGACACTCTTGGGGCTGAGAGGTTTGGTGAGGTTGGGTGAGCCAGCACAGACCCTTTCAAGTAATACTGCATGGTACCCATCCCATGGGTCCCAAATCTCCAGGTTCAAGGGCGTCTTCCTACAACGAAAACAGGCATGAGCAACCCAGAAGATGGTACACCGTGTGATCGGGAAAGGTTTCTAAAACGCACCTCATTTCTCATCTCCTTTGCTCGGGTTCGCCATTCCAGCCGATTTACTAGCCATCTCCCTCCTTGGAGAATCAGCACCTTTAACCTCCTGTTCCGTACAGGTTGCAATTTGTCCTGAGGATGAACGGGAAGAGGGGGAAACAATGAGACACTAGCTCTAGGTGTTGGGACAGGCACGGGTCCCTCAATTTTCCCATCAGGAAGAAGAATTAAGCACAAGCTCAGCCTGCCCCCCAGAACCAGAAGAGGGCCTGAAGCAATCCTGCGCTTTTGCGGCCAGCTCCCAAAAAAGCGAGTTGAAAAATGGAGCTCAGGGGCACTGCAATTCACAAACCTGCAGAGTTTTAAATGATACCTCTCATCCACAAATATATTAAGGGAAGGCAACGAAGAGGCTTTGAAAGCAAGGCAGAATTGCAGGAAACAGATTTCAGGAGGTAGATTCGAATCGCCTTGAAAGCACATGAAAAGCGGCAAAACGTGGACAATGATGCCCTTGGCCAAAAAGGGCATATGCGTTTTTTCCTGAATATATTCAGGAAAAAACGCATACGCCCTTTTTGGCCAACCAAGGAACCTGGAAATGCAAATCATCGCTCCAAAAAAGTCTCGCTTCCCAGCGGGCAAAAGGGCCATGCGGAAAAAAGTGTCCAAACCAGAAATGCAGGACCGGCCATGGAGAAATGGGAGCCTTGCTACGCTGATGGGTGGGATGTAAATTGCCAACAGCCACTCTGGAGAAGTGTACGGTGTGTTCTGAAACATCTAAAAAACACAGCTTGGAGAGCATAGGGCACTTCCACTCATGGGCGTATAAATTGGGAAAACTAAAAATCAGCAAGACACAGGCACCCCAAATTTTAGGGCTGCTCTGTTGACAAGAACCCCCACTTCATTACACCTTAAATATCCTAGGAAAGAGAAAAATGGATAAAGAAGTTGTGGTCCTCATGTACAATGGAATATCACTCAGCCCTGAAATCAACGTCATAAGGCTAGTAGCAGCACGATGAGTGGATTTAGGTACGACGATTCTAAGTGAAATAAGTCACACAGAAAAAGACACTTATCATAAGATATCACTTATAGAGGGTATGTAAAAACCGATACACTTGAACTGAATTGCAAAACAGAACAGAGTCACACGTTTAGGAAACACACTATGGCTGCTGAACGGGAAAGGTGAGGTGGGGTGATGCATAAAACAAGGGTTTCAAATTAGCTCAGATACCGTGCCATAAACCCAATATGTAAGAGACAAGACCTATTCCTTTTTCAGTGAACTGCACTCAACACCCCCTATTCACCGCACAACAACATATCTGACTAGTAAGAATCTTCAAACCTATGTATTGATATCTCTCTGTAAGTGAGTCAAGGGGGTGTAAAGCGGCATAAACACAGCCGTGAAAAGCAGCTAAACCCCATTATAAAAATAAATTACTGTTAAAAACCAGTGAAACAAAGACAGTGAAAGAGAGAGAAATACTTACAAAATTCGTTCAGGGGCTGTGATGCAACCTGGATTGACCATATCTAGACCCACAGCTGATTGAGACATAAGGGTGGACACTCTTGGGGCTGAGAGGTTCGGTGAGGTTGGGTGAGCCAACGCAGACCCTTTCAAGTAATACTGCATGGTACCCATCCCATGGGTCCCAAATCTCCAGGTTCAAGGGCATCTTCCTACAACGAAAACATGCATGAGAAACCCAGAAGATGGTACACCGTGTGATCAGGAAAGGTTTCTAAAACGCACCTCATTTCTCATCTCCTTTGCTCGGGTTCGCCCTTCCAGCCGATTTACTAGCCATCTCCCTCCTTGGAGAATCAGCACCTTTAACCTCCTGTTCCGTACAGGTTGCAATTTGTCCTGAGGATGAACGGGAAGAGGGGGAAACAATGAGAGACTAGCTCTAGGTGTTGGGACAGGCACGGGTCCCTCTATTTTCCCATCAGGAAGAAGAATTAAGCACAAGCTCAGCCTGCCCCCCAGAACCAGAAGAGGGCCTGAAGCAATCCTGCGCTTTTGCGGCCAGCTCCCAAAAAAGCGAGTTGAAAAATGGAGCTCAGGGGCACTGCAATTCACAAACCTGCAGAGTTTTAAATCATACCTCTCATCCACAAATATATTAAGGGAAGGCAACGAAGAGGCTTTGAAAGCAAGGCAGAATTGCAGGAAACAGATTTCAGGAGGTAGATTCGAATCGCCTTGAAAGCACATGAAAAGCGGCAAAACGTGGACAATGATGCCCTTGGCCAAAAAGGGCATATGCGTTTTTTCCTGAATATATTCAGGAAAAAACGCATACGCCCTTTTTGGCAAACCAAGGAACCTGGAAATGCAAATCATCGCTCCAAAAAAGTCTCGCTTCCCAGCGGGCAAAAGGGCCATGCGGAAAAAAGTGTCCAAACCAGAAATGCAGGACCGGCCATGGAGAAATGGGAGCCTTGCTACGCTGATGGGTGGGATGTAAATTGCCAACAGCCACTATGGAGAAGTGTACGGTGTGTTCTGAAACATCTAAAAAACACAGCTTGGAGAGCATAGGGCACTTCCACTCATGGGCGTATAAATTGGGAAAACTAAAAATCAGCAAGACACATGCACCCCAAATTTTAGGGCTGCTCTGTTGACAAGAACCCCCACTTCATTACACCTTAAATATCCTAGGAAAGAGAAAAATGGATAAAGAAGTTGTGGTCCTCATGTACAATGGAATATCACTCAGCCATGAAATCAACGTCATAAGGCTAGTAGCAGCACGATGAGTGGATTTAGGTACGACGATTCTAAGTGAAATAAGTCACACAGAAAAAGACACTTATCCTAAGATATCACTTATAGAGGGAATGTAAAAACCGCTACACTTGAACTGAATTGCAAAACAGAACAGAGTCACACGTTTAAGAAACACACTATGGCTGCTGAACGGGAAAGGTGAGGTGGGGTGATGCATAAAACAAGGGTTTCAAATTAGCTCCGATACCGTTCCATAAAGCCAATATGTAATAGACAAGACCTATTCCTTGCTCAGTGAACTGGACTCAACACCCCCTATTCACCGCACAAGAATATATCTGACTAGTAAGAATCTTCAAACCTATGTATTGATATCTCTCTGTAAGTGAGTCAAGGGGGTGTAAAGAGGCATAAACACAGCCGTGAAAAGCAGCTAAACCCCATTATAAAAATAAATTACTTTTAAAAACCCGTGAAACAAAGACAGTGAAAGAGAGAGAAATTCTTACAAAATTCGTTCAGGGGCTGTGATGCAACCTGGATTGACCATATCTAGACCCACAGCTGATTGAGACATAAGGGTGGACACTCTTGGGGCTGAGAGGTTTGGTGAGGTTGGGTGAGCCAGCACAGACCCTTTCAAGTAATACTGCATGGTACCCATCCCATGGGTCCCAAATCTCCAGGTTCAAGGGCGTCTTCCTACAACGAAAACAGGCATGAGAAACCCAGAAGATGGTACACCGTGTGATCGGGAAAGGTTTCTAAAACGCACCTCATTTCTCATCTCCTTTGCTCGGGTTCGCCATTCCAGCCGATTTACTAGCCATCTCCCTCCTTGGAGAATCAGCACCTTTAACCTCCTGTTCCGTACAGGTTGCAATTTGTCCTGAGGATGAACGGGAAGAGGGGGAAACAATGAGAGACTAGCTCTAGGTGTTGGGACAGGCACGGGTCCCTCTATTTTCCCATCAGGAAGAAGAATTAAGCACAAGCTCAGCCTGCCCCCCAGAACCAGAAGAGGGCCTGAAGCAATCCTGCGCTTTTGCGGCCAGCTCCCAAAAAAGCGAGTTGAAAAATGGAGCTCAGGGGCACTGCAATTCACAAACCTGCAGAGTTTTAAATGATACCTCTCATCCACAAATATATTAAGGGAAGGCAACGAAGAGGCTTTGAAAGCAAGGCAGAATTGCAGGAAACAGATTTCAGGAGGTAGATTCGAATCGCCTTGAAAGCACATGAAAAGCGGCAAAACGTGGACAATGATGCCCTTGGCCAAAAAGGGCATATGCGTTTTTTCCTGAATATATTCAGGAAAAAACGCATACGCCCTTTTTGGCCAACCAAGGAACCTGGAAATGCAAATCATCGCTCCAAAAATGTCTCGCTTCCCAGCGGGCAAAAGGGCCATGCGGAAAAAAGTGTCCAAACCAGAAATGCAGGACCGGCCATGGAGAAATGGGAGCCTTGCTACGCTGATGGGTGGGATGTAAATTGCCAACAGCCACTCTGGAGAAGTGTACGGTGTGTTCTGAAACATCTAAAAAACACAGCTTGGAGAGCATAGGGCACTTCCACTCATGGGCGTATAAATTGGGAAAACTAAAAATCAGCAAGACACAGGCACCCCAAAGTTTAGAGCTACTCTGTTGACAAGAACCCCCACTTCATTACACCTTAAATATCCTAGGAAAGAGAAAAATGGATAAAGAAGTTGTGGTCCTCATGTACAATGGAATATCACTCAGCCCTGAAATCAACGTCATAAGGCTAGTAGCAGCACGATGAGTGGATTTAGGTACGACGATTCTAACTGAAATAAGTCACACAGAAAAAGACACTTATCCTAAGATATCACTTATAGAGGGAATGTAAAAACCGCTACACTTGAACTGAATTGCAAAACAGAACAGAGTCACACGTTTAGGAAACACACTATGGCTGCTGAACGGGAAAGGTGAGGTGGGGTGATGCATAAAACAAGGGTTTCAAATTAGCTCAGATACCGTTCCATAAAGCCAATATGTAATAGAAAAGACCTATTCCTTGCTCAGTGAACTGGACTCAACACCCCCTATTCACCGCACAAGAATATATCTGACTAGTAAGAATCTTCAAACCTATGTATTGATATCTCTCTGTAAGTGAGTCAAGGGGGTGTAAAGCGGCATAAACACAGCCGTGAAAAGCAGCTAAACCCCATTATAAAAATAAATTACTGTTAAAAACCAGTGAAACAAAGACAGTGAAAGAGAGAGAAATACTTACAAAATTCGTTCAGGGGCTGTGATGCAACCTGGATTGACCATATCTAGACCCACAGCTGATTGAGACATAAGGGTGGACACTCTTGGGGCTGAGAGGTTTGGTGAGGTTGGGTGAGCCAGCACAGACCCTTTCAAGTAATACTGCATGGTACCCATCCCATGGGTCCCAAATCTCCAGGTTCAAGGGCGTCTTCCTACAACGAAAACAGGCATGAGAAACCCAGAAGATGGTACACCGTGTGATCGGGAAAGGTTTCTAAAACGCACCTCATTTCTCATCTCCTTTGCGCGGGTTCGCCCTTCCAGCCGATTTACTAGCCATCTCCCTCCTTGGAGAATCAGCACCTTTAACCTCCTGTTCTGTACAGGTTGCAATTTGTCCTGAGGATGAACGGGAAGAGGGGGAAACAATGAGACACTAGCTCTAGGTGTTGGGACAGGCACGGGTCCCTCTATTTTCCCATCAGGAAGAAGAATTAAGCACAAGCTCAGCCTGCCCCCCAGAACCAGAAGAGGGCCTGAAGCAATCCTGCGCTTTTGCGGCCAGCTCCCAAAAAAGCGAGTTGAAAAATGGAGCTCAGGGGCACTGCAATTCACAAACCTGCAGAGTTTTAAATGATACCTCTCATCCACAAATATATTAAGGGAAGGCAACGAAGAGGCTTTGAAAGCAAGGCAGAATTGCAGGAAACAGATTTCAGGAGGTAGATTCGAATCGCCTTGAAAGCACATGAAAAGCGGCAAAACGTGGACAATGATGCCCTTGGCCAAAAAGGGCGTATGCGTTTTTTCCTGAATATATTCAGGAAAAAACGCATACGCCCTTTTTGGCCAACCAAGGAACCTGGAAATGCAAATCATCGCTCCAAAAAAGTCTCGCTTCCCAGCGGGCAAAAGGGCCATGCAGAAAAAAGTGTCCAAACCAGAAATGCAGGACCGGCCATGGAGAAATGGGAGCCTTGCTACGCTGATGGGTGGGATGTAAATTGCCAACAGCCACTCTGGAGAAGTGTACGGTGTGTTCTGAAACATCTAAAAAACACAGCTTGGAGAGCATAGGGCACTTCCACTCATGGGCGTATAAATTGGGAAAACTAAAAATCAGCAAGACACAGGCACCCCAAATTTTAGGGCTGCTCTGTTGACAAGAACCCCCACTTCATTACACCTTAAATATCCTAGGAAAGAGAAAAATGGATAAAGAAGTTGTGGTCCTCATGTACAATGGAATATCACTCAGCCCTGAAATCAACGTCATAAGGCTAGTAGCAGCACGATGAGTGGATTTAGGTACGACGATTCTAAGTGAAATAAGTCACACAGAAAAAGACACTTATCATAAGATATCACTTATAGAGGGTATGTAAAAACCGATACACTTGAACTGAATTGCAAAACAGAACAGAGTCACACGTTTAGGAAACACACTATGGCTGCTGAACGGGAAAGGTGAGGTGGGGTGATGCATAAAACAAGGGTTTCAAATTAGCTCAGATACCGTGCCATAAACCCAATATGTAAGAGACAAGACCTATTCCTTTTTCAGTGAACTGCACTCAACACCCCCTATTCACCGCACAACAACATATCTGACTAGTAAGAATCTTCAAACCTATGTATTGATATCTCTCTGTAAGTGAGTCAAGGGGGTGTAAAGCGGCATAAACACAGCCGTGAAAAGCAGCTAAACCCCATTATAAAAATAAATTACTGTTAAAAACCAGTGAAACAAAGACAGTGAAAGAGAGAGAAATACTTACAAAATTCGTTCAGGGGCTGTGATGCAACCTGGATTGACCATATCTAGACCCACAGCTGATTGAGACATAAGGGTGGACACTCTTGGGGCTGAGAGGTTCGGTGAGGTTGGGTGAGCCAACGCAGACCCTTTCAAGTAATACTGCATGGTACCCATCCCATGGGTCCCAAATCTCCAGGTTCAAGGGCATCTTCCTACAACGAAAACATGCATGAGAAACCCAGAAGATGGTACACCGTGTGATCAGGAAAGGTTTCTAAAACGCACCTCATTTCTCATCTCCTTTGCTCGGGTTCGCCCTTCCAGCCGATTTACTAGCCATCTCCCTCCTTGGAGAATCAGCACCTTTAACCTCCTGTTCCGTACAGGTTGCAATTTGTCCTGAGGATGAACGGGAAGAGGGGGAAACAATGAGAGACTAGCTCTAGGTGTTGGGACAGGCACGGGTCCCTCTATTTTCCCATCAGGAAGAAGAATTAAGCACAAGCTCAGCCTGCCCCCCAGAACCAGAAGAGGGCCTGAAGCAATCCTGCGCTTTTGCGGCCAGCTCCCAAAAAAGCGAGTTGAAAAATGGAGCTCAGGGGCACTGCAATTCACAAACCTGCAGAGTTTTAAATCATACCTCTCATCCACAAATATATTAAGGGAAGGCAACGAAGAGGCTTTGAAAGCAAGGCAGAATTGCAGGAAACAGATTTCAGGAGGTAGATTCGAATCGCCTTGAAAGCACATGAAAAGCGGCAAAACGTGGACAATGATGCCCTTGGCCAAAAAGGGCATATGCGTTTTTTCCTGAATATATTCAGGAAAAAACGCATACGCCCTTTTTGGCAAACCAAGGAACCTGGAAATGCAAATCATCGCTCCAAAAAAGTCTCGCTTCCCAGCGGGCAAAAGGGCCATGCGGAAAAAAGTGTCCAAACCAGAAATGCAGGACCGGCCATGGAGAAATGGGAGCCTTGCTACGCTGATGGGTGGGATGTAAATTGCCAACAGCCACTATGGAGAAGTGTACGGTGTGTTCTGAAACATCTAAAAAACACAGCTTGGAGAGCATAGGGCACTTCCACTCATGGGCGTATAAATTGGGAAAACTAAAAATCAGCAAGACACATGCACCCCAAATTTTAGGGCTGCTCTGTTGACAAGAACCCCCACTTCATTACACCTTAAATATCCTAGGAAAGAGAAAAATGGATAAAGAAGTTGTGGTCCTCATGTACAATGGAATATCACTCAGCCATGAAATCAACGTCATAAGGCTAGTAGCAGCACGATGAGTGGATTTAGGTACGACGATTCTAAGTGAAATAAGTCACACAGAAAAAGACACTTATCCTAAGATATCACTTATAGAGGGAATGTAAAAACCGCTACACTTGAACTGAATTGCAAAACAGAACAGAGTCACACGTTTAAGAAACACACTATGGCTGCTGAACGGGAAAGGTGAGGTGGGGTGATGCATAAAACAAGGGTTTCAAATTAGCTCCGATACCGTTCCATAAAGCCAATATGTAATAGACAAGACCTATTCCTTGCTCAGTGAACTGGACTCAACACCCCCTATTCACCGCACAAGAATATATCTGACTAGTAAGAATCTTCAAACCTATGTATTGATATCTCTCTGTAAGTGAGTCAAGGGGGTGTAAAGAGGCATAAACACAGCCGTGAAAAGCAGCTAAACCCCATTATAAAAATAAATTACTTTTAAAAACCCGTGAAACAAAGACAGTGAAAGAGAGAGAAATTCTTACAAAATTCGTTCAGGGGCTGTGATGCAACCTGGATTGACCATATCTAGACCCACAGCTGATTGAGACATAAGGGTGGACACTCTTGGGGCTGAGAGGTTTGGTGAGGTTGGGTGAGCCAGCACAGACCCTTTCAAGTAATACTGCATGGTACCCATCCCATGGGTCCCAAATCTCCAGGTTCAAGGGCGTCTTCCTACAACGAAAACAGGCATGAGAAACCCAGAAGATGGTACACCGTGTGATCGGGAAAGGTTTCTAAAACGCACCTCATTTCTCATCTCCTTTGCTCGGGTTCGCCATTCCAGCCGATTTACTAGCCATCTCCCTCCTTGGAGAATCAGCACCTTTAACCTCCTGTTCCGTACAGGTTGCAATTTGTCCTGAGGATGAACGGGAAGAGGGGGAAACAATGAGAGACTAGCTCTAGGTGTTGGGACAGGCACGGGTCCCTCTATTTTCCCATCAGGAAGAAGAATTAAGCACAAGCTCAGCCTGCCCCCCAGAACCAGAAGAGGGCCTGAAGCAATCCTGCGCTTTTGCGGCCAGCTCCCAAAAAAGCGAGTTGAAAAATGGAGCTCAGGGGCACTGCAATTCACAAACCTGCAGAGTTTTAAATGATACCTCTCATCCACAAATATATTAAGGGAAGGCAACGAAGAGGCTTTGAAAGCAAGGCAGAATTGCAGGAAACAGATTTCAGGAGGTAGATTCGAATCGCCTTGAAAGCACATGAAAAGCGGCAAAACGTGGACAATGATGCCCTTGGCCAAAAAGGGCATATGCGTTTTTTCCTGAATATATTCAGGAAAAAACGCATACGCCCTTTTTGGCCAACCAAGGAACCTGGAAATGCAAATCATCGCTCCAAAAATGTCTCGCTTCCCAGCGGGCAAAAGGGCCATGCGGAAAAAAGTGTCCAAACCAGAAATGCAGGACCGGCCATGGAGAAATGGGAGCCTTGCTACGCTGATGGGTGGGATGTAAATTGCCAACAGCCACTCTGGAGAAGTGTACGGTGTGTTCTGAAACATCTAAAAAACACAGCTTGGAGAGCATAGGGCACTTCCACTCATGGGCGTATAAATTGGGAAAACTAAAAATCAGCAAGACACAGGCACCCCAAAGTTTAGAGCTACTCTGTTGACAAGAACCCCCACTTCATTACACCTTAAATATCCTAGGAAAGAGAAAAATGGATAAAGAAGTTGTGGTCCTCATGTACAATGGAATATCACTCAGCCCTGAAATCAACGTCATAAGGCTAGTAGCAGCACGATGAGTGGATTTAGGTACGACGATTCTAACTGAAATAAGTCACACAGAAAAAGACACTTATCCTAAGATATCACTTATAGAGGGAATGTAAAAACCGCTACACTTGAACTGAATTGCAAAACAGAACAGAGTCACACGTTTAGGAAACACACTATGGCTGCTGAACGGGAAAGGTGAGGTGGGGTGATGCATAAAACAAGGGTTTCAAATTAGCTCAGATACCGTTCCATAAAGCCAATATGTAATAGAAAAGACCTATTCCTTGCTCAGTGAACTGGACTCAACACCCCCTATTCACCGCACAAGAATATATCTGACTAGTAAGAATCTTCAAACCTATGTATTGATATCTCTCTGTAAGTGAGTCAAGGGGGTGTAAAGCGGCATAAACACAGCCGTGAAAAGCAGCTAAACCCCATTATAAAAATAAATTACTGTTAAAAACCAGTGAAACAAAGACAGTGAAAGAGAGAGAAATACTTACAAAATTCGTTCAGGGGCTGTGATGCAACCTGGATTGACCATATCTAGACCCACAGCTGATTGAGACATAAGGGTGGACACTCTTGGGGCTGAGAGGTTCGGTGAGGTTGGGTGAGCCAACGCAGACCCTTTCAAGTAATACTGCATGGTACCCATCCCATGGGTCCCAAATCTCCAGGTTCAAGGGCATCTTCCTACAACGAAAACATGCATGAGAAACCCAGAAGATGGTACACCGTGTGATCAGGAAAGGTTTCTAAAACGCACCTCATTTCTCATCTCCTTTGCGCGGGTTCGCCCTTCCAGCCGATTTACTAGCCATCTCCCTCCTTGGAGAATCAGCACCTTTAACCTCCTGTTCCGTACAGGTTGCAATTTGTCCTGAGGATGAACGGGAAGAGGGGGAAACAATGAGAGACTAGCTCTAGGTGTTGGGACAGGCACGGGTCCCTCTATTTTCCCATCAGGAAGAAGAATTAAGCACAAGCTCAGCCTTCCCCCCAGAACCAGAAGAGGGCCTGAAGCAATCCTGCGCTTTTGCGGCCAGCTCCCAAAAAAGCGAGTTGAAAAATGGAGCTCAGGGGCACTGCAATTCACAAACCTGCAGAGTTTTAAATGATACCTCTCATCCACAAATATATTAAGGGAAGGCAACGAAGAGGCTTTGAAAGCAAGGCAGAATTGCAGGAAACAGATTTCAGGAGGTAGATTCGAATCGCCTTGAAAGCACATGAAAAGCGGCAAAACGTGGACAATGATGCCCTTGGCCAAAAAGGGCATATGCGTTTTTTCCTGAATATATTCAGGAAAAAACGCATACGCCCTTTTTGGCCAACCAAGGAACCTGGAAATGCAAATCATCGCTCCAAAAAAGTCTCGCTTCCCAGCGGGCAAAAGGGCCATGCGGAAAAAAGTGTCCAAACCAGAAATGCAGGACCGGCCATGGAGAAATGGGAGCCTTGCTACGCTGATGGGTGGGATGTAAATTGCCAACAGCCACTCTGGAGAAGTGTACGGTGTGTTCTGAAACATCTAAAAAACACAGCTTGGAGAGCATAGGGCACTTCCACTCATGGGCGTATAAATTGGGAAAACTAAAAATCAGCAAGACACATGCACCCCAAAGTTTAGGGCTGCTCTGTTGACAAGAACCCCCACTTCATTACACCTTAAATATCCTAGGAAAGAGAAAAATGGATAAAGAAGTTGTGGTCCTCATGTACAATGGAATATCACTCAGCCATGAAATCAACGTCATAAGGCTAGTAGCAGCACGATGAGTGGATTTAGGTACGACGATTCTAAGTGAAATAAGTCACACAGAAAAAGACACTTATCCTAAGATATCACTTATAGAGGGTATGTAAAAACCGATACACTTGAACTGAATTGCAAAACAGAACAGAGTCACACGTTTAGGAAACACACTATGGCTGCTGAACGGGAAAGGTGAGGTGGGGTGATGCATAAAACAAGGGTTTCAAATTAGCTCAGATACCGTGCCATAAACCCAATATGTAAGAGACAAGACCTATTCCTTTTTCAGTGAACTGCACTCAACACCCCCTATTCACCGCACAACAACATATCTGACTAGTAAGAATCTTCAAACCTATGTATTGATATCTCTCTGTAAGTGAGTCAAGGGGGTGTAAAGAGGCATAAACACAGCCGTGAAAAGCAGCTAAACCCCATTATAAAAATAAATTACTTTTAAAAACCCGTGAAACAAAGACAGTGAAAGAGAGAGAAATTCTTCCAAAATTCGTTCAGGGGCTGTGATGCAACCTGGATTGACCATATCTAGACCCACAGCTGATTGAGACATAAGGGTGGACACTCTTGGGGTTGAGAGGTTTGGTGAGGTTGGGTGAGCCAGCACAGACCCTTTCAAGTAATACTGCATGGTACCCATCCCATGGGTCCCAAATCTCCAGGTTCAAGGGCGTCTTCTTACAACGAAAACAGGCATGAGAAACCCAGAAGATGGTACACCGTGTGATCGGGAAAGGTTTCTAAAACGCACCTCATTTCTCATCTCCTTTGCTCGGGTTCGCCATTCCAGCCGATTTACTAGCCATCTCCCTCCTTGGAGAATCAGCACCTTTAACCTCCTGTTCCGTTCAGGTTGCAATTTGTCCTGAGGATGAACGGGAAGAGGGGGAAACAATGAGAGACAACTCTAGGTGTTGGGACAGGCACAGGTCACTCTATTTTCCCATCAGGAAGAAGAATTAAGCACAAGCTCAGCCTGCCCCCCAGAACCAGAAGAGGGCCTGAAGCAATCCTGCGCTTTTGCGGCCAGCTCCCAAAAAAGCGAGTTGAAAAATGGAGCTCAGGGGCACTGCAATTCACAAACCTGCAGAGTTTTAAATGATACCTCTCATCCACAAATATATTAAGGGAAGGCAACGAAGAGGCTTTGAAAGCAAGGCAGAATTGCAGGAAACAGATTTCAGGAGGTAGATTCGAATCGCCTTGAAAGCACATGAAAAGCGGCAAAACGTGGACAATGATGCCCTTGGCCAAAAAGGGCGCGTGCGTTTTTTCCTGAATATATTCAGGAAAAAACGCATGCGCCCTTTTTGGCCAACCAAGCAACCTGGAAAGGCAAATCATCGCTCCAAAGAAGTCTCGCTTCCCAGCGGGCAAAAAGGCCATGCGGAAAAAAGTGTCCAAACCAGAAATGCAGGACCGGCCATGGAGAAATGGGAGCCTTGTTACGCTGATGGGTGGGATGTAAATTGCCAACAGCCACTCTGGAGAAGTGTACGGTGTGTTCTGAAACATCTAAAAAACACAGCTTGGAGAGCATAGGGCACTTCCACTCATGGGCGTATAAATTGGGAAAACTAAAAATCAGCAAGACACAGGCACCCCAAAGTTTAGAGCTACTCTGTTGACAAGAACCCCCACTTCATTACACCTTAAATATCCTAGGAAAGAGAAAAATGGATAAAGAAGTTGTGGTCCTCATGTACAATGGAATATCACTCAGCCCTGAAATCAATGTCATAAGGCTAGTAGCAGCACGATGAGTGGATTTAGGTACGACGATTCTAACTGAAATAAGTCACACAGAAAAAGACACTTATCCTAAGATATCACTTATAGAGGGAATGTAAAAACCGCTACACTTGAACTGAATTGCAAAACAGAACAGAGTCACACGTTTAGGAAACACACTATGGCTGCTGAACGGGAAAGGTGAGGTGGGGTGATGCATAAAACAAGGGTTTCAAATTAGCTCAGATACCGTGCCATAAACCCAATATGTAAGAGACAAGACCTATTCCTTTTTCAGTGAACTGCACTCAACACCCCCTATTCACCGCACAAGAACATATCTGACTAGTAAGAATCTTCAAACCTATGTATTGATATCTCTCTGTAAGTGAGTCAAGGGGGTGTAAAGTGGCATAAACACAGCCGTGAAAAGCAGCTAAACCCCATTATAAAAATAAATTACTTTTAAAAACCAGTGAAACAAAGACAGTGAAAGAGAGAGAAATACTTACAAAATTCGTTCAGGAGCTGTGATGCAACCTGGATTGACCATATCTAGACCCACAGCTGATTGAGACATAAGGGTGGACACTCTTGGGGCTGAGAGGTTCGGTGAGGTTGGGTGAGCCAACGCAGACCCTTTCAAGTAATACTGCATGGTACCCATCCCATGGGTCCCAAATCTCCAGGTTCAAGGGCATCTTCCTACAACGAAAACATGCATGAGAAACCCAGAAGATGGTACACCGTGTGATCAGGAAAGGTTTCTAAAACGCACCTCATTTCTCATCTCCTTTGCGCGGGTTCGCCCTTCCAGCCGATTTACTAGCCATCTCCCTCCTTGGAGAATCAGCACCTTTAACCTCCTGTTCCGTACAGGTTGCAATTTGTCCTGAGGATGAACGGGAAGAGGGGGAAACAATGAGAGACTAGCTCTAGGTGTTGGGACAGGCACGGGTCCCTCTATTTTCCCATCAGGAAGAAGAATTAAGCACAAGCTCAGCCTGCCCCCCAGAACCAGAAGAGGGCCTGAAGCAATCCTGCGCTTTTGCGGCCAGCTCCCAAAAAAGCGAGTTGAAAAATGGAGCTCAGGGGCACTGCAATTCACAAACCTGCAGAGTTTTAAATCATACCTCTCATCCACAAATATATTAAGGGAAGGCAACGAAGAGGCTTTGAAAGCAAGGCAGAATTGCAGGAAACAGATTTCAGGAGGTAGATTCGAATCGCCTTGAAAGCACATGAAAAGCGGCAAAACGTGGACAATGATGCCCTTGGCCAAAAAGGGCATATGCGTTTTTTCCTGAATATATTCAGGAAAAAACGCATACGCCCTTTTTGGCCAACCAAGGAACCTGGAAATGCAAATCATCGCTCCAAAAAAGTCTCGCTTCCCAGTGGGCAAAAGGGCCATGCGGAAAAAAGTGTCCAAACCAGAAATGCAGTACCGGCCATGGAGAAATGGGAGCCTTGCTACGCTGATGGGTGGGATGTAAATTGCCAACAGCCACTCTGGAGAAGTGTACGGTGTGTTCTGAAACATCTAAAAAACACAGCTTGGAGAGCATAGGGCACTTCCACTCATGGGCGTATAAATTGGGAAAACTAAAAATCAGCAAGACACATGCACCCCGAAGTTTAGGGCTGCTCTGTTGACAAGAACCCCCACTTCATTACACCTTAAATATCCTAGGAAAGAGAAAAATGGATAAAGAAGTTGTGGTCCTCATGTACAATGGAATATCACTCAGCCATGAAATCAACGTCATAAGGCTAGTAGCAGCACGATGAGTGGATTTAGGTACGACGATTCTAAGTGAAATAAGTCACACAGAAAAAGACACTTATCCTAAGATATCACTTATAGAGGGAATGTAAAAACCGCTACACTTGAACTGAATTGCAAAACAGAACAGAGTCACACGTTTAAGAAACACACTATGGCTGCTGAACGGGAAAGGTGAGGTGGGGTGATGCATAAAACAAGGGTTTCAAATTAGCTCAGATACCGTTCCATAAACCCAATATGTAATAGACAAGACCTATTCCTTGCTCAGTGAACTGGACTCAACACCCCCTATTCACCGCACAAGAATATATCTGACTAGTAAGAATCTTCAAACCTATGTATTGATATCTCTCTGTAAGTGAGTCAAGGGGGTGTAAAGAGGCATAAACACAGCCGTGAAAAGCAGCTAAACCCCATTATAAAAATAAATTACTTTTAAAAACCCGTGAAACAAAGACAGTGAAATAGAGAGAAATTCTTACAAAATTCGTTCAGGGGCTGTGATGCAACCTGGATTGACCATATCTAGACCCACAGCTGATTGAGACATAAGGGTGGACACTCTTGGGGCTGAGAGGTTTGGTGAGGTTGGGTGAGCCAGCACAGACCCTTTCAAGTAATACTGCATGGTACCCATCCCATGGGTCCCAAATCTCCAGGTTCAAGGGCGTCTTCCTACAACGAAAACAGGCATGAGAAACCCAGAAGATGGTACACCGTGTGATCGGGAAAGGTTTCTAAAACGCACCTCATTTCTCATCTCCTTTGCTCGGGTTCGCCATTCCAGCCGATTTACTAGCCATCTCCCTCCTTGGAGAATCAGCACCTTTAACCTCCTGTTCCGTACAGGTTGCAATTTGTCCTGAGGATGAACGGGAAGAGGGGGAAACAATGAGAGACTAGCTCTAGGTGTTGGGACAGGCACGGGTCCCTCTATTTTCCCATCAGGAAGAAGAATTAAGCACAAGCTCAGCCTGCCCCCCAGAACCAGAAGAGGGCCTGATGCAATCCTGCGCTTTTGTGGCCAGCTCCCAAAAAAGCGAGTTGAAAAATGGAGCTCAGGGGCCCTGCAATTCACAAAACTGCAGAGTTTTAATGATACCTCTCGTCCACAAATATATTAAGGGAAGGCAACGAACAGGCTTTGAAAGCAAGGCAGAATTGCAGGAAACAGATTTCAGGAGGTAGATTCGAATCGCCTTGAAAGCACATGAAAAGCGGCAAAACGTGGACAATGATGCCCTTGGCCAAAAAGGGCGCGTGCGTTTTTTCCTGAATATATTCAGGAAAAAACGCATGCGCCCTTTTTGGCCAACCAAGCAACCTGGAAAGGCAAATCATCGCTCCAAAGAAGTCTCGCTTCCCAGCGGGCAAAAAGGCCATGCGGAAAAAAGTGTCCAAACCAGAAATGCAGGACCGGCCATGGAGAAATGGGAGCCTTGTTACGCTGATGGGTGGGATGTAAATTGCCAACAGCCACTCTGGAGAAGTGTACGGTGTGTTCTGAAACATCTAAAAAACACAGCTTGGAGAGCATAGGGCACTTCCACTCATGGGCGTATAAATTGGGAAAACTAAAAATCAGCAAGACACAGGCACCCCAAAGTTTAGAGCTACTCTGTTGACAAGAACCCCCACTTCATTACACCTTAAATATCCTAGGAAAGAGAAAAATGGATAAAGAAGTTGTGGTCCTCATGTACAATGGAATATCACTCAGCCCTGAAATCAACGTCATAAGGCTAGTAGCAGCACGATGAGTGGATTTAGGTACGACGATTCTAACTGAAATAAGTCACACAGAAAAAGACACTTATCCTAAGATATCACTTATAGAGGAATGTAAAAACCGCTACACTTGAACTGAATTGCAAAACAGAACAGAGTCACACGTTTAGGAAACACACTATGGCTGCTGAACGGGAAAGGTGAGGTGGGGTGATGCATAAAACAAGGGTTTAAAATTAGCTCAGATACCGTGCCATAAACCCAATATGTAAGAGACAAGACCTATTCCTTTTTCAGTGAACTGCACTCAACACCCCCTATTCACCGCACAAGAACATATCTGACTAGTAAGAATCTTCAAACCTATGTATTGATATCTCTCTGTAAGTGAGTCAAGGGGGTGTAAAGCGGCATAAACACAGCCGTGAAAAGCAGCTAAACCCCATTATAAAAATAAATTACTTTTAAAAACCAGTGAAACAAAGACAGTGAAAGAGAGAGAAATACTTACAAAATTCGTTCAGGGGCTGTGATGCAACCTGGATTGACCATATCTAGACCCACAGCTGATTGAGACATAAGGGTGGACACTCTTGGGGCTGAGAGGTTCGGTGAGGTTGGGTGAGCCAACGCAGACCCTTTCAAGTAATACTGCATGGTACCCATCCCATGGGTCCCAAATCTCCAGGTTCAAGGGCATCTTCCTACAACGAAAACATGCATGAGAAACCCAGAAGATGGTACACCGTGTGATCAGGAAAGGTTTCTAAAACGCACCTCATTTCTCATCTCCTTTGCGCGGGTTCGCCCTTCCAGCCGATTTACTAGCCATCTCCCTCCTTGGAGAATCACCACTTTAACCTCCTGTTCCGTACAGGTTGCAATTTGTCCTGAGGATGAACGGGAAGAGGGGGAAACAATGAGAGACTAGCTCTAGGTGTTGGGACAGGCACGGGTCCCTCTATTTTCCCATCAGGAAGAAGAATTAAGCACAAGCTCAGCCTGCCCCCCAGAACCAGAAGAGGGCCTGAAGCAATCCTGCGCTTTTGCGGCCAGCTCCCAAAAAAGCGAGTTGAAAAATGGAGCTCAGGGGCACTGCAATTCACAAACCTGCAGAGTTTTAAATCATACCTCTCATCCACAAATATATTAAGGGAAGGCAACGAAGAGGCTTTGAAAGCAAGGCAGAATTGCAGGAAACAGATTTCAGGAGGTAGATTCGAATCGCCTTGAAAGCACATGAAAAGCGGCAAAACGTGGACAATGATGCCCTTGGCCAAAAAGGGCATATGCGTTTTTTCCTGAATATATTCAGGAAAAAACGCATACGCCCTTTTTGGCCAACCAATGAACCTGGAAATGCAAATCATCGCTCCAAAAAAGTCTCGCTTCCCAGCGGGCAAAAGGGCCATGCGGAAACAAGTGTCCAAACCAGAAATGCAGTACCGGCCATGGAGAAATGGGAGCCTTGCTACGCTGATGGGTGGGATGTAAATTGCCAACAGCCACTCTGGAGAAGTGTACGGTGTGTTCTGAAACATCTAAAAAACACAGCTTGGAGAGCATAGGGCACTTCCACTCATGGGCGTATAAATTGGGAAAACTAAAAATCAGCAAGACACATGCACCCCAAAGTTTAGGACTGCTCTGTTGACAAGAACCCCCACTTCATTACACCTTAAATATCCTAGGAAAGAGAAAAATGGATAAAGAAGTTGTGGTCCTCATGTACAATGGAATATCACTCAGCCATGAAATCAACGTCATAAGGCTAGTAGCAGCACGATGAGTGGATTTAGGTACGACGATTCTAAGTGAAATAAGTCACACAGAAAAAGACACTTATCCTAAGATATCACTTATAGAGGGAATGTAAAAACCGCTACACTTGAACTGAATTGCAAAAGAGAACAGAGTCACACGTTTAAGAAACACACTATGGCTGCTGAACGGGAAAGGTGAGGTGGGGTGATGCATAAAACAAGGGTTTCAAATTAGCTCAGATACCGTTCAATAAAGCCAATATGTAATAGACAAGACCTATTCCTTGCTCAGTGAACTGGACTCAACACCCCCTATTCACCGCACAAGAATATATCTGACTAGTAAGAATCTTCAAACCTATGTATTGATATCTCTCTGTAAGTGAGTCAAGGGGGAGTAAAGAGGCATAAACACAGCCGTGAAAAGCAGCTAACCCCCATTATAAAAATAAATTACTTTTAAAAACCCGTGAAACAAAGACAGTGAAATAGAGAGAAATTCTTACAAAATTCGTTCAGGGGCTGTGATGCAACCTGGATTGACCATATCTAGACCCACAGCTGATTGAGACATAAGGGTGGACACTCTTGGGGCTGAGAGGTTTGGTGAGGTTGGGTGAGCCAGCACAGACCCTTTCAAGTAATACTGCATGGTACCCATCCCATGGGTCCCAAATCTCCAGGTTCAAGGGCGTCTTCCTACAACGAAAACAGGCATGAGAAACCCAGAAGATGGTACACCGTGTGATCGGGAAAGGTTTCTAAAACGCACCTCATTTCTCATCTCCTTTGCTCGGGTTCGCCATTCCAGCCGATTTACTAGCCATCTCCCTCCTTGGAGAATCAGCACCTTTAACCTCCTGTTCCGTACAGGTTGCAATTTGTCCTGAGGATGAACGGGAAGAGGGGGAACCAATGAGAGACTAGCTCTAGGTGTTGGGACAGGCACAGGTCACTCTATTTTCCCATCAGGAAGAAGAATTAAGCACAAGCTCAGCCTGCCCCCCAGAACCAGAAGAGGGCCTGATGCAATCCTGCGCTTTTGTGGCCAGCTCCCAAAAAAGCGAGTTGAAAAATGGAGCTCAGGGGCCCTGCAATTCACAAAACTGCAGAGTTTTAATGATACCTCTCGTCCACAAATATATTAAGGAAAGGCAACGAAGAGGCTTTGAAAGCAAGGCAGAATTGCAGGAAACAGATTTCAGGAGGTAGATTCGAATCGCCTTGAAAGCACATGAAAAGCGGCAAAACGTGGACAATGATGCCCTTGGCCAAAAAGGGCGCGTGCGTTTTTTCCTGAATATATTCAGGAAAAAACGCATGCGCCCTTTTTGGCCAACCAAGCAACCTGGAAAGGCAAATCATCGCTCCAAAGAAGTCTCGCTTCCCAGCGGGCAAAAAGGCCATGCGGAAAAAAGTGTCCAAACCAGAAATGCAGGACCGGCCATGGAGAAATGGGAGCCTTGTTACGCTGATGGGTGGGATGTAAATTGCCAACAGCCACTCTGGAGAAGTGTACGGTGTGTTCTGAAACATCTAAAAAACACAGCTTGGAGAGCATAGGGCACTTCCACTCATGGGCGTATAAATTGGGAAAACTAAAAATCAGCAAGACACAGGCACCCCAAAGTTTAGAGCTACTCTGTTGACAAGAACCCCCACTTCATTACACCTTAAATATCCTAGGAAAGAGAAAAATGGATAAAGAAGTTGTGGTCCTCATGTACAATGGAATATCACTCAGCCCTGAAATCAACGTCATAAGGCTAGTAGCAGCACGATGAGTGGATTTAGGTACGACGATTCTAACTGAAATAAGTCACACAGAAAAAGACACTTATCCTAAGATATCACTTATAGAGGAATGTAAAAACCGCTACACTTGAACTGAATTGCAAAACAGAACAGAGTCACACGTTTAGGAAACACACTATGGCTGCTGAACGGGAAAGGTGAGGTGGGGTGATGCATAAAACAAGGGTTTAAAATTAGCTCAGATACCGTGCCATAAACCCAATATGTAAGAGACAAGACCTATTCCTTTTTCAGTGAACTGCACTCAACACCCCCTATTCACCGCACAAGAACATATCTGACTAGTAAGAATCTTCAAACCTATGTATTGATATCTCTCTGTAAGTGAGTCAAGGGGGTGTAAAGCGGCATAAACACAGCCGTGAAAAGCAGCTAAACCCCATTATAAAAATAAATTACTTTTAAAAACCAGTGAAACAAAGACAGTGAAAGAGAGAGAAATACTTACAAAATTCGTTCAGGGGCTGTGATGCAACCTGGATTGACCATATCTAGACCCACAGCTGATTGAGACATAAGGGTGGACACTCTTGGGGCTGAGAGGTTCGGTGAGGTTGGGTGAGCCAACGCAGACCCTTTCAAGTAATACTGCATGGTACCCATCCCATGGGTCCCAAATCTCCAGGTTCAAGGGCATCTTCCTACAACGAAAACATGCATGAGAAACCCAGAAGATGGTACACCGTGTGATCAGGAAAGGTTTCTAAAACGCACCTCATTTCTCATCTCCTTTGCGCGGGTTCGCCCTTCCAGCCGATTTACTAGCCATCTCCCTCCTTGGAGAATCAGCACCTTTAACCTCCTGTTCCGTACAGGTTGCAATTTGTCCTGAGGATGAACGGGAAGAGGGGGAAACAATGAGAGACTAGCTCTAGGTGTTGGGACAGGCACGGGTCCCTCTATTTTCCCATCAGGAAGAAGAATTAAGCACAAGCTCAGCCTGCCCCCCAGAACCAGAAGAGGGCCTGAAGCAATCCTGCGCTTTTGCGGCCAGCTCCCAAAAAAGCGAGTTGAAAAATGGAGCTCAGGGGCACTGCAATTCACAAACCTGCAGAGTTTTAAATCATACCTCTCATCCACAAATATATTAAGGGAAGGCAACGAAGAGGCTTTGAAAGCAAGGCAGAATTGCAGGAAACAGATTTCAGGAGGTAGATTCGAATCGCCTTGAAAGCACATGAAAAGCGGCAAAACGTGGACAATGATGCCCTTGGCCAAAAAGGGCATATGCGTTTTTTCCTGAATATATTCAGGAAAAAACGCATACGCCCTTTTTGGCCAACCAAGGAACCTGGAAATGCAAATCATCGCTCCAAAAAAGTCTCGCTTCCCAGCGGGCAAAAGGGCCATGCGGAAAAAAGTGTCCAAACCAGAAATGCAGTACCGGCCATGGAGAAATGGGAGCCTTGCTACGCTGATGGGTGGGATGTAAATTGCCAACAGCCACTCTGGAGAAGTGTACGGTGTGTTCTGAAACATCTAAAAAACACAGCTTGGAGAGCATAGGGCACTTCCACTCATGGGCGTATAAATTGGGAAAACTAAAAATCAGCAAGACACAGGCACCCCAAAGTTTAGAGCTACTCTGTTGACAAGAACCCCCACTTCATTACACCTTAAATATCCTAGGAAAGAGAAAAATGGATAAAGAAGTTGTGGTCCTCATGTACAATGGAATATCACTCAGCCCTGAAATCAACGTCATAAGGCTAGTAGCAGCACGATGAGTGGATTTAGGTACGACGATTCTAACTGAAATAAGTCACACAGAAAAAGACACTTATCCTAAGATATCACTTATAGAGGAATGTAAAAACCGCTACACTTGAACTGAATTGCAAAACAGAACAGAGTCACACGTTTAGGAAACACACTATGGCTGCTGAACGGGAAAGGTGAGGTGGGGTGATGCATAAAACAAGGGTTTAAAATTAGCTCAGATACCGTGCCATAAACCCAATATGTAAGAGACAAGACCTATTCCTTTTTCAGTGAACTGCACTCAACACCCCCTATTCACCGCACAAGAACATATCTGACTAGTAAGAATCTTCAAACCTATGTATTGATATCTCTCTGTAAGTGAGTCAAGGGGGTGTAAAGCGGCATAAACACAGCCGTGAAAAGCAGCTAAACCCCATTATAAAAATAAATTACTTTTAAAAACCAGTGAAACAAAGACAGTGAAAGAGAGAGAAATACTTACAAAATTCGTTCAGGGGCTGTGATGCAACCTGGATTGACCATATCTAGACCCACAGCTGATTGAGACATAAGGGTGGACACTCTTGGGGCTGAGAGGTTCGGTGAGGTTGGGTGAGCCAACGCAGACCCTTTCAAGTAATACTGCATGGTACCCATCCCATGGGTCCCAAATCTCCAGGTTCAAGGGCATCTTCCTACAACGAAAACATGCATGAGAAACCCAGAAGATGGTACACCGTGTGATCAGGAAAGGTTTCTAAAACGCACCTCATTTCTCATCTCCTTTGCGCGGGTTCGCCCTTCCAGCCGATTTACTAGCCATCTCCCTCCTTGGAGAATCAGCACCTTTAACCTCCTGTTCCGTACAGGTTGCAATTTGTCCTGAGGATGAACGGGAAGAGGGGGAAACAATGAGAGACTAGCTCTAGGTGTTGGGACAGGCACGGGTCCCTCTATTTTCCCATCAGGAAGAAGAATTAAGCACAAGCTCAGCCTGCCCCCCAGAACCAGAAGAGGGCCTGAAGCAATCCTGCGCTTTTGCGGCCAGCTCCCAAAAAAGCGAGTTGAAAAATGGAGCTCAGGGGCACTGCAATTCACAAACCTGCAGAGTTTTAAATGATACCTCTCATCCACAAATATATTAAGGGAAGGCAACGAAGAGGCTTTGAAAGCAAGGCAGAATTGCAGGAAACAGATTTCAGGAGGTAGATTCGAATCGCCTTGAAAGCACATGAAAAGCGGCAAAACGTGGACAATGATGCCCTTGGCCAAAAAGGGCATATGCGTTTTTTCCTGAATATATTCAGGAAAAAACGCATACGCCCTTTTTGGCCAACCAAGGAACCTGGAAATGCAAATCATCGCTCCAAAAAAGTCTCGCTTCCCAGCGGGCAAAAGGGCCATGCGGAAAAAAGTGTCCAAACCAGAAATGCAGTACCAGCCATGGAGAAATGGGAGCCTTGCTACGCTGATGGGTGGGATGTAAATTGCCAACAGCCACTCTGGAGAAGTGTACGGTGTGTTCTGAAACATCTAAAAAACACAGCTTGGAGAGCATAGGGCACTTCCACTCATGGGCGTATAAATTGGGAAAACTAAAAATCAGCAAGACACATGCACCCCAAAGTTTAGGGCTGCTCTGTTGACAAGAACCCCCACTTCATTACACCTTAAATATCCTAGGAAAGAGAAAAATGGATAAAGAAGTTGTGGTCCTCATGTACAATGGAATATCACTCAGCCATGAAATCAACGTCATAAGGCTAGTAGCAGCACGATGAGTGGATTTAGGTACGACGATTCTAAGTGAAATAAGTCACACAGAAAAAGACACTTATCCTAAGATATCACTTATAGAGGGAATGTAAAAACCGCTACACTTGAACTGAATTGCAAAACAGAACAGAGTCACACGTTTAAGAAACACACTATGGCTGCTGAACGGGAAAGGTGAGGTGGGGTGATGCATAAAACAAGGGTTTCAAATTAGCTCAGATACCGTTCAATAAAGCCAATATGTAATAGACAAGACCTATTCCTTGCTCAGTGAACTGGACTCAACACCCCCTATTCACTGCACAAGAATATATCTGACTAGTAAGAATCTTCAAACCTATGTATTGATATCTCTCTGTAAGTGAGTCAAGGGGGAGTAAAGAGGCATAAACACAGCCGTGAAAAGCAGCTAAACCCCATTATAAAAATAAATTACTTTTAAAAACCCGTGAAACAAAGACAGTGAAATAGAGAGAAATTCTTACAAAATTCATTCAGGGGCTGTGATGCAACCTGGATTGACCATATCTAGACCCACAGCTGATTGAGACATAAGGGTGGACACTCTTGGGGCTGAGAGGTTTGGTGAGGTTGGGTGAGCCAGCACAGACCCTTTCAAGTAATACTGCATGGTACCCATCCCATGGGTCCCAAATCTCCAGGTTCAAGGGCGTCTTCCTACAACGAAAACAGGCATGAGAAACCCAGAAGATGGTACACCGTGTGATCGGGAAAGGTTTCTAAAACGCACCTCATTTCTCATCTCCTTTGCTCGGGTTCGCCATTCCAGCCGATTTACTAGCCATCTCCCTCCTTGGAGAATCAGCACCTTTAACCTCCTGTTCCGTACAGGTTGCAATTTGTCCTGAGGATGAACGGGAAGAGGGGGAACCAATGAGAGACTAGCTCTAGGTGTTGGGACAGGCACAGGTCACTCTATTTTCCCATCAGGAAGAAGAATTAAGCACAAGCTCAGCCTGCCCCCCAGAACCAGAAGAGGGCCTGATGCAATCCTGCGCTTTTGTGGCCAGCTCCCAAAAAAGCGAGTTGAAAAATGGAGCTCAGGGGCCCTGCAATTCACAAAACTGCAGAGTTTTAATGATACCTCTCGTCCACAAATATATTAAGGGAAGGCAACGAACAGGCTTTGAAAGCAAGGCAGAATTGCAGGAAACAGATTTCAGGAGGTAGATTCGAATCGCCTTGAAAGCACATGAAAAGCGGCAAAACGTGGACAATGATGCCCTTGGCCAAAAAGGGCGCGTGCGTTTTTTCCTGAATATATTCAGGAAAAAACGCATGCGCCCTTTTTGGCCAACCAAGCAACCTGGAAAGGCAAATCATCGCTCCAAAGAAGTCTCGCTTCCCAGCGGGCAAAAAGGCCATGCGGAAAAAAGTGTCCAAACCAGAAATGCAGGACCGGCCATGGAGAAATGGGAGCCTTGTTACGCTGATGGGTGTGATGTAAATTGCCAACAGCCACTCTGGAGAAGTGTACGGTGTGTTCTGAAACATCTAAAAAACACAGCTTGGAGAGCATAGGGCACTTCCACTCATGGGCGTATAAATTGGGAAAACTAAAAATCAGCAAGACACAGGCACCCCAAAGTTTAGAGCTACTCTGTTGACAAGAACCCCCACTTCATTACACCTTAAATATCCTAGGAAAGAGAAAAATGGATAAAGAAGTTGTGGTCCTCATGTACAATGGAATATCACTCAGCCCTGAAATCAACGTCATAAGGCTAGTAGCAGCACGATGAGTGGATTTAGGTACGACGATTCTAACTGAAATAAGTCACACAGAAAAAGACACTTATCCTAAGATATCACTTATAGAGGGAATGTAAAAACTGCTACACTTGAACTGAATTGCAAAACAGAACAGAGTCACACGTTTAGGAAACACACTATGGCTGCTGAACGGGAAAGGTGAGGTGGGGTGATGCATAAAACAAGGGTTTCAAATTAGCTCAGATACCGTTCCATAAAGCCAATATGTAATAGACAAGACCTATTCCTTGCTCAGTGAACTGGACTCAACACCCCCTATTCACCGCACAAGAATATATCTGACTAGTAAGAATCTTCAAACCTATGTATTGATATCTCTCTGTAAGTGAGTCAAGGGGGTGTAAAGCGGCATAAACACAGCCGTGAAAAGCAGCTAAACCCCATTATAAAAATAAATTACTTTTAAAAACCAGTGAAAGAAAGACAGTGAAAGAGAGAGAAATTCTTACAAAATTCGTTCAGGGGCTGTGATGCAACCTGGATTGACCGTATCTAGACCCACAGCTGATTGAGACATAAGGGTGGAAACTCTTGGGGCTGAGAGGTTCGGTGAGGTTGGGTGAGCCAATGCAGACCCTTTCAAGTAATACTGCATGGTACCCATCCCATGGGTCCCAAATCTCCAGGTTCAAAGGCATCTTCCTACATCGAAAACAGGCATGAGAAACCCAGAAGATGGTACACCGTGTGATCGGGAAAGGTTTCTGAAACGCACCTCATTTCTCATCTCCTTTGCTCGGGTTCGCCATTCCAGCCGATTTACTAGCCATCTCCCTCTTTGGAGAATCAGCACCTTTAACCTCCTGTTCCGTACAGGTTGCAATTTGTCCTGAGGATGAAGGGGAAGAGGGGGAAACCAATGAGAGACTAGCTCTAGGTTTTGGGACAGGCACGGGTCCCTCTATTTTCCCATCAGGAAGAAGAATTAAGCACAAGCTCAGCCTGCCCCCCAGAACCAGAAGAGGGCCTGAAGCAATCATGCGCTTTTGCGGCCAGCTCCCAAAAAGCGAGTTGAAAAATGGAGCTCAGGGGCCCTGCAATTCACAAACCTGCAGAGTTTTAAATGATACCTCTCGTCCTAAATATATTAAGGGAAGGCAACGAAGAGGCTTTGAAACCAAGGCAGAATTGCAGGAAACAGATTTCAGGAGGTAGATTCGAATCGCCTTGAAAGCACATGAAAAGCGGCAAAACGTGGACAATGATGCCCTTGGCCAAAAAGGGCGTATGTGTTTTTTCCTGAATATATTCAGGAAAAAACGCATACGCCCTTTTTGGCCAACCAAGCAACCTGGAAAGGCAAATCAGCGCTCCAAAGAAGTCTCGCTTCCCAGCGGGCAAAAGGGCCATGCGGAAAAAAAGTGTCCAAACCAGAAATGCAGGACCGGCCATGGAGAAATGGGAGCCTTGCTACGCTGATGGGTGGGATGTAAATTGCCAACAGCCACTCTGGAGAAGTGTACGGTGTGTTCTGAAACATCTAAAAAACACAGCTTGGAGAGCATAGGGCACTTCCACTCATGGGCGTATAAATTGGGAAAACTAAAAATCAGCAAGACACATGCACCCCAAAGTTGAGGGCTGCTCTGTTGACAAGAACCCCCACTTCATTACACCTTAAATATCCTAGGAAAGAGAAAAATGGATAAAGAAGTTGTGGTCCTCATGTACAATGGAATATCACTCAGCCATGAAATCCACGTCATAAGGCTAGTAGCAGCACGATGAGTGGATTTAGGTACGACGATTCTAAGTGAAATAAGTCACACAGAAAAAGACACTTATCCTAAGATATCACTTATAGAGGGAATGTAAAAACCGCTACACTTGAACTGAATTGCAAAACAGAACAGAGTCACACGTTTAGGAAACACACTATGGCTGCTGAACGGGAAAGGTGAGGTGGGGTGATGCATAAAACAAGGGTTTCAAATTAGCTCAGATACCATTCCATAAACCCAATATGTAATAGATAAGACCTATTCCTTGCTCAGTGAACTGGACTCAACACCCCCTATTCACCGCACAAGAATATATCTGACTAGTAAGAATCTTCAAACCTATGTATTGATATCTCTCTGTAAGTGAGTCAAGGGGGTGTAAAGCGGCATAAACACAGCCGTGAAAAGCAGCTAAACCCCATTATAAAAATAAATTACTTTTCAAAACCCGTGAAACAAAGACAGTGAAAGAGAGAGAAATTCTTACAAAATTCGTTCAGGGGCTGTGATGCAACCTGGATTGACCATATCTAGACCCACAGCTGATTGAGACATAAGGGTGGACACTCTTGGGGCTGAGAGGTTCGGTGAGGTTGGGTGAGCCAGCACAGACCCTTTCAAGTAATACTGCATGGTACCCATCCCATGGGTCCCAAATCTCCAGGTTCAAGGGCGTCTTCCTACAACGAAAACAGGCATGAGAAACCCAGAAGATGGTACACCGTGTGATCGGGAAAGGTTTCTAAAACGCACCTCATTTCTCATCTCCTTTGCTCGGGTTCGCCATTCCAGCCGATTTACTAGCCATCTCCCTCCTTGGAGAATCAGCACCTTTAACCTCCTGTTCCGTACAGGTTGCAATTTGTCCTGAGGATGAAGGGGAAGAGGGGGAACCAATGAGAGACTAGCTCTAGGTGTTGGGACAGGCACTGGTCACTCTATTTTCCCATCAGGAAGAAGAATTAAGCACAACCTCAGCCTGCCCCCCAGAACCAGAAGAGGGCCTGATGCAATCCTGCGCTTTTGCGGCCAGCTGCCAAAAAAGCGAGTTGAAAAATGGAGCTCAGGGGCCCTGCAATTCACAAACCTGCAGAGTTTTAAATGACAACTCTCATCCACAAATATATTAAGGGAAGGCAACGAGGAGGCTTTGAAAGCAAGGCAGAATTGCAGGAAACAGATTTCAGGAGGTAGATTCGAATCGCCTTGAAAGCACATAAAAAGCGGCAAAACGTGGACAATGATGCCCTTGGCCAAAAAGGGCGTATGCGTTTTTTCCTGAATATAATCAGGAAAAAACGCACACGCCCTTTTTGGCCAACCAAGCAACCTGGAAAGGCAAATCAGCGCTCCAAAGAAGTCTCGCTTCCCAGCGGGCAAAAGGGCCATGCGGAAAAAAGTGTCCAAACCAGAAATGCAGGACCGGCCATGGAGAAATGGGAGCCTTGCTACGCTGATGGGTGGGATGCAAATTGCCAACAGCCACTCTGGAGAAGTGTACGGTGTGTTCTGAAACATCTAAAAAACACAGCTTGGAGAGCATAGGGCACTTCCACTCATGGGCGTATAAATTGGGAAAACTAAAAATCAGCAAGACACAGGCACCCCAAAGTTTAGGGCTGCTCTGTTGACAAGAACCCCCACTTCATTAAACCTTAAATATCCTAGGAAAGAGAAAAATGGATAAAGAAGTTGTGGTCCTCATGTACAATGGAATATCACTCAGCCATGAAATCAACGTCATAAGGCTAGTAGCAGCACGATGAGTGGATTTAGGTACGACGATTCTAAGTGAAATAAGTCACACAGAAAAAGACACTTATCATAAGATATCACTTAGAGAGGGAATGTAAAAACCGCTACACTTGAACTGAATTACAAAACAGAACAGAGTCACACGTTTAGAAAACACACTATGGCTGCTGAACGGGAAAGGTGAGGTGGGGTGATGCATAAAACAAGGGTTTCAAATTAGCTCAGATACCGTTCCATAAACCCAATATGTAATAGACAAGACCTATTCCTTGCTCAGTGAACTGGACTCAACACCCCCTATTCACCGCACAAGAATATATCTGACTAGTAAGAATCTTCAAACCTATGTATTGATATCTCTCTGTAAGTGAGTCAAGGGGGTGTAAAGCGGCATAAACACAGCCGTGAAAAGCAGCTAAACCCCATTATAAAAATAAATTACTTTTCAAAACCCGTGAAACAAAGACAGTGAAAGAGAGAGAAATTCTTCCAAAATTCGTTCAGGGGCTGTGATGCAACCTGGATTGACCATATCTAGACCCACAGCTGATTGAGACATAAGGGTGGACACTCTTGGGGCTGAGAGGTTCGGTGAGGTTGGGTGAGCCAACGCAGACCCTTTCAAGTAATACTGCATGGTACCCATCCCATGGGTCCCAAATCTCCAGGTTCAAGGGCATCTTCCTACATCGAAAACAGGCATGAGAAACCCAGAAGATGGTACACCGTGTGATCGGGAAAGGTTTCTGAAACGCACCTCATTTCTCATCTCCTTTGTTCGGGTTCGCCATTCCAGCCGATTTACTAGCCATCTCCCTCCTTGGAGAATCAGCACCTTTAACCTCCTGTTCCGTACAGGTTGCAATTTGTCCTGAGGATGAACGGGAACAGGGGGAACCAATGAGAGACTAGCTCTAGGTGTTGGGACAGGCACGGGTCACTCTATTTTCCCATCAGGAAGAAGAATTAAGCACAAGCTCAGCCTGCCCCCAGAACCAGAAGAGGGCCTGAAGCAATCCTGCGCTTTTGCGGCCAGCTCCCAAAAAAGCGAGTTGAAAAATGGAGCTCAGGGGCCCTGCAATTCACAAACCTGCAGAGTTTTAAATGATACCTCTCGTCCACAAATATATTAAGGGAAGGCAACGAAGAGGCTTTGAAAGCAAGGCAGAATTGCAGGAAACAGATTTCAGGAGGTAGATTCGAATCGCCTTGAAAGCACATGAAAAGCGGCAAAACGTGGACAATTATGCCCTTGGCCAAAAAGGGCGTATGCGTTTTTTCCTGAATATAATCAGGAAAAAACGCACACGCCCTTTTTGGCCAACCAAGCAACCTGGAAAGGCAAATCAGCGCTCCAAAGAAGTCTCGCTTCCCAGCGGGCAAAAGGGCCATGCGGAAAAAAGTGTCCAAACCAGAAATGCAGGACCGGCCATGGAGAAATGGGAGCCTTGCTACGCTGATGGGTGGGATGCAAATTGCCAACAGCCACTCTGGAGAAGTGTACGGTGTGTTCTGAAACATCTAAAAAACACAGCTTGGAGAGCATAGGGCACTTCCACTCATGGGCGTATAAATTGGGAAAACTAAAAATCAGCAAGACACAGGCACCCCAAAGTTTAGGGCTGCTCTGTTGACAAGAACCCCCACTTCATTAAACCTTAAATATCCTAGGAAAGAGAAAAATGGATAAAGAAGTTGTGGTCCTCATGTACAATGGAATATCACTCAGCCATGAAATCAACGTCATAAGGCTAGTAGCAGCACGATGAGTGGATTTAGGTACGACGATTCTAAGTGAAATAAGTCACACAGAAAAAGACACTTATCATAAGATATCACTTAGAGAGGGAATGTAAAAACCGCTACACTTGAACTGAATTACAAAACAGAACAGAGTCACACGTTTAGAAAACACACTATGGCTGCTGAACGGGAAAGGTGAGGTGGGGTGATGCATAAAACAAGGGTTTCAAATTAGCTCAGATACCGTTCCATAAACCCAATATGTAATAGACAAGACCTATTCCTTGCTCAGTGAACTGGACTCAACACCCCCTATTCACCGCACAAGAATATATCTGACTAGTAAGAATCTTCAAACCTATGTATTGATATCTCTCTGTAAGTGAGTCAAGGGGGTGTAAAGCGGCATAAACACAGCCGTGAAAAGCAGCTAAACCCCATTATAAAAATAAATTACTTTTCAAAACCCGTGAAACAAAGACAGTGAAAGAGAGAGAAATTCTTCCAAAATTCGTTCAGGGGCTGTGATGCAACCTGGATTGACCATATCTAGACCCACAGCTGATTGAGACATAAGGGTGGACACTCTTGGGGCTGAGAGGTTCGGTGAGGTTGGGTGAGCCAACGCAGACCCTTTCAAGTAATACTGCATGGTACCCATCCCATGGGTCCCAAATCTCCAGGTTCAAGGGCATCTTCCTACATCGAAAACAGGCATGAGAAACCCAGAAGATGGTACACCGTGTGATCGGGAAAGGTTTCTGAAACGCACCTCATTTCTCATCTCCTTTGTTCGGGTTCGCCATTCCAGCCGATTTACTAGCCATCTCCCTCCTTGGAGAATCAGCACCTTTAACCTCCTGTTCCGTACAGGTTGCAATTTGTCCTGAGGATGAACGGGAACAGGGGGAACCAATGAGAGACTAGCTCTAGGTGTTGGGACAGGCACGGGTCACTCTATTTTCCCATCAGGAAGAAGAATTAAGCACAAGCTCAGCCTGCCCCCCAGAACCAGAAGAGGGCCTGAAGCAATCCTGCGCTTTTGCGGCCAGCTCCCAAAAAAGCGAGTTGAAAAATGGAGCTCAGGGGCCCTGCAATTCACAAACCTGCAGAGTTTTAAATGATACCTCTCGTCCACAAATATATTAAGGGAAGGCAACGAAGAGGCTTTGAAAGCAAGGCAGAATTGCAGGAAACAGATTTCAGGAGGTAGATTCGAATCGCCTTGAAAGCACATGAAAAGCGGCAAAACGTGGACAATTATGCCCTTGGCCAAAAAGGGCGTATGCGTTTTTTCCTGAATATATTCAGGAAAAAACGCATGCGCCCTTTTTGGCCAACCAAGCAACCTGGAAAGGCAAATCAGCGCTCCAAAGAAGTCTCGCTTCCCAGCGGGCAAAAGGGCCATGCGGAAAAAAGTGTCCAAACCAGAAACGCAGCACCGGCCATGGAGAAATGGGAGCCTTGCTACGCTAGATGGGTGGGATGTAAATTGCCAACAGCCACTCTGGAGAAGTGTACGGTGTGTTCTGAAACATCTAAAAAACACAGCTTGGAGAGCATAGGGCACTTCCACTCATGGGCGTATAAATTGGGAAAACTAAAAATCAGCAAGACACAGGCACCCCAAAGTTTAGGCCTGCTCTGTTGACAAGAACCCCCACTTCATTACACGTTAAATATCCAAGGAAAGAGAAAAGTGGATAAAGAAGTTGTGGTCCTCATGTACAATGGTATATCACTCAGGCGTGAAATCAACGTCATAAGGCTAGTAGCAGCACGATGAGTGGATTTAGGTACGACGATTCTAAGTGAAATAAGTCACACAGAAAAAGACACTTATCCTAAGATATCACTTATAGAGGGAATGTAAAAACCGCTACACTTGAACTGAATTGCAAAACAGAACAGAGTCACACGTTTAGGAAACACACTATGGCTGCTGAACGGGAAAGGTGAGGTGGGGTGATGCATAAAACAAGGGTTTCAAATTAGCTCAGATACCGTTCCATAAACCCAATATGTAAGAGAGAAGACCTATTCCTTTTTCAGTGAACTGGACTCAACACCCCCTATTCACCGCACAAGAATATATCTGACTAGTAAGAATCTTCAAACCTATGTATTGATATCTCTCTGTAAGTGAGTCAAGGGGGTGTAAAGCGGCATAAACACAGCCGTGAAAAGCAGCTAAACCCCATTATAAAAATAAATTACTTTTCAAAACCCGTGAAACAAAGACAGTGAAAGAGAGAGAAATTCTTACAAAATTCGTTCAGGGGCTGTGATGCAACCTGGATTGACCATATCTAGACCCACAGCTGATTGAGACATAAGGTTGGACACTCTTGGGGCTGAGAGGTTCGGTGAGGTTGGGTGAGCCAACGCAGACCCTTTCAAGTAATACTGCATGGTACCCATCCCATGGGTCCCAAATCTCCAGGTTCAAGGCCATCTTCCTACATCGAAAACAGGCATGAGAAACCCAGAAGATGGTACACCGTGTGATCGGGAAAGGTTTCTAAAACGCACCTCATTTCTCATTTCCTTTGCTCGGGTTCGCCATTCCAGCTCATTTACTAGCCATCTCCCTCCTTGGAGAATGAGCACCTTTAACCTCCTGTTCCGTACAGGTTGCAATTTGTCCTGAGGATGAAGGGGAAGAGGGGGAACCAATGAGAGACTAGCTCTAGGTGTTGGGACAGGCACGGGTCACTCTATTTTCCCATCAGGAAGAAGAATTAAGCACAAGCTCAGCCTGCCCCCCAGAACCAGAAGAGGGCCTGAAGCAATCCTGTGCTTTTGCGGCCAGCTCCCAAAAAAGCGAGTTGAAAAATGGAGCTCAGGGGCCCTGCAATTCACAAACCTGCAGAGTTTTAAATGATACCTCTCGTCCACAAATATATTAAGGGAAGGCAACGAAGAGGCTTTGAAAGCAAGGCAGAATTGCAGGAAACAGATTTCAGGAGGTAGATTCGAATCGCCTTGAAAGCACATGAAAAGCGGCAAAACGTGGACAATGATGCCCTTTTTGGCCAACCAAGCAACCTGGAAAGGCAAATCAGCGCTCCAAAGAAGTCTCGCTTCCCAGCGGGCAAAAGGGCCATGCGGAAAAAAGTGTCCAAACCAGAACTGCACGACCGGCCATGGAGAAATGGGAGCCTTGCTTCGCTAATGGGCGGGATGTAAATTGCCAACAGCCACTCTGGAGAAGTGTACGGTGTGTTCTGAAACATCTAAAAAACACAGCTTGGAGAGCATAGGGCACTTCCACTCATGGGCGTATAAATTGGGAAAACTAAAAATCAGCAAGACACAGGCACCCCAAAGTTTAGGGCTGCTCTGTTGACAAGAACCCCCACTTCATTACACCTTAAATATCCTAGGAAAGAGAAAAATGGATAAAGAAGTTGTGGTCCTCATGTACAATGGAATATCAGTCAGCCATGAAATCAACGTCATAAGGCTAGTAGCAGCACGATGAGTGGATTTAGGTACGACGATTCTAAGTGAAATAAGTCACACAGAAAAAGACACTTATCCTAAGATATCACTTATAGAGGGAATGTAAAAACCGCTACACTTGAACTGAATTACAAAACAGAACAGAGTCACACGTTTAGAAAACACACTATGGCTGCTGAACGGGAAAGGTGAGGTGGGGTGATGCATAAAACAAGGGTTTCAAATTAGCTCAGATACCGTTCCATAAAGCCAATATGTAATAGACAAGACCTATTCCTTGCTCAGTGAACTGGACTCAACACCCCCTATTCACCACACAAGAATATATCTGACTAGTAAGAATCTTCAAACGTATGTATTGATATCTCTCTGTAAGTGAGTCAAGGGGGTGTAAAGAGGCATAAACACAGCCGTGAAAAGCAGCTAAACCCCATTATAAAAATAAATTACTTTTAAAAACCCGTGAAACAAAGACAGTGAAAGAGAGAGAAATTCTTACAAAATTCGTTCAGGGGCTGTGATGCAACCTGGATTGACCATATCTAGACCCACAGCTGATTGAGACATAAGGGTGGACACTCTTGGGGCTGAGAGGTTTGGTGAGGTTGGGTGAGCCAGCACAGACCCTTTCAAGTAATACTGCATGGTACCCATCCCATGGGTCCCCAATCTCCAGGTTCAAGGGCGTCTTCCTACAACGAAAACAGGCATGAGAAACCCAGAAGATGGTACACCGTGTGATCGGGAAAGGTTTCTAAAACGCACCTCATTTCTCATCTCCTTTGCTCGGGTTCGCCATTCCAGCCGATTTACTAGCCATCTCCCTCCTTGGAGAATCAGCACCTTTAACCTCCTGTTCCGTACAGGTTGCAATTTGTCCTGAGGATGAACGGGAAGAGGGGGAAACAATGAGAGACTAGCTCTAGGTGTTGGGACAGGCACGGGTCCCTCTATTTTCCCATCAGGAAGAAGAATTAAGCACAAGCTCAGCCTGCCCCCCAGAACCAGAAGAGGGCCTGATGCAATCCTGCGCTTTTGTGGCCAGCTCCCAAAAAAGCGAGTTGAAAAATGGAGCTCAGGGGCCCTGCAATTCACAAAACTGCAGAGTTTTCATGATACCTCTCGTCCACAAATATATTAAGGGAAGGCAACGAAGAGGCTTTGAAAGCAAGGCAGAATTGCAGGAAACAGATTTCAGGAGGTAGATTCGAATCGCCTTGAAAGCACATGAAAAGCGGCAAAACGTGGACAATGATGCCCTTGGCCAAAAAGGGCGCGTGCGTTTTTTCCTGAATATATTCAGGAAAAAACGCATGCGCCCTTTTTGGCCAACCAAGCAACCTGGAAAGGCAAATCATCGCTCCAAAGAAGTCTCGCTTCCCAGCGGGCAAAAAGGCCATGCGGAAAAAAGTGTCCAAACCAGAAATGCAGGACCGGCCATGGAGAAATGGGAGCCTTGTTACGCTGATGGGTGGGATGTAAATTGCCAACAGCCACTCTGGAGAAGTGTACGGTGTGTTCTGAAACATCTAAAAAACACAGCTTGGAGAGCATAGGGCACTTCCACTCATGGGCGTATAAATTGGGAAAACTAAAAATCAGCAAGACACAGGCACCCCAAAGTTTAGAGCTACTCTGTTGACAAGAACCCCCACTTCATTACACCTTAAATATCCTAGGAAAGAGAAAAATGGATAAAGAAGTTGTGGTCCTCATGTACAATGGAATATCACTCAGCCCTGAAATCAACGTCATAAGGATAGTAGCAGCACGATGAGTGGATTTAGGTACGACGATTCTAACTGAAATAAGTCACACAGAAAAAGACACTTATCCTAAGATATCACTTATAGAGGGAATGTAAAAACCGCTACACTTGAACTGAATTGCAAAACAGAACAGAGTCACACGTTTAGGAAACACACTATGGCTGCTGAACGGGAAAGGTGAGGTGGGGTGATGCATAAAACAAGGGTTTCAAATTAGCTCAGATACCGTGCCATAAACCCAATATGTAAGAGACAAGACCTATTCCTTTTTCAGTGAACTGCACTCAACACCCCCTATTCACCGCACAAGAACATATCTGACTAGTAAGAATCTTCAAACCTATGTATTGATATCTCTCTGTAAGTGAGTCAAGGGGGTGTAAAGTGGCATAAACACAGCCGTGAAAAGCAGCTAAACCCCATTATAAAAATAAATTACTTTTAAAAACCAGTGAAACAAAGACAGTGAAAGAGAGAGAAATACTTACAAAATTCGTTCAGGGGCTGTGATGCAACCTGGATTGACCATATCTAGACCCACAGCTGATTGAGACATAAGGGTGGACACTCTTGGGGCTGAGAGGTTCGGTGAGGTTGGGTGAGCCAACGCAGACCCTTTCAAGTAATACTGCATGGTACCCATCCCATGGGTCCCAAATCTCCAGGTTCAAGGGCATCTTCCTACAACGAAAACATGCATGAGAAACCCAGAAGATGGTACACCGTGTGATCAGGAAAGGTTTCTAAAACGCACCTCATTTCTCATCTCCTTTGCGCGGGTTCGCCCTTCCAGCCGATTTACTAGCCATCTCCCTCCTTGGAGAATCAGCACCTTTAACCTCCTGTTCCGTACAGGTTGCAATTTGTCCTGAGGATGAACGGGAAGAGGGGGAAACAATGAGAGACTAGCTCTAGGTGTTGGGACAGGCACGGGTCCCTCTATTTTCCCATCAGGAAGAAGAATTAAGCACAAGCTCAGCCTGCCCCCCAGAACCAGAAGAGGGCCTGATGCAATCCTGCGCTTTTGTGGCCAGCTCCCAAAAAAGCGAGTTGAAAAATGGAGCTCAGGGGCCCTGCAATTCACAAAACTGCAGAGTTTTAATGATACCTCTCGTCCACAAATATATTAAGGGAAGGCAACGAAGAGGCTTTGAAAGCAAGGCAGAATTGCAGGAAACAGATTTCAGGAGGTAGATTCGAATCGCCTTGAAAGCACATGAAAAGCGGCAAAACGTGGACAATGATGCCCTTGGCCAAAAAGGGTGCGTGCGTTTTTTCCTGAATATATTCAGGAAAAAACGCATGCGCCCTTTTTGGCCAACCAAGCAACCTGGAAAGGCAAATCATCGCTCCAAAGAAGTCTCGCTTCCCAGCGGGCAAAAAGGCCATGCGGAAAAAAGTGTCCAAACCAGAAATGCAGGACCGGCCATGGAGAAATGGGAGCCTTGTTACGCTGATGGGTGTGATGTAAATTGCCAACAGCCACTCTGGAGAAGTGTACGGTGTGTTCTGAAACATCTAAAAAACACAGCTTGGAGAGCATAGGGCACTTCCACTCATGGGCGTATAAATTGGGAAAACTAAAAATCAGCAAGACACAGGCACCCCAAAGTTTAGAGCTACTCTGTTGACAAGAACCCCCACTTCATTACACCTTAAATATCCTAGGAAAGAGAAAAATGGATAAAGAAGTTGTGGTCCTCATGTACAATGGAATATCACTCAGCCCTGAAATCAACGTCATAAGGCTAGTAGCAGCACGATGAGTGGATTTAGGTACGACGATTCTAACTGAAATAAGTCACACAGAAAAAGACACTTATCCTAAGATATCACTTATAGAGGGAATGTAAAAACTGCTACACTTGAACTGAATTGCAAAACAGAACAGAGTCACACGTTTAGGAAACACACTATGGCTGCTGAACGGGAAAGGTGAGGTGGGGTGATGCATAAAACAAGGGTTTCAAATTAGCTCAGATACCGTTCCATAAAGCCAATATGTAATAGACAAGACCTATTCCTTGCTCAGTGAACTGGACTCAACACCCCCTATTCACCGCACAAGAATATATCTGACTAGTAAGAATCTTCAAACCTATGTATTGATATCTCTCTGTAAGTGAGTCAAGGGGGTGTAAAGCGGCATAAACACAGCCGTGAAAAGCAGCTAAACCCCATTATAAAAATAAATTACTTTTAAAAACCAGTGAAAGAACGACAGTGAAAGAGAGAGAAATTCTTACAAAATTCGTTCAGGGGCTGTGATGCAACCTGGATTGACCGTATCTAGACCCACAGCTGATTGAGACATAAGGGTGGAAACTCTTGGGGCTGAGAGGTTCGGTGAGGTTGGGTGAGCCAATGCAGACCCTTTCAAGTAATACTGCATGGTACCCATCCCATGGGTCCCAAATCTCCAGGTTCAAAGGCATCTTCCTACATCGAAAACAGGCATGAGAAACCCAGAAGATGGTACACCGTGTGATCGGGAAAGGTTTCTGAAACGCACCTCATTTCTCATCTCCTTTGCTCGGGTTCGCCATTCCAGCCGATTTACTAGCCATCTCCCTCTTTGGAGAATCAGCACCTTTAACCTCCTGTTCCGTACAGGTTGCAATTTGTCCTGAGGATGAAGGGGAAGAGGGGGAAACCAATGAGAGACTAGCTCTAGGTTTTGGGACAGGCACGGGTCCCTCTATTTTCCCATCAGGAAGAAGAATTAAGCACAAGCTCAGCCTGCCCCCCAGAACCAGAAGAGGGCCTGAAGCAATCATGCGCTTTTGCGGCCAGCTCCCAAAAAGCGAGTTGAAAAATGGAGCTCAGGGGCCCTGCAATTCACAAACCTGCAGAGTTTTAAATGATACCTCTCGTCCTAAATATATTAAGGGAAGGCAACGAAGAGGCTTTGAAACCAAGGCAGAATTGCAGGAAACAGATTTCAGGAGGTAGATTCGAATCGCCTTGAAAGCACATGAAAAGCGGCAAAACGTGGACAATGATGCCCTTGGCCAAAAAGGGCGTATGTGTTTTTTCCTGAATATATTCAGGAAAAAACGCATACGCCCTTTTTGGCCAACCAAGCAACCTGGAAAGGCAAATCAGCGCTCCAAAGAAGTCTCGCTTCCCAGCGGGCAAAAGGGCCATGCGGAAAAAAAGTGTCCAAACCAGAAATGCAGGACCGGCCATGGAGAAATGGGAGCCTTGCTACGCTGATGGGTGGGATGTAAATTGCCAACAGCCACTCTGGAGAAGTGTACGGTGTGTTCTGAAACATCTAAAAAACACAGCTTGGAGAGCATAGGGCACTTCCACTCATGGGCGTATAAATTGGGAAAACTAAAAATCAGCAAGACACATGCACCCCAAAGTTGAGGGCTGCTCTGTTGACAAGAACCCCCACTTCATTACACCTTAAATATCCTAGGAAAGAGAAAAATGGATAAAGAAGTTGTGGTCCTCATGTACAATGGAATATCACTCAGCCATGAAATCCACGTCATAAGGCTAGTAGCAGCACGATGAGTGGATTTAGGTACGACGATTCTAAGTGAAATAAGTCACACAGAAAAAGACACTTATCCTAAGATATCACTTATAGAGGGAATGTAAAAACCGCTACACTTGAACTGAATTGCAAAACAGAACAGAGTCACACGTTTAGGAAACACACTATGGCTGCTGAACGGGAAAGGTGAGGTGGGGTGATGCATAAAACAAGGGTTTCAAATTAGCTCAGATACCATTCCATAAACCCAATATGTAATAGATAAGACCTATTCCTTGCTCAGTGAACTGGACTCAACACCCCCTATTCACCGCACAAGAATATATCTGACTAGTAAGAATCTTCAAACCTATGTATTGATATCTCTCTGTAAGTGAGTCAAGGGGGTGTAAAGCGGCATAAACACAGCCGTGAAAAGCAGCTAAACCCCATTATAAAAATAAATTACTTTTCAAAACCCGTGAAACAAAGACAGTGAAAGAGAGAGAAATTCTTACAAAATTCGTTCAGGGGCTGTGATGCAACCTGGATTGACCATATCTAGACCCACAGCTGATTGAGACATAAGGGTGGACACTCTTGGGGCTGAGAGGTTCGGTGAGGTTGGGTGAGCCAGCACAGACCCTTTCAAGTAATACTGCATGGTACCCATCCCATGGGTCCCAAATCTCCAGGTTCAAGGGCGTCTTCCTACAACGAAAACAGGCATGAGAAACCCAGAAGATGGTACACCGTGTGATCGGGAAAGGTTTCTAAAACGCACCTCATTTCTCATCTCCTTTGCTCGGGTTCGCCATTCCAGCCGATTTACTAGCCATCTCCCTCCTTGGAGAATCAGCACCTTTAACCTCCTGTTCCGTACAGGTTGCAATTTGTCCTGAGGATGAAGGGGAAGAGGGGGAACCAATGAGAGACTAGCTCTAGGTGTTGGGACAGGCACTGGTCACTCTATTTTCCCATCAGGAAGAAGAATTAAGCACAAACTCAGCCTGCCCCCCAGAACCAGAAGAGGGCCTGATGCAATCCTGCGCTTTTGCGGCCAGCTGCCAAAAAAGCGAGTTGAAAAATGGAGCTCAGGGGCCCTGCAATTCACAAACCTGCAGAGTTTTAAATGACAACTCTCATCCACAAATATATTAAGGGAAGGCAACGAGGAGGCTTTGAAAGCAAGGCAGAATTGCAGGAAACAGATTTCAGGAGGTAGATTCGAATCGCCTTGAAAGCACATAAAAAGCGGCAAAACGTGGACAATGATGCCCTTGGCCAAAAAGGGCGTATGCGTTTTTTCCTGAATATAATCAGGAAAAAACGCACACGCCCTTTTTGGCCAACCAAGCAACCTGGAAAGGCAAATCAGCGCTCCAAAGAAGTCTCGCTTCCCAGCGGGCAAAAGGGCCATGCGGAAAAAAGTGTCCAAACCAGAAATGCAGGACCGGCCATGGAGAAATGGGAGCCTTGCTACGCTGATGGGTGGGATGCAAATTGCCAACAGCCACTCTGGAGAAGTGTACGGTGTGTTCTGAAACATCTAAAAAACACAGCTTGGAGAGCATAGGGCACTTCCACTCATGGGCGTATAAATTGGGAAAACTAAAAATCAGCAAGACACAGGCACCCCAAAGTTTAGGGCTGCTCTGTTGACAAGAACCCCCACTTCATTAAACCTTAAATATCCTAGGAAAGAGAAAAATGGATAAAGAAGTTGTGGTCCTCATGTACAATGGAATATCACTCAGCCATGAAATCAACGTCATAAGGCTAGTAGCAGCACGATGAGTGGATTTAGGTACGACGATTCTAAGTGAAATAAGTCACACAGAAAAAGACACTTATCATAAGATATCACTTAGAGAGGGAATGTAAAAACCGCTACACTTGAACTGAATTACAAAACAGAACAGAGTCACACGTTTAGAAAACACACTATGGCTGCTGAACGGGAAAGGTGAGGTGGGGTGATGCATAAAACAAGGGTTTCAAATTAGCTCAGATACCGTTCCATAAACCCAATATGTAATAGACAAGACCTATTCCTTGCTCAGTGAACTGGACTCAACACCCCCTATTCACCGCACAAGAATATATCTGACTAGTAAGAATCTTCAAACCTATGTATTGATATCTCTCTGTAAGTGAGTCAAGGGGGTGTAAAGCGGCATAAACACAGCCGTGAAAAGCAGCTAAACCCCATTATAAAAATAAATTACTTTTCAAAACCCGTGAAACAAAGACAGTGAAAGAGAGAGAAATTCTTCCAAAATTCGTTCAGGGGCTGTGATGCAACCTGGATTGACCATATCTAGACCCACAGCTGATTGAGACATAAGGGTGGACACTCTTGGGGCTGAGAGGTTCGGTGAGGTTGGGTGAGCCAACGCAGACCCTTTCAAGTAATACTGCATGGTACCCATCCCATGGGTCCCAAATCTCCAGGTTCAAGGGCATCTTCCTACATCGAAAACAGGCATGAGAAACCCAGAAGATGGTACACCGTGTGATCGGGAAAGGTTTCTGAAACGCACCTCATTTCTCATCTCCTTTGTTCGGGTTCGCCATTCCAGCCGATTTACTAGCCATCTCCCTCCTTGGAGAATCAGCACCTTTAACCTCCTGTTCCGTACAGGTTGCAATTTGTCCTGAGGATGAACGGGAACAGGGGGAACCAATGAGAGACTAGCTCTAGGTGTTGGGACAGGCAAGGGTCACTCTATTTTCCCATCAGGAAGAAGAATTAAGCACAAGCTCAGCCTGCCCCCCAGAACCAGAAGAGGGCCTGAAGCAATCCTGCGCTTTTGCGGCCAGCTCCCAAAAAAGCGAGTTGAAAAATGGAGCTCAGGGGCCCTGCAATTCACAAACCTGCAGAGTTTTAAATGATACCTCTCGTCCACAAATATATTAAGGGAAGGCAACGAAGAGGCTTTGAAAGCAAGGCAGAATTGCAGGAAACAGATTTCAGGAGGTAGATTCGAATCGCCTTGAAAGCACATGAAAAGCGGCAAAACGTGGACAATTATGCCCTTGGCCAAAAAGGGCGTATGCGTTTTTTCCTGAATATATTCAGGAAAAAACGCATGCGCCCTTTTTGGCCAACCAAGCAACCTGGAAAGGCAAATCAGCGCTCCAAAGAAGTCTCGCTTCCCAGCGGGCAAAAGGGCCATGCGGAAAAAAGTGTCCAAACCAGAAACGCAGCACCGGCCATGGAGAAATGGGAGCCTTGCTACGCTAGATGGGTGGGATGTAAATTGCCAACAGCCACTCTGGAGAAGTGTACGGTGTGTCCTGAAACATCTAAAAAACACAGCTTGGAGAGCATAGGGCACTTCCACTCATGGGCGTATAAATTGGGAAAACCAAAAATCAGCAAGACACAGGCACCCCAAAGTTTAGGCCTGCTCTGTTGACAAGAACCCCCACTTCATTACACGTTAAATATCCAAGGAAAGAGAAAAGTGGATAAAGAAGTTGTGGTCCTCATGTACAATGGTATATCACTCAGGCGTGAAATCAACGTCATAAGGCTAGTAGCAGCACGATGAGTGGATTTAGGTACGACGATTCTAAGTGAAATAAGTCACACAGAAAAAGACACTTATCCTAAGATATCACTTATAGAGGGAATGTAAAAACCGCTACACTTGAACTGAATTGCAAAACAGAACAGAGTCACACGTTTAGGAAACACACTATGGCTGCTGAACGGGAAAGGTGAGGTGGGGTGATGCATAAAACAAGGGTTTCAAATTAGCTCAGATACCGTTCCATAAACCCAATATGTAAGAGAGAAGACCTATTCCTTTTTCAGTGAACTGGACTCAACACCCCCTATTCACCGCACAAGAATATATCTGAGTAGTAAGAATCTTCAAACCTATGTATTGATATCTCTCTGTAAGTGAGTCAAGGGGGTGTAAAGCGGCATAAACACAGCCGTGAAAAGCAGCTAAACCCCATTATAAAAATAAATTACTTTTCAAAACCCGTGAAACAAAGACAGTGAAAGAGAGAGAAATTCTTACAAAATTCGTTCAGGGGCTGTGATGCAACCTGGATTGACCATATCTAGACCCACAGGTGATTGAGACATAAGGTTGGACACTCTTGGGGCTGAGAGGTTCGGTGAGGTTGGGTGAGCCAACGCAGACCCTTTCAAGTAATACTGCATGGTACCCATCCCATGGGTCCCAAATCTCCAGGTTCAAGGCCATCTTCCTACATCGAAAACAGGCATGAGAAACCCAGAAGATGGTACACCGTGTGATCGGGAAAGGTTTCTAAAACGCACCTCATTTCTCATTTCCTTTGCTCGGGTTCGCCATTCCAGCTCATTTACTAGCCATCTCCCTCCTTGGAGAATGAGCACCTTTAACCTCCTGTTCCGTACAGGTTGCAATTTGTCCTGAGGATGAAGGGGAAGAGGGGGAACCAATGAGAGACTAGCTCTAGGTGTTGGGACAGGCACGGGTCACTCTATTTTCCCATCAGGAAGAAGAATTAAGCACAAGCTCAGCCTGCCCCCCAGAACCAGAAGAGGGCCTGAAGCAATCCTGTGCTTTTGCGGCCAGCTCCCAAAAAAGCGAGTTGAAAAATGGAGCTCAGGGGCCCTGCAATTCACAAACCTGCAGAGTTTTAAATGATACCTCTCGTCCACAAATATATTAAGGGAAGGCAACGAAGAGGCTTTGAAAGCAAGGCAGAATTGCAGGAAACAGATTTCAGGAGGTAGATTCGAATCGCCTTGAAAGCACATGAAAAGCGGCAAAACGTGGACAATGATGCCCTTTTTGGCCAACCAAGCAACCTGGAAAGGCAAATCAGCGCTCCAAAGAAGTCTCGCTTCCCAGCGGGCAAAAGGGCCATGCGGAAAAAAGTGTCCAAACCAGAACTGCACGACCGGCCATGGAGAAATGGGAGCCTTGCTTCGCTAATGGGCGGGATGTAAATTGCCAACAGCCACTCTGGAGAAGTGTACGGTGTGTTCTGAAACATCTAAAAAACACAGCTTGGAGAGCATAGGGCACTTCCACTCATGGGCGTATAAATTGGGAAAACTAAAAATCAGCAAGACACAGGCACCCCAAAATTTAGGTCTGCTCTGTTGACAAGAACCCCCACTTCATTACACCTTAAATATCCTAGGAAAGAGAAAAATGGATAAAGAAGTTGTGGTCCTCATGTACAATGGAATATCACTCAGCCATGAAATCAACGTCATAAGGCTAGTAGCAGCACGATGAGTGGATTTAGGTACGACGATTCTAAGTGAAATAAGTCACACAGAAAAAGACACTTATCCTAAGATATCACTTATAGAGGGAATGTAAAAACCGCTACACTTGAACTGAATTACAAAACAGAACAGAGTCACACGTTTAGAAAACACACTATGGCTGCTGAACGGGAAAGGTGAGGTGGGGTGATGCATAAAACAAGGGTTTCAAATTAGCTCAGATACCGTTCCATAAACCCAATATGTAAGAGAGAAGACCTATTCCTTTTTCAGTGAACTGGACTCAACACCCCCTATTCACCGCACAAGAATATATCTGAGTAGTAAGAATCTTCAAACCTATGTATTGATATCTCTCTGTAAGTGAGTCAAGGGGGTGTAAAGCGGCATAAACACAGCCGTGAAAAGCAGCTAAACCCCATTATAAAAATAAATTACTTTTCAAAACCCGTGAAACAAAGACAGTGAAAGAGAGAGAAATTCTTACAAAATTCGTTCAGGGGCTGTGATGCAACCTGGATTGACCATATCTAGACCCACAGGTGATTGAGACATAAGGTTGGACACTCTTGGGGCTGAGAGGTTCGGTGAGGTTGGGTGAGCCAACGCAGACCCTTTCAAGTAATACTGCATGTTACCCATCCCATGGGTCCCAAATCTCCAGGTTCAAGGCCATCTTCCTACATCGAAAACAGGCATGAGAAACCCAGAAGATGGTACACCGTGTGATCGGGAAAGGTTTCTAAAACGCACCTCATTTCTCATTTCCTTTGCTCGGGTTCGCCATTCCAGCTCATTTACTAGCCATCTCCCTCCTTGGAGAATGAGCACCTTTAACCTCCTGTTCCGTACAGGTTGCAATTTGTCCTGAGGATGAAGGGGAAGAGGGGGAACCAATGAGAGACTAGCTCTAGGTGTTGGGACAGGCACGGGTCACTCTATTTTCCCATCAGGAAGAAGAATTAAGCACAAGCTCAGCCTGCCCCCCAGAACCAGAAGAGGGCCTGAAGCAATCCTGTGCTTTTGCGGCCAGCTCCCAAAAAAGCGAGTTGAAAAATGGAGCTCAGGGGCCCTGCAATTCACAAACCTGCAGAGTTTTAAATGATACCTCTCGTCCACAAATATATTAAGGGAAGGCAACGAAGAGGCTTTGAAAGCAAGGCAGAATTGCAGGAAACAGATTTCAGGAGGTAGATTCGAATCGCCTTGAAAGCACATGAAAAGCGGCAAAACGTGGACAATGATGCCCTTTTTGGCCAACCAAGCAACCTGGAAAGGCAAATCAGCGCTCCAAAGAAGTCTCGCTTCCCAGCGGGCAAAAGGGCCATGCGGAAAAAAGTGTCCAAACCAGAACTGCACGACCGGCCATGGAGAAATGGGAGCCTTGCTTCGCTAATGGGCGGGATGTAAATTGCCAACAGCCACTCTGGAGAAGTGTACGGTGTGTTCTGAAACATCTAAAAAACACAGCTTGGAGAGCATAGGGCACTTCCACTCATGGGCGTATAAATTGGGAAAACTAAAAATCAGCAAGACACAGGCACCCCAAAATTTAGGGCTGCTATGTCGACAAGAACCCCCACTTCATTACACCTTAAATATCCTAGGAAAGAGAAAAATGGATAAAGAAGTTGTGGTCCTCATGTACAATGGAATATCACTCAGCCATGAAATCAACGTCATAAGGCTAGTAGCAGCACGATGAGTGGATTTAGGTACGACGATTCTAAGTGAAATAAGTCACACAGAAAAAGACACTTATCATAAGATATCACTTAGAGAGGGAATGTAAAAACCGCTACACTTGAACTGAATTACAAAACAGAACAGAGTCACACGTTTAGAAAACACACTATGGCTGCTGAACGGGAAAGGTGAGGTGGGGTGATGCATAAAACAAGGGTTTCAAATTAGCTCAGATACCGTTCCATAAACCCAATATGTAATAGACAAGACCTATTCCTTGCTCAGTGAACTGGACTCAACACCCCCTATTCACCGCACAAGAATATATCTGACTAGTAAGAATCTTCAAACCTATGTATTGATATCTCTCTGTAAGTGAGTCAAGGGGGTGTAAAGCGGCATAAACACAGCCGTGAAAAGCAGCTAAACCCCATTATAAAAATAAATTACTTTTCAAAACCCGTGAAACAAAGACAGTGAAAGAGAGAGAAATTCTTCCAAAATTCGTTCAGGGGCTGTGATGCAACCTGGATTGACCATATCTAGACCCACAGCTGATTGAGACATAAGGGTGGACACTCTTGGGGCTGAGAGGTTCGGTGAGGTTGGGTGAGCCAACGCAGACCCTTTCAAGTAATACTGCATGGTACCCATCCCATGGGTCCCAAATCTCCAGGTTCAAGGGCATCTTCCTACATCGAAAACAGGCATGAGAAACCCAGAAGATGGTACACCGTGTGATCGGGAAAGGTTTCTGAAACGCACCTCATTTCTCATCTCCTTTGTTCGGGTTCGCCATTCCAGCCGATTTACTAGCCATCTCCCTCCTTGGAGAATCAGCACCTTTAACCTCCTGTTCCGTACAGGTTGCAATTTGTCCTGAGGATGAACGGGAACAGGGGGAACCAATGAGAGACTAGCTCTAGGTGTTGGGACAGGCACGGGTCACTCTATTTTCCCATCAGGAAGAAGAATTAAGCACAAGCTCAGCCTGCCCCCCAGAACCAGAAGAGGGCCTGAAGCAATCCTGCGCTTTTGCGGCCAGCTCCCAAAAAAGCGAGTTGAAAAATGGAGCTCAGGGGCCCTGCAATTCACAAACCTGCAGAGTTTTAAATGATACCTCTCGTCCACAAATATATTAAGGGAAGGCAACGAAGAGGCTTTGAAAGCAAGGCAGAATTGCAGGAAACAGATTTCAGGAGGTAGATTCGAATCGCCTTGAAAGCACATGAAAAGCGGCAAAACGTGGACAATTATGCCCTTGGCCAAAAAGGGCGTATGCGTTTTTTCCTGAATATATTCAGGAAAAAACGCATGCGCCCTTTTTGGCCAACCAAGCAACCTGGAAAGGCAAATCAGCGCTCCAAAGAAGTCTCGCTTCCCAGCGGGCAAAAGGGCCATGCGGAAAAAAGTGTCCAAACCAGAAACGCAGCACCGGCCATGGAGAAATGGGAGCCTTGCTACGCTAGATGGGTGGGATGTAAATTGCCAACAGCCACTCTGGAGAAGTGTACGGTGTGTTCTGAAACATCTAAAAAACACAGCTTGGAGAGCATAGGGCACTTCCACTCATGGGCGTATAAATTGGGAAAACCAAAAATCAGCAAGACACAGGCACCCCAAAGTTTAGGCCTGCTCTGTTGACAAGAACCCCCACTTCATTACACGTTAAATATCCAAGGAAAGAGAAAAGTGGATAAAGAAGTTGTGGTCCTCATGTACAATGGTATATCACTCAGGCGTGAAATCAACGTCATAAGGCTAGTAGCAGCACGATGAGTGGATTTAGGTACGACGATTCTAAGTGAAATAAGTCACACAGAAAAAGACACTTATCCTAAGATATCACTTATAGAGGGAATGTAAAAACCGCTACACTTGAACTGAATTGCAAAACAGAACAGAGTCACACGTTTAGGAAACACACTATGGCTGCTGAACGGGAAAGGTGAGGTGGGGTGATGCATAAAACAAGGGTTTCAAATTAGCTCAGATACCGTTCCATAAACCCAATATGTAAGAGAGAAGACCTATTCCTTTTTCATTGAACTGGACTCAACACCCCCTATTCACCGCACAAGAATATATCTGAGTAGTAAGAATCTTCAAACCTATGTATTGATATCTCTCTGTAAGTGAGTCAAGGGGGTGTAAAGCGGCATAAACACAGCCGTGAAAAGCAGCTAAACCCCATTATAAAAATAAATTACTTTTCAAAACCCGTGAAACAAAGACAGTGAAAGAGAGAGAAATTCTTACAAAATTCGTTCAGGGGCTGTGATGCAACCTGGATTGACCATATCTAGACCCACAGCTGATTGAGACATAAGGTTGGACACTCTTGGGGCTGAGAGGTTCGGTGAGGTTGGGTGAGCCAACGCAGACCCTTTCAAGTAATACTGCATGGTACCCATCCCATGGGTCCCAAATCTCCAGGTTCAAGGCCATCTTCCTACATCGAAAACAGGCATGAGAAACCCAGAAGATGGTACACCGTGTGATCGGGAAAGGTTTCTAAAACGCACCTCATTTCTCATTTCCTTTGCTCGGGTTCGCCATTCCAGCTCATTTACTAGCCATCTCCCTCCTTGGAGAATGAGCACCTTTAACCTCCTGTTCCGTACAGGTTGCAATTTGTCCTGAGGATGAAGGGGAAGAGGGGGAACCAATGAGAGACTAGCTCTAGGTGTTGGGACAGGCACGGGTCACTCTATTTTCCCATCAGGAAGAAGAATTAAGCACAAGCTCAGCCTGCCCCCCAGAACCAGAAGAGGGCCTGAAGCAATCCTGTGCTTTTGCGGCCAGCTCCCAAAAAAGCGAGTTGAAAAATGGAGCTCAGGGGCCCTGCAATTCACAAACCTGCAGAGTTTTAAATGATACCTCTCGTCCACAAATATATTAAGGGAAGGCAACGAAGAGGCTTTGAAAGCAAGGCAGAATTGCAGGAAACAGATTTCAGGAGGTAGATTCGAATCGCCTTGAAAGCACATGAAAAGCGGCAAAACGTGGACAATGATGCCCTTTTTGGCCAACCAAGCAACCTGGAAAGGCAAATCAGCGCTCCAAAGAAGTCTCGCTTCCCAGCGGGCAAAAGGGCCATGCGGAAAAAAGTGTCCAAACCAGAACTGCACGACCGGCCATGGAGAAATGGGAGCCTTGCTTCGCTAATGGGCGGGATGTAAATTGCCAACAGCCACTCTGGAGAAGTGTACGGTGTGTTCTGAAACATCTAAAAAACACAGCTTGGAGAGCATAGGGCACTTCCACTCATGGGCGTATAAATTGGGAAAACTAAAAATCAGCAAGACACAGGCACCCAAAAATTTAGGGCTGCTCTGTTGACAAGAACCCCCACTTCATTACACCTTAAATATCCTAGGAAAGAGAAAAATGGATAAAGAAGTTGTGGTCCTCATGTACAATGGAATATCACTCAGCCATGAAATCAACGTCATAAGGCTAGTAGCAGCACGATGAGTGGATTTAGGTACGACGATTCTAAGTGAAATAAGTCACACAGAAAAAGACACTTATCCTAAGATATCACTTATAGAGGGAATGTAAAAACCGCTACACTTGAACTGAATTGCAAAACAGAACAGAGTCACACGTTTAGGAAACACACTATGGCTGCTGAACGGGAAAGGTGAGGTGGGGTGATGCATAAAACAAGGGTTTCAAATTAGCTCAGATACCGTTCCATAAACCCAATATGTAAGAGATAAGACCTATTCCTTGCTCAGTGAACAGGACTCAACACCCCCTATTCACCGCACAAGAATATATCTGACTAGTAAGAATCTTCAACCCTATGTATTGATATCTCTCTGTAAGTGAGTCAAGGGGGTGTAAAGCGGCATAAACACAGCCGTGAAAAGCAGCTAAACCCCATTATAAAAATAAATTACTTTTAAAAACCAGTGAAACAAAGACAGTGAAAGAGAGAGAAATTCTTACAAAATTCGTTCAGGGGCTGTGATGCAACCTGGATTGACCATATCTAGACCCACAGCTGATTGAGACATAAGGGTGGACACTCTTGGGGCTGAGAGGTTCGGTGAGGTTGGGTGAGCCAACGCAGACCCTTTCAAGTAATACTGCATGGTACCCATCCCATGGGTCCCAAATCTCCAGGTTCAAGGGCATCTTCCTACATCGAAAACATGCATGAGAAACCCAGAAGATGGTACACCGTGTGATCGGGAAAGGTTTCTGAAACGCACCTCATTTCTCATCTCCTCTGCTCGGGTTCGCCATTCCAGCCGATTTACTAGCCATCTCCCTCCTTGGAGAATCAGCACCTTTAACCTCCTGTTCCTTACAGGTTGCAATTTGTCCTGAGGATGAAGGGGAAGAGGGGGAACCAATGAGAGACTAGCTCTAGGTGTTGGGACAGGCAAGGGTCACTCTATTTTCCCATCAGGAAGAAGAATTAAGCACAAGCTCAGCCTGCCCCCCAGAACCAGAAGAGGGCCTGAAGCAATCCTGCGCTTTTGCGGCCAGATCCCAAAAAAGCGAGTTGAAAAATGGAGCTCAGGGGCACTGCAATTCACAAACCTGCAGAGTTTTAAATGATACCTCTCGTCCACAAATATATTAAGGGAAGGCAACGAAGAGGCTTTGAAAGCAAGGCAGAATTGCAGGAAACAGATTTCAGGAGGTAGATTCGAATTGCCTTGAAAGCACATGAAAAGCGGCAAAACGTAGACAATGATGCCCTTGGCCAAAAAGGGCGTATGCGTTTTTTCCTGAATATATTCAGGAAAAAACGCATACGCCCTTTTTGACCAACCAAGCAACCTGGAAAGGCAAATCAGCGCTCCAAAGAAGTCTCGCTTCCCAGCGGGCAAAAGGGCCATGCGGAAAAAAGTGTCCAAACCAGAAATGCAGGACCGGCCATGGAGAAATGGGAGCCTTGCTACGCTGATGGGCGGGATGTAAATTGCCAACAGCCACTCTGGAGAAGTGTACGGTGTGTCCTGAAACATCTAAAAAACACAGCTTGGAGAGCATAGGGCACTTCCACTCATGGGCGTATAAATTGGGAAAACTAAAAATCAGCAAGACACAGGCACCCCAAAGTTTAGGGCTGCTCTGTTGACAAGAACCCCCACTTCATTACACCTTAAATATCCTAGGAAAGAGAAAAATGGATAAAGAAGTTGTGGTCCTCATGTACAATGGTATATCACTCAGCCATGAAATCAACGTCATAAGGCTAGTAGCAGCACGATGAGTGGATTTAGGTACGACGATTCTAAGTGAAATAAGTCACACAGAAAAAGACACTTATCATAAGATATCACTTAGAGAGGGAATGTAAAAACCGCTACACTGGAACTGAATTACAAAACAGAACAGAGTCACCCGTTTAGAAAACACAATATGGCTGCTGAACGGGAAAGGTGAGGTGGGGTGATGCATAAAACAAGGGTTTCAAATTAGCTCAGATACCGTTCCATAAACCCAATATGTAATAGACAAGACCTATTCCTTGCTCAGTGAACTGGACTCAACACCCCCTATTCACCGCACAAGAATATATCTGACTAGTAAGAATCTTCAAACCTATGTATTGATATCTCTCTGTAAGTGAGTCAAGGGGGTGTAAAGCGGCATAAACACAGCCGTGAAAAGCAGCTAAACCCCATTATAAAAATAAATTACTTTTCAAAACCCGTGAAACAAAGACAGTGAAAGAGAGAGAAATTCTTCCAAAATTCGTTCAGGGGCTGTGATGCAACCTGGATTGACCATATCTAGACCCACAGCTGATTGAGACATAAGGGTGGACACTCTTGGGGCTGAGAGGTTCGGTGAGGTTGGGTGAGCCAACGCAGACCCTTTCAAGTAATACTGCATGGTACCCATCCCATGGGTCCCAAATCTCCAGGTTCAAGGGCATCTTCCTACATCGAAAACAGGCATGAGAAACCCAGAAGATGGTACACCGTGTGATCGGGAAAGGTTTCTGAAACGCACCTCATTTCTCATCTCCTTTGTTCGGGTTCGCCATTCCAGCCGATTTACTAGCCATCTCCCTCCTTGGAGAATCAGCACCTTTAACCTCCTGTTCCGTACAGGTTGCAATTTGTCCTGAGGATGAACGGGAACAGGGGGAACCAATGAGAGACTAGCTCTAGGTGTTGGGACAGGCACGGGTCACTCTATTTTCCCATCAGGAAGAAGAATTAAGCACAAGCTCAGCCTGCCCCCCAGAACCAGAAGAGGGCCTGAAGCAATCCTGCGCTTTTGCGGCCAGCTCCCAAAAAAGCGAGTTGAAAAATGGAGCTCAGGGGCCCTGCAATTCACAAACCTGCAGAGTTTTAAATGATACCTCTCGTCCACAAATATATTAAGGGAAGGCAACGAAGAGGCTTTGAAAGCAAGGCAGAATTGCAGGAAACAGATTTCAGGAGGTAGATTCGAATCGCCTTGAAAGCACATGAAAAGCGGCAAAACGTGGACAATTATGCCCTTGGCCAAAAAGGGCGTATGCGTTTTTTCCTGAATATATTCAGGAAAAAACGCATACGCCCTTTTTGGCCAACCAAGCAACCTGGAAAGGCAAATCAGCACTCCAAAGAAGTCTCGCTTCCCAGCGGGCAAAAGGGCCATGCGGAAAAAAGTGTCCAAACCAGAAACGCAGCACCGGCCATGGAGAAATGGGAGCCTTGCTACGCTAGATGGGTGGGATGTAAATTGCCAACAGCCACTCTGGAGAAGTGTACGGTGTGTTCTGAAACATCTAAAAAACACAGCTTGGAGAGCATAGGGCACTTCCACTCATGGGCGTATAAATTGGGAAAACTAAAAATCAGCAAGACACAGGCACCCCAAAGTTTAGGCCTGCTCTGTTGACAAGAACCCCCACTTCATTACACGTTAAATATCCAAGGAAAGAGAAAAGTGGATAAAGAAGTTGTGGTCCTCATGTACAATGGTATATCACTCAGGCGTGAAATCAACGTCATAAGGCTAGTAGCAGCACGATGAGTGGATTTAGGTACGACGATTCTAAGTGAAATAAGTCACACAGAAAAAGACACTTATCCTAAGATATCACTTATAGAGGGAATGTAAAAACCGCTACACTTGAACTGAATTGCAAAACAGAACAGAGTCACACGTTTAGGAAACACACTATGGCTGCTGAACGGGAAAGGTGAGGTGGGGTGATGCATAAAACAAGGGTTTCAAATTAGCTCAGATACCGTTCCATAAACCCAATATGTAAGAGAGAAGACCTATTCCTTTTTCAGTGAACTGGACTCAACACCCCCTATTCACCGCACAAGAATATATCTGACTAGTAAGAATCTTCAAACCTATGTATTGATATCTCTCTGTAAGTGAGTCAAGGGGGTGTAAAGCGGCATAAACACAGCCGTGAAAAGCAGCTAAACCCCATTATAAAAATAAATTACTTTTCAAAACCCGTGAAACAAAGACAGTGAAAGAGAGAGAAATTCTTCCAAAATTCGTTCAGGGGCTGTGATGCAACCTGGATTGACCATATCTAGACCCACAGCTGATTGAGACATAAGGTTGGACACTCTTGGGGCTGAGAGGTTCGGTGAGGTTGGGTGAGCCAACGCAGACCCTTTCAAGTAATACTGCATGGTACCCATCCCATGGGTCCCAAATCTCCAGGTTCAAGGCCATCTTCCTACATCGAAAACAGGCATGAGAAACCCAGAAGATGGTACACCGTGTGATCGGGAAAGGTTTCTAAAACGCACCTCATTTCTCATTTCCTTTGCTCGGGTTCGCCATTCCAGCTCATTTACTAGCCATCTCCCTCCTTGGAGAATGAGCACCTTTAACCTCATGTTCCTTACAGGTTGCAATTTGTCCTGAGGATGAAGGGGAAGAGGGGGAACCAATGAGAGACTAGCTCTAGGTGTTGGGACAGGCACGGGTCACTCTATTTTCCCATCAGGAAGAAGAATTAAGCACAAGCTCAGCCTGCCCCCCAGAACCAGAAGAGGGCCTGAAGCAATCCTGTGCTTTTGCGGCCAGCTCCCAAAAAAGCGAGTTGAAAAATGGAGCTCAGGGGCCCTGCAATTCACAAACCTGCAGAGTTTTAAATGATACCTCTCGTCCACAAATATATTAAGGGAAGGCAACGAAGAGGCTTTGAAAGCAAGGCAGAATTGCAGGAAACAGATTTCAGGAGGTAGATTCGAATCGCCTTGAAAGCACATGAAAAGCGGCAAAACGTGGACAATGATGCCCTTTTTGGCCAACCAAGCAACCTGGAAAGGCAAATCAGCGCTCCAAAGAAGTCTCGCTTCCCAGCGGGCAAAAGGGCCATGCGGAAAAAAGTGTCCAAACCAGAACTGCACGACCGGCCATGGAGAAATGGGAGCCTTGCTTCGCTAATGGGCGGGATGTAAATTGCCAACAGCCACTCTGGAGAAGTGTACGGTGTGTTCTGAAACATCTAAAAAACACAGCTTGGAGAGCATAGGGCACTTCCACTCATGGGCGTATAAATTGGGAAAACTAAAAATCAGCAAGACACAGGCACCCAAAAATTTAGGGCTGCTCTGTTGACAAGAACCCCCACTTCATTACACCTTAAATATCCTAGGAAAGAGAAAAATGGATAAAGAAGTTGTGGTCCTCATGTACAATGGAATATCACTCAGCCATGAAATCAACGTCATAAGGCTAGTAGCAGCACGATGAGTGGATTTAGGTACGACGATTCTAAGTGAAATAAGTCACACAGAAAAAGACACTTATCCTAAGATATCACTTATAGAGGGAATGTAAAAACCGCTACACTTGAACTGAATTGCAAAACAGAACAGAGTCACACGTTTAGGAAACACACTATGGCTGCTGAACGGGAAAGGTGAGGTGGGGTGATGCATAAAACAAGGGTTTCAAATTAGCTCAGATACCGTTCCATAAACCCAATATGTAAGAGATAAGACCTATTCCTTGCTCAGTGAACAGGACTCAACACCCCCTATTCACCGCACAAGAATATATCTGACTAGTAAGAATCTTCAACCCTATGTATTGATATCTCTCTGTAAGTGAGTCAAGGGGGTGTAAAGCGGCATAAACACAGCCGTGAAAAGCAGCTAAACCCCATTATAAAAATAAATTACTTTTAAAAACCAGTGAAACAAAGACAGTGAAAGAGAGAGAAATTCTTACAAAATTCGTTCAGGGGCTGTGATGCAACCTGGATTGACCATATCTAGACCCACAGCTGATTGAGACATAAGGGTGGACACTCTTGGGGCTGAGAGGTTCGGTGAGGTTGGGTGAGCCAACGCAGACCCTTTCAAGTAATACTGCATGGTACCCATCCCATGGGTCCCAAATCTCCAGGTTCAAGGGCATCTTCCTACATCGAAAACATGCATGAGAAACCCAGAAGATGGTACACCGTGTGATCGGGAAAGGTTTCTGAAACGCACCTCATTTCTCATCTCCTCTGCTCGGGTTCGCCATTCCAGCCGATTTACTAGCCATCTCCCTCCTTGGAGAATCAGCACCTTTAACCTCCTGTTCCTTACAGGTTGCAATTTGTCCTGAGGATGAAGGGGAAGAGGGGGAACCAATGAGAGACTAGCTCTAGGTGTTGGGACAGGCAAGGGTCACTCTATTTTCCCATCAGGAAGAAGAATTAAGCACAAGCTCAGCCTGCCCCCCAGAACCAGAAGAGGGCCTGAAGCAATCCTGCGCTTTTGCGGCCAGAACCCAAAAAAGCGAGTTGAAAAATGGAGCTCAGGGGCACTGCAATTCACAAACCTGCAGAGTTTTAAATGATACCTCTCGTCCACAAATATATTAAGGGAAGGCAACGAAGAGGCTTTGAAAGCAAGGCAGAATTGCAGGAAACAGATTTCAGGAGGTAGATTCGAATCGCCTTGAAAGCACATGAAAAGCGGCAAAACGTAGACAATGATGCCCTTGGCCAAAAAGGGCGTATGCGTTTTTTCCTGAATATATTCAGGAAAAAACGCATACGCCCTTTTTGACCAACCAAGCAACCTGGAAAGGCAAATCAGCGCTCCAAAGAAGTCTCGCTTCCCAGCGGGCAAAAGGGCCATGCGGAAAAAAGTGTCCAAACCAGAAATGCAGGACCGGCCATGGAGAAATGGGAGCCTTGCTACGCTGATGGGCGGGATGTAAATTGCCAACAGCCACTCTGGAGAAGTGTACGGTGTGTCCTGAAACATCTAAAAAACACAGCTTGGAGAGCATAGGGCACTTCCACTCATGGGCGTATAAATTGGGAAAACTAAAAATCAGCAAGACACAGGCACCCCAAAGTTTAGGGCTGCTCTGTTGACAAGAACCCCCACTTCATTACACCTTAAATATCCTAGGAAAGAGAAAAATGGATAAAGAAGTTGTGGTCCTCATGTACAATGGTATATCACTCAGCCATGAAATCAACGTCATAAGGCTAGTAGCAGCACGATGAGTGGATTTAGGTACGACGATTCTAAGTGAAATAAGTCACACAGAAAAAGACACTTATCATAAGATATCACTTAGAGAGGGAATGTAAAAACCGCTACACTGGAACTGAATTACAAAACAGAACAGAGTCACCCGTTTAGAAAACACAATATGGCTGCTGAACGGGAAAGGTGAGGTGGGGTGATGAATAAAACAAGGGTTTCAAATTAGCTCAGATACCGTTCCATAAACCCAATATGTAATAGACAAGACCTATTCCTTGCTCAGTGAACTGGACTCAACACCCCCTATTCACCGCACAAGAATATATCTGACTAGTAAGAATCTTCAAACCTATGTATTGATATCTCTCTGTAAGTGAGTCAAGGGGGTGTAAAGCGGCATAAACACAGCCGTGAAAAGCAGCTAAACCCCATTATAAAAATAAATTACTTTTCAAAACCCGTGAAACAAAGACAGTGAAAGAGAGAGAAATTCTTCCAAAATTCGTTCAGGGGCTGTGATGCAACCTGGATTGACCATATCTAGACCCACAGCTGATTGAGACATAAGGGTGGACACTCTTGGGGCTGAGAGGTTCGGTGAGGTTGGGTGAGCCAACGCAGACCCTTTCAAGTAATACTGCATGGTACCCATCCCATGGGTCCCAAATCTCCAGGTTCAAGGGCATCTTCCTACATCGAAAACATGCATGAGAAACCCAGAAGATGGTACACCGTGTGATCGGGAAAGGTTTCTAAAACGCACCTCATTTCTCATCCCCTTTGCTCGGGTTCGCCATTCCAGCCGATTTACTAGCCATCTCCCTCTTTGGAGAATCAGCACCATTAACCTCCTATTCCGTACAGGTTGCAATTTGTCCTGAGGATGAACGGGAAGAGGGGGAACCAATGAGAGACTAGCTCTAGGTGTTGGGACAGGCACGTGTCACTCTATTTTCCCATCAGGAAGAAGAATTAAGCACAAGCTCAGCCTGCCCCCCAGAACCAGAAGAGGGCCTGAAGCAATCCTGCACATTTGCGGCCAGCTCCCAAAAAAGCGAGTTGAAAAATGGAGCTCAGGGGCCCTGCAATTCAAAAACGTGCAGAGTTTTAAATGATACCTCTCGTCCACAAATATATTAAGGGAAGGCAACGAAGAGGCTTTGAAAGAAAGGCAGAATTGCAGGAAACAGATTTCAGGAGGTAGATTCGAATCGCCTTGAAAGCACATGAAAAGCGGCAAAACGTGGACAATGATGCCCTTGGCCAAAAAGGGCGTATGCGTTTTTTCCTGAATATATTCAGGAAAAAACGCATACGCCCTTTTTGGCCAACCAAGCAACCTGGAAAGGCAAATCAGCACTCCAAAGAAGTCTCGCTTCCCAGCGGGCAAAAGGGCCATGCGGAAAAAAGTGTCCAAACCAGAAACGCAGCACCGGCCATGGAGAAATGGGAGCCTTGCTACGCTAGATGGGTGGGATGTAAATTGCCAACAGCCACTCTGGAGAAGTGTACGGTGTGTTCTGAAACATCTAAAAAACACAGCTTGGAGAGCATAGGGCACTTCCACTCATGGGCGTATAAATTGGGAAAACTAAAAATCAGCAAGACACAGGCACCCCAAAGTTTAGGCCTGCTCTGTTGACAAGAACCCCCACTTCATTACACGTTAAATATCCAAGGAAAGAGAAAAGTGGATAAAGAAGTTGTGGTCCTCATGTACAATGGTATATCACTCAGGCGTGAAATCAACGTCATAAGGCTAGTAGCAGCACGATGAGTGGATTTAGGTACGACGATTCTAAGTGAAATAAGTCACACAGAAAAAGACACTTATCCTAAGATATCACTTATAGAGGGAATGTAAAAACTGCTACACTTGAACTGAATTGCAAAACAGAACAGAGTCACACGTTTAGGAAACACACTATGGCTGCTGAACGGGAAAGGTGAGGTGGGGTGATGCATAAAACAAGGGTTTCAAATTAGCTCAGATACCGTTCCATAAACCCAATATGTAATAGACAAGACCTATTCCTTGCTCAGTGAACTGGACTCAACACCCCCTATTCACCGCACAAGAATATATCTGACTAGTAAGAATCTTCAAACCTATGTATTGATATCTCTCTGTAAGTGAGTCAAGGGGGTGTAAAGCGGCATAAACAGAGCCGTGAAAAGCAGCTAAACCCCATTATAAAAATAAATTACTTTTCAAAACCCGTGAAACAAAGACAGTGAAAGAGAGAGAAATTCTTACAAAATTCGTTCAGGGGCTGTGATGCAACCTGGATTGACCATATCTAGACCCACAGCTGATTGAGACATAAGGTTGGACACTCTTGGGGCTGAGAGGTTCGGTGAGGTTGGGTGAGCCAACGCAGACCCTTTCAAGTAATACTGCATGGTACCCATCCCATGGGTCCCAAATCTCCAGGTTCAAGGCCATCTTCCTACATCGAAAACAGGCATGAGAAACCCAGAAGATGGTACACCGTGTGATCGGGAAAGGTTTCTAAAACGCACCTCATTTCTCATTTCCTTTGCTCGGGTTCGCCATTCCAGCTCATTTACTAGCCATCTCCCTCCTTGGAGAATGAGCACCTTTAACCTCCTGTTCCGTACAGGTTGCAATTTGTCCTGAGGATGAAGGGGAAGAGGGGGAACCAATGAGAGACTAGCTCTAGGTGTTGGGACAGGCACGGGTCACTCTATTTTCCCATCAGGAAGAAGAATTAAGCACAAGCTCAGCCTGCCCCCCAGAACCAGAAGAGGGCCTGAAGCAATCCTGTGCTTTTGCGGCCAGCTCCCAAAAAAGCGAGTTGAAAAATGGAGCTCAGGGGCCCTGCAATTCACAAACCTGCAGAGTTTTAAATGATACCTCTCGTCCACAAATATATTAAGGGAAGGCAACGAAGAGGCTTTGAAAGCAAGGCAGAATTGCAGGAAACAGATTTCAGGAGGTAGATTCGAATCGCCTTGAAAGCACATGAAAAGCGGCAAAACGTGGACAATGATGCCCTTTTTGGCCAACCAAGCAACCTGGAAAGGCAATTCAGCGCTCCAAAGAAGTCTCGCTTCCCAGCGGGCAAAAGGGCCATGCGGAAAAAAGTGTCCAAACCAGAACTGCACGACCGGCCATGGAGAAATGGGAGCCTTGCTTCGCTAATGGGCGGGATGTAAATTGCCAACAGCCACTCTGGAGAAGTGTACGGTGTGTTCTGAAACATCTAAAAAACACAGCTTGCAGAGCATAGGGCACTTCCACTCATGGGCGTATAAATTGGGAAAACTAAAAATCAGCAAGACACAGGCACCCCAAAGTTTAGGGCTGCTCTGTTGACAAGAACCCCCACTTCATTACACCTTAAATATCCTAGGAAAGAGAAAAATGGATAAAGAAGTTGTGGTCCTCATGTACAATGGAATATCACTCAGCCATGAAATCAACGTCATAAGGCTAGTAGCAGCACGATGAGTGGATTTAGGTACGACGATTCTAAGTGAAATAAGTCACACAGAAAAAGACACTTATCCTAAGATATCACTTATAGAGGGAATGTAAAAACCGCTACACTTGAACTGAATTGCAAAACAGAACAGAGTCACACGTTTAGAAAACACACTATGGCTGCTGAACGGGAAAGGTGAGGTGGGGTGATGCATAAAACAAGGGTTTCAAATTAGCTCAGATACCGTTCCATAAACCCAATATGTAAGAGATAAGACCTATTCCTTGCTCAGTGAACAGGACTCAACACCCCCTATTCACCGCACAAGAATATATCTGACTAGTAAGAATCTTCAACCCTATGTATTGATATCTCTCTGTAAGTGAGTCAAGGGGGTGTAAAGCGGCATAAACACAGCCGTGAAAAGCAGCTAAACCCCATTATAAAAATAAATTACTTTTAAAAACCCGTGAAACAAAGACAGTGAAAGAGAGAGAAATTCTTACAAAATTCGTTCAGGGGCTGTGATGCAACCTGGATTGACCATATCTAGACCCACAGCTGATTGAGACATAAGGGTGGACACTCTTGGGGCTGAGAGGTTCGGTGAGGTTGGGTGAGCCAACGCAGACCCTTTCAAGTAATACTGCATGGTACCCATCCCATGGGTCCCAAATCTCCAGGTTCAAGGGCATCTTCCTACATCGAAAACATGCATGAGAAACCCAGAAGATGGTACACCGTGTGATCGGGAAAGGTTTCTGAAACGCACCTCATTTCTCATCTCCTCTGCTCGGGTTCGCCATTCCAGCCGATTTACTAGCCATCTCCCTCCTTGGAGAATCAGCACCTTTAACCTCCTGTTCCGTACAGGTTGCAATTTGTCCTGAGGATGAAGGGGAAGAGGGGGAACCAATGAGAGACTAGCTCTAGGTGTTGGGACAGGCAAGGGTCACTCTATTTTCCCATCAGGAAGAAGAATTAAGCACAAGCTCAGCCTGCCCCCCAGAACCAGAAGAGGGCCTGAAGCAATCCTGCGCTTTTGCGGCCAGATCCCAAAAAAGCGAGTTGAAAAATGGAGCTCAGGGGCACTGCAATTCACAAACCTGCAGAGTTTTAAATGATACCTCTCGTCCACAAATATATTAAGGGAAGGCAACGAAGAGGCTTTGAAAGCAAGGCAGAATTGCAGGAAACAGATTTCAGGAGGTAGATTCGAATCGCCTTGAAAGCACATGAAAAGCGGCAAAACGTAGACAATGATGCCCTTGGCCAAAAAGGGCGTATGCGTTTTTTCCTGAATATATTCAGGAAAAAACGCATACGCCCTTTTTGACCAACCAAGCAACCTGGAAAGGCAAATCAGCGCTCCAAAGAAGTCTCGCTTCCCAGCGGGCAAAAGGGCCATGCGGAAAAAAGTGTCCAAACCAGAAATGCAGGACCGGCCATGGAGAAATGGGAGCCTTGCTACGCTGATGGGCGGGATGTAAATTGCCAACAGCCACTCTGGAGAAGTGTACGGTGTGTCCTGAAACATCTAAAAAACACAGCTTGGAGAGCATAGGGCACTTCCACTCATGGGCGTATAAATTGGGAAAACTAAAAATCAGCAAGACACAGGCACCCCAAAGTTTAGGGCTGCTCTGTTGACAAGAACCCCCACTTCATTACACCTTAAATATCCTAGGAAAGAGAAAAATGGATAAAGAAGTTGTGGTCCTCATGTACAATGGAATATCACTCAGCCATGAAATCAACGTCATAAGGCTAGTAGCAGCATGATGAGTGGATTTAGGTACGACGATTCTAAGTGAAATAAGTCACACAGAAAAAGACACTTATCATAAGATATCACTTAGAGAGGGAATGTAAAAACCGCTACACTTGAACTGAATTACAAAACAGAACAGAGTCACCCGTTTAGAAAACACAATATGGCTGCTGAACGGGAAAGGTGAGGTGGGGTGATGCATAAAACAAGGGTTTCAAATTAGCTCAGATACCGTTCCATAAACCCAATATGTAATAGACAAGACCTATTCCTTGCTCAGTGAACTGGAATCAACACCCCCTATTCACCGCACAAGAATATATCTGACTAGTAAGAATCTTCAAACCTATGTATTGATATCTCTCTGTAAGTGAGTCAAGGGGGTGTAAAGCGGCATAAACACAGCCGTGAAAAGCAGCTAAACCCCATTATAAAAATAAATTACTTTTCAAAACCCGTGAAACAAAGACAGTGAAAGAGAGAGAAATTCTTCCAAAATTCGTTCAGGGGCTGTGATGCAACCTGGATTGACCATATCTAGACCCACAGCTGATTGAGACATAAGGGTGGACACTCTTGGGGCTGAGAGGTTCGGTGAGGTTGGGTGAGCCAACGCAGACCCTTTCAAGTAATACTGCATGGTACCCATCCCATGGGTCCCAAATCTCCAGGTTCAAGGGCATCTTCCTACATCGAAAACATGCATGAGAAACCCAGAAGATGGTACACCGTGTGATCGGGAAAGGTTTCTAAAACGCACCTCATTTCTCATCCCCTTTGCTCGGGTTCGCCATTCCAGCCGATTTACTAGCCATCTCCCTCTTTGGAGAATCAGCACCATTAACCTCCTATTCCGTACAGGTTGCAATTTGTCCTGAGGATGAACGGGAAGAGGGGGAACCAATGAGAGACTAGCTCTAGGTGTTGGGACAGGCACGTGTCACTCTATTTTCCCATCAGGAAGAAGAATTAAGCACAAGCTCAGCCTGCCCCCCAGAACCAGAAGAGGGCCTGAAGCAATCCTGCACATTTGCGGCCAGCTCCCAAAAAAGCGAGTTGAAAAATGGAGCTCAGGGGCCCTGCAATTCAAAAACGTGCAGAGTTTTAAATGATACCTCTCGTCCACAAATATATTAAGGGAAGGCAACGAAGAGGCTTTGAAAGCAAGGCAGAATTGCAGGAAACAGATTTCAGGAGGTAGATTCGAATCGCCTTGAAAGCACATGAAAAGCGGCAAAACGTGGACAATGATGCCCTTGGCCAAAAAGGGCGTATGCGTTTTTTCCTGAATATATTCAGGAAAAAACGCATACGCCCTTTTTGGCCAACCAAGCAACCTGGAAAGGCAAATCAGCACTCCAAAGAAGTCTCGCTTCCCAGCGGGCAAAAGGGCCATGCGGAAAAAAGTGTCCAAACCAGAAACGCAGCACCGGCCATGGAGAAATGGGAGCCTTGCTACGCTAGATGGGTGGGATGTAAATTGCCAACAGCCACTCTGGAGAAGTGTACGGTGTGTTCTGAAACATCTAAAAAACACAGCTTGGAGAGCATAGGGCACTTCCACTCATGGGCGTATAAATTGGGAAAACTAAAAATCAGCAAGACACAGGCACCCCAAAGTTTAGGGCTGCTCTGTTGACAAGAACCCCCACTTCATTACACCTTAAATATCCTAGGAAAGAGAAAAATGGATAAAGAAGTTCGGGTCCTCATGTACAATGGAATATCACTCAGCCATGAAATCAACGTCATAAGGCTAGTAGCAGCACGATGAGTGGATTTAGGTACGACGATTCTAAGTGAAATAAGTCACACAGAAAAAGACACTTATCATAAGATATCACTTATAGAGGGAATGTAAAAACCGCTACACTTGAACTGAATTGCAAAACAGAACAGAGTCACACGTTTAGAAAACACACTATGGCTGCTGAACGGGAAAGGTGAGGTGGGGTGATGCATAAAACAAGGGTTTCAAATTAGCTCAGATACCGTTCCATAAACCCAATATGTAAGAGATAAGACCTATTCCTTGCTCAGTGAACAGGACTCAACACCCCCTATTCACCGCACAAGAATATATCTGACTAGTAAGAATCTTCAACCCTATGTATTGATATCTCTCTGTAAGTGAGTCAAGGGGGTGTAAAGCGGCATAAACACAGCCGTGAAAAGCAGCTAAACCCCATTATAAAAATAAATTACTTTTAAAAACCAGTGAAACAAAGACAGGGAAAGAGAGAGAAATTCTTACAAAATTCGTTCAGGGGCTGTGATGCAACCTGGATTGACCATATCTAGACCCACAGCTGATTGAGACATAAGGGTGGACACTCTTGGGGCTGAGAGGTTCGGTGAGGTTGGGTGAGCCAACGCAGACCCTTTCAAGTAATACTGCATGGTACCCATCCCATGGGTCCCAAATCTCCAGGTTCAAGGGCATCTTCCTACATCGAAAACATGCATGAGAAACCCAGAAGATGGTACACCGTGTGATCGGGAAAGGTTTCTGAAACGCACCTCATTTCTCATCTCCTCTGCTCGGGTTCGCCATTCCAGCCGATTTACTAGCCATCTCCCTCCTTGGAGAATCAGCACCTTTAACCTCCTGTTCCGTACAGGTTGCAATTTGTCCTGAGGATGAAGGGGAAGAGGGGGAACCAATGAGAGACTAGCTCTAGGTGTTGGGACAGGCACGTGTCACTCTATTTTCCCATCAGGAAGAAGAATTAAGCACAAGCTCAGCCTGCCCCCCAGAACCAGAAGAGGGCCTGAAGCAATCCTGCGATTTGCGGCCAGATCCCAAAAAAGCGAGTTGAAAAATGGAGCTCAGGGGCACTGCAATTCACAAACCTGCAGAGTTTTAAATGATACCTCTCGTCCACAAATATATTAAGGGAAGGCAACGAAGAGGCTTTGAAAGCAACGCAGAATTGCAGGAAACAGATTTCAGGAGGTAGATTCGAATCGCCTTGAAAGCACATGAAAAGCGGCAAAACGTAGACAATGATGCCCTTGGCCAAAAAGGGCGTATGCGTTTTTTCCTGAATATATTCAGGAAAAAACGCATACGCCCTTTTTGACCAACCAAGCAACCTGGAAAGGCAAATCAGCGCTCCAAAGAAGTCTCGCTTCCCAGCGGGCAAAAGGGCCATGCGGAAAAAAGTGTCCAAACCAGAAATGCAGGACCGGCCATGGAGAAATGGGAGCCTTGCTACGCTGATGGGCGGGATGTAAATTGCCAACAGCCACTCTGGAGAAGTGTACGGTGTGTCCTGAAACATCTAAAAAACACAGCTTGGAGAGCATAGGGCACTTCCACTCATGGGCGTATAAATTGGGAAAACTAAAAATCAGCAAGACACAGGCACCCCAAAGTTTAGGGCTGCTCTGTTGACAAGAACCCCCACTTCATTACACCTTAAATATCCTAGGAAAGAGAAAAATGGATAAAGAAGTTGTGGTCCTCATGTACAATGGAATATCACTCAGCCATGAAATCAACGTCATAAGGCTAGTAGCAGCATGATGAGTGGATTTAGGTACGACGATTCTAAGTGAAATAAGTCACACAGAAAAAGACACTTATCATAAGATATCACTTAGAGAGGGAATGTAAAAACCGCTACACTTGAACTGAATTACAAAACAGAACAGAGTCACCCGTTTAGAAAACACAATATGGCTGCTGAACGGGAAAGGTGAGGTGGGGTGATGCATAAAACAAGGGTTTCAAATTAGCTCAGATACCGTTCCATAAACCCAATATGTAATAGACAAGACCTATTCCTTGCTCAGTGAACTGGACTCAACACCCCCTATTCACCGCACAAGAATATATCTGACTAGTAAGAATCTTCAAACCTATGTATTGATATCTCTCTGTAAGTGAGTCAAGGGGGTGTAAAGCGGCATAAACACAGCCGTGAAAAGCAGCTAAACCCCATTATAAAAATAAATTACTTTTCAAAACCCGTGAAACAAAGACAGTGAAAGAGAGAGAAATTCTTCCAAAATTCGTTCAGGGGCTGTGATGCAACCTGGATTGACCATATCTAGACCCACAGCTGATTGAGACATAAGGGTGGACACTCTTGGGGCTGAGAGGTTCGGTGAGGTTGGGTGAGCCAACGCAGACCCTTTCAAGTAATACTGCATGGTACCCATCCCATGGGTCCCAAATCTCCAGGTTCAAGGGCATCTTCCTACATCGAAAACATGCATGAGAAACCCAGAAGATGGTACACCGTGTGATCGGGAAAGGTTTCTAAAACGCACCTCATTTCTCATCCCCTTTGCTCGGGTTCGCCATTCCAGCCGATTTACTAGCCATCTCCCTCTTTGGAGAATCAGCACCATTAACCTCCTATTCCGTACAGGTTGCAATTTGTCCTGAGGATGAACGGGAAGAGGGGGAACCAATGAGAGACTAGCTCTAGGTGTTGGGACAGGCACGTGTCACTCTATTTTCCCATCAGGAAGAAGAATTAAGCACAAGCTCAGCCTGCCCCCCAGAACCAGAAGAGGGCCTGAAGCAATCCTGCACATTTGCGGCCAGCTCCCAAAAAAGCGAGTTGAAAAATGGAGCTCAGGGGCCCTGCAATTCACAAACCTGCAGAGTTTTAAATGATACCTCTCGTCCACAAATATATTAAGGGAAGGCAACGAAGAGGCTTTGAAAGCAAGGCAGAATTGCAGGAAACAGATTTCAGGAGGTAGATTCGAATCGCCTTGAAAGCACATGAAAAGCGGCAAAACGTGGACAATGATGCCCTTGGCCAAAAAGGGCGTATGCGTTTTTTCCTGAATATATTCAGGAAAAAACGCATACGCCCTTTTTGGCCAACCAAGCAACCTGGAAAGGCAAATCAGCACTCCAAAGAAGTCTCGCTTCCCAGCGGGCAAAAGGGCCATGCGGAAAAAAGTGTCCAAACCAGAAACGCAGCACCGGCCATGGAGAAATGGGAGCCTTGCTACGCTAGATGGGTGGGATGTAAATTGCCAACAGCCACTCTGGAGAAGTGTACGGTGTGTTCTGAAACATCTAAAAAACACAGCTTGGAGAGCATAGGGCACTTCCACTCATGGGCGTATAAATTGGGAAAACTAAAAATCAGCAAGACACAGGCACCCCAAAGTTTAGGCCTGCTCTGTTGACAAGAACCCCCACTTCATTACACGTTAAATATCCAAGGAAAGAGAAAAGTGGATAAAGAAGTTGTGGTCCTCATGTACAATGGTATATCACTCAGGCGTGAAATCAACGTCATAAGGCTAGTAGCAGCACGATGAGTGGATTTAGGTACGACGATTCTAAGTGAAATAAGTCACACAGAAAAAGACACTTATCCTAAGATATCACTTATAGAGGGAATGTAAAAACCGCTACACTTGAACTGAATTGCAAAACAGAACAGAGTCACACGTTTAGGAAACACACTATGGCTGCTGAACGGGAAAGGTGAGGTGGGGTGATGCATAAAACAAGGGTTTCAAATTAGCTCAGATACCGTTCCATAAACCCAATATGTAATAGACAAGACCTATTCCTTGCTCAGTGAACTGGACTCAACACCCCCTATTCACCGCACAAGAATATATCTGACTAGTAAGAATCTTCAAACCTATGTATTGATATCTCTCTGTAAGTGAGTCAAGGGGGTGTAAAGCGGCATAAACACAGCCGTGAAAAGCAGCTAAACCCCATTATAAAAATAAATTACTTTTCAAAACCCGTGAAACAAAGACAGTGAAAGAGAGAGAAATTCTTACAAAATTCGTTCAGGGGCTGTGATGCAACCTGGATTGACCATATCTAGACCCACAGCTGATTGAGACATAAGGTTGGACACTCTTGGGGCTGAGAGGTTCGGTGAGGTTGGGTGAGCCAACGCAGACCCTTTCAAGTAATACTGCATGATACCCATCCCATGGGTCCCAAATCTCCAGGTTCAAGGGCATCTTCCTACATCGAAAACAGGCATGAGAAACCCAGAAGATGGTACACCGTGTGATCGGGAAAGGTTTCTAAAACGCACCTCATTTCTCATTTCCTTTGCTCGGGTTCGCCATTCCAGCTCATTTACTAGCCATCTCCCTCCTTGGAGAATGAGCACCTTTAACCTCCTGTTCCGTACAGGTTGCAATTTGTCCTGAGGATGAAGGGGAAGAGGGGGAACCAATGAGAGACTAGCTCTAGGTGTTGGGACAGGCACGGGTCACTCTATTTTCCCATCAGGAAGAAGAATTAAGCACAAGCTCAGCCTGCCCCCCAGAACCAGAAGAGGGCCTGAAGCAATCCTGTGCTTTTGCGGCCAGCTCCCAAAAAAGCGAGTTGAAAAATGGAGCTCAGGGGCCCTGCAATTCACAAACCTGCAGAGTTTTAAATGATATCTCTCGTCCACAAATATATTAAGGGAAGGCAACGAAGAGGCTTTGAAAGCAAGGCAGAATTGCAGGAAACAGATTTCAGGAGGTAGATTCGAATCGCCTTGAAAGCACATGAAAAGCGGCAAAACGTGGACAATGATGCCCTTTTTGGCCAACCAAGCAACCTGGAAAGGCAAATCAGCGCTCCAAAGAAGTCTCGCTTCCCAGCGGGCAAAAGGGCCATGCGGAAAAAAGTGTCCAAACCAGAACTGCACGACCGGCCATGGAGAAATGGGAGCCTTGCTTCGCTAATGGGCGGGATGTAAATTGCCAACAGCCACTCTGGAGAAGTGTACGGTGTGTTCTGAAACATCTAAAAAACACAGCTTGGAGAGCATAGGGCACTTCCACTCATGGGCGTATAAATTGGGAAAACTAAAAATCAGCAAGACACAGGCACCCCCAAAGTTTAGGGCTGCTCTGTTGACAAGAACCCCCACTTCATTACACCTTAAATATCCTAGGAAAGAGAAAAATGGATAAAGAAGTTGTGGTCCTCATGTACAATGGAATATCACTAAGCCATGAAATCAACGTCATAAGGCTAGTAGCAGCACGATGAGTGGATTTAGGTACGACGATTCTAAGTGAAATAAGTCACACAGAAAAAGACACTTATCCTAAGATATCACTTATAGAGGGAATGTAAAAACCGCTACACTTGAACTGAATTGCAAAACAGAACAGAGTCACACGTTTAGAAAACACACTATGGCTGCTGAACGGGAAAGGTGAGGTGGGGTGATGCATAAAACAAGGGTTTCAAATTAGCTCAGATACCGTTCCATAAACCCAATATGTAAGAGATAAGACCTATTCCTTGCTCAGTGAACAGGACTCAACACCCCCTATTCACCGCACAAGAATATATCTGACTAGTAAGAATCTTCAACCCTATGTATTGATATCTCTCTGTAAGTGAGTCAAGGGGGTGTAAAGCGGCATAAACACAGCCGAGAAAAGCAGCTAAACCCCATTATAAAAATAAATTACTTTTAAAAACCAGTGAAACAAAGACAGTGAAAGAGAGAGAAATTCTTACAAAATTCGTTCAGGGGCTGTGATGCAACCTGGATTGACCATATCTAGACCCACAGCTGATTGAGACATAAGGGTGGACACTCTTGGGGCTGAGAGGTTCGGTGAGGTTGGGTGAGCCAACGCAGACCCTTTCAAGTAATACTGCATGGTACCCATCCCATGGGTCCCAAATCTCCAGGTTCAAGGGCATCTTCCTACATCGAAAACATGCATGAGAAACCCAGAAGATGGTACACCGTGTGATCGGGAAAGGTTTCTGAAACGCACCTCATTTCTCATCTCTTCTGCTCGGGTTCGCCATTCCAGCCGATTTACTAGCCATCTCCCTCCTTGGAGAATCAGCACCTTTAACCTCCTGTTCCGTACAGGTTGCAATTTGTCCTGAGGATGAAGGGGAAGAGGGGGAACCAATGAGAGACTAGCTCTAGGTGTTGGGACAGGCAAGGGTCACTCTATTTTCCCATCAGGAAGAAGAATTAAGCACAAGCTCAGCCTGCCCCCCAGAACCAGAAGAGGGCCTGAAGCAATCCTGCGCTTTTGCGGCCAGATCCCAAAAAAGCGAGTTGAAAAATGGAGCTCAGGGGCACTGCAATTCACAAACCTGCAGAGTTTTAAATGATACCTCTCGTCCACAAATATATTAAGGGAAGGCAACGAAGAGGCTTTGAAAGCAAGGCAGAATTGCAAGAAACAGATTTCAGGAGGTAGATTCGAATCGCCTTGAAAGCACATGAAAAGCGGCAAAACGTAGACAATGATGCCCTTGGCCAAAAAGGGCGTATGCGTTTTTTCCTGAATATATTCAGGAAAAAACGCATACGCCCTTTTTGACCAACCAAGCAACCTGGAAAGGCAAATCAGCGCTCCAAAGAAGTCTCGCTTCCCAGCGGGCAAAAGGGCCATGCGGAAAAAAGTGTCCAAACCAGAAATGCAGGACCGGCCATGGAGAAATGGGAGACTTGCTACGCTGATGGGCGGGATGTAAATTGCCAACAGCCACTCTGGAGAAGTGTACGGTGTGTCCTGAAACATCTAAAAAACACAGCTTGGAGAGCATAGGGCACTTCCACTCATGGGCGTATAAATTGGGAAAAATAAAAATCAGCAAAACACAGGCACCCCAAAGTTTAGGGCTGCTCTGTTGACAAGAACCCCCACTTCATTACACCTTAAATATCCTAGGAAAGAGAAAAATGGATAAAGAAGTTGTGGTCCTCATGTACAATGGAATATCACTCAGCCATGAAATCAACGTCATAAGGCTAGTAGCAGCACGATGAGTGGATTTAGGTACGACGATTCTAAGTGAAATAAGTCACACAGAAAAAGACACTTATCATAAGATATCACTTAGAGAGGGAATGTAAAAACCGCTACACTTGAACTGAATTACAAAACAGAACAGAATCACACGTTTAGAAAACACACTATGGCTGCTGAACGGGAAAGGTGAGGTGGGGTGATGCATAAAACAAGGGTTTCAAATTAGCTCAGATACCGTTCCATAAACCCAATATGTAATAGACAAGACCTATTCCTTGCTCAGTGAACTGGACTCATCACCCCCTATTCACCGCACAAGAATATATCTGACTAGTAAGAATCTTCAAACCTATGTATTGATATCTCTCTGTAAGTGAGTCAAGGGGGTGTAAAGCGGCATAAACACAGCCGTGAAAAGCAGCTAAACCCCATTATAAAAATAAATTACTTTTCAAAACCCGTGAAACAAAGACAGTGAAAGAGAGAGAAATTTTTCCAAAATTCGTTCAGGGGCTGTGATGCAACCTGGATTGACCATATCTAGACCCACAGCTGATTGAGACATAAGGGTGGACACTCTTGGGGCTGAGAGGTTCGGTGAGGTTGGGTGAGCCAACGCAGACCCTTTCAAGTAATACTGCATGGTACCCATCCCATGGGTCCCAAATCTCCAGGTTCAAGGGCATCTTCCTACATCGAAAACATGCATGAGAAACCCAGAAGATGGTACACCGTGTGATCGGGAAAGGTTTCTAAAACGCACCTCATTTCTCATCTCCTTGGCTCGGGTTCGCCATTCCAGCCGATTTACTAGCCATCTCCCTCCTTGGAGAATCAGCACCTTTAACCTCCTGTTCCGTACAGGTTGCAATTTGTCCTGAGGATGAACGGGAAGAGGGGGAACCAATGAGAGACTAGCTCTAGGGGTTGGGACAGGCACAGGTCACTCTATTTTCCCATCAGGAAGAAGAATTAAGCACAAGCTCAGCCTGCCCCCCAGAACCAGAAGAGGGCCTGAAGCAATCCTGCGCTTTTGCGGCCAGTTCCCAAAAAAGCAAGTTGAAAAATGGAGCTCAGGGGCACTGCAATTCACAAACCTGCAGAGTTTTAAATGATACCTCTCGTCCACAAATATATTAAGGGAAGGCAACGAAGAGGCTTTGAAAGCAAGGCAGAATTGCAGGAATCAGATTTCAGGAGGTAGATTCAAATCGCCTTGAAAGCACACGAAAAGCGGCAAAACGTGGACAATGATGCCCTTGGCCAAAAAGGGCGTATGCGTTTTTTCCTGAATATATTCAGGAAAAAACGCATACGCCCTTTTTGGCCAACCAAGCAACCTGGAAAGGCAAATCAGCGCTCCAAAGAAGTCTCGCTTCCCAGCGGGCAAAAGGGCCATGCGGAAAAAAGTGTCCAAACCAGAAATGCAGGACCGGCCATGGAGAAATGGGAGCCTTGCAACGCTGATGGGTGGGATGTAAATTGCCAACAGCCACTCTGGAGACGTGTACGGTGTGTTCTGAAACATCTAAAAAACACAGCTTGGAGAGCATAGGGCACTTCCACTCATGGGCGTATAAATTGGGAAAACTAAAAATCAGCAAGACACAGGCACCCCAAAGTTGAGGGCTGCTCTGTTGACAAGAACCCCCACTTCATTACACCTTAAATATCCTAGGAAAGAGAAAAATGGATAAAGAAGTTGTGGTCCTCATGTACAATGGAATATCACTCAGCCATGAAATCAACGTCATAAGGCTAGTAGCAGCACGATGAGTGGATTTAGGTACGACGATTCTAAGTGAAATAAGTCACACAGAAAAAGACACTTATCATAAGATATCACTTATAGAGGGAATGTAAAAACCGCTACACTTGAACTGAATTGCAAAACAGAACAGAGTCACACGTTTAGAAAACACACTATGGCTGCTGAACGGGAAAGGTGAGGTGGGGTGATGCATAAAACAAGGGTTTCAAATTAGCTCAGATACCGTTCCATAAACCCAATATGTAAGAGACAAGACCTATTCCTTTTTCAGTGAACTGGACTCAACACCCCGTATTCACCGCACAAGAATATATCTGACTAGTAAGAATCTTCAAACCTATGTATTGATATCTCTCTGTAAGTGAGTCAAGGGGGTGTAAAGCGGCATAAACACAGCCGTGAAAAGCAGCTAAACCCCATTATAAAAATAAATTACTTTTCAAAACCAGTGAAACAAAGACAGTGAAAGAGAGAGAAATTCTTACAAAATTCGTTCAGGGGCTGTGATGCAAACTGGATTGACCATATCTAGACCCACAGCTGATTGAGACATAAGGGTGGACACTCTTGGGGCTGAGAGGTTCGGTGAGGTTGGGTGAGCCAACACAGACCCTTTCAAGTAATACTGCATGGTACCCATCCCATGGGTCCCAAATCTCCAGGTTCAAGGGCATCTTCCTACATCGAAAACATGCATGAGAAACCCAGAAGATGGTACACCGTGTGATCGGGAAAGGTTTCTAAAACGCACCTCATTTCTCATTTCCTTGACTCGGGTTCGCCATTCCAGCCGATTTACTAGCCATCTCCCTCCTTGGAGAATCAGCACCTTTAACCTCCTGTTCCGTACAGGTTGCAATTTGTCCTGAGGATGAAAGGGAAGAGGGGGAACAAATGAGAGACTAGCTCTAGGTGTTGGGACAGGCACAGGTCACTCTATTTTCCCATCAGGAAGAAGAATTAAGCACAAGCTCAGCCTGCCCCCCAGAACCAGAAGAGGGCCTGAAGCAATCCTGCGCTTTTGCGGCCAGCTCCCAAAAAAGCGAGCTGAAAAATGGAGCTCAGGGGCACTGCAATTCACAAACCTGCAGAGTTTTAAATGATACCTCTCGTCCACAAATATATTAAGGGAAGGCAACGAAGAGGCTTTGAAAGCAAGGCAGAATTGCAGGAAACAGATTTCAGGAGGTAGATTCGAATCGCCTTGAAAGCACACGAAAAGCGGCAAAACGTGGACAATGATGCCCTTGGCCAAAAAGGGCGTATGCGTTTTTTCCTGAATATATTCAGGAAAAAACGCATACGCCCTTTTTGGCCAACCAAGCAACCTGGAAAGGCAAATCAGTGCTAGAAAGAAGTCTCGCTTCCCAGGGGGCAAAAGGGCCACGCGGAAAAAGGTGTCCAAACCAGAAATGCAGGACCGGCCATGGAGAAATGGGAGCCTTGCTACGCTGATGGGTGGGATGTAAATTGCCAACAGCCACTCTGGAGAAGTGTACGGTGTGTCCTGAAACATCTAAAAAACACAGCTTGGAGAGCATAGGGCACTTCCACTCATGGGCGTATAAATTGGGAAAACTAAAAATCAGCAAGTCACAGGCACCCCAAAGTTTAGGGCTGCTCTGTTGACAAAAACAACCACTTCATTACACCTTAAATATCCTAGGAAAGAGAAAAATGGATAAAGAAGTTGTGGTCCTCATGTACAATGGAATATCACTCAGCCATGAAATCAACGTCATAAGGCTAGTAGCAGCACGATGAGTGGATTTAGGTACGACGATTCTAAGTGAAATAAGTCACACAGAAAAAGACACTTATCATAAGATATCACTTAGAGAGGGAATGTAAAAACCGCTACACTTGAACTGAATTGCAAAACAGAACAGAGTCACACGTTTAGAAAACACACTATGGCTGCTGAACGGGAAAGGTGAGGTGGGGTGATGCATAAAACAAGGGTTTCAAATTAGCTCAGATACCGTTCCACAAACCCAATATGTAAGAGACGAGACCTATTCCTTTTTCAGTGAACTGGACTCAACACCCCCTATTCACTGCACAAGAATATATCTGACTAGTAAGAAACTTCAAACCTATGTATTGATATCTCTCTGTAAGTGAGTCAAGGGGGTGTAAAGCGGCATAAACACAGCCGTGAAAAACAGCTAAACCCCATTATAAAAATAAATTACTTTTCAAAACCAGTGAAACAAAGACAGTGAAAGAGAGAGAAATTCTTACAAAATTCATTCAGGGGCTGTGATGCAACCTGGATTGACCATATCTAGACCCACAGCTGATTGAGACATAAGGGTGGACACTCTTGGGGCTCAGAGGTTTGGTGAGCTTGGGTGAGCCAACGCAGACCCTTTCAAGTAATACTGCATGGTACCCATCCCATGGGTCCCAAATCTCCAGGTTCAAGGGCATCTTCCTACATCGAAAACATGCATGAGAAACCCAGAAGATGGTACACCGTGTGATCGGGAAAGGTTTCTAAAACGCACCTCATTTCTCATCTCCTTGGCTCGGGTTCGCCATTCCAGCCGCTTTACTAGCCATCTCCCTCCTTGGAGAATCAGCACCTTTAACCTCCTGTTCCGTACAGGTTGCAATTTGTCCTGAGGATGAACGGGAAGAGGGGGAACCAATGAGAGACTAGCTCTAGGGGTTGGGACAGGCACAGGTCACTCTATTTTCCCATCAGGAAGAAGAATTAAGCACAAGCTCAGCCTGCCCCCCAGAACCAGAAGAGGGCCTGAAGCAATCCTGCGCTTTTGCGGCCAGCTTCCAAAAAAGCGAGTTGAAAAATGGAGCTCAGAGGCACTGCAATTCACAAACCTGCAGAATTTTAAATGATACCTCTCGTCCACAAATATATTAAGGGAAGGCAACGAAGAGGCTTTGAAAGCAAGGCAGAATTGCAGGAAACAGATTTCAGGAGGTAGATTCGAATCGCCTTGAAAGCACATGAAAAGCGGCCAAACGTGGACAATGATGCCCTTGGCCAAAAAGGGCGTATGTGTTTTTTCCTGAACATATTCAGGAAAAAACGCATACGCCCTTTTTGGCCAACCAAGCAACCTGGAAAGGCAAATCAGCGCTCCAAAGAAGTCTCGCTTCCCAGCGGGCAAAAGGGCCATGCGGAAAAAGATGTCCAAACCAGAAATGCAGGACCGGCCATGGAGAAATGGGAGCCTTGCTACGCTGATGGGTGGGATGTAAATTGCCAACAGCCACTCTGGAGACGTGTACGGTGTGTTCTGAAACATCTAAAAAACACAGCTTGGAGAGCATAGGGCACTTCCACTCATGGGCGTATAAATTGGGAAAACTAAAAATCAGCAAGACACAGGCACCCCAAAGTTTAGGGCTGCTCTGTTGACAAGAACCCCCACTTCATTACACCTTAAATATCCTAGGAAAGAGAAAAATGGATAAAGAAGTTGGGGTCCTCATGTACAATGGAATATCACTCAGCCATGAAATCAACGTCATAAGGCTAGTAGCAGCACGATGAGTGGATTTAGGTACGACGATTCTAAGTGAAATAAGTCACACAGAAAAAGACACTTATCATAAGATATCACTTAGAGAGGGAATGTAAAAACCGCTACACTTGAACTGAATTGCAAAACAGAACAGAGTCACACGTTTAGAAAACACACTATGGCTGCTGAACGGGAAAGGTGAGGTGGGGTGATGCATAAAACATGGGTTTCAAATAAGCTCAGATACCGTTCCACAAACCCAATATGTAAGAGACAAGACCTATTCCTTTTTCAGTGAACTGGACTCAACACCCCCTATTCACCGCACAAGAATATATCTGACTAGTAAGAATCTTCAAACCTATGTATTGATATCTCTCTGTAAGTGAGTCAAGGGGGTGTAAAGCGGCATAAACACAGCCGTGAAAAGCAGCTAAACCCCATTATAAAAATAAATTACTTTTCAAAACCAGTGAAACAAAGACAGTGAAAGAGAGAGAAATTCTTACAAAATTCATTCAGGGGCTGTGATGCAACCTGGATTGACCATATCTACACCCACAGCTGATTGAGACATAAGGGTGGACACTCTTGGGGCTCAGAGGTTTGGTGAGCTTGGGTGAGCCAACGCAGACCCTTTCAAGTAATACTGCATGGTACCCATCCCATGGGTCCCAAATCTCCAGGTTCAAGGGCATCTTCCTACGTCCAAAACATGCATGAGAAACCCAGAAGATGGTACACCTTGTGATCGGGAATGGTTTCTAAAACGCACCTCATTTCTCATCTCCTTGTGCTCGGGTTCGCCATTCCAGCCGATTTACTAGCCATCTCCCACCTTGGAGAATCAGCACCTTTAACCTCCTGTTCCATACAGGTTGCAATTTGTCCTGAGGATGAACGGGAAGAGGGGGAACCAATGAGAGACTAGCTCTAGGGGTTGGGACAGGCACAGGTCACTCTATTTTCCCATCAGGAAGAAGAATTAACCACAAGCTCAGCATGCCCCCCAGAACCAGAAGAGGGCCTGAAGCAATCCTGCACATTTGCGGCCAGCTCCCAGAATAGCGAGTTGAAAAATGGAGCTCAGGGGCACTGCAATTCACAAACCTGCTGAGTTATAAATGATAACTCTCGTCCACAAATATATTGAGGGAAGGCAACGAAGAGGCTTTGAAAGCAAGGCAGAATTGCAGGAAACAGATTTCAGGAGGTAGATTCGAATCGCCTTGAAAGCACATGAAAAGCGGCAAAACGTGGACAATGATGCCCTTGGCCAAAAAGGGCGTATGCGTTTTTTCCTGAATATATTCAGGAAAAAACGCATACGCCCTTTTTGGCCAACCAAGCAACCTGGAAAGTCAAATCAGCGCTCCAAAGAAGTCTCGCTTCCCAGCGGGCAAAAGGGCCATGCGGAAAAAGGTGTCCAAACCAGAAATGCAGGACCGGCCATGGAGAAATGGGAGCCTTGCTACGCTGATGGGTGGGATGTAAATTGCCAACAGCCACACTGGAGAAGTGTACGGTGTGTTCTGAAACATCTAAAAAACACAGCTTGGAGAGCATAGGGCACTTCCATTCATGGGCGTATAAATTGGGAAAACTAAAAATCAGCAAGACACAGGCACCCCAAAGTTTAGGGCTGCTCTGTTGACAAGAACCCCCACTTCATTACTCCTTAAATATCCTAGGAAAGAGAAAAATGGATAAAGAAGTTGTGGTCCTCATGTACAATGGAATATCACTCAGCCATGAAATGAACGTCATAAGGCTAGTAGCAGCACGATGAGTGGATTTAGGTACGATGATTCTAAGTGAAATTAGTCACACAGAAAAAGACACTTATCATAAGATATCACTTATAGAGGGAATGTAAAAACCGCTACACTTGAACTGAATGGCAAAACAGAACAGAGTCACACGTTTAGAAAACACACTATGGCTGCTGAACGGGAAAGGTGAGGTGGGGTGATGCATAAAACAAGGGTTTCAAATTAGCTCAGATACCGTTCCACAAACCCAATATGTAAGAGAGAAGACCTATTCCTTTTTCAGTGAACTGGACTCAACACCCCCTATTCACCGCACAAGAATATATCTGACTAGTAAGAATCTTCAAACCTATGTATTGATATCTCTCTGTAAGTGAGTCAAGGGGGTGTAAAGCGGCATAAACACAGCCGTGAAAAGCAGCTAAACCCCATTATAAAAATAAATTACTTTTCAAAACCAGTGAAACAAAGACAGTGAAAGAGAGAGAAATTCTTACAAAATTCGTTCAGGGGCTGTGATGCAACCTGGATTGACCATATCTAGACCCACAGCTGATTGAGACATAAGGGTGGACACTCTTGTGGCTGAGAGGTTCGGTGAGGTTGGGGGAGCCAACCTAGACCCTTTCAAGTAATACTGCATGGTACCCATCCCATGGGTCCCAAATCTCCAGGTTCAAGGGCATCTTCCTACATCGAAAACATGCATGAGAAACCCAGAAGATGGTACACCGTGTGATCGGGAAAGGTTTCTAAAACGCACCTCATTTCTCATCTCCGTGGCTCGGGTTCGCCATTCCAGCCGATTTACTAGCCATCTCCCTCCTTGGAGAATCAGCACCTTTAACCTCCTGTTCCGTACAGGTTGCAATTTGTCCTGAGGATGAACGGGAAGAGGGGGAACCAATGAGTGACTAGCTCTAGGTGTTGGGACAGGCACAGGTCACTCTATTTTCCCATCAGGAAGAAGAATTAAGCACAAGCTCAGCCTGCCCTCCAGAACCAGAAGAGGGACTGAAGCAATCCTGCGCTTTTGCAGCCAGCTCCCAAAAAAGCGAGTTGAAAAATGGAGCTCAGGTGCACTGCAATTCACAAACCTGCAGAGTTTTAAATGATACTTCTCGTCCACAAATATATTAAGGGAAGGCAACGAAGAGGCCTTGAAAGCATGGCAGAATTGCAGGAAACAGATTTCAGGAGGTAGATTCGAATCGCCTTGAAAGCACATGAAAAGCGGCCAAACGTGGACAATGATGCCCTTGGCCAAAAAGGGCGTATGCGTTTTTTCCTGAACATATTCAGGAAAAAACGCATACGCCCTTTTTGGCCAACCAAGCAACCTGGAAAGGCAAATCAGCGCTCCAAAGAAGTCTCGCTTCCGAGGGGGCAAAAGGGCCATGCGGAAAAAGGTGTCCAAACCAGAAATGCAGGACCGGCCATGGAGAAATGGGAGCCTTGCTACGCGGATGGGTGGGATGTAAATTGCCAACAGCCACTCTGGAGACGTGTACGGTGTGTTCTGAAACATCTAAAAAACACAGCTTGGAGAGCATAGGGCACTTCCACTCATGGGCGTATAAATTGGGAAAACTAAAAATCAGCAAGACACAGGCACCCCAAAGTTTAGGGCTGCTCTGTTGACAAGAACCCCCACTTCATTACACCTTAAATATCCTAGGAAAGAGAAAAATGGATAAAGAAGTTGTGGTCCTCATGTACAATGGAATATCACTCAGCCATGAAATCAACGTCATAAGGCTAGTAGCAGCACGATGAGTGGATTTAGGTACGACGATTCTAAGTGAAATAAGTCACACAGAAAAAGACACTTATCATAAGATATCACTTCTAGAGGGAATGTAAAAACCACTACACTTGAACTGAATTGCAAAACAGAACAGAGTCACACGTTTAGGAAACACACTATGGCGGCTGAACGGGAAAGGTGAGGTGGGGTGATGCATAAAACAAGGGTTTCAAATTAGCTCAGATACCGTTCCACAAACCCAATATGTAAGAGAGAAGACCTATTCCTTTTTCAGTGAACTGGACTCAACACCCCCTATTCACCGCACAAGAATATATCTGACTAGTAAGAATCTTCAAACCTATGTATTGATATCTCTCTGTAAGTGAGTCAAGGGGGTGTAAAGCGGCATAAACACAGCCGTGAAAAGCAGCTAAACCCCATTATAAAAATAAATTACTTTTCAAAACCAGTGAAACAAAGACAGTGAAAGAGAGAGAAATTCTTACAAAATTCGTTCAGGGGCTGTGATGCAACCTGGATTGACCATATCTAGACCCACAGCTGATTGAGACATAAGGGTGGACACTCTTGGGGCTGAGAGGTTCGGTGGGGTTGGGAGAGCCAACGCAGACCCTTTCAAGTAATACTGCATGGTACCCATCCCATGGGTCCCAAATCTCCAGGTTCAAGGGCATCTTCCTACGTCGAAAACAGGCATGAGAAACCCAGAAGATGGTACACCGTGTGATCGGGAAAGGTTTCTAAAACGCACCTCATTTCTCATCTCCTTGGCTCGGGTTCGCCATTCCAGCCGATTTACTAGCCATCTCCCTCCTTGGAGAATCAGCACCTTTAACCTCCTGTTCCGTACAGGTTGCAATTTGTCCTGAGGATGAACGGGAAGAGGGGGAACCAATGAGAGACTAGCTCTAGGGGTTGGGACAGGCACAGGTCACTCATTTTCCCATCAGGAAGAAGAATTAAGCACAAGCTCAGCCTGCCCCCCAGAACCAGAAGAGGGCCTGAAGCAATCCTGCGCTTTTGCGGCCAGCTCCCAAAAAAGCGAGTTGAAAAATGGAGCTCAGGGGCACTGCAATTCACAAACCTGCAGAGTTTTAAATGATACCTCTCGTCCTAAATATATTAAGGGAAGGCAACGAAGAGGCTTTGAAAGCAAGGCAGAATTGCAGGAAACAGATTTCAGGAGGTAGATTCGAATCTCATTGAAAGCACACGAAAAGCGGCAAAACGTGGACAATAATGCCCTTGGCCAAAAAGGGCGTATGCGTTTTTTCCTGAATATATTCAGGAAAAAACGCATACGCCCTTTTTGGCCAACCAAGCAACCTGGAAAGGCAAATCAGCGCTCCAAAGAAGTCTCGCTTCCCAGGGGGCAAAAGGGCCATGCGGAAAAAGGTGTCCAAACCAGAAATGCAGGACCGGCCATGGAGAAATGGGAGCCTTGCTACGCTGATGGGTGGGATGTAAATTGCCAACAGCCACTCTGGAGAAGTGTACGGTGTGTTCTGAAACATCTAAAAAACACAGCTTGGAGAGCATAGGGCACTTCCACTCATGGGCGTATAAATTGGGAAAACTAAAAATCAGCAAGACACAGGCACCCCAAAGTTTAGGGCTGCTCTGTTGACAAGAACCCCCACTTCATTACATCTTAAATATCCTAGGAAAGAGAAAAATGGATAAAGAAGTTGTGGTCCTCATGTACAATGGAATATCACTCAGCCATGAAATCAACGTCATAAGGCTAGTAGCAGCACGATGAGTGGATTTAGGTACGACGATTCTAAGTGAAATAAGTCACACAGAAAAAGACACTTATCATAAGATATCACTTATAGAGGGAATGTAAAAACCGCTACACTTGAACTGAATTGCAAAACTGAACAGAGTCACACGTTTAGAAAACACACTATGGCTGCTGAACGGGAAAGGTGAGGTGGGGTGATGCATAAAACAAGGGTTTCAAATTAGCTCAGATACCGTTCCACAAACCCAATATGTAAGAGACAAGACCTATTCCTTTTTCAGTGAACTGGACTCAACACCCCCTATTCACCGCACAAGAATATATCTGACTAGTAAGAAACTTCAAACCTATGTATTGATATCTCTCTGTAAGTGAGTCAAGGGGGTGTAAAGCGGCATAAACACAGCCGTGAAAAGCAGCTAAACCCCATTATAAAAATAAATTACTTTTCAAAACCAGTGAAACAAAGACAGTGAAAGAGAGAGAAATTCTTACAAAATTCGTTCAGGGGCTGTGATGCAACCTGCATTGACCATATCTAGACCCACAGCTGATTGAGACATAAGGGTGGACACTCTTGGGGCTGAGAGGTTCGGTGAGGTCGGGGGAGCCAACGCAGACCCTTTCAAGTAATACTGCATGGTACCCATCCCATGGGTCCCAAATCTCCAGGTTCAAGGGCATCTTCCTACATCGAAAACAGGCATGAGAAACCCAGAAGATGGTACACCGTGTGATCGGGAAAGGTTTCTAAAACGCACCTCATTTCTCATCTCCTTGGCTCGGGTTCGCCATTCCAGCCGCTTTACTAGCCATCTCCCTCCTTGGAGAATCAGCACCTTTAACCTCCTGTTCCGTACAGGTTGCAATTTGTCCTGAGGATGAACGGGAAGAGGGGGAACCAATGAGAGACTAGCTCTAGGGGTTGGGACAGGCACAGGTCACTCTATTTTCCCATCAGGAAGAAGAATTAAGCACAAGCTCAGCCTGCCCCCCAGAACCAGAAGAGGGCCTGAAGCAATCCTGCGCTTTTGCGGCCAGCTCCCAAAAAAGCGAGCTGAAAAATGGAGCTCAGGGGCACTGCAATTCACAAACCTGCAGAGTTTTAAATGATACCTCTCGTCCACAAATATATTAAGGGAAGGCAACGAAGAGGCTTTGAAAGCAAGGCAGAATTGCAGGAAACAGATTTCAGGAGGTAGATTCGAATCGCCTTGAAAGCACACGAAAAGCGGCAAAACGTGGACAATGATGCCCTTGGCCAAAAAGGGCGTATGCGTTTTTTCCTGAATATATTCAGGAAAAAACGCATACGCCCTTTTTGGCCAACCAAGCAACCTGGAAAGGCAAATCAGTGCTAGAAAGAAGTCTCGCTTCCCAGGGGGCAAAAGGGCCACGCGGAAAAAGGTGTCCAAACCAGAAATGCAGGACCGGCCATGGAGAAATGGGAGCCTTGCTACGCTGATGGGTGGGATGTAAATTGCCAACAGCCACTCTGGAGAAGTGTACGGTGTGTTCTGAAACATCTAAAAAACACAGCTTGGAGAGCATAGGGCACTTCCACTCATGGGCGTATAAATTGGGAAAACTAAAAATCAGCAAGTCACAGGCACCCCAAAGTTTAGGGCTGCTCTGTTGACAAGAACAACCACTTCATTACACCTTAAATATCCTAGGAAAGAGAAAAATGGATAAATAAGTTGTGGTCCTCATGTACAATGGAATATCACTCAGCCATGAAATCAACGTCATAAGGCTAGTAGCAGCACGATGAGTGGATTTAGGTACGACGATTCTAAGTGAAATAAGTCACACAGAAAAAGACACTTATCATAAGATATCACTTAGAGAGGGAATGTAAAAACCGCTACACTTGAACTGAATTGCAAAACAGAACAGAGTCACACGTTTAAGAAACACACTATGGCTGCTGAACGGGAAAGGTGAGGTGGGGTGATGCATAAAACAAGGGTTTCAAATTAGCTCAGATACCGTTCCACAAACCCAATATGTAAGAGACGAGACCTATTCCTTTTTCAGTGAACTGGACTCAACACCCCCTATTCACTGCACAAGAATATATCTGACTAGTAAGAAACTTCAAACCTATGTATTGATATCTCTCTGTAAGTGAGTCAAGGGGGTGTAAAGCGGCATAAACACAGCCGTGAAAAACAGCTAAACCCCATTATAAAAATAAATTACTTTTCAAAACCAGTGAAACAAAGACAGTGAAAGAGAGAGAAATTCTTACAAAATTCATTCAGGGGCTGTGATGCAACCTGGATTGACCATATCTAGACCCACAGCTGATTGAGACATAAGGGTGGACGCTCTTGGGGCTCAGAGGTTTGGTGAGCTTGGGTGAGCCAACGCAGACCCTTTCAAGTAATACTGCATGTTACCCATCCCATGGGTCCCAAATCTCCAGGTTCAAGGGCATCTTCCTACGTCCAAAACATGCATGAGAAACCCAGAAGATGGTACACCGTGTGATCGGGAAAGGTTTCTAAAACGCACCTCATTTCTCATCTCCTTGTGCTCGGGTTCGCCATTCCAGCCGATTTACTAGCCATCTCCCACCTTGGAGAATCAGCACCTTTAACCTCCTGTTCCATACAGGTTGCAATTTGTCCTGAGGATGAACGGGAAGAGGGGGAACCAATGAGAGACTAGCTCTAGGGGTTGGGACAGGCACAGGTCACTCTATTTTCCCATCAGGAAGAAGAATTAACCACAAGCTCAGCCTGCCCCCCAGAACCAGAAGAGGGCCTGAAGCAATCCTGCACATTTGCGGCCAGCTCCCAGAATAGCGAGTTGAAAAATGGAGCTCAGGGGCACTGCAATTCACAAACCTGCTGAGTTATAAATGATAACTCTCGTCCACAAATATATTGAGGGAAGGCAACGAAGAGGCTTTGAAAGCAAGGCAGAATTGCAGGAAACAGATTTCAGGAGGTAGATTCGAATCGCCTTGAAAGCACATGAAAAGCGGCAAAACGTGGACAATGATGCCCTTGGCCAAAAAGGGCGTATGCGTTTTTTCCTGAATATATTCAGGAAAAAACGCATACGCCCTTTTTGGCCAACCAAGCAACCTGGAAAGTCAAATCAGCGCTCCAAAGAAGTCTCGCTTCCCAGCGGGCAAAAGGGCCATGCGGAAAAAGGTGTCCAAACCAGAAATGCAGGACCGGCCATGGAGAAATGGGAGCCTTGCTACGCTGATGGGTGGGATGTAAATTGCCAACAGCCACACTGGAGAAGTGTACGGTGTGTTCTGAAACATCTAAAAAACACAGCTTGGAGAGCATAGGGCACTTCCATTCATGGGCGTATAAATTGGGAAAACTAAAAATCAGCAAGACACAGGCACCCCAATGTTTAGGGCTGCTCTGTTGACAAGAACCCCCACTTCATTACACCTTAAATATCCTAGGAAAGAGAAAAATGGATAAAGAAGTTGGGGTCCTCATGTACAATGGAATATCACTCAGCCATGAAATGAACGTCATAAGGCTAGTAGCAGCACGATGAGTGGATTTAGGTACGATGATTCTAAGTGAAATTAGTCACACAGAAAAAGACACTTATCATAAGATATCACTTATAGAGGGAATGTAAAAACCGCTACACTTGAACTGAATGGCAAAACAGAACAGAGTCACACGTTTAGAAAACACACTATGGCTGCTGAACGGGAAAGGTGAGGTGGGGTGATGCATAAAACAAGGGTTTCAAATTAGCTCAGATACCGTTCCACAAACCCAATATGTAAGAGACAAGACCTATTCCTTTTTCAGTGAACTGGACTCAACACCCCCTATTCACCGCACAAGAATATATCTGACTAGTAAGAAACTTCAAACCTATGTATTGATATCTCTCTGTAAGTGAGTCAAGGGGGTGTAAAGCGGCATAAACACAGCCGTGAAAAGCAGCTAAACCCCATTATAAAAATAAATTACTTTTCAAAACCAGTGAAACAAAGACAGTGAAAGAGAGAGAAATTCTTACAAAATTCGTTCAGGGGCTGTGATGCAACCTGCATTGACCATATCTAGACCCACAGCTGATTGAGACATAAGGGTGGACACTCTTGGGGCTGAGAGGTTCGGTGAGGTTGGGGGAGCCAACGCAGACCCTTTCAAGTAATACTGCATGGTACCCATCCCATGGGTCCCAAATCTCCAGGTTCAAGGGCATCTTCCTACATCGAAAACATGCATGAGAAACCCAGAAGATGGTACACCGTGTGATCGGGAAAGGTTTCTAAAACGCACCTCATTTCTCATCTCCTTGGCTCGGGTTCGCCATTCCAGCCGCTTTACTAGCCATCTCCCTCCTTGGAGAATCAGCACCTTTAACCTCCTGTTCCGTACAGGTTGCAATTTGTCCTGAGGATGAACGGGAAGAGGGGGAACCAATGAGAGACTAGCTCTAGGGGTTGGGACAGGCACAGGTCACTCTATTTTCCCATCAGGAAGAAGAATTAACCACAAGCTCAGCCTGCCCCCCAGAACCAGAAGAGGGCCTGAAGCAATCCTGCACATTTGCGGCCAGCTCCCAGAATAGCGAGTTGAAAAATGGAGCTCAGGGGCACTGCAATTCACAAACCTGCAGAGTTTTAAATGATACTTCTCGTCCACAAATATATTAAGGGAAGGCAACGAAGAGGCCTTGAAAGCATGGCAGAATTGCAGGAAACAGATTTCAGGAGGTAGATTCGAATCGCCTTGAAAGCACATGAAAAGCGGCCAAACGTGGACAATGATGCCCTTGGCCAAAAAGGGCGTATGTGTTTTTTCCTGAACATATTCAGGAAAAAACGCATACGCCCTTTTTGGCCAACCAAGCAACCTGGAAAGGCAAATCAGCGCTCCAAAGAAGTCTCGCTTCCGAGGGGGCAAAAGGGCCATGCGGAAAAAGGTGTCCAAACCAGAAATGCAGGACCGGCCATGGAGAAATGGGAGCCTTGCTACGCGGATGGGTGGGATGTAAATTGCCAACAGCCACTCTGGAGACGTGTACGGTGTGTTCTGAAACATCTAAAAAACACAGCTTGGAGAGCATAGGGCACTTCCACTCATGGGCGTATAAATTGGGAAAACTAAAAATCAGCAAGACACAGGCACCCCAAAGTTTAGGGCTGCTCTGTTGACAAGAACCCCCACTTCATTACACCTTAAATATCCTAGGAAAGAGAAAAATGGATAAAGAAGTTGTGGTCCTCATGTACAATGGAATATCACTCAGCCATGAAATCAACGTCATAAGGCTAGTAGCAGCACGATGAGTGGATTTAGGTACGACGATTCTAAGTGAAATAAGTCACACAGAAAAAGACACTTATCATAAGATATCACTTCTAGAGGGAATGTAAAAACCACTACACTTGAACTGAATTGCAAAACAGAACAGAGTCACACGTTTAGGAAACACACTATGGCGGCTGAACGGGAAAGGTGAGGTGGGGTGATGCATAAAACAAGGGTTTCAAATTAGCTCAGATACCGTTCCACAAACCCAATATGTAAGAGAGAAGACCTATTCCTTTTTCAGTGAACTGGACTCAACACCCCCTATTCACCGCACAAGAATATATCTGACTAGTAAGAATCTTCAAACCTATGTATTGATATCTCTCTGTAAGTGAGTCAAGGGGGTGTAAAGCGGCATAAACACAGCCGTGAAAAGCAGCTAAACCCCATTATAAAAATAAATTACTTTTCAAAACCAGTGAAACAAAGACAGTGAAAGAGAGAGAAATTCTTACAAAATTCGTTCAGGGGCTGTGATGCAACCTGGATTGACCATATCTAGACCCACAGCTGATTGAGACATAAGGGTGGACCCTCTTGGGGCTGAGAGGTTCTGTGGGGTTGGGAGAGCCAACGCAGACCCTTTCAAGTAATACTGCATGGTACCCATCCCATGGGTCCCAAATCTCCAGGTTCAAGGGCATCTTCCTACGTCGAAAACAGGCATGAGAAACCCAGAAGATGGTACACCGTGTGATCGGGAAAGGTTTCTAAAACGCACCTCATTTCTCATCTCCTTGGCTCGGGTTCGCCATTCCAGCCGATTTACTAGCCATCTCCCTCCTTGGAGAATCAGCACCTTTAACCTCCTGTTCCGTACAGGTTGCAATTTGTCCTGAGGATGAACGGGAAGAGGGGGAACCAATGAGAGACTAGCTCTAGGGGTTGGGACAGGCACAGGTCACTCATTTTCCCATCAGGAAGAAGAATTAAGCACAAGCTCAGCCTGCCCCCCAGAACCAGAAGAGGGCCTGAAGCAATCCTGCGCTTTTGCGGCCAGCTCCCAAAAAAGCGAGTTGAAAAATGGAGCTCAGGGGCACTGCAATTCACAAACCTGCAGAGTTTTAAATGATACCTCTCGTCCACAAATATATTAAGGGAAGGCAACGAAGAGGCTTTGAAAGCAAGGCAGAATTGCAGGAAACAGATTTCAGGAGGTAGATTCGAATCTCATTGAAAGCACACGAAAAGCGGCAAAACGTGGACAATAATGCCCTTGGCCAAAAAGGGCGTATGCGTTTTTTCCTGAATATATTCAGGAAAAAACGCATACGCCCTTTTTGGCCAACCAAGCAACCTGGAAAGGCAAATCAGCGCTCCAAAGAAGTCTCGCTTCCCAGGGGGCAAAAGGGCCATGCGGAAAAAGGTGTCCAAACCAGAAATGCAGGACCGGCCATGGAGAAATGGGAGCCTTGCTACGCTGATGGGTGGGATGTAAATTGCCAACAGCCACTCTGGAGAAGTGTACGGTGTGTTCTGAAACATCTAAAAAACACAGCTTGGAGAGCATAGGGCACTTCCACTCATGGGCGTATAAATTGGGAAAACTAAAAATCAGCAAGTCACAGGCACCCCAAAGTTTAGGGCTGCTCTGTTGACAAGAACAACCACTTCATTACACCTTAAATATCCTAGGAAAGAGAAAAATGGATAAATAAGTTGTGGTCCTCATGTACAATGGAATATCACTCAGCCATGAAATCAACGTCATAAGGCTAGTAGCAGCACGATGAGTGGATTTAGGTACGACGATTCTAAGTGAAATAAGTCACACAGAAAAAGACACTTATCATAAGATATCACTTAGAGAGGGAATGTAAAAACCGCTACACTTGAACTGAATTGCAAAACAGAACAGAGTCACACGTTTAAGAAACACACTATGGCTGCTGAACGGGAAAGGTGAGGTGGGGTGATGCATAAAACAAGGGTTTCAAATTAGCTCAGATACCGTTCCACAAACCCAATATGTAAGAGACGAGACCTATTCCTTTTTCAGTGAACTGGACTCAACACCCCCTATTCACTGCACAAGAATATATCTGACTAGTAAGAAACTTCAAACCTATGTATTGATATCTCTCTGTAAGTGAGTCAAGGGGGTGTAAAGCGGCATAAACACAGCCGTGAAAAACAGCTAAACCCCATTATAAAAATAAATTACTTTTCAAAACCAGTGAAACAAAGACAGTGAAAGAGAGAGAAATTCTTACAAAATTCATTCAGGGGCTGTGATGCAACCTGGATTGACCATATCTAGACCCACAGCTGATTGAGACATAAGGGTGGACGCTCTTGGGGCTCAGAGGTTTGGTGAGCTTGGGTGAGCCAACGCAGACCCTTTCAAGTAATACTGCATGTTACCCATCCCATGGGTCCCAAATCTCCAGGTTCAAGGGCATCTTCCTACGTCCAAAACATGCATGAGAAACCCAGAAGATGGTACACCGTGTGATCGGGAAAGGTTTCTAAAACGCACCTCATTTCTCATCTCCTTGTGCTCGGGTTCGCCATTCCAGCCGATTTACTAGCCATCTCCCACCTTGGAGAATCAGCACCTTTAACCTCCTGTTCCATACAGGTTGCAATTTGTCCTGAGGATGAACGGGAAGAGGGGGAACCAATGAGAGACTAGCTCTAGGGGTTGGGACAGGCACAGGTCACTCTATTTTCCCATCAGGAAGAAGAATTAACCACAAGCTCAGCCTGCCCCCCAGAACCAGAAGAGGGCCTGAAGCAATCCTGCACATTTGCGGCCAGCTCCCAGAATAGCGAGTTGAAAAATGGAGCTCAGGGGCACTGCAATTCACAAACCTGCTGAGTTATAAATGATAACTCTCGTCCACAAATATATTGAGGGAAGGCAACGAAGAGGCTTTGAAAGCAAGGCAGAATTGCAGGAAACAGATTTCAGGAGGTAGATTCGAATCGCCTTGAAAGCACATGAAAAGCGGCAAAACGTGGACAATGATGCCCTTGGCCAAAAAGGGCGTATGCGTTTTTTCCTGAATATATTCAGGAAAAAACGCATACGCCCTTTTTGGCCAACCAAGCAACCTGGAAAGTCAAATCAGCGCTCCAAAGAAGTCTCGCTTCCCAGCGGGCAAAAGGGCCATGCGGAAAAAGGTGTCCAAACCAGAAATGCAGGACCGGCCATGGAGAAATGGGAGCCTTGCTACGCTGATGGGTGGGATGTAAATTGCCAACAGCCACACTGGAGAAGTGTACGGTGTGTTCTGAAACATCTAAAAAACACAGCTTGGAGAGCATAGGGCACTTCCATTCATGGGCGTATAAATTGGGAAAACTAAAAATCAGCAAGACACAGGCACCCCAAAGTTTAGGGCTGCTCTGTTGACAAGAACCCCCACTTCATTACACCTTAAATATCCTAGGAAAGAGAAAAATGGATAAAGAAGTTGGGGTCCTCATGTACAATGGAATATCACTCAGCCATGAAATGAACGTCATAAGGCTAGTAGCAGCACGATGAGTGGATTTAGGTACGATGATTCTAAGTGAAATTAGTCACACAGAAAAAGACACTTATCATAAGATATCACTTATAGAGGGAATGTAAAAACCGCTACACTTGAACTGAATGGCAAAACAGAACAGAGTCACACGTTTAGAAAACACACTATGGCTGCTGAACGGGAAAGGTGAGGTGGGGTGATGCATAAAACAAGGGTTTCAAATTAGCTCAGATACCGTTCCACAAACCCAATATGTAAGAGACAAGACCTATTCCTTTTTCAGTGAACTGGACTCAACACCCCCTATTCACCGCACAAGAATATATCTGACTAGTAAGAAACTTCAAACCTATGTATTGATATCTCTCTGTAAGTGAGTCAAGGGGGTGTAAAGCGGCATAAACACAGCCGTGAAAAGCAGCTAAACCCCATTATAAAAATAAATTACTTTTCAAAACCAGTGAAACAAAGACAGTGAAAGAGAGAGAAATTCTTACAAAATTCGTTCAGGGGCTGTGATGCAACCTGCATTGACCATATCTAGACCCACAGCTGATTGAGACATAAGGGTGGACACTCTTGGGGCTGAGAGGTTCGGTGAGGTTGGGGGAGCCAACGCAGACCCTTTCAAGTAATACTGCATGGTACCCATCCCATGGGTCCCAAATCTCCAGGTTCAAGGGCATCTTCCTACATCGAAAACATGCATGAGAAACCCAGAAGATGGTACACCGTGTGATCGGGAAAGGTTTCTAAAACGCACCTCATTTCTCATCTCCTTGGCTCGGGTTCGCCATTCCAGCCGCTTTACTAGCCATCTCCCTCCTTGGAGAATCAGCACCTTTAACCTCCTGTTCCGTACAGGTTGCAATTTGTCCTGAGGATGAACGGGAAGAGGGGGAACCAATGAGAGACTAGCTCTAGGGGTTGGGACAGGCACAGGTCACTCTATTTTCCCATCAGGAAGAAGAATTAACCACAAGCTCAGCCTGCCCCCCAGAACCAGAAGAGGGCCTGAAGCAATCCTGCACATTTGCGGCCAGCTCCCAGAATAGCGAGTTGAAAAATGGAGCTCAGGGGCACTGCAATTCACAAACCTGCAGAGTTTTAAATGATACTTCTCGTCCACAAATATATTAAGGGAAGGCAACGAAGAGGCCTTGAAAGCATGGCAGAATTGCAGGAAACAGATTTCAGGAGGTAGATTCGAATCGCCTTGAAAGCACATGAAAAGCGGCCAAACGTGGACAATGATGCCCTTGGCCAAAAAGGGCGTATGTGTTTTTTCCTGAACATATTCAGGAAAAAACGCATACGCCCTTTTTGGCCAACCAAGCAACCTGGAAAGGCAAATCAGCGCTCCAAAGAAGTCTCGCTTCCGAGGGGGCAAAAGGGCCATGCGGAAAAAGGTGTCCAAACCAGAAATGCAGGACCGGCCATGGAGAAATGGGAGCCTTGCTACGCGGATGGGTGGGATGTAAATTGCCAACAGCCACTCTGGAGACGTGTACGGTGTGTTCTGAAACATCTAAAAAACACAGCTTGGAGAGCATAGGGCACTTCCACTCATGGGCGTATAAATTGGGAAAACTAAAAATCAGCAAGACACAGGCACCCCAAAGTTTAGGGCTGCTCTGTTGACAAGAACCCCCACTTCATTACACCTTAAATATCCTAGGAAAGAGAAAAATGGATAAAGAAGTTGTGGTCCTCATGTACAATGGAATATCACTCAGCCATGAAATCAACGTCATAAGGCTAGTAGCAGCACGATGAGTGGATTTAGGTACGACGATTCTAAGTGAAATAAGTCACACAGAAAAAGACACTTATCATAAGATATCACTTCTAGAGGGAATGTAAAAACCACTACACTTGAACTGAATTGCAAAACAGAACAGAGTCACACGTTTAGGAAACACACTATGGCGGCTGAACGGGAAAGGTGAGGTGGGGTGATGCATAAAACAAGGGTTTCAAATTAGCTCAGATACCGTTCCACAAACCCAATATGTAAGAGAGAAGACCTATTCCTTTTTCAGTGAACTGGACTCAACACCCCCTATTCACCGCACAAGAATATATCTGACTAGTAAGAATCTTCAAACCTATGTATTGATATCTCTCTGTAAGTGAGTCAAGGGGGTGTAAAGCGGCATAAACACAGCCGTGAAAAGCAGCTAAACCCCATTATAAAAATAAATTACTTTTCAAAACCAGTGAAACAAAGACAGTGAAAGAGAGAGAAATTCTTACAAAATTCGTTCAGGGGCTGTGATGCAACCTGGATTGACCATATCTAGACCCACAGCTGATTGAGACATAAGGGTGGACCCTCTTGGGGCTGAGAGGTTCTGTGGGGTTGGGAGAGCCAACGCAGACCCTTTCAAGTAATACTGCATGGTACCCATCCCATGGGTCCCAAATCTCCAGGTTCAAGGGCATCTTCCTACGTCGAAAACAGGCATGAGAAACCCAGAAGATGGTACACCGTGTGATCGGGAAAGGTTTCTAAAACGCACCTCATTTCTCATCTCCTTGGCTCGGGTTCGCCATTCCAGCCGATTTACTAGCCATCTCCCTCCTTGGAGAATCAGCACCTTTAACCTCCTGTTCCGTACAGGTTGCAATTTGTCCTGAGGATGAACGGGAAGAGGGGGAACCAATGAGAGACTAGCTCTAGGGGTTGGGACAGGCACAGGTCACTCATTTTCCCATCAGGAAGAAGAATTAAGCACAAGCTCAGCCTGCCCCCCAGAACCAGAAGAGGGCCTGAAGCAATCCTGCGCTTTTGCGGCCAGCTCCCAAAAAAGCGAGTTGAAAAATGGAGCTCAGGGGCACTGCAATTCACAAACCTGCAGAGTTTTAAATGATACCTCTCGTCCACAAATATATTAAGGGAAGGCAACGAAGAGGCTTTGAAAGCAAGGCAGAATTGCAGGAAACAGATTTCAGGAGGTAGATTCGAATCTCATTGAAAGCACACGAAAAGCGGCAAAACGTGGACAATAATGCCCTTGGCCAAAAAGGGCGTATGCGTTTTTTCCTGAATATATTCAGGAAAAAACGCATACGCCCTTTTTGGCCAACCAAGCAACCTGGAAAGGCAAATCAGCGCTCCAAAGAAGTCTCGCTTCCCAGGGGGCAAAAGGGCCATGCGGAAAAAGGTGTCCAAACCAGAAATGCAGGACCGGCCATGGAGAAATGGGAGCCTTGCTACGCTGATGGGTGGGATGTAAATTGCCAACAGCCACTCTGGAGAAGTGTACGGTGTGTTCTGAAACATCTAAAAAACACAGCTTGGAGAGCATAGGGCACTTCCACTCATGGGCGTATAAATTGGGAAAACTAAAAATCAGCAAGACACAGGCACCCCAAAGTTTAGGGCTGCTCTGTTGACAAGAACCCCCACTTCATTACACCTTAAATATCCTAGGAAAGAGAAAAATGGATAAAGAAGTTGTGGTCCTCATGTACAATGGAATATCACTCAGCCATGAAATCAACGTCATAAGGCTAGTAGCAGCACGATGAGTGGATTTAGGTACGACGATTCTAAGTGAAATAAGTCACACAGAAAAAGACACTTATCATAAGATATCACTTATAGAGGGAATGTAAAAACCGCTACACTTGAACTGAATTGCAAAACTGAACAGAGTCACACGTTTAGAAAACACACTATGGCTGCTGAACGGGAAAGGTGAGGTGGGGTGATGCATAAAACAAGGGTTTCAAATTAGCTCAGATACCGTTCCACAAACCCAATATGTAAGAGACAAGACCTATTCCTTTTTCAGTGAACTGGACTCAACACCCCCTATTCACCGCACAAGAATATATCTGACTAGTAAGAAACTTCAAACCTATGTATTGATATCTCTCTGTAAGTGAGTCAAGGGGGTGTAAAGCGGCATAAACACAGCCGTGAAAAGCAGCTAAACCCCATTATAAAAATAAATTACTTTTCAAAACCAGTGAAACAAAGACAGTGAAAGAGAGAGAAATTCTTACAAAATTCGTTCAGGGGCTGTGATGCAACCTGCATTGACCATATCTAGACCCACAGCTGATTGAGACATAAGGGTGGACACTCTTGGGGCTGAGAGGTTCGGTGAGGTCGGGGGAGCCAACGCAGACCCTTTCAAGTAATACTGCATGGTACCCATCCCATGGGTCCCAAATCTCCAGGTTCAAGGGCATCTTCCTACATCGAAAACAGGCATGAGAAACCCAGAAGATGGTACACCGTGTGATCGGGAAAGGTTTCTAAAACGCACCTCATTTCTCATCTCCTTGGCTCGGGTTCGCCATTCCAGCCGCTTTACTAGCCATCTCCCTCCTTGGAGAATCAGCACCTTTAACCTCCTGTTCCGTACAGGTTGCAATTTGTCCTGAGGATGAACGGGAAGAGGGGGAACCAATGAGAGACTAGCTCTAGGGGTTGGGACAGGCACAGGTCACTCTATTTTCCCATCAGGAAGAAGAATTAAGCACAAGCTCAGCCTGCCCCCCAGAACCAGAAGAGGGCCTGAAGCAATCCTGCGCTTTTGCGGCCAGCTTCCAAAAAAGCGAGTTGAAATATGGAGCTCAGAGGCACTGCAATTCACAAACCTGCAGAGTTTTAAATGATACCTCTCGTCCACAAATATATTAAGGGAAGGCAACGAAGAGGCTTTGAAAGCAAGGCAGAATTGCAGGAAACAGATTTCAGGAGGTAGATTCGAATCGCCTTGAAAGCACATGAAAAGCGGCCAAACGTGGACAATGATGCCCTTGGCCAAAAAGGGCGTATGTGTTTTTTCCTGAACATATTCAGGAAAAAACGCATACGCCCTTTTTGGCCAACCAAGCAACCTGGAAAGGCAAATCAGCGCTCCAAAGAAGTCTCGCTTCCCAGCGGGCAAAAGGGCCATGCGGAAAAAGATGTCCAAACCAGAAATGCAGGACCGGCCATGGAGAAATGGGAGCCTTGCTACGCTGATGGGTGGGATGTAAATTGCCAACAGCCACTCTGGAGACGTGTACAGTGTGTTCTGAAACATCTAAAAAACACAGCTTGGAGAGCATAGGGCACTTCCACTCATGGGCGTATAAATTGGGAAAACTAAAAATCAGCAAGACACAGGCACCCCAAAGTTTAGGGCTGCTCTGTTGACAAGAACCCCCACTTCATTACACCTTAAATATCCTAGGAAAGAGAAAAATGGATAAAGAAGTTGTGGTCCTCATGTACAATGGAATATCACTCAGCCATGAAATCAACGTCATAAGGCTAGTAGCAGCACGATGAGTGGATTTAGGTACGACGATTCTAAGTGAAATAAGTCACACAGAAAAAGACACTTATCATAAGATATCACTTATAGAGGGAATGTAAAAACCGCTACACTTGAACTGAATTGCAAAACAGAACAGAGTCACACGTTTAGAAAACACACTATGGCTGCTGAACGGGAAAGGTGAGGTGGGGTGATGCATAAAACAAGGATTTCAAATTAGCTCAGATACCGTTCCACAAACCCAATATGTAAGAGACAAGACCTATTCCTTTTTCAGTGAACTGGACTCAACACCCCCTATTCACCGCACAAGAATATATCTGACTAGTAAAAAACTTCAAACCTATGTATTTATATCTCTCTGTAAGTGAGTCAAGGGGGTGTAAAGCGGCATAAACACAGCCGTGAAAAGCAGCTAAACCCCATTATAAAAATAAATTACTTTTCAAAACCAGTGAAACAAAGACAGTGAAAGAGAGAGAAATTCTTCCAAAATTCGTTCAGGGGCTGTGATGCAACCTGCATTGACCATATCTAGACCCACAGCTGATTGAGACATAAGGGTGGACACTCTTGGGGCTGAGAGGTTCGGTGAGGTTGGGGGAGCCAACGCAGACCCTTTCAAGTAATACTGCATGGTACCCATCCCATGGGTCCCAAATCTCCAGGTTCAAGGGCATCTTCCTACATCGAAAACAGGCATGAGAAACCCAGAAGATGGTACACCGTGTGATCGGGAAAGGTTTCTAAAACGCACCTCATTTCTCATCTCCTTGGCTCGGGTTCGCCATTCCAGCCGCTTTACTAGCCATCTCCCTCCTTGGAGAATCAGCACCTTTAACCTCCTGTTCCGTACAGGTTGCAATTTGTCCTGAGGATGAACGGGAAGAGGGGGAACCAATGAGAGACTAGCTCTAGGGGTTGGGACAGGCACAGGTCACTCTATTTTCCCATCAGGAAGAAGAATTAAGCACAAGCTCAGCCTGCCCCCCAGAACCAGAAGAGGGCCTGAAGCAATCCTGCGCTTTTGCGGCCAGCTTCCAAAAAAGCGAGTTGAAAAATGGAGCTCAGAGGCACTGCAATTCACAAACCTGCAGAGTTTTAAATGATACCTCTCGTCCACAAATATATTAAGGGAAGGCAACGAAGAGGCTTTGAAAGCAAGGCAGAATTGCAGGAAATAGATTTCAGGAGGTAGATTCGAATCGCCTTGAAAGCACATGAAAAGCGGCCAAACGTGGACAATGATGCCCTTGGCCAAAAAGGGCGTATGTGTTTTTTCCTGAACATATTCAGGAAAAAACGCATACGCCCTTTTTGGCCAACCAAGCAACCTGGAAAGGCAAATCAGCGCTCCAAAGAAGTCTCGCTTCCGAGGGGGCAAAAGGGCCATGCGGAAAAAGGTGTCCAAACCAGAAATGCAGGACCGGCCATGGAGAAATGGGAGCCTTGCTACGCTGATGGGTGGGATGTAAATTGCCAACAGCCACTCTGGAGACGTGTACGGTGTGTTCTGAAACATCTAAAAAACACAGCTTGGAGAGCATAGGGCACTTCCACTCATGGGCGTATAAATTGGGAAAACTAAAAATCAGCAAGACACAGGCACCCCAAAGTTTAGGGCTGCTCTGTTGACAAGAACCCCCACTTCATTACACCTTAAATATCCTAGGAAAAAGAAAAATGGATAAAGAAGTTGTGGTCCTCATGTACAATGGACTATCACTCAGCCATGAAATCAACGTCATAAGGCTAGTAGCAGCACGATGAGTGGATTTAGGTACGATGATTCTAAGTGAAATAAGTCACACAGAAAAAGACACTTATCATAAGATATCACTTATAGAGGGAATGTAAAAACCACTACACTTGAACTGAATTGCAAAACAGAACAGAGTCACAAGTTTAGAAAACACACTATGGCTGCTGAACGGGAAAGGTGAGGTGGGGTGATGCATAAAACAAGGGTTTCAAATTAGCTCAGATACCGTTCCACAAACCCAATATGTAAGAGAGAAGACCTATTCCTTTTTCAGTGAACTGGACTCAACACCCCCTATTCACCGCACAAGAATATATCTGACTAGTAAGAATCTTCAAACCTATGTATTGATATCTCTCTGTAAGTGAGTCAAGGGGGTGTAAAGCGGCATAAACACAGCCGTGAAAAGCAGCTAAACCCCATTATAAAAATAAATTACTTTTCAAAACCAGTGAAACAAAGACAGTGAAAGAGAGAGAAATTCTTACAAAATTCGTTCAGGGGCTGTGATGCAACCTGGATTGACCATATCTAGACCCACAGCTGATTGAGACATAAGGGTGGACACTCTTGGGGCTGAGAGGTTCGGTGGGGTTGGGAGACCCAACGCAGACCCTTTCAAGTAATACTGCATGGTACCCATCCCATGGGTCCCAAATCTCCAGGTTCAAGGGCATCTTCCTACGTCGAAAACAGGCATGAGAAACCCAGAAGATGGTACACCGTGTGATCGGGAAAGGTTTCTAAAACGCACCTCATTTCTCATCTCCTTGGCTCGGGTTCGCCATTCCAGCCGATTTACTAGCCATCTCCCTCCTTGGAGAATCAGCACCTTTAACCTCCTGTTCCGTACAGGTTGCAATTTGTCCTGAGGATGAACGGGAAGAGGGGGAACCAATGAGAGACTAGCTCTAGGGGTTGGGACAGGCACAGGTCACTCTATTTTCCCATCAGGAAGAAGAATTAAGCACAAGCTCAGCCTGCCCCCCAGAACCAGAAGAGGGCCTGAAGCAATCCTGCGCTTTTGCGGCCAGCTCCCAAAAAAGCGAGTTGAAAAATGGAGCTCAGGGGCACTGCAATTCACAAACCTGCAGAGTTTTAAATGATACCTCTCGTCCACAAATATATTAAGGGAAGGCAACGAAGAGGCTTTGAAAGCAAGGCAGAATTGCAGGAAACAGATTTCAGGAGGTAGATTCGAATCGCCTTGAAAGCACATGAAAAGCGGCCAAACGTGAACAATGATGCCCTTGGCCAAAAAGGGCGTATGTGTTTTTTCCTGAACATATTCAGGAAAAAACGCATACGCCCTTTTTGGCCAACCAAGCAACCTGGAAAGGCAAATCAGCGCTCCAAAAAGTCTCGCTTCCCAGCGGGCAAAAGGGCCATGCGGAAAAAGATGTCCAAACCAGAAATGCAGGACCGGCCATGGAGAAATGTGAGCCTTGCTACGCTGATGGGTGGGATGTAAATTGCCAACAGCCACTCTGGAGACGTGTACGGTGTGTTCTGAAACATCTAAAAAACACAGCTTGGAGAGCATAGGGCACTTCCACTCATGGGCGTATAAATTGGGAAAACTAAAAATCAGCAAGACACAGGCACCCCAAAGTTTAGGGCTGCTCTGTTGACAAGAACCCCCACTTCATTACACCTTAAATATCCTAGGAAAGAGAAAAATGGATAAAGAAGTTGTGGTCCTCATGTACAATGGAATATCACTCAGCCATGAAATCAACGTCATAAGGCTAGTAGCAGCACGATGAGTGGATTTAGGTACGATGATTCTAAGTGAAATAAGTCACACAGAAAAAGACACGTATCCTAAGATATCACTTATAGAGGGAATGTAAAAACCGCTACACTTGAACTGAATTGCAAAACAGAACAGAGTCACACGTTTAGGAAACACACTATTGCTGCTGAACGGGAAAGGTGAGGTGGGGTGATGCATAAAACAAGGGTTTCAAATTAGCTCACATACCGTTCCATAAACCCAATATGTAATAGACAAGACCTATTCCTTGCTCAGTGAACTGGACTCAACACCCCCTATTCACCGCACAAGAATATATCTGACTAGTAAGAATCTTCAAACCTATGTATTGATATCTCTCTGTAAGTGAGTCAAGGGGGTGTAAAGAGGCATAAACACAGCCGTGAAAAGCAGCTAAACCCCATTATAAAAATAAATTACTTTTAAAAACCCGTGAAACAAAGACAGTGAAAGAGAGAGAAATTCTTACAAAATTCGTTCAGGGGCTGTGATGCAACCTGGATTGACCATATCTAGACCCACAGCTGATTGAGACATAAGGGTGGACACTCTTGGGACTGAGAGGTTTGGTGAGGTTGGGTGAGCCAGCACAGACCCTTTCAAGTAATACTGCATGGTACCCATCCCATGGGTCCCAAATCTCCAGGTTCAAGGGCGTCTTCCTACAACGAAAACATGCATGAGAAACCCAGAAGATGGTACACCGTGTGATCGGGAAAGGTTTCTAAAACGCACCTCATTTCTCATCTCCTTGGCTCGGGTTCGCCATTCCAGCCGATTTACTAGCCATCTCCCTCCTTGGAGAATCAGCACCTTTAACCTCCTGTTCCGTACAGGTTGCAATTTGTCCTGAGGATGAACGGGAAGAGGGGGAACCAATGAGAGACTAGCTCTAGGTGTTGGGACAGGCACAGGTCACTCTATTTTCCCATCAGGAAGAAGAATTAAGCACAAGCTCAGCCTGCCCCCCAGAACCAGAAGAGGGCCTGAAGCAATCCTGCGCTTTTGCGGCCAGCTCCCAAAAAAGCGAGTTGAAAAATGGAGCTCAGGGGCCCTGCAATTCACAAACCTGCAGAGTTTTAAATGATACCTCTCGTCCACAAATATATTAAGGGAAGGCAACGAAGAGGCTTTGAAAGCAAGGCAGAATTGCAGGAAACAGATTTCAGGAGGTAGATTCGAATCGCCTTGAAAGCACATGAAAAGCGGCAAAACGTGGACAATGATGCCCTTGGCCAAAAAGGGCGTATGCGTTTTTTCCTGAATATATTCAGGAAAAAACGCATACGCCCTTTTTGGCCAACCAAGGAACCTGGAAATGCAAATCATCGCTCCAAAAAAGTCTCGCTTCCCAGCGGGCAAAAGGGCCATGCGGAAAAAAGTGTCCAAACCAGAAGTGCAGGACCGGACATGGAGAAATGGGAGCCTTGCTACGCTGATGGGTGGGATGTAAATTGCCAACAGCCATTCTGGAGAAGTGTACGGTGTGTTCTGAAACATCTAAAAAACACAGCTTGGAGAGCATAGGGCACTTCCACTCATGGGCGTATAAATTGGGAAAACTAAAAATCAGCAAGACACATACACCCCAAAGTTTAGGGCTGCTCTGTTGACAAGAACCCCCACTTCATTACACCTTAAATATCCTAGGAAAGAGAAAAATGGATAAAGAAGTTGTGGTCCTCATGTACAATGGAATATCACTCAGCCATGAAATCAACGTCATAAGGCTAGTAGCAGCACGATGAGTGGATTTAGGTACGACGATTCTAAGTGAAATAAGTCACACAGAAAAAGACACTTATCCTAAGATATCACTTATAGAGGGAATGTAAAAACCGCTACACTTGAACTGAATTACAAAACAGAACAGTCACACGTTTAGAAAGCACACTATGGCTGCTGAACGGGAAAGGTGAGGTGGGGTGATGCATCAAACAAGGGTTTCAAATTAGCTCCGATTCCGTTCCATAAACCCAATAGGTAATAGACAAGACCTACTCCTTGCTCAGTGAACTGTACTCAACACCCCCTATTCACCGCACAAGCATATATCTGACTAGTAAGAATCTTCAAACCTATGTATTGATATCTCTCTGTAAGTGAGTCAAGGGGGTGTAAAGCGGCATAAACACAGCCGTGAAAAGCAGCTACACCCCATTATAAAAATAAATTACTTTTCAAAACCCGTGAAACAAAGACAGTGAAAGAGAGAGAAATTCTTACAAAATTCGTTCAGGGGCTGTGATGCAACCTGGATTGAACATATCTAGACCCACAGCTGATTGAGACATAAGGGTGGACACTCTTGGGGCTGAGAGGTTCGGTGAGGTTGGGGGAGCCAACGCAGACCCTTTAAAGTAATACTGCATGGTACCCATCCCATGGGTCCCAAATCTCCAGGTTCAAGGGCAACTTCCTACCTCGAAAACATGCATGAGAAACCCAGAAGATGGTACACCGTGTGATCGGGAAAGGTTTCTAAAACGCACCTCATTTCTCATTTCCTTGTGCTCGGGTTCGCCATTCCAGCCGCTTTACTAGCCATCTCCCTCCTTGGAGAATCATCACCTTTAACCTCCTGTTCCATACAGGTTGCAATTTGTCCTGAGGATGAACGGGAAGAGGGGGAACCAATGAGAGACTAGCTCTAGGTGTTGGGACAGGCACAGGTCACTCTAGTTTCCCAACAGGAAGAAGAATTAACCACAGGCTCATCCTGCCCCCCAGAACTAGAAGAGGGCCTGAAGCAATCCTGCACTTATGCGGCCAGCTCCCAAAAAAGCGAGTTGAAAAATGGAGCTCAGGGGCACTGCAATTCACAAACCTGCAGAGTTATAAATCATAACTCTCGTCCACAAATATATTGAGGGAAGGCAACGAAGAGGATTTGAAAGCAAGGCAGAATTGCAGGAAACAGATTTCAGGAGGTAGATTCGAATCGCCTTGAAAGCACATGAAAAGCGGCAAAACGTGGACAATGATGCCCTTGGCCAAAAAGGGCGTATGCGTTTTTTTCCTGAATATATTCAGGAAAAAACGCATACGCCCTTTTTGGCCAACCAAGCAACCTGGAAAGGCAAATGAGCGGTCCAAAGAAGTCTCGCTTCCCAGCGGGCAAAAGGGCCATGCGGAAAAAAGTGTCCAAACCAGAAATGCAGGACCGGCCATGGAGAAATGGGAGCCTGGCTACGCTGATGGGCGGGATGTAAATTGCCAACAGCCGCTCTGGAGAAGTCTACGGTGTGTCCTGAAACATCTAAAAAACACAGCTTGGAGAGCATAGGGCACTTCCACTCATGGGCGTATAATTTGGGAAAACTAAAAGTCAGCAAGACACAGGCACCCCAAAGTTTAGGGCTGCTCTGTTGACAAGAACCCCCACTTCATTACACCTTCATTATCCTAGGAAAGAGAATAATGGATAAAGAAGTTCGGGTCCGCATGTACAATGGAATATCACTCAGCCATGAAATCAACGTCATAAGGCTAGTAGCAGCACGATGAGTGGATTTAGGTACGACGATTCTAAGTGAAATAAGTCACACAGAAAAAGACACTTATCATAAGATATCACTTATAGAGGGAATGTAAAAACCGCTACACTTGAACTGAATTACAAAACAGAACAGAGTCACAAGTTTAGAAAACACACTATGGTTGCTGAACGGGAAAGGTGAGGTGGGGTGATGCATCAAACAAGGGTTTCAAATTAGCTCCGATTCCGTTCCATAAACCCAATAGGTAATAGACAAGACCTACTCCTTGCTCAGTGAACTGGACTCAACACCCCCTATTCACCCCACAAGCATATATCTGACTAGTAAGAATCTTCAAACCTATGTATTGATATCTCTCTGTAAGTGAGTCAAGGGGGTGTAAAGCGGCATAAACACAGCCGTGAAAAGCAGCTACACCCCATTATAAAAATAAATTACTTTTCAAAACCCGTGAAACAAAGACAGTGAAAGAGAGAGAAATTCTTACAAAATTCGTTCAGGGGCTGTGATGCAACCTGGATTGACCATATCTAGACCCACAGCTGATTGAGACATAAGGGTGGACACTCTTGGGGCTCAGAGGTTTGGTGAGGTTGCGTGAGCCAAGACAGACCCTTTAAAGTAATACTGCATGGTACCCATCCCATGGGTCCCAAATCTCCAGGTTCAAGGGCAACTTCCTACCTCGAAAACATGCATGAGAAACCCAGAAGATGGTACACCGTGTGATCGGGAAAGGTTTCTAAAACGCACATCATTTCTCATTTCCTTGTGCTCGGGTTCGCCATTCCAGCCGCTTTACTAGCCATCTCCCTCCTTGGAGAATCAGCACCTTTAACCTCCTGTTCCATACAGGTTGCAATTTGTCCTGAGGATGAACGGGAAGAGGGGGAACCAATGAGAGACTAGCTCTAGGTGTTGGGACAGGCACAGGTCACTCTAGTTTCCCATCAGGAAGAAGAATTAACCACAGGCTCATCCTGCCCCCCAGAACTAGAAGAGGGCCTGAAGCAATCCTGCACTTATGCGGCCAGCTCCCAAAAAAGCGAGTTGAAAAATGGAGCTCAGGGGCACTGCAATTCACAAACCTGCAGAGTTATAAATGATAACTCTCGTCCACAAATATATTGAGGGAAGGCAACGAAGAGTATTTGAAAGCAAGGCAGAATTGCAGGAAACAGATTTCAGGATGTAGATTCGAAGCGCCTTGAAAGCACATGAAAAGCGGCAAAACGTGGACAATGATGCCCTTGGCCAAAAAGGGCGTATGCGTTTTTTCCTGAATATATTCAGGAAAAAACGCATACGCCCTTTTTGGCCAACCAAGCAACCTGGAAAGGCCAATCAGCGCTCCAATGAAGTGTCGCTTCCCAGCGGGCAAAAGGGCCATGCGGAAAAAAGTGTCCAAACCAGAAATGCAGGACCGGCCATGGAGAAATGGGAGTCTTGCTACGCTGATGGGTGGGATGTAAATTGCCAACAGCCACTCTGGAGAAGTGTACGGTGTGCTCTGAAACATCTAAAAAACACAGCTTGGAGAGCATAGGGCACTTCCACTCATGGGCGTATAAATTGGGAAAACAAAAATCAGCAAGACACAGGCACCCCAAAGTTTAGGGCTGCTCTGTTGACAAGAACCCCCACTTCATTACACCTTAAATATCCTAGGAAAGAGAAAAATGGTTAAGAAGTTCGGGTCCTCATGTACAATGGAATATCACTCAGCCATGAAATCAATGTCATAAGGCTAGTAGCAGCACGATGAGTGGATTTAGGTACGACGATTCTAAGTGAAATAAGTCACACAGAAAAAGACACTTATCATAAGATATCACTTAGAGAGGGAATGTAAAACCCGCTACACTTGAACTGAATTACAAAACAGAACAGAGTCACACGTTTAGAAAGCACACTATGGCTGCTGAACGGGAAAGGTGAGGTGGGGTGATGCATCAAACAAGGGTTTCAAATTAGCTCCGATTCCGTTCCATAAACCCAATAGGTAATAGACAAGACCTACTCCTTGCTCAGTGAACTGGACTCAACACCCCCTATTCACCGCACAAGCATATATCTGACTAGTAAGAATCTTCAAACCTATGTATTGATATCTCTCTGTAAGTGAGTCAAGGGGGTGTAAACCGGCATAAACACAGCCGTGAAAAGCAGCTACACCCCATTATAAAAATAAATTACTTTTCAAAACCCGTGAAACAAAGACAGTGAAAGAGAGAGAAATTCTTACAAAATTCGTTCAGGGGCTGTGATGCAACCTGGATTGACCATATCTAGACCCACAGCTGATTGAGACATAAGGGTGGACACTCTTGGGGCTGAGAGGTTTGGTGAGGTTGCGTGAGCCAACGCAGACCCTTTCAAGTAATACTGCATGGTACCCATCCCATGGGTCCCAAATCTCCAGGTTCAAGGGCAACTTCCTACCTCGAAAACATGCATGAGAAACCCAGAAGATGGTACACCGTGTGATCGGGAAAGGTTTCTAAAACGCACCTCATTTCTCATCTCCTTGTGCTTGGGTTCACCATTCCAGCCGCTTTACTAGCCATCTCCCTCCTTGCAGAATCAGCACTTTAACTTCCTGTTCCATACAGGTTGCAATTTGTCCTGAGGATGAACGGGAAGAGGGGGAACCAATGAGAGACTAGCTCTAGGTGTTGGGACAGGCACAGGCCACTCTAATTTCCCATCAGCAAGAAGAATTAACCACAAGCTCAGCCTGCCCCCCAGAACCAGAAGAGGGCCTGAAGCAATCCTGCACTTTTTCGGCCAGCTCCCAGAAAAGCGAGTTGAACAATGGAGCTCAGGGGCACTGCAATTCACAAACCTGCAGACTTATAAATGATAACTCTCGTCCATAAATGTATTGAGGGAAGGCAACGAAGAGGATTTGAAAGCAAGGCAGAATTGCAGGAAACAGATTTCAGGAGGTAGATTCGAATCGCCTTGAAAGCACATGAAAAGCGGAAAAACGTGGACAATGATGCACTTGGCCAAAAAGGGCGTATGCGTTTTTTCCTGAATATATTCAGGAAAAAACGCATACGCCCTTTTTGGCCAACCAAGCAACCTGGAAATGCAAATCAGCGCTCCAAAGAAGTCTCGCTTCCCAGCGGGCAAAAGGGCCATGCGGAAAAAAGTGTCAAAACCAGAAATGCAGGACCGGCCATGGAGAAATGGGAGCCTTGCTACGCTGATGGGCGGGATGTAAATTGCCAACAGCCGCTCTGGAGAAGTGTACGGTGTGTCCTGAAACATCTAAAAAACACAGCTTGGAGAGCATAGGGCACTTCCACTCATGGGCCTATAAATTGGGAGAACTAAAAATCAGCAAGACACAGGCACCCCAAAGTTTAGGGCTGCTCTGTTGACAAGAACCCCCACTTCATTACACCTTAAATATCCTAGGAAAGAGAAAAATGGATAAAGAAGTTCGGGTCCTCATGTACAATGGAATATCACTCAGCCATGAAATCAACGTCATAAGTCTAGTAGCAGCACGATGAGTGGATTTAGGTACGACGATTCTAAGTGAAATAAGTCACACAGAAAAAGACACTTATCATAAGATATCACTTATACAGGGAATGTAAAACCGCTACACTTGAACTGAATTACAAAACAGAACAGAGTCACACGTTTAGAAAACACACTGTGGCTGCTGAACGGGAAAGGTGAGGTGGGGTGATGCATAAAACAAGGGTTTCAAATTAGCTCCGATTCCGTTCCATAAACCCAATAGGTAATAGACAAGACCTACTCCTTGCTCAGTGAACTGGACTCAACACCCCCTATTCACCGCAGAAGCATATATCTGCCTAGTAAGAATCTTCAAACCTATGTATTGATATCTCTCTGTAAGTGAGTCAAGGGGGTGTAAAGCGCCATAAACACAGCCGTGAAAAGCAGCTACACCCCATTATAAAAATAAATTACTTTTCAAAACCCGTGAAACAAAGACAGTGAAAGAGAGAGAAATTCTTACAAAATTCGTTCAGGGGCTGTGATGCAACCTGGATTGACCATATCTAGACCCACAGCTGATTGAGACATAAGGGTGGACACTCTTGGGGCTGAGAGGTTTGGTGACGTTGGGGGAGCCAACGCAGACCCTTTAAAGTAATACTGCATGGTACCAATCCCATGGGTCCCAAATCTCCAGGTTCAAGGGCAACTTCCTACCTCGAAAACATGCATGAGAAACCCAGAAGATGGTACACCGTGTGATCGGGAAAGGTTTCTAAAACGCACCTCATTTCTCATTTCCTTGTGCTCGGGTTCGCCATTCCAGCCGCTTTACTGGCCATCTCCCTCCTTGGAGAATCAGCACCTTTAACCTCCTGTTCCATACAGGTTGCAATTTGTCCTGAGGATGAACGGGAAGAGGGGGAACCAATGAGAGACTAGCTCTAGGTGTTGGGACAGGCACAGGTCACTCTAGTTTCCCAACAGGAAGAAGAATTAACCACAGGCTCATCCTGCCCCCCAGAACTAGAAGAGGGCCTGAAGCGATCCTGCAATTATGCGGCCAGCTCCCAAAAAAGCGAGTTGAAAAATGGAGCTCAGGGGCACTGCAATTCACAAACCTGCAGAGTTATAAATCATAACTCTCGTCCACAAATATATTGAGGGAAGGCAACGAAGAGGATTTGAAAGCAAGGCAGAATTGCAGGAAACAGATTTCAGGAGGTAGATTCGAATCGCCTTGAAAGCACATGAAAAGCGGCAAAACGTGGACAATGATGCCCTTGGCCAAAAAGGGCGTATGCGTTTTTTCCTGAATATATTCAGGAAAAAACGCATACGCCCTTTTTGGCCAACCAAGCAACCTGGAAAGGCAAATCAGCGCTCCAAAGAAGTCTCGCTTCCCAGCGGGCAAATAGCCATGCGGAAAAAAGTGTCCAAACCAGAAATGCAGGACCGGCCATGGAGAAATGGGAGCCTGGCTACGCTGATGGGCGGGATGTAAATTACCAACAGCCGCTCTGGAGAAGTGTACGGTGTGTCCTGAAACATCTAAAAAACACAGCTTGGAGAGCATAGGGCACTTCCACTCATGGGCCTATAAATTGGGAAAACTAAAAATCAGCAAGACACAGGCACCGCAAAGTTTAGGGCTGCTCTGTTGACAAGAACCCCCACTTCATTACACCTTAAATATCCTAGGAAAGAGAAAAATGGATAAAGAAGTTCGGGTCCGCATGTACAATGGAATATCACTCAGCCATGAAATCAACGTCATAAGGCTAGTAGCAGCACGATGAGTGGATTTAGGTACGACGATTCTAAGTGAAATAAGTCACACAGAAAAAGACACTTATCATAATATATCACTTATAGAGGGAATGTAAAAACCGCTACACTTGAACTGAATTACAAAACAGAACAGAGTCACACGTTTAGAAAGCACACTATGGCTGCTGAACGGGAAAGGTGAGGTGGGTTGATGCATAAAACAAGGGTTTCAAATTAGCTCCGATTCCGTTCCATAAACCCAATAGGTAATAGACAAGACCTACTCCTTGCTCAGTGAACTGGACTGACACCCCCTATTCACCGCACAAGCATATATCTGACTAGTAAGAATCTTCAAACCTATGTATTGATATCTCTCTGTAAGTGAGTCAAGGGGGTGTAAAGCGGCATAAACACAGCCGTGAAAAGCAGCTAAACCCCATTATAAAAATAAATTACTTTTCAAAACCCGTGAAACAAAGACAGTGAAAGAGAGAGAAATTCTTACAAAATTCGTTCAGGGGCTGTGATGCAACCTGGATTGAACATATCTAGACCCACAGCTGATTGAGACATAAGGGTGGACACTCTTGGGGCTGAGAGGTTTGGTGAGGTTGCGTGAGCCAACGCAGACCCTTTAAAGTAATACTGCATGGTACCCATCCCATGGGTCCCCAATCTCCAGGTTCAAGGGCAACTTCCTACCTCGAAAACATGCATGAGAAACCCAGAAGATGGTACACCGTGTGATCGGGAAAGGTTTCTAAAACGCACCTCATTTCTCATCTCCTTGTGCTCGGGTTCGCCATTCCAGCCGCTTTACTAGCCATCTCCCTCCTTGCAGAATCAGCACTTTAACTTCCTGTTCCATACAGGTTGCAATTTGTCCTGAGGATGAACGGGAAGAGGGGGAACCAATGAGAGACTAGCTCTAGGTGTTGGGACAGGCACAGGCCACTCTATTTTCCCATCAGCAAGAAGAATTAACCACAAGCTCAGCCTGCCCCCCAGAACCAGAAGAGGGCCTGAAGCAATCCTGCACTTTTTCGGCCAGCTCCCAGAAAAGCGAGTTGAACAATGGAGCTCAGGGGCACTGCAATTCACAAACCTGCAGACTTATAAATGATAACTCTCGTCCATAAATGTATTGAGGGAAGGCAACGAAGAGGATTTGAAAGCAAGGCAGAATTGCAGGAAACAGATTTCAGGAGGTAGATTCGAATCGCCTTGAAAGCACATGAAAAGCGGAAAAACGTGGACAATGTTGCACTTGGCCAAAAAGGGCGTATGCGTTTTTTCCTGAATATATTCAGGAAAAAACGCATACGCCCTTTTTGGCCAACCAAGCAACCTGGAAAGGCAAATCAGCGCTCCAAAGAAGTCTCGCTTCCCAGCGGGCAAAAGGGCCATGCGGAAAAAAGTGTCAAAACCAGAAATGCAGGACCGGCCATGGAGAAATGGGAGCCTTGCTACGCTGATGGGCGGGATGTAAATTGCCCACAGCCGCTCTGGAGAAGTGTACGGTGTGTCCTGAAACATCTAAAAAACACAGCTTGGAGAGCATAGGGCACTTCCACTCATGGGCCTATAAATTGGGAAAACTAAAAATCAGCAAGACACAGGCACCCCAAAGTTTAGGGCTGCTCTGTTGACAAGAACCCCCACTTCATTACACCTTAAATATCCTAGGAAAGAGAAAAATGGATAAAGAAGTTGGGGTCCGCATGTACAATGGAATATCACTCAGCCATTAAATCAACGTCATAAGGCTAGTAGCAGCACGATGAGTGGATTTAGGTACGACGATTCTAAGTGAAATAAGTCACACAGAAAAAGACACTTATCATAAGATATCACTTATAGAGGGAATGTAAAAACCGCTACACTTGAACTGAATTACAAAACAGAACAGAGTCACACGTTTAGAAAGCACACTATGGCTGCTGACCGGGAAAGGTGAGGTGGGGTGATGCATCAAACAAGGGTTTCAAATTATCTCCGATTCCGTTCCATAAACCCAATAGGTAATAGACAAGACCTACTCCTTGCTCAGTGAACTGGACTCAACACCCCCAATTCACCGCAAAAGCATATATCTGACTAGTAAGAATCTTCAAACCTATGTATTGATATCTCTCTGTAAGTGAGTCAAGGGGGTGTAAAGTGGCATAAACACAGCCGTGAAAAACAGCTACACCCCATTATAAAAATAAATTACTTTTCAAAACCCGTGAAACAAAGACAGTGAAATAGAGAGAAATTCTTACAAAATTCGTTCAGGGGCTGTGATGCAACCTGGATTGACCATATCTAGACCCACAGCTGATTGAGACATAAGGGTGGACACTCTTGGGTCTGAGAGGTTTGGTGAGGTTGCGTGAGCCAACGCAGACCATTTAAAGTAATACTGCATGGTACCCATCCCATGGGTCCCAAATCTCCAGGTTCAAGGGCAACTTCCTACCTCGAAAACATGCATGAGAAACCCAGAAGATGGTACAGCGTGTGATCGGGAAAGGGTTCGAAAACGCACCTCATTTCTCATCTCCTTGTGCTCGGGTTCGCCATTCCAGCCGCTTTACTAGACATCTCCCTCCTTGCAGAATCAGCACCTTTAACCTCCTGTTCCATACAGGTTGCAATCTGTCCTGAGTATGAACGGGAAGAGGGGGAACCAATGAGAGACTAGCTCTAGGTGTTGGGACAGGCACAGGTCACTCTAGTTTCCCATCAGGAAGAAGAATTAACCACAGGCTCATCCTGCCCCCCAGAACTAGAAGAGGGCCTGAAGCAATCCTGCACTTATGCGGCCAGCTCCCAAAAAAGCGAGTTGAAAAATGGAGCTCAGGGGCACTGCAATTCACAAACCTGCAGAGTTATAAATGATAACTCTCGTCCACAAATATATTGAGGGAAGGCAACGAAGAGGCTTTGAAAGCAAGGCAGAATTGCAGGAAACAGATTTCAGGAGGTAGATACGAATCGCCTTGAAAGCACATGAAAAGCGGCAAAATGTGGACAATGATGCCCTTGGCCAAAAAGGGCGTATGCGTTTTTTCCTGAATATATTCAGGAAAAAACGCATACGCCCTTTGTGGCCAACCAAGCCACCTGGAAAGGCACATCAGCGCTCCAAAGAAGTCTCGGTTCCCAGCGGGCAAAAGGGCCATGCGGAAAAAAGTGTCCAAACCAGAAATGCAGGACCGGCCATGGAGAAATGGGAGCCTTGCTACGCTGATGGGCGGGATGTAAATTGCCCACAGCCGCTCTGGAGAAGTGTACGGTGTGTCCTGAAACATCTAAAAAACACAGCTTGGAGAGCATAGGGCACTTCCACTCATGGGCCTATAAATTGGGAAAACTAAAAATCAGCAAGACACAGGCACCCCAAAGTTTAGGGCTGCTCTGCTGACAAGAACCCCCACTTCATTACACCTTAAATATCCTAGGAAAGAGAAAAATGGATAAAGAAGTTCGGGTCCGCATGTACAATGGAATATCACTCAGCCATGAAATCAACGTCATAAGGCTAGTAGCAGCACGATGAGTGGATTTAGGTACGACGATTCTAAGTGAAATAAGTCACACAGAAAAAGACACTTATCATAAGATATCACTTATAGAGGGAATGTAAAAACCGCTACACTTGAACTGAATTACAAAACAGAACAGAGTCACACGTTTAGAAAGCACACTATGGCTGCTGAACGGGAAAGGTGAGGTGGGGTGATGCATAAAACAAGGGTTTCAAATTAGCTCCGATTCCGTTCCATAAACCCAATAGGTAATAGACAAGAACTACTCCTTGCTCAGTGAACTGGACTCAACACCCCCTATTCACCGCACAAGCATATATCTGACTAGTAAGAATCTTCAAACCTATGTATTGATATCTCTCTGTAAGTGAGTCAAGGGGGTGTAAAGCGGCATAAACACAGCCGTGAAAAGCAGCTACACCCCATTATAAAAATAAATTACTTTTCAAAACCCGTGAAACAAAGACAGTGAAAGAGAGAGAAATTCTTACAAAATTCGTTCAGGGGCTGTGATGCAACCTGGATTGACCATATCTAGACCCACAGCTGATTGAGACATAAGGGTGGACACTCTTGGGGCTGAGAGGTTTGGTGAGGTTGGGTGAGCCAACGCAGACCCTTTCAAGTAATACTGCATGGTACCCATCCCATGGGTCCCAAATCTCCAGGTTCAAGGGCAACTTCCTACCTCGAAAACATGCATGAGAAACCCAGAAGATGGTACACCGTGTGATCAGGAAAGGTTTCTAAAACGCACCTCATTTCTCATTTCCTTGTGCTCGGGTTCGCCATTCCAGCCGCTTTACTAGCCCTCTCCCTCCTTGGAGAATCAGCACCTTTAACCTCCTGTTCCATACAGGTTGCAATTTGTCCTTAGGATGAACGGGAAGAGGGGGAACCAATGAGAGACTAGCTCTAGGTGTTGGGACAGGCACAGGTCACTCTAGTTTCCCATCAGGAAGAAGAATTAACCACAGGCTCATCCTGCCCCCCAGAACTAGAAGAGGGCCTGAAGCAATCCTGCACTTATGCGGCCAGCTCCCAAAAAAGCGAGTTGAAAAATGGAGCTCAGGGGCACTGCAATTCACAAACCTGCAGAGTTATAAATGATAACTCTCGTCCACAAATATATTGAGGGAAGGCAACGAAGAGGCTTTGAAAGCAAGGCAGAATTGCAGGAAACAGATTTCAGGAGGTAGATTCGAATCGCCTTGAAAGCACATGAAAAGCGGCAAAATGTGGACAATGATGCCCTTGGCCAAAAAGGGCGTATGCGTTTTTCCCTGAATATATTCAGGAAAAAACGCATACGCCCTTTGTGGCCAACCAAGCCACCTGGAAAGGCACATCAGCGCTCCAAAGAAGTCTCGGTTCCCAGCGGGCAAAAGGGCCATGCGGAAAAAAGTGTCCAAACCAGAAATGCAGGACCGGCCATGGAGAAATGGGAGCCTTGCTATGCTGATGGGCGGGATGTAAATTGCCAACAGCCACTCTGGAGAAGTGTACGGTGTGTCCTGAAACATTTAAAAAACACAGCTTGGAGATCATAGAGCACTTCCACTCATGGGCCTATAAATTGGGAAAACTAAAAATCAGCAAGACACAGGCACCCCAAAGTTTAGGGCTGCTCTGTTGACAAGAACCCCCACTTCATTACACCTTAAATATCCTAGGAAAGAGAAAAATGGATAAAGAAGTTGGGGTCCGCATGTACAATGGAATATCACTCAGCCATGAAATCAACGCCATAAGGCTTGTAGCAGCACGATGAGTGGATTTAGGTACGACGATTCTAAGTGAAATAAGTCACACAGAAAAAGACACTTATCATAAGATATCACTTCTAGAGGGAATGTAAAAACCGCTACACTTGAACTGAATTACAAAACAGAACAGAGTCACACGTTTAGAAAACACACTATGGCTGCTGAACGGGAAAGGTGAGGTGGGGTGATGCATAAAACAAGGGTTTCAAATTAGCTCCGATTCCGTTTCATAAACCCAATAGGTAATAGAAAAGACCTACTCCTTGCTCAGTGACCTGGACTCAACACCCCCTATTCACCGCACAAGAATATATCTGACAAGTAAGAATCTTCAAACCTATATATGGATATCTCTCTGTAAGTGAGTCAAGGGGGTGTAAAGCGGCATAAACACAGCCGTGAAAAGCAGCTACACCCCATTATAAAAATAAATTACTTTTCAAAACCCGTGAAACAAAGACAGTGAAAGAGAGAGAAATTCTTACAAAATTCGTTCAGGGGCTGTGATGCAACCTGGATTGACCATATCTAGACCCACAGCTCATTGAGACATAAGGGTGGACACTCTTGGGGCTGAGAGTTTTGATGAGGTTGGGTGAGCCAACGCAGACCCTTTAAAGTAATACTGCATGGTACCCATCCCATGGGTCCCAAATCTCCAGGTTCAAGGGCATCTTCCTACGTCGGAAATGAGCAAGAGAAACCAAGAAGATGGTACACCGTGTGGTCGGGAAAGGATTCTAAAACGCACCTCATTTCTCATCTCCTTGTGCTCGGGTTCGCCATTCCAGCCGCTTTACTAGCCATCTCCCTTCTTGCAGAATCAGCACCTTTAACCTCCTGTTCCATACAGGTTGCAATTTGTCCTGAGGATGAACGGGAAGAGGGGGAACCAATGAGAGACTAGCTCTAGGTGTTGGGACAGGCACAGGTCACTCTAGTTTCCCATCAGGAAGAAGAATTAACCACAGGCTCATCCTGCCCCCCAGAACTAGAAGAGGGCCTGAAGCAATCCTGCACTTATGCGGCCAGCTCCCAAAAAAGCGAGTTGAAAAATGGAGCTCAGGGGCACTGCAATTCACAAACCTGCAGAGTTATAAATGATAACTCTCGTCCACAAATATATTGAGGGAAGGCAACGAAGAGGCTTTGAAAGCAAGGCAGAATTGCAGGAAACAGATTTCAGGAGGGAGATTCGAATCGCCTTGAAAGCACATGAAAAGCGGCAAAATGTGGACAATGATGCCCTTGGCCAAAAAGGGCGTATGCGTTTTTCCCTGAATATATGCAGGAAAAAACGCATACGCCCTTTGTGGCCAACCAAGCCACCTGGAAAGGCACATCAGCGCTCCAAAGAAGTCTCGGTTCCCAGCGGGCAAAAGGGCCATGCGGAAAAAAGTGTCCAAACCAGAAATGCAGGACCGGCCATGGAGAAATGGGAGCCTTGCTATGCTGATGGGCGGGATGTAAATTGCCAACAGCCACTCTGGAGAAGTGTACGGTGTGTCCTGAAACATTTAAAAAACACAGCTTGGAGATCATAGAGCACTTCCACTCATGGGCCTATAAATTGGGAAAACTAAAAATCAGCAAGACACAGGCACCCCAAAGTTTAGGGCTGCTCTGTTGACAAGAACCCCCACTTCATTACACCTTAAATATCCTAGGAAAGAGAAAAATGGATAAAGAAGTTGGGGTCCGCATGTACAATGGAATATCACTCAGCCATGAAATCAACGCCATAAGGCTTGTAGCAGCACGATGAGTGGATTTAGGTACGACGATTCTAAGTGAAATAAGTCACACAGAAAAAGACACTTATCATAAGATATCACTTCTAGAGGGAATGTAAAAACCGCTACACTTGAACTGAATTACAAAACAGAACAGAGTCACACGTTTAGAAAACACACTATGGCTGCTGAACGGGAAAGGTGAGGTGGGGTGATGCATAAAACAAGGGTTTCAAATTAGCTCCGATTCCGTTTCATAAACCCAATAGGTAATAGAAAAGACCTACTCCTTGCTCAGTGACCTGGACTCAACACCCCCTATTCACCGCACAAGAATATATCTGACAAGTAAGAATCTTCAAACCTATATATGGATATCTCTCTGTAAGTGAGTCAAGGGGGTGTAAAGCGGCATAAACACAGCCGTGAAAAGCAGCTACACCCCATTATAAAAATAAATTACTTTTCAAAACCCGTGAAACAAAGACAGTGAAAGAGAGAGAAATTCTTACAAAATTCGTTCAGGGGCTGTGATGCAACCTGGATTGACCATATCTAGACCCACAGCTCATTGAGACATAAGGGTGGACACTCTTGGGGCTGAGAGTTTTGATGAGGTTGGGTGAGCCAACGCAGACCCTTTAAAGTAATACTGCATGGTACCCATCCCATGGGTCCCAAATCTCCAGGTTCAAGGGCATCTTCCTACGTCGGAAATGAGCAAGAGAAACCAAGAAGATGGTACACCGTGTGGTCGGGAAAGGATTCTAAAACGCACCTCATTTCTCATCTCCTTGTGCTCGGGTTCGCCATTCCAGCCGCTTTACTAGCCATCTCCCTTCTTGCAGAATCAGCACCTTTAACCTCCTGTTCCATACAGGTTGCAATTTGTCCTGAGTATGAACGGGAAGAGGGGGAACCAATGAGAGACTAGCTCTAGGTGTTGGGACAGGCACAGGTCACTCTATTTTCCCATCAGGAAGAAGAATTAACCACAAGCTCAGCCTGCCCCCCAGAAGCAGAAGAGGGCCTGAAGCAATCCTGCACTTATGCGGCCAGCTCCCAAAAAAGCGAGTTGAAAAATGGAGCTTAGGGGCACTGCAATTAACAAAACTGCAGAGTTATAAATGATAACTCTCGTCCATAAATGTATTGAGGGAAGGCAACGAAGAGGATTTGAAAGTAAGGCAGAATTGCAGGAAACAGATTTCAGGAGGTAGATTCGAATCGCCTTGAAAGCACATGAAAAGCGGCAAAACGTGGACAATGATGCCCTTGGCCAAAAAGGGCGTATGCGTTTTTTCCTGAATATATACAGGAAAAAACGCATACGCCCTTTTTGGCCAACCAAGCCACGTAGAAAGGCAAATCAGCGCTCCAAAGAAGTCTCGCTTCCCAGCGGGCAAAAGGGCCATGCGGAAAAAAGTGTCAAAACCAGAAATGCAGGACCGGCCATGGAGAAATGGGAGCCTTGCTACGCTGATGGGCGGGATGTAAATTCCCCACAGCCGCTCTGGAGAAGTGTACGGTGTGTCCTGAAACATCTAAAAAACACAGCTTGGAGAGCATAGGGCACTTCCACTCATGGGCCTATAAATTGGGAAAACTAAAAATCAGCAAGACACAGGCACCCCAAAGTTTAGGGCTGCTCTGTTGACAAGAACCCCCACTTCATTACACCTTAAATATCCTAGGAAAGAGAAAAATGGATAAAGAAGTTCGGGTCCGCATGTACAATGGAATATCACTCAGCCATGAAATCAACGTCATAAGGCTAGTAGCAGCACGATGAGTGGATTTAGGTACGACGATTCTAAGTGAAATAAGTCACACAGAAAAAGACACTTATCATAAGATATCACTTATAGAGGGAATGTAAAAACCGCTACACTTGAACTGAATTACAAAACAGAACAGAGTCACACGTTTAGAAAGCACACTATGGCTGCTGAACGGGAAAGGTGAGGTGGGGTGATGCATAAAACAAGGGTTTCAAATTAGCTCCGATTCCGTTCCATAAACCCAATAGGTAATAGACAAGACCTATTCCTTTTTCAGTGAACTGGACTCAACACCCCCTATTCACCGCACAAGCATATATCTGACTAGTAAGAATCTTCAAACCTATGTATTGATATCTCTCTGTAAGTGAGTCAAGGGGGTGTAAAGCGGCATAAACACAGCCGTGAAAAGCAGCTACACCCCATTATAAAAATAAATTACTTTTCAAAACCCGTGAAACAAAGACAGTGAAAGAGAGAGAAATTCTTACAAAATTCGTTCAGGGGCTGTGATGCAACCTGGATTGACCATATCTAGACCCACAGCTGATTGAGACATAAGGGTGGACACTCTTGGGGCTAAGAGGTTTGGTGAGGTTGGGTGAGCCAACGCAGACCCTTTCAAGTAATACTGCATGGTACCCATCCCATGGGTCCCAAATCTCCAGGTTCAAGGGCAACTTCCTACCTCGAAAACATGCATGAGAAACCCAGAAGATGGTACACCGTGTAATCAGGAAAGGTTTCTAAAACGCACCTCATTTCTCATTTCCTTGTGCTCGGGTTCGCCATTCCAGCCGCTTTACTAGCCCTCTCCCTCCTTGGAGAATCAGCACCTTTAACCTCCTGTTCCATACAGGTTGCAATTTGTCCTGAGGATGAACGGGAAGAGGGGGAAACAATGAGAGACTAGCTCTAGGTGTTGGGACAGGCACAGGTCACTCTAGTTTCCCATCAGGAAGAAGAATTAACCACAGGCTCATCCTGCCCCCCAGAACTAGAAGAGGGCCTGAAGCAATCCTGCACTTATGCGGCCAGCTCCCAAAAAAGCGAGTTGAAAAATGGAGCTCAGGGGCACTGCAATTCACAAACCTGCAGAGTTATAAATGATAACTCTCGTCCACAAATATATTGAGGGAAGGCAACGAAGAGGCTTTGAAAGCAAGGCAGAATTGCAGGAAACAGATTTCAGGAGGTAGATTCGAATCGCCTTGAAAGCACATGAAAAGCGGCAAAATGTGGACAATGATGCCCTTGGCCAAAAAGGGCGTATGCGTTTTTTCCTGAATATATTCAGGAAAAAACGCATACGCCCTTTGTGGCCAACCAAGCCACCTGGAAAGGCACATCAGCGCTCCAAAGAAGTCTCGGTTCCCAGCGGGCAAAAGGGCCATGCGGAAAAAAGTGTCCAAACCAGAAATGCAGGACCGGCCATGGAGAAATGGGAGCCTTGCTATGCTGATGGGCGGGATGTAAATTGCCAACAGCCACTCTGGAGAAGTGTACGGTGTGTCCTGAAACATTTAAAAAACACAGCTTGGAGATCATAGAGCACTTCCACTCATGGGCCTATAAATTGGGAAAACTAAAAATCAGCAAGACACAGGCACCCCAAAGTTTAGGGCTGCTCTGTTGACAAGAACCCCCACTTCATTACACCTTAAATATCCTAGGAAAGAGAAAAATGGATAAAGAAGTTGGGGTCCGAATGTACAATGGAATATCACTCAGCCATGAAATCAACGCCATAAGGCTTGTAGCAGCACGATGAGTGGATTTAGGTACGACGATTCTAAGTGAAATAAGTCACACAGAAAAAGACACTTATCATAAGATATCACTTCTAGAGGGAATGTAAAAACCGCTACACTTGAACTGAATTACAAAACAGAACAGAGTCACACGTTTAGAAAACACACTATGGCTGCTGAACGGGAAAGGTGAGGTGGGGTGATGCATAAAACAAGGGTTTCAAATTAGCTCCGATTCCGTTTCATAAACCCAATAGGTAATAGAAAAGACCTACTCCTTGCTCAGTGACCTGGACTCAACACCCCCTATTCACCGCACAAGAATATATCTGACAAGTAAGAATCTTCAAACCTATATATGGATATCTCTCTGTAAGTGAGTCAAGGGGGTGTAAAGCGGCATAAACACAGCCGTGAAAAGCAGCTACACCCCATTATAAAAATAAATTACTTTTCAAAACCCGTGAAACAAAGACAGTGAAAGAGAGAGAAATTCTTACAAAATTCGTTCAGGGGCTGTGATGCAACCTGGATTGACCATATCTAGACCCACAGCTCATTGAGACATAAGGGTGGACACTCTTGGGGCTGAGAGGTTTGGTGAGGTTGGGTGAGCCAACGCAGACCCTTTAAAGTAATACTGCATGGTACCCATCCCATGGGTCCCAAATCTCCAGGTTCAAGGGCATCTTCCTACGTCGGAAACGAGCAAGAGAAACCAAGAAGATGGTACACCGTGTGGTCGGGAAAGGATTCTAAAACGCACCTCATTTCTCATCTCCTTGTGCTCGGGTTCGCCATTCCAGCCGCTTTACTAGCCATCTCCCTTCTTGCAGATTCAGCACCTTTAACCTCCTGTTCCATACAGGTTGCAATTTGTCCTGAGTATGAACGGGAAGAGGGGGAACCAATGAGAGACTAGCTCTAGGTGTTGGGACAGGCACAGGTCACTCTATTTTCCCATCAGGAAGAAGAATTAACCACAAGCTCAGCCTGCCTCCCAGAAGCAGAAGAGGGCCTGAAGCAATCCTGCACTTATGCGGCCAGCTCCCAAAAAAGTGAGTTGAAAAATGGAGCTTAGGGGCACTGCAATTCACAAAACTGCAGAGTTATAAATGATAACTCTCGTCCATAAATGTATTGAGGGAAGGCAACGAAGAGGATTTGAAAGTAAGGCAGAATTGCAGGAAACAGATTTCAGGAGTTAGATTCGAATCGCCTTGAAAGCACATGAAAAGCGGCAAAACGTGGACAATGATGCCCTTGGCCAAAAAGGGCGTATGCGTTTTATCCTGAATATATTCAGGAAAAAACGCATACGCCCTTTTTGGCCAACCAAGCCACCAGGAAAGGCAAATCAGCGCTCCAAAGAACTCTCGCTTCCCAGCGGGCAAAAGGGCCATGCGGAAAAAAGTGTCCAAACCAGAAATGCAGGACCTGCCATGGAGAAATGGGAGCCTTGCTACGCTGATGGGCGGGATGTAAAATGTCAACAGCCACTCTGGAGAAGTGTACGGTGTGTCCTGAAACATCTAAAAAACACAGCTTGGAGAGCATAGGGCACTTCCACTCATGGGGGTATAAATTGGGAAAAATAAAAATCAGCAGACACAGACACCCCAAAGTTTAGGGCTGCTCTGTTGACAAGAACCCCCTCTTCATTACACCTTAAATATCCTAGGAAAGAGAAAAATGGATAAAGAAGTTGGAGTCATCATGTACAACGGAATATCACTCAGCCATGAAATCAACGTCATAAGGCTAGTAGCAGCACGATGAGTGGATTTAGGTACGACGAGTCTAAGTGAAATAAGTCACACAGAAAGAGACACTTATAATAAGATATCACTTATAGAGGGAATGTAAAAACCGCTACACTTGAACTGAATTACAAAACAGAACAGAGTCACACGTTTAGAAAACACACTATGGCTGCTTAACGGGAAAGGTGAGGTGGGGTGATGCATCAAACGAGGGTTTGAAATTAGCTCCGATTCCGTTCCATAAACCCAATAGGTAATAGACAAGACCTACTCCTTGCTCAGTGAACTGGACTCAACACCCCCTATTCACCGCACAAGAATATATCTGACAAGTAAGAATCTTCAAACCTATATATGGATATCTCTCTGTAAGTGAGTCAAGGGGGTGTAAAGCGGCATAAACACAGCCGTGAAAAGCAGCTACACCCCATTAGAAAAATAAATTACTTTTCAAAACCCGTGAAACAAAGACAGTGAAAGAGAGAGAAATTTTTTACAAAATTCGTTCAGGGGCTGTGATGCAACCTGGATTGACCATATCTAGACACACAGCTGATTGAGACATAAGGGTGGACACTCTTGGGGCTGAGAGGTTCGGTGAGGTTGGGTGAGCCAACGCAGACCCTTTAAAGTAATACTGCACGGTACCCATACCATGGGTCCCAAATCTCCAGGTTCAAGGGCATCTTCCTACGTCGAAAATGAGCATGAGATACCCAGAAGATGGTATACCGTGTGGTCGGGAAAGGATTCTAAAACGCACCTCATTTCTCATCTCCTTGTGCTCGGGTTCGCCATTCCAGCCGCTTTACTAGCCATCTCCCTCCTTGCAGAATCAGCACCTTTAACCTCCTGTTCCATACAGGTTGCAATTTGTCCTGAGGATGAACGGAAAGAGGGGGAACCAATGAGAGACTAGCTCTAGGTGTTGGGACAGGCACAGGTCACTCTATTTTCCCATCAGGAAGAAGAATTAACCACAAGCTCAGCCGGCCCCCCAGAACCAGAAGAGGGCCTGAAGCAATCTTGCACTTTTTCAGCCAGCTCCCAAAAAAGCGAGTTGTAAAATGGAGATCAGGGGCACTGCAATTCACAAACCTGCAGAGTTATAAATGATAACTCTCGTCCACAAATATATTGAGGGAAGGCAAAGAAGAGGATTTGAAAGCAAGGCAGAATTGCAGGAAACAGATTTCAGGAGGTAGATTCGAATCGCCGTGAAAGCATATGAAAAGCGGCAAAACGTGGACAATGATGCCCTTGGCCAAAAAGGGCGTATGCGTTTTTTCCTGAATATATTCAGGAAAAAACGCATACGCCCTTTTTGGCCAACCAAGCAACCTGGAAAGGCAAATCAGCGCTCCAAAGAAGTCTCGCTTCCCAGCGGGCAAAAGGGCCATGCGGAAAAAAGTGTCCAAACCAGAAATGCAGGACCGGCCATGGAGAAATGGGAGCCTTGCTACGCTGATGGGCGGGATGTAAAATGCCAACAGCCACTCTGTAGAAGTGTACGGTGTGTCCTGAAACATCTAAAAAACACAGCTTGGAGAGCATACGGCACTTCCACTCATGGGGGTATAAATTGGGAAAACTAAAAATCAGCAAGACACAGGCACCCCAAAGTTTAGGGCTGCTCTGTTGACAAGAACCCCCACTTCATTACACCTTAAATATCCTAGGAAAGAGAAAAGTGGATAAAGAAGTTCTGGTCCTCATGTACAATGGAATATCACTCAGCCATGAAATCAACGTCATAAGGCTAGTAGCAGCACGATGAGTGGATTTAGGTATGACGAGTCTAAGTGAAATAAGTCGCACAGAAAAAGACACTTATCATAAGATATCACTTATAGAGGGAATGTAAAAACCGCTACACTTGAAGGGAATTACAAAACAGAACAGAGTCACACGTTTAGAAAACACACTATGGTTGCTAAACGGGAAAGGTGAGGTGGGGTGATGCATAAAACAAGGGTTTCAAAATAGCTCCGATACCGTTCCATAAACCCAATACGTAATAGACAAGACCTACTCCTTGCTCAGTGAACTGGACTCAACACCCCGTATTCACCACACAAGCATATATCTGACTAGTAAGAATCTTCAAACCTATGTATTGATATCTCTCTGTAAGTGAGTCAAGGGGATGTAACACGGCATAAACACAGCCGTGAAAAGCAGATAAACCCCATTATAAAAATCAATTTATTTTCAAAACCCGTGAAACAAAGACAGTGAAAGAGACAGAAATTCTTACAAAATTCGTTCAGGGGCTGTGATGCAACCTGGATTGACCATATCTAGACCCACAGATGATTGAGACATAAGGGTGGACACTCTTGGGGCTGAGAGGATTGGTGAGGTTGGGTGAGCCAATGCAGACCCTTTAAAGTAATACTGCATGGTACCCATCCAATGGGTCCCAAATCTCCAGGTTCAAGGGCATCTTCCTACGTCGAAAACATGCATGAGAAACCCGGAAGATGGTACACCGTGTGATCGGAAATGTTTCTAAAACGCACATCATTTCTCATCTCCTTGTGCTCGGGTTCGCCATTCCAGCCACTTTACTAGCCATCTCCCTCCTTGGAGAATCAGCACCTTTAACCTCCTGTTTCGTACAGGTTGCTATTTGTCCTGAGGATGAACGGGAAGAGGGGGAACCAATGAGAGACTAGCTCTAGGTGTTGGGACAGGCACAGGTCACTCTATTTTCCCATCAGGAAGAAGAATTAACCACAAGCTCATCCTGCCCCCCAGAACCAGAAGAGGGCCTGAAGCAATCATGCACTTTTGCGGCCAGCTCCCATAAAAGCGACTTGAAAACTGGAGCTCAGGGGCACTGCAATTCACAAACCTGCAGAGTTATAAATGACAACTCTCATCCACAAATATATTGAGGGAAGGCAACGAAGAGGATTTCAAAGCAAGGCAGAATTGCAGGAAACAGATTTCAGGAGGTAGATTCGAATCGCCTTGAAAGCACATGAAAAGCGGCAAAACGTGGACAATGATGCCCTTGGCCAAAAAGGGCGTATGCGTTTTTTCCTGAATATATTCAGCAAAAAACGCATACGCCCTTTTTGGCCCACCAAGCAACCTGGAAAGCAAATCAGCGCTACAAAGTAGTCTCGCTTCCCATCGGTCAAAAGGGCCATGCTGAAAAATGTGTCAAAACCAGAAATGCAGGACAGGCCATGGAGAAATGGGAGCCTTGCTACGCTGATGGGCGGGATGTAAATTGCCAACAGCCACTCTGGAGAAGTGTACGGTGTGTCCTGAAACATCTAAAAAACACAGCTTAGAGAGCATAGGGCTCTTCCACTCATGGGTGTATACATTGGGAAAATTAAAAATCAGCAAGACCCAGGCACCCCAAAGTTTAGGGCTGCTCTGTTGAGAAGAACCTCCACTTCATTACACCTTAAATATCCCAGGAAAGAGAAAAAGGGATAAAGAAATTTTGGTCCTTATGTACAATGGAATATCACTCAGCCATGAAATCAATGTCATAAGACTAGTAGCAGCATGATGAGTGGATTTAGGTACGAAGATCTAAGAGAAATAAGTCACACAGAAAAAGACACTTATCATAAGATATCACTTATAGAGGGAATGTAAAAACCGCTACACTTGAACTGAATTACAAAACAGAACAGAGTCACACGTTTAGTTAACACAGTATGGCTGCTGAACGGGAAAGGTGAGGTGGGGTGATGCATAAAACAGGGGTTTCAAATTAGCTCCGATACCGTTCCATAAACCCAATAGGTAATAGACAAGACCTACTCCTTGCTCAGTGAACTGGACTCAACACCCCCTATTCACCGCACAAGACTATATCTGACTAGTAAGAATCTTAAAACCTATGTATTGATATCTCTCTGTAAGTGAGTCAAGTGGGTGTAAAGCGGCATAGACACAGCAGTGAAAAGCAGCTAAACCCCATTATAAAAATAAACTACTTTTAAATACCCATGAAACAAAGACTTTGAAAGAGAGAGAAATTCTCACACAATTCATTCAGGGGCTGTGATGCAACCTAGATTGACCATATGTAGATCCACAGCTGGATGAGACATAAGGGTGGACACCTTTGGGGCTGAAGGCTCCTTCCCTAGTTACCAGATTGGGGAACGTGGTAAGGCTGCCGCCCTCTGGCCGTTACCTGCCAAAGCAGCTTTTAAACCTGTGCTAAAGGTCACTTCATATGAACAAGTACTTCAGGGCTGTAAATGAAACCTGCCTTCAAAATGTCTTGAGGGAGATAATGGCCAAAAATTTTCAAAATGTGACACTTACTTTAAGAAAACACTTTGAAGAACTAAGCTATAATCACAGTTTGATAAATAGAAAGGGCATGCTTTAAAGCTCAATTTCAACAGATTTTGGGACACATGCAAATTCAACCACAGAGAGGTATCAGCTCGCACCTGTTAGAATAACCATCAGCAAGAAAACTACAAACAATAAATATTGAAGGTGTTTTGGAGAAATGCATACCCTCAATTTTAAGTGGGACGTAATCTGGAAAGAGCCACTAATGAGAACTGAATGGTGGTGCCTTTAAAACGTACACACTGAGCTACCATATGATACAGCAAGCCCACTCCTTGGCCTATAACATAAGAAGATAGAACTGGAAAGACACAGGCAAGAAAATATGCATTGCAGCAGTATTACAATAGCCAAGACATGGAGGCAACCAGAAAGTCCATCAAGAGGTGCGTGGCCAAAGAAGAACTGGTACACGTACAGATGGAATATTAGCCAGGGAAAAAAATGAAACAATGCCATTTGCAGCACCATGTATGATTCTTGAGGTAATCAGGCAAATTGTACTAAGTCAGAAAGCCAAAGACACATATCCTATAATATCACTTATAGGTCTTAGCTAAAAATTGATACCAATGAAGATATTTCCACAGAGAAATGCAATCACAGATTCATTAAACAAACTTATGGTTCAGCAAATGGATAGGTGTGAGGATTGGATACATTCGGATATTGGGGTTAAGATAGATATAGAAACACATGTGAAATATGTAATCACCAAAGACCTATGTAATACCAAGACAAGACTGCTCAACATTGTGTCATAACCTACATGGGAAAATGATGCAAAGAAGAATAGATATATGTATATGTTTAAAAGAACCACATCTTGCACACCTAGAAGAAACAAAACATTTTAATCAAATTTGCTCTGACAAAAAATAAAAATTAAATTAAAAAAAGAACAAGAAGTAATGAGACATAAACTTAAGGGGCTTTTTGCTGGCACATTGCATTCTAATTTACAACCAGAACATGACTTCCATTAAGGCTCTGTCATCACTAATAAAGCAGCTTTATAAGCAATGTTGAAGGTAGCTTAAAAGAAGTCTCACTAATTATTGATAGTAACAAGGAAACAAAGAAAAGTAAAAATCTCACTGCAAAAAGTATACATAGGGTAAGGATAGTAGATCAAACACTTATTAAACTTCTGTAAAGAATAAAAGACAACAGTAGTATGTTTTTTTAAAAAGAGAGGGCCCAAATAAATCTGAAATGAAAGAGATGATGTTACAACAGACAGACACCACAGAAATACAAAGTATCCTAAGATACACACAGGGTAACTCAGGGCTCAGACTGGACAGAGCCCACTCTCCAGTCCCCTGTACATGACTTACAGGAGCCTCAGGAACTGAGGAGGGGGTCCCTGAGGAGAGGCTCAAGATAGAATATGGTAGGCATTAACATGACTGCATTCATCTTAAACATGCCTGAACTACATTCACACGAGATGATTTTGTCCTGTATGTACATCGGCACCTCTAGTCGGAACTGCAGATCTTTGGCTTCAACACCTCTACTGACAACATTAGCTTCACCTGCTGTGGACCGTCTCCTGTAGGATTTCTAGAACCACAAAACATCGAAGCTTCACAGGACCCAGAGTCTGTGTGACTCCACGCAGAGTCTCAGAGTCTCAAGTCCACTCAGATACTCCACTCTTGGACGGCACACACAAAGTAGTGTGCACATCAGGACCCAGGGGAAGGAGCAGTGACCCTGTAGGAGAATGACCAGAACTACCTGCTACTTTTAGAGGGTCTCCTGCAGAGGCAGGTGGTGGCTGTGGCTGTGGCTCACCGTGAGGACAACGACACTAGCAGCAGAAGTTCTGGGAAATAGTCCTTGGTGTGAGCCCTCCCAGAGTCCGCCATTAGCCCCACCAAGAGCAAGGTAGGCTCCAGTGCTGGGTCGCCTCAGGCCAAACAACCAACAGGGAGGGAACCCAGCCCCATGCATCAGCAGACAAGCGGATTAAACTTTTTATTAAAGTTTTATTTAATCCGCAGACAAGCGGATTAAAGCTCTGCCCACCAAAGCAACACCCAGCTCTACCCACCACCAGTCCCTCCCATCAGGAAACTTGCACAAGCCTCTAAGATAGACTCATCCACCAGAGAGCAGACAGCAGAAGAAGAACTACAATTCTGCAGCCTGTGGAAGGAAAACCACATTCACAGAAAGATAGACAAAATGAAAAGGCAGAGGACTTTATACCAGATCAAGGAACAAGATAAAACCCCAGAAAAAAAAAAAATAACGAAACGACGTGGAGATAGGGAACCTTCCAGAAAAAGAATTCAGAATAATGATAGTGAAGTTGAGCCAAGACCTTGGAAAAAGAAAGGAGGCAAAGATCGAGAAGACGCAAGAAATGCTTAACAAAGACGTAGAAGAATTAAGGAACAAACACCTAGAAGAATTAAAGAACAAACAAACAGAGGTGAACAATGTAATAACTGAAATGAAAAATATACTAGAAGGAATCAGTAGCAGAATAACTGTGGCAGAAGAACGGATAAGTGACCTGGAAGACAGAAAGGTGGAAATCACTGCCATGGAACAGAATAAAGAAAAAGAATGAAAATAAATGAAGACACCCCAAGAGTCCTCTGGGACAACATTAAACACAACAACATTCACATGATAGGGGTCCCAGAAGGAGAAGAGAGAGAAAGGACCCGAGAATATATTTGAAGAGATTATGGTCAAAAACTTCCCTAGCATGGGAAAAGAAATAGCCACCCAAGTCCAGAAGCACAGAGAGTCCCAGGCAGGATAAACCAAAGGAGAAAAATGACAAGACACATAGTAATCAAATTGACAAAAATTAACGACAAAGAAAAATTATTGAAAGCAGCAAGGGAAAAATGACAAATAACATACAAGGGAACTCCCATAAGGATAACAGCTGATTTCTCAGCAGAAAATCTCCAAGCCAGAAGGGAGTGGCATGATCAATTTAAAGTGATGAAAGGGCAGAACCTACAACCAAGAGTACTCCACCCTGCAAAGATCTCATTCAGATTTGATGGAGAAATCAAAAGCCCTACAGACAAGCAAAAGCTAAGAGAATTCAGCACCATGAAACCAGCTCTACACCAAATGCTAAAGGAACTTCTCTAAGTGGGAAACACAAGAGAAGAAAAGGACCCACCAAGACAACCCCATAACAATTAAGAAAATAGTAATAGGAACATACATATCGATAATTACCTTAAACGTGAATGCACTAAATGTCCCAACCAAAAGACACAGGCTCGCTGAATGGATACAAAAACAAGACCCATATATATGCTGTCTACAAGAGACCCATTTCAGACCTAGGGACACATACAGACTGAAAGTGAGGCGATGGAAAAATATACTCTATGCAAATGAAAATAAAAAGAAAGCTGGAGTAGCAATACTCATATCAGATAAAATAGACTTTAAAATAAAGAATGTTACAAGAGACAAGGAAAGACACTACATAATGGTCAAGGGATCAATCCAAGAAGAAGATATAACAATTATAAATATATATGTACCCAACATAGGAGCACCTCAATGTATAAGGCAACAGCTAACAGCTATAAAAGAGGAAATCAACAGTAACACAATAATAGTGGGGGACTTTAACAGCTCACTTACACCAGTGGAGATCAGCCAGACAGAAAATTAATAAGGAAACACAAGCTTTAAATGACACAATAGACCAGATAGAGTTAATTGATATTTATAGGACATTCCATCCAAAAACAGCAGATTACACGTTCTTCTTAACTGCACACGGAACATTCTCCAGGATAGATCACATCTTGGGTCACAAAGCCTCAGTAAATTTAAGAAAACTGAAATCATGTCAAGCAGCTGTTCCGACCACAATGCTATGAGATTAGAAATCAATTACACGGAAAAAAACCGTAAAAAACACAAACACATGGAGGCTAAACAATACGTTACTAAATAACCAAGAGATCACTGAAGAAATCAAAGAGGAAATCAAAAACTACCTAGAGACAAATGACAACAAAAACACGATGATCCAAAACCTATGGGATGCAGCAAAAGCAGTTCTAAGAGGGAAGTTTATAGCAATACAAGCCTACCTCAAGAAACAAGAAAAATCTCAAATAAACAATCTAACCTTACACCTAGAGGAACTAGAGAAAGAAGAACAAAACCCAAAGTTAGTAGAAGGAAAGAAATCTTAAAGATCAGAGCAGAAATAAATGAAATAGAAACAAAGAAAACGAAAGCAAAGATCAATAAACCTAAAAGCTGGGTCTTTGAGAAGATAAGCAATAATGATCAACCTTTAGCCAGACTCAAGAAAAAGAGGGAGAGGACTCAAATCAACAAAATTAGAAGTGAAAAAGGAGAAGTTACAACAGACACCACAGGAATACAAAGCATCCTAAGAGACTACTACACGCAACTCTATGCCAATAAAATGGACAACCTGGAAGAAATGGACAAATTCTTAGAAAGGGATAACCTTCCAAGACTGAACCAGGAAGAAATAGAAAATATGAACAAACCTATGACAAGCAAGGAAATTGAAACTGTGATTAAAAATCTTCCAACAAACAAAAGTCCAGAACCAGATGGCATCACAGGTGAATTCTATCAAACATTAGGGAAGAGCTAACACCCAACCTTCTCAAATTCTTCAAAACAATTGCAGGGGAAGGAACACTCCCAAACTCATTCTATGAGACCACCATCACCCTGATACCAAAATCAGACAGAGATACTACAAGGAAAGAAAATTATAGACCAATATCACTGATGAATATAGATGTAAAAATCCTCAACCAAATACTAGCAAACAGAATCGAACAACACATTAAAAGGATCATACACCATGATCAAGTGGGGTGTATCCCAGGGATGCAAGGATTCTTCAATATACACAAATCAATGTGATACACCATATTAACAAATTGTAGAATAAAACCATATGATCATCTCAATAGATGAAGGAAAAGATTTTGTGAAAATTCAACACCCATTTACGATAAAAACTCTGCAGAGTGTGGGCATAGAGGGAAACTACCTCAACATAATAAAGGTCATATATGACAAACCCGCAGCAAACACCATTCTCAATGGTGAAAAACTGCAAGCGTTTCCTCTAAGATCAGGAACAAGACGAGGATGTCCACTCTCACCACTGCTATTCAACATAGTTTTGGAAGTCCTAGCCATGGCAATCAGAGAAGAAAAAGAAATAAAAGGAATACAAAAAGGAAAAGAAGGAGTACAATTGTCACTGTTTGCAGATGACATGATATCATAGATAGAGAATCCTAAAGATGCCACCAGAAAACCACTGGAGCTAATCAATGAATCTGGTAAAGTTGCAGGATACAAAATTAATGCACAGAAATTGCTTGCATTCCTATACACTAACAATGAAAGATCAGAAAGAGAAATTAAGGAAACAATCCCATTACCACTGCAACAAAAAGAATAAAATACCTAGGAATAAACCTACCTAAGGAAGTAAAAGACCTGTACTCAGAAAACTATAAGATGCTGATGAAAGAAATCAGAGATGATATAAACAGATGGAGACATATACCATGTTCTTGGATTAGAAGAATCAATATTGTGAAAATGACTATACTACCCAAAGCAATCTACAGATTTAATGCAATCCCGATCAAAATACCTTTGGCATTTTCTACAGAACAAGAAAAAAAAAATCTTAAAATTTGTAGGGAGACACAAAAGACCCTGGATAGCCAAAGCAGTCTTGAGGGGGCAAAAAAGAGCTAGAGGAATCAGACTTCCAGACTTCAGACTATATTACAAAGCTACAGTAATCAAGATAATATGGTACTGACACAAAAACAGAAATATAGGTCAATAGAACAGGATAGAAAGCACAGAGATAAACCCACGTACCTATGGTTAACTAATCTATGACAAAGGAGGCAAGGGTATACAACGGAGAAAAGACAGTGTCTTCAGTAAGTGGTGCTGGGAAAACTGGACAGCTACATGTAAAAGAATGAAATTAGAACACTCCCTAACACCATACACAAAAATAAACTCAAAATGGATTAGAGACCTAAATATAAGACCAGCCACTATAAAACTCTTAGAGGAAAACATAAGCAGAACAGTCTATGACATAAATCACAGCAAGATCCTTTTTGACCCACCTCCTAGAGAAATGGAAATAAAAACAAAAATTAAAAAATGGGACCTAATGAAACATAAATTCTTTTGCACAGCAAAGGAAAACATAAGCAAGATGAAAAGACAACCATCAGAATGGGAGAAAATATTTTCAAATGAAGCAAATGGCAAAGGATTAATCTCCAAAAAGCAGCTCATGTAGCTCAATATCACAAAACCAAACAACCCAATCCAAAAATGGGCAGAAGACCTAAATAGACATTTCTCCAAAGAAGATATACAGGTTGCCAACAAACACATGAAAGGATGCTGAACATCACTAATCATTAGAGAAATGCAAATCAAAACTACAGCGAGGTATCACCTCACACCAGTCAGAATGGCCATCATCAAAAAATCTACCAACAATAAATGCTGGAGAGGCATTAATTGGAGAAAAGGGAACCCTCTTGCACTGTTGGTGGGAATGTAAATTGATATAGCCACTAGGGAGAACGGTATGAAGGTTCCTTGAATACTAAAAATAGAACTACCATACAACCCAGCAAACCCACTCCTGGACATTTACCCTGAGAAAACCATCATTCAAAAAGAGTCATGTACCACAATGTTCACTGTAGCTCTATTTACAATAGCCAGGACATGGAAGCAACCTAAGTGTCCATCAACAGATAAATGGATAAAGAAGATGTGGCACATATATACAATGGAACATGATTCAGCCATAAAAAGAAACGAAATTGAGTTATTTTTAGTGAGGTGGATGGATCTAGAGTCTGTCCTACAGAGTGAAGTAAGTCAGAAAGGGAAAAACAAACACTGTATGCTAACACATATATATGGAATCTAAAAAAAAAAAGTTTATGTAGAACCTAGGGGCAGGAAAGGATTAAGGACACAGACGTAGAGAAAGGACTTGAGGACATGGGGAGGGGGAAGGGTAAGCTGGGACAAAGTGAGAGAGTGGTATGGACATATATACACTACCAAATGTAAAATTGATAGCTACTGGGAAGCAGCCACATAGCACAGGGAGATCAGCTCTGTGCTTTGTGACCACCTAAAAGGGTGGGATAAGGGAGTGAGAGGGAGGTGCAAGAGGGAGGGGATATGGTGTTATATGTATACGCATAGCTGATTCACTTTTTTATACAGCAGAAACTAACACACAATTGTAAAGCAATTATACTCCAATAAAGATGTAAAAGAAAAAAAAAAAAAAAGAAAGCCCAGAGATAAACCTACACACCTATGACCCACTAATCTATGACAAAGGAGGCAAGGATATACAATGGAGAAAAGACAGTCTCTTCAATAAGTGGTGCTGGGAAAAATGGACAGCTACATGTAAAAGAATGAAATTAGAACACTCCCTAACACCATACACAAAAAATAAACTCAAAATGCATTAGAGACCAAAATGTAAGACCGGACACTAGAAAACTCTTAGAGGAAAACATAGGAAGAATACTCTTTGACATAAATCACAGCAAGGTCTTTTTTGATCCACCTCCTAGAGTAATGGAATAAAAAACAATAATAAACAAATGGGAGCAAATGAAACCTAAAAGCTTTTGCAAAGCAAAGGAAACTACAAACAAGACGAAAAGACAACCCTCAGAATGGGAGAAAATATTTGCAAACGAATCAATGGACAAAGGATTAATCTCCAATGTATATAAACAGCGCATGCAGCTCAACAGTAAAAAAACAAACAACCCAATCCAAAAATGGGCAGATGACGTAAATAGACATTTGTCCCAAGAAGACATACAGATGACCAAGAAGCACATGAAAAGCTGCTCAACATCACTAATTATTAGAGAAATATAAACCAAAACTACAATGAGTTATCACCTCACACGAGTTAGAATGGGCATCATCAGAAAATCTACAAACAACAAATGCTGGAGAGGGTGTGGAGAAAAGGGAACCCTCTTACACTATTTGTGGGAATGTAAGTTGATACAGTCACTATGGAGAACAGTATGGAGGTTCCTTAAAAAACTAAATATAGAATTACCATATGACCCAGCAATCCCACTACTGGCCATATACCCAGAGAAAACCATAATTCAAAAAGACATATTCAAAAAAAAAAAAAAAAAGACATATTCACCACAATGTTCACTGCAGCACTATTTACAATAGCCAGGTCATGGAAGCAACCTAAGTGCCCGTAGACAGACGAACGGAAAAGATGTGCTACATATATAAAATGCAATATTTCTCAGCCATAAAAAGGAATGAAATTGGGTCATTTGTAGAGACGTGGATAGATCTAGAGACTGTCATACAGAGTGAAGTTAGTCAGAAAGAGAAAAACAAATATCGTATATTAACGCATACATGTGGAACCTAGAAAAAATGGTACAGATGAACCGGTTTGCAAGGCATAAATAGAGACACAGATGTATAGAACAAATGTATGGACACCAAGGGGGGAAAGTGGCAGGGTGGTGGTGGTGGGATGAATTGCGAGCCTGGGATTGACATATATACACTTATATGTATAAAATAGATAACCAATAAGAACCTGCTGTATAAAAAAATGAATAAAATAAATTCAAAAATTAAAAAATAATTAATACTTAAAAAAATAAAACAGAAAAAAAGTTCTGTCCTTCCCATAGACGTATTTGTATGAATGAATTATTTCCATGCTTATATCCATAAATACAAAAAGAGGAATAAAACTTACCTTGAACCAAAAAAGAAAAAAACAAAAACAGAACCCACTGGTCATACAGAGGAAAACCCTATCAGGGCACTTGCTCCACTGGTAAACAATTCTGAAGTTGGTCACAGGTGGGGAATCATTTCCCATGCAGCCAGCAGCCCCAACACAAGGAGCGTCCTCATTGCAAAGCTGGGGGACCGTGAGGAGGCGTCTCTGAGTAAATGTGAGCTGAGCCCCAGGCCAGTTGCTGCTGAACTTTTCCCACCCTTCCCAGGTAAAACACCTGAATGTGTGCAAAGACTTTAAAAGCTAGAGGAAGGGGCTTGGACACGCAGGCCGACTTGGTGCCTGCAGGCCAGCCAGGATGGTCCTGGCCCCGGGCACTCGTCTGGAAGCTTTCCATTTCCCTGCCTGAGGTACCCCTCCTGTCCCGGTCCCCACTGCTTTTTTCCTTCCTCACCTCTGCCCGGGGAGAAATTCCAGCAGCAAGTATGGGTGACACATCCTCCTCTTTAGCAGGTGGCAGCCCGGCAACTCCTGCAGGAAGTCCAGCAGAGCCCCAGTCACACCGGGCCACTCATAGAGCCGTGGGCCCTACTCCCTCCCACCATCCCAACCCCGAGACTGCTGACGGGGCAGAGAATATGGCGTCAGGCACAGCTGCAGAGGCTTTTGCTGCCTGGAGGGGTGTTTATATTGACCTCAACCCAGGCACACCTGGGAAGGGCTGGCTGGCCGGGTCAGGCTGCCCAGGCCAGCCAATCCTCGCCCCTCAGGGGCTCAGAGTTGCAGAAAATGTGCCTTGCTGCACCGGCCAGATCCAAGGAACAGGTGTAGGGTTCCGAGAGTCAGGATAGATAAGGGGCGGCAGCCCTGGCTTGTTTTCTAATCATTTTATCTGGTTCATGAGTGGGAGACAACTTCAAGAAGACCCTCTGCTAATGAGAGGAACCCAGGAGTCAGGGAGAGGAGGGGTGGTGGGTGGAGACAGAGGCCTGGTGCCCCGGCTGCAGTGGAAGCCCCTGGAAGACCAGGCAGAGGGAGGCCGCACAGAGTGAAGCCTAGGGTCACAGACCTGTTGGAGCTGCTGTTTGTTAGTTCAAGCTCTGCTCTGAGGTGCTCTGTGTCAGCTCTGAGCTACAGTTGTGCTGGGGGTGCTCTGCAATGAGGGCTATGTGCACGGTTCCTGTGTGCCCAGCCCTGCCAGGGTACCTGTCCAGGGGAGCTCCATATCCAGGGAGGGGCCTGCCCACGAGAGCCCTGTGGGCTGCTGCACACCTGCCCAGGTGAGCTCCATATCCTGGGAGGGGCTTGACCACAAGAGCCCCGTGGGCTGCTGGGTACCTGGTAGAGGACGACAGGACAGTCAGTGAAGCCACAGAGGATATACATCTAGTAGTTCCAAATTCCTACACCCTGCTGGTCATTCTACCATACACCAGGACATGGTATTCTGTATTAGACTTCAATGATGCCTTCTTCTGTATTCCATTAGTCCCAGAGTCACAAGAAATTTTGGCTGTGAGTGGCAGGACTCAACATACAACAAAAACAATGCTGCCGGGCCGTCCTGCCCCAGGGGTTCAAAAATCCCCACACCATCTTTTGGGAAACGTTAGCTAAAGACCTAAAAGATCTACCTCTGGAGAAGGGAACCCTCCTTCAATATGCAGATGACATTCTGATCACCAGCCCGACTAAGGAGGCCTCTGAACTACCTAGCCAATAAAAGATAGAAGGTGTCCAAGAAAAAGGCTCAAATATCACAAACTAAGGTGACCTTCCTGGGTTTCATTCACACAGAAGGTCGGAGAAGCCCACCCCAGGAAAGGGAAGAAGCCATTTGCAGCCTCACCCTTCCTAAAACTAGAAGACAGCTTAGGGGTTCCTGGGGAGACCGGGGTTTGCTGCATCTGGATCCCTAACTACAATCCAATAACTGAGCCTTTATATGAAACACTGAAAGGAAAAGATGATGATCCTTTTGAATAGAATCCAGAAGCGGCCTTTCAAGAAGGGAAAGTGCAGTCAATTCAGACCCTTGCCCTGGACCTCCTTAAGTTAGCTAAACCCTTTGACCTTTACATTCCTGGTCCAAGGCGAATCGCCCTTGGAGTATTTGTGCAAAAACTGGGACCACTTGAAATGGAACAATGCAAGAATGCCCTCCAGGCATTGGCCAGCCACCCCATTTGACCAGGATACTGGGGGTATCTAAAAACCTGGAAATCAGCAGCCCACAAGTCCAGCTCCCTCGTAAGGGTAAAGGATGCCACTTGGTGATCCTAACCACCCACCATGCCCTGAAGTTGCAGGGATTGCTCTGTGGGCACAATGACCTCGAGTGAGGAGGCCGTCCAACACCAACCTCCAGAGAGACAACCGGGGGCAATGGGCCCCCATGACGACTCGTGTGACCGTCACTTGACCTGGAGTTTCTCTCAGAAAACAACAAGAGTGTGCCCCAAAAGAGCAGACTATTGCTTACAGGACTTACTGCACCCAGAGCGGAGCTAATAAACTTGGCAGGGGAACCGTAAATAACGCTGCCACCATAGAAAAGCCTACAGACACTGCGGTGACGGAGGCCAATGAGACCGGCTGTACTCCTGGCTACTTCAAAAGGCCGTTGACTGAGTGGCCGTCATGGTCCTGGATCACCACCAGCCCTGGACTGTCTGGGAGTTGAGCAAGCAGGGCTCTGATACCTGGTGCTGTTTGTACGTTAATTCAGTGGCCTAACTGAAGAAAGTGCAGACTACTGGTCAGAGCATCTAGGCTGGCAGAAACCGTCAGCCTAAGGGGGTCGAACCAATGTGGAGCAGGGTAAAACCGCCCACCCCCCCGCAACGTCTCTGAACATCTCTTTCCTGGACCCTTAAAGGTCATTAGAATCTATGAAACTTCCAATGCTGGTGCTCAGGCAGACGAGCAGTGAGGGAGGAGGCCTGGGGACAATCCACCTCACCTGGAGGCTGCTGGAGAGAAGTCCTGCCCCTCCCCCCAGGTATGAGGACACCCAACTCAGCACGAAGCATTTACAGAAGAGGTGTCTGCACCCTCAGTGCCCCACGAATGAGGAATGGGACAAAAGGCAGAGGAGGGCTTTGTCACTGGCAAAGCCCATTAAAAATTCCTGGGAGATAAAAATAGAATCTGGGCAATAAAATAAAGTCTAACCATTTTGTCCTTTGTACTTTGTCTAATTTCACTTGCTCCTAGGTTTCCACATGCAGAGGTCCCACACCCGGCACTTCAGACCCGATTTCCTAGTGCAAGATGGCTGGGCCGACACCTCAGCTCGTGGGGCCCTGTGCAGACTCTGCGACATAGAGCCTGAGCTCCAGCCAACCCGGCCCTCGAGAGCTCTGCCCCCTCCCTCTGGCTGATGCTGACAGGATCCCTACACAGCAGCCCGGCCCACAACCCGCAGGGGAGCACACACTCTCACCTCTCCATTCTCTGATTAAAATATAAAGTTTTCCTTTGCTTCTGAACCAAAGTCAGTCTCGATCTGTTGGCTCCAATGACACTGGGCAGGGAGACCCTTGTTGGGGCCCACTCTGCAGGATCAGTAACAGAATTTGAGAACATTGTAACTTCAATGAACAGATGTGTGAGCCAAACTGTAATTAACATAGAGCAGTGTATAAGGCTTGTGTAAAATAAGATGTTTCTAACACTTCCATTTGATATTTCCATCACTTTATTATAAGCAAGTTCAGTGGAGGGGTTTGTCTTATTTGTCAGGTCAACAGTAGTGAAATGCAGTGATTTCTTTCCAAGGATGTACATCTAATAATCTTGGTTGAAGTTTCAACCTTGTTTTGAATGATTTTCCATTGAAAATGATACCTCTCTTTCAGCTCCTAGATTTCTGAGAAGTATAAAATCTTATATTTTTTTATTACCAAAGGGGAAAGGTGGGAGGAGGGATAAATTAACAGTTTCGGATTAACATATACACACTGCTATGTATAAAATATATCATCAACAAGGATCTACTGTATAGCACAGGGAACTATACTCAATATTTTTTAATGACCCCTAAGGGGAAATAATCTGAAAAACAATAGATATCTCTATTGACATCATCTATCAACTACAGATAAAATGGAAACTAAAGGAGGCCGATGGTGAGCGTTTCTGAACCTGAAGACTTCAATCATCTAAAGTTCGGACTCTGCCTACAGCCCAAGTCCCTTAATGAACACACATGTACCAGTAGCTTAAAAATTCCCCAGATTGGAGCTTGGGGAGACACTGATTTGGAAAAATCCCTGGTGTTCGCCTTACATACACGGGACCTTTCCTACAGCTAAAACATGCCTGTGACACCCAGAAGATGGAACACGGTTGGATCAGGAAGATTTTGGAAAAGGAACCAAAACTCCTAATTTCCTGGTTGTTGGATTCACCCCTCCAGCCTTTTTCCTTAAAATCTCCCCACTTGAGGATGTCAGCACCTTCAACATCCAGTTGCACAGAATTTGGAATTTGTCCAAAGGAAAAAGGGGAAGGAGGAGAAACAAGGAGAGCCAAGCCCTAGATGCTCGGACAGGCACATGTCACTCTAATTTCCAATCAGGAAGAAGAATTAAGCAAAGGCGTAGCCTGCCACTGAGAACCAGAGCAGGGCCAGAAGCAAACCAGCGGCTCTGCGGGAAGCTCCCAAAAAGCGAGTTGAAAAATGGAGCTCAGGGGCACTGCAATTCACAAACATGCACAGTTTTAAATTATAATTATCGTCCAAAACTATATTGAGGGAAGACAAAGAAAAGGATTGGAAAGCAAGGCAGAATTGCAGGAAACAAATTTCAGGAGTTAGATTCGAATAGCCACTAAAGCACATGAAAAGCGGCCAAACGTCGACAAGGATGCACTTGGCCAAAAAGGGCGTATGCGTTTTTTCCTGAATAAATTCAGAAAAAAACGCATAGGCCCTTGTAGGCAAACCAAGCAAGCCGGAAATGCAAATCAGCACTACAAAGAGGTCTCACTTCCCATCGGTCAAAAGGAACTTCCTGAAAAAGTGTAAAACCAGGAAATCCAGGAGAGGCCAAGGAGGAAAGGGAGCCTTGTTACACTGATGGGCGGGATGTAAATTGCCAATGGCGAGTCTGGAGAAGGGTATGGTGTTTCCTAAAACATCTAAAAAACAGAGCTAGAGAGAATAGGGCACTTCCACTCATGGGCGTATAAATTGGGAAAAATAAAAATCAAAAAGACACAGGCAACCCAAAGCTTAGTGCTGCTCTGGTTACAAGAAACTCCACTTCATTACACCTTAAATATCCTAGGAAAGAGAAAAATGGATAAAAAAGTTGTGGTCCTCATGTACAATGGAATATCACTCAGGCATGAGATCAACGTCATAAGGCTAGTAGCAGCAGGATGAGTGGATTTAGGTACGACGATTCTAAGTGAAATAAGTCACACAGAAAACGACACTTATCATAAGATATCACTTAGAGAGGGAATGTAAAAACCGCTACGCTTGAACTGAATTACAAAACAGAACAGAGTCACACGTTTAGAAAACACACTATGGCTGCTGAACGGGAAAGGTGAGGTGGGGTGATGCATAAAACAAGGGTTTCAAATTAGCTCCGATACCGTTCCATAAACCCAATATGTAATAGACAAGACCTACTCCTTGCTCACTGAACTGGACTCAACACCCCCTATTCACCACAGAAGCATATATCTGACTAGTAAGAATCTTCAAACCTATGTATTGATATCTCTCTGTAAGTGAGTCAAGGGGGTGTAAGGCGGCATAAGCACAGCCGTGAAAATCAGCTAAACCCCATTATAAAAATAAATTACTTTTCAAAACCCGTGAAACAAAGACAGTGAAAGAGAGAGAAATTCTTCCAAAATTCATTCAGGGGCTGTGATGCAACCTGGATTGACCATATCTAGACCCACAGCTGATTGAGACATAAGGGTGGACACTCTTGGGGCTCAGAGGTTCGGTGAGGTTGGGTGAGCCAACGCAGACCCTTTCAAGTAATACTGCATGGTACCCATCCCATGGGTCCCAAATCTCCAGGTTCAAGGGCACCTTCCTACATCGAAAACATGCATGAGAAACCCAGAAGATGGTACACCGTGTGATCGGGAAAGGTTTCTAAAACGCACCTCATTTCTCATCTCCTTGTGCTCGGGTTGGCCATTCCAGCCGCTTTACTAGCCATCTCCCTCCTTGGAGAATCAGCACCTTTAACCTCCTGTTCCGTACAGGTTGCAATTTGTCCTGAGGATGAACGGGAAGAGGGGGAACTAATGAGAGACTAGCTCTAGGTGTTGGGACAGGCACAGGTCACTCTATTTTGCCATCAGGAAGAAGAATTAACCACAGGCTTAGCCTGCCCACCGGAACCAGAATAGGTCCTGAAGCAATCTTGCACTTTTGCAGCCAGCTCCCAAATAAGCGACTTGAAAAATGGAGCTCAGGGGCACTGCAATTCACAAACCTGCAGAGTTATAAATGATAACTTTCGTCCACAAATATATTGAGGAAGGGCAACGAAGAGGATTTGAAAGCAAGGCAGAATTGCAGGAAACAAATTTCAGGAGGTAGATTCGAATCGCCTTGAAAGCACATGAAAAGCGGCAAAACGTGGACAATGATGCCCTTGGCCAAAAAGGGCGTATGCGTTTTTTCTTGAATATATTCAGGAAAAACCACATACGCCATTTTGGCCAACCAAGCAACCTGGAAAGGCATATCCATGCTCCAAAGAAGTCTGGCTTCCCAGCGGGCAAAAGGGCCATGCGGAAAAAAGTGTCCAAACCAGAAATGCAGGACCGGCCATGGAGAAATGGGAGCCTTGCTACGCTTATCGGTGGAATGTAACTTGCCAACAGCCACTCTGGAGAAGTGTACGGTGTGTTCTGAAACATCTAAAAAACACAGCTTGGAGAGCATAGGGCACTTCTACTCATGGGCGTATAAATTGGGAAAACTAAAAATCAGCAAGACACAGGCACCCCAAAGTTTAGGGCTGCTCTGTTGACAAGAACCCCCACTTCATTACACCTTAAATATCCTAGGAAAGAGAAAAATGGATAAAGAAGTTGGGGTCCTCATGTACAATGGAATATCACTCAGCCATGAAATCAACGTCATAAGGCTAGTAGCAGCACGATGAGTGGATTTAGGTACGACGATTCTAAGTGAAATAAGTCACACAGAAAAAGACACTTATCATAAGATAGCACGTATAGAGGGAATGTAAAAACCACTACAGTTGAAGTGAATTACAAAACAGAACATAGTCACACGTTTAGAAAACAAACTATGGCTGCTGAAAGGGAAAGGTGAGATGGGGTGATGCATAAAACAAGGGTTTCAAATTAGCTCCAAAACCGTTCCATAAACCCAATATGTAATATACAAGACCTACTCCTTGCTCAGTGAACTGGACTCAACACCCCCTATTCACCGCACAAGAATATATCTGACTAGTAAGAATCTTCAAACCTATGTATTGATATCTCTCTGTAAGTGAGTCAAGGGGGTGTAAAGCGGCATAAACACAGCCGTGAAAAGCAGCTAAACCCCATTATAAAAATAAATTACTTTTCAAAACCCGTGAAACAAAGACAGTGAAAGAGAGAGAAATTCTTACAAAATTCGTTCAAGGGCTGTGATGCAACCTGGATTGACCATATCTAGACCCACAGCTGATTGAGACATAAGGATGGACACTCTTGGGGCTGAGAGGTTTGGTGAGGTTGGGTGAGCCAACGCAGACCCTTTAAAGTAATACTGCATGGTACCCATCCCATGGGTCCCAAATCTCCAGGTTCAAGGGCATCTTCCTACGTCGAAAACGTGCATGAGAAACCCAGAAGAAAGTACACCATGTGATCCGGAAAGTTTTCTAAAACGCACCTCATTTCTCATCTCCTTTTGCTCAGGTTCGCCATTCCAGCCACTTTACTAGCCATCTCCCTCCTTGGAGAATCAGCACCTTTAACCTCCTGTTCCGTACAGGTTGCAATTTGTCCTGAGGATGAACAGGAAGAGGGGGAACCAATGAGAGACTAGCTCTAGGTGTTGGGACAGGCACAGGTCACTCTATTTTCCAATCAGGATGAAGAATTAACCACAGGCTCAGCCTGTCCCCCAGAACGAGTAGAGGGCCTGAAGCAATCCTGCGCTTTTGCGGCCAGCTCCCAAAAAAGCGACTGGAAAAATGGAGCTCAGGGGCACTACAATTCACAAACCTGCAGAGTTATAAATGATAACTCTCGTCCACCAATATATTGAGGGAAGGCAACGAAGAGGATTTGAAAGCAAGGCAGAATTGCAGGAAACAGATTTCAGGAGGTAGATTCGAATCGCCTTGAAAGCACATGAAAAGCGGCAAAACGTGGACAATGATGCCCTTGGCCAAAAAGGGCGTATGCATTTTTTCCTGAATATATTCAGGAAAAAACGCATACGCCCTTTTTGGCCAACCAAGCAACCTGGAAAGGCAAATCAGCACTCCAAAGAAGTCTCCCTTCCCAGTGGGCAAAAGGGCCATGCGGAAAAAAGTGTCAATACCAGAAATGCAGGACCGGCCATGGAGAAATGGGAGCCTTGCTACGCTGATGGGCGGGATGTAAATTGACAACAGCCACTCTGGAGAAGTGTACGGTGTGTCCTGAAACATCTAAAAAACACAGCTTGGAGAGCATAGGGCACTTCCACTCATGGGCCTATAAATTGGGAAAACTAAAAATCAGCAAGACACAGGCACCCCAAAGTTTAGGGCTGCTCTGTTGACAAGAACCCCCACTTCATTACACCTTAAATATCCTAGGAAAGAGAAAAATGGATAAAGAAGTTGGGGTCCTCATGTACAATGGAATATCACTCAGCCATGAAATCAACGTCATAAGGCTAGTAGCAGCACGATGAGTGGATTTAGGTACGACGATTCTAAGTGAAATAAGTCACACAGAAAAAGACACTTATCATAAGATAGCACGTATAGAGGGAATGTAAAAACCGCTACAGTTGAAGTGAATTACAAAACAGAACATAGTCACACGTTTAGAAAACAAACTATGGCTGCTGAAAGGGAAAGGTGAGATGGGGTGATGCATAAAACAAGGGTTTCAAATTAGCTCCGATACCGTTCCATAAACCCAATATGTAATAAACAAGACCTACTCCTTGCTCAGTGAACTGGACTCAACACCCCCTATTCACCGCACAAGAATATATCTGACTAGTAAGAATCTTCAAACCTATGTATTGATATCTCTCTGTAAGTGAGTCAAGGGGGTGTAAAGCACCATAAAGACAGCCGTGAAAAGCAGCTAAACCCCATTATAAAAATAAATTACTTTTCAAAACCCATGAAACAAAGACAGTGAAAGAGAGAGAAATTCTTACAAAATTCGTTCAGGGGCTGTGATGCAACCTGGATTGACCATATCTAGACCCACAGCTGATTGAGACATAAGGATGGACACTCTTGGGGCTGAGAGGTTTGGTGAGGTTGGGTGAGCCAACGCAGACCCTTTAAAGTAATACTGCATGGTACCCATCCCATGGGTCCCAAATCTCCAGGTTCAAGGGCATCTTCCTACGTCGAAAACGTGCATGAGAAACCCAGAAGAAAGTACACCATGTGATCGGGAAAGTTTTCTAAAACGCACCTCATTTCTCATCTCCTTTTGCTCAGGTTCGCCATTCCAGCCACTTTACTAGCCATCTCCCTCCTTGGAGAATCAGCACCTTTAACCTCCTGTTCCGTACAGGTTGCAATTTGTCCTGAGGATGAACAGGAAGAGGGGGAACCAATGAGAGACTAGCTCTAGGTGTTGGGACAGGCACAGGTCACTCTATTTTCCAATCAGGATGAAGAATTAACCACAGGCTCAGCCTGTCCCCCAGAACGAGTAGAGGGCCTGAAGCAATCCTGCGCTTTTGCGGCCAGCTCCCAAAAAAGCGACTGGAAAAATGGAGCTCAGGGGCACTACAATTCACAAACCTGCAGAGTTATAAATGATAACTCTCGTCCACAAATATATTGAGGGAAGGCAACGAAGAGGATTTGAAAGCAAGGCAGAATTGCAGGAAACAGATTTCAGGAGGTAGATTCGAATCGCCTTGAAAGCACATGAAAAGCGGCAAAACGTGGACAATGATGCCCTTGGCCAAAAAGGGCGTATGCGTTTTTTCCTGAATATATTCAGGAAAAAACGCATACGCCCTTTTTGGCCAACCAAGCAACCTGGAAAGGCAAATCAGCACTCCAAAGAAGTCTCCCTTCCCAGTGGGCAAAAGGGCCATGCGGAAAAAAGTGTCAAAACCAGAAATGCAGGACCGGCCATGGAGAAATGGGAGCCTTGCTACGCTGATGGGCGGGATGTAAATTGACAACAGCCACTCTGGAGAAGTGTACGGTGTGTCCTGAAACATCTAAAAAACACAGCTTGGAGAGCATAGGGCACTTCCACTCATGGGCCTATAAATTGGGAAAACTAAAAATCAGCAAGACACAGGCACCCCAAAGTTTAGGGCTGCTCTGTTGACAAGAACCCCCACTTCATTACACCTTAAATATCATAGGAAAGAGAAAAATAGATAAAGAAGTTGGGGTCCTCATGTACAATGGAATATCACTCAGCCATGAAATCAACGTCATAAGGCTAGTAGCAGCACGATGAGTGGATTTAGGTACGACGATTCTAAGTGAAATAAGTCACACAGAAAAAGACACTTTTCATAAGATAGCACGTATAGAGGGAATGTAAAAACCGCTACAGTTGAAGTGAATTACAAAACAGAACATAGTCACACGTTTAGAAAACAAACTATGGCTGCTGAAAGGGAAAGGTGAGATGGGGTGATGCATAAAACAAGGGTTTCAAATTAGCTCCGATACCGTTCCATAAACCCAATATGTAATAGACAAGACCTATTCCTTGCTCAGTGAACAGGACTCAACACCCCCTATTCACCGCACAAGAATATATCTGACTAGTAAGAATCTTCAACCCTATGTATTGATATCTCTCTGTAAGTGAGTCAAGGGGGTGTAAAGCGGCATAAACACAGCCGTGAAAAGCAGCTAAACCCCATTATAAAAATAAATTACTTTTAAAAACCAGTGAAACAAAGACAGTGAAAGAGAGAGAAATTCTTACAAAATTCGTTCAAGGGCTGTGATGCAACCTGGATTGACCATATCTAGACCCACAGCTGATTGAGACATAAGGGTGGACACTCTTGGGGCTGAGAGGTTTGGTGAGGTTGGGTGAGCCAATGCAGACCCTTTAAAGTAATACTGCATGGTACCCATCCCATGGGTCCCAAATCTCCAGGTTCAAGGGCATCTTCCTACGTCGAAAACGTGCATGAGAAACCCAGAAGATGGTACACCGTGTGATCGGGAAAGGTTTCTAAAACGCACCTCATTTCTCATCTCCTTGTGCTCGGGTTCGCCATTCCAGCCCTTTTACAAGCCATCTCCCTCCTTGGAGAATCAGCACCTTTAACCTCCTGTTCCGTACAGTTTGCAATTTGTCCTGAGGATGAACGGGAAGAGGGGGAACCAATGAGAGACTACCTCTAGTGGTTGGGACAGCACAGGTCACTCTATTTTCCCATCAGGAAGAAGAATTAACCACAGCCTCAGCCTGCCCCCCAGAAACAGAAGAGGGCCTGAAGCAATCCTGCGCTTTTGCGGCCAGCTCCCAAAAAGCGACTTGAAAAATGGAGCTCAGGGGCACTGCAATTCACAAACCTGCAGAGTTATAAATGATAACTCTCGTCCACAAATATATTGAGGGAAGGCAACGAAGAGGATTTGAAAGCAAGGCAGAATTGCAGGAAACAGATTTCAGGAGGTAGATTCGAATCGCCTTGAAAGCACATGAAAAGCGGCAAAACGTCAACAGTGATGCCCTTGGCCAAAAAGGGCGTATGCGTTTTTTCCTGAATATATTCAGGAAAAAACGCATACGCCCTTTTTGGCCAACCAAGCAACCTGGAAAGGCAAATCAGCGCTACAAACTAGTCTCGCTTCCCATCGGGCAAAAGGGCCATGCTGAAAAAAGTGTCAAAACCAGAAATGCAGGACAGGCCATGGAGAAATGGGAGCCTTGCTACGCTGATGGGCGGGATGTAAATTGACAACAGCCACTCTGGAGAAGTGTACGGTGTGTCCTGAAACATCTAAAAAACACAGCTTAGAGAGCATAGGGCACTTCCACTCATGGGTGTATAAATTGGGAAAACCAAAAATCAGCAAGACACAGGCACCCCAAATTTTAGGGCTGCTCTGTTGACAAGAACCCCCACTTCATTACACCTTAAATATCCTAGGAAAGAGAAAAATGGATAAAGAAGTTGGGGTCCTCATGTACAATGGAATATCACTGAGCCATCAAATCAACGTCATAAGGCTAGTAGCAGCACGATGAGTGGATTTAGGTACGACGATTCTAAGTGAAATAAGTCACACAGAAAAACACACTTATCATAAGATAGCACGTATAGAGGGAATGTAAAAACCGCTACAGTTGAAGTGAATTACAAAACAGAACATAGTCACACGTTTAGAAAACAAACTATGGCTGCTGAAAGGGAAAGGTGAGATGGGGTGATGCATAAAACAAGGGTTTCAAATTAGCTCCGATAGCGTTCCATAAACCCAATATGTAATAGACAAGACCTACTCCTTGCTCACTGAACTGGACTCAACACCCCCTATTCACCACAGAAGCATATATCTGACTAGTAAGAATCTTCAAACCTATGTATTGATATCTCTCTGTAAGTGAGTCAAGGGGGTGTAAGGCGGCATAAGCACAGCCGTGAAAATCAGCTAAACCCCATTATAAAAATAAATTACTTTTCAAAACCCGTGAAACAAAGACAGTGAAAGAGAGAGAAATTCTTATAAAATTCTTTCAGGGGCTGTGATGCAACCTGTATTGACCATATCTAGACCCACAGCTGATTGAGACATAAGGATGGACACTCTTGGGGCTGAGAGGTTTGGTGAGGTTGGGTGAGCCAACGCAGACCCTTTAAAGTAATACTGCATGGTACCCATCCCATGGGTCCCAAATCTCCAGGTTCAAGGGCATCTTCCTACGTCGAAAACGTGCATGAGAAACCCAGAAGAAAGTACACCATGTGATCGGGAAAGTTTTCTAAAACGCACCTCATTTCTCATCTCCTTTTGCTCAGGTTCGCAATTCCAGCCACTTTACTAGCCATCTCCCTCCTTGGAGAATCAGCACCTTTAACCTCCTTTTCCGTACAGGTTGCAATTTGTCCTGAGGATGAACAGGAAGAGGGGGAACCAATGAGAGACTACCTCTAGTGGTTGGGACAGGCACAGGTCACTCTATTTTCCAATCAGGAAGAAGAATTAACCACAGGCTCAGCCTGTCCCCCAGAACGAGTAGAGGGCCTGAAGCAATCCTGCGCTTTTGCGGCCAGCTCCCAAAAAAGCGACTTGAAAAATGGAGCTCAGGGGCACTACAATTCACAAACCTGCAGAGTTATAAATGATAACTCTCGTCCACAAATATATTGAGGGAAGGCAACGAAGAGGATTTGAAAGCAAGGCAGAATTGCAGGAAACAGATTTCAGGAGGTAGATTCGAATCGCCTTGAAAGCACATGAAAAGCGGCAAAACGTGGACAATAATGCCCTTGGCCAAAAAGGGCATATGCGTTTTTTCCTGAATATATTCAGGAAAAATGGCATACGCCCTTTTTGGCCAACCAAGCAACCTGGAAAGGCAAATCAGCACTCCAAAGAAGTCTCCCTTCCCAGTGGGCAAAAGGGCCATGCGGAAAAAAGTGTCAAAACCAGAAATGCAGGACCGGCCATGGAGAAATGGGAGCCTTGCTACGCTGATGGGCGGGATGTAAATTGACAACAGCCACTCTGGAGAAGTGTACGGTGTGTCCTGAAACATCTAAAAAACACAGCTTGGAGAGCATAGGGCACTTCCACTCATGGGCCTATAAATTGGGAAAACTAAAAATCAGCAAGACACAGGCACCCCAAAGTTTAGGGCTGCTCTGTTGACAAGAACCCCCACTTCATTACACCTTAAATATCATAGGAAAGAGAAAAATAGATAAAGAAGTTGGGGTCCTCATGTACAATGGAATATCACTCAGCCATGAAATCAACGTCATAAGGCTAGTAGCAGCACGATGAGTGGATTTAGGTACGACGATTCTAAGTGAAATAAGTCACACAGAAAAAGACACTTATCATAAGATAGCACGTATAGAGGGAATGTAAAAACCGCTACAGTTGAAGTGAATTACAAAACAGAACATAGTCACACGTTTAGAAAACAAACTATGGCTGCTGAAAGGGAAAGGTGAGATGGGGTGATGCATAAAACAAGGGTTTCAAATTAGCTCCGATAGCGTTCCATAAATCCAATATGTAATAGACAAGACCTACTCCTTGCTCAGTGAACTGGACTCAACACCCCCTATTCACCGCACAAGAATATATCTGACTAGTAATAATCTTCAAACCTATGTATTGATATCTCTCTGTAAGTGAGTCAAGGGGGTGTAAGGCGGCATAAGCACAGCCGTGAAAATCAGCTAAACCCCATTATAAAAATAAATTACTTTTCAAAACCCGTGAAACAAAGACAGTGAAAGAGAGAGAAATTCTTATAAAATTCTTTCAGGGGCTGTGATGCAACCTGTATTGACCATATCTAGACCCACAGCTGATTGAGACATAAGGATGGACACTCTTGGGGCTGAGAGGTTTGGTGAGGTTGGGTGAGCCAACGCAGACCCTTTAAAGTAATACTGCATGGTACCCATCCCATGGGTCCCAAATCTCCAGGTTCAAGGGCATCTTCCTACGTCGAAAACGTGCATGAGAAACCCAGAAGAAAGTACACCATGTGATCGGGAAAGTTTTCTAAAACGCACCTCATTTCTCATCTCCTTTTGCTCAGGTTCGCAATTCCAGCCACTTTACTAGCCATCTCCCTCCTTGGAGAATCAGCACCTTTAACCTCCTTTTCCGTACAGGTTGCAATTTGTCCTGAGGATGAACAGGAAGAGGGGGAACCAATGAGAGACTACCTCTAGTGGTTGGGACAGGCACAGGTCACTCTATTTTCCAATCAGGAAGAAGAATTAACCACAGGCTCAGCCTGTCCCCCAGAACGAGTAGAGGGCCTGAAGCAATCCTGCGCTTTTGCGGCCAGCTCCCAAAAAAGCGACTTGAAAAATGGAGCTCAGGGGCACTACAATTCACAAACCTGCAGAGTTATAAATGATAACTCTCGTCCACAAATATATTGAGGGAAGGCAACGAAGAGGATTTGAAAGCAAGGCAGAATTGCAGGAAACAGATTTCAGGAGGTAGATTCGAATCGCCTTGAAAGCACATGAAAAGCGGCAAAACGTGGACAATAATGCCCTTGGCCAAAAAGGGCATATGCGTTTTTTCCTGAATATATTCAGGAAAAATGGCATACGCCCTTTTTGGCCAACCAAGCAACCTGGAAAGGCAAATCAGCACTCCAAAGAAGTCTCCCTTCCCAGTGGGCAAAAGGGCCATGCGGAAAAAAGTGTCAAAACCAGAAATGCAGGACCGGCCATGGAGAAATGGGAGCCTTGCTACGCTGATGGGCGGGATGTAAATTGACAACAGCCACTCTGGAGAAGTGTACGGTGTGTCCTGAAACATCTAAAAAACACAGCTTGGAGAGCATAGGGCACTTCCACTCATGGGCCTATAAATTGGGAAAACTAAAAATCAGCAAGACACAGGCACCCCAAAGTTTAGGGCTGCTCTGTTGACAAGAACCCCCACTTCATTACACCTTAAATATCATAGGAAAGAGAAAAATAGATAAAGAAGTTGGGGTCCTCATGTACAATGGAATATCACTCAGCCATGAAATCAACGTCATAAGGCTAGTAGCAGCACGATGAGTGGATTTAGGTACGACGATTCTAAGTGAAATAAGTCACACAGAAAAAGACACTTATCATAAGATAGCACGTATAGAGGGAATGTAAAAACCGCTACAGTTGAAGTGAATTACAAAACAGAACATAGTCACACGTTTAGAAAACAAACTATGGCTGCTGAAAGGGAAAGGTGAGATGGGGTGATGCATAAAACAAGGGTTTCAAATTAGCTCCGATAGCGTTCCATAAATCCAATATGTAATAGACAAGACCTACTCCTTGCTCAGTGAACTGGACTCAACACCCCCTATTCACCGCACAAGAATATATCTGACTAGTAATAATCTTCAAACCTATGTATTGATATCTCTCTGTAAGTGAGTCAATGGGGTGTAAAGCGGCATAAACACAGCCGTGAAAAGCAGCTAAACCCCATTATAAAAATAAATTACTTTTCAAAACCCATGAAACAAAGACAGTGAAAGAGAGAGAAATTCTTACAAAATTCGTTCAGGGGCTGTGATGCAACCTGGATTGACCATATCTAGACCCACAGCTGATTGAGACATAAGGATGGACACTCTTGGGGCTGAGAGGTTTGGTGAGGTTGGGTGAGCCAACGCAGACCCTTTAAAGTAATACTGCATGGTACCCATCCCATGGGTCCCAAATCTCCAGGTTCAAGGGCATCTTCCTACGTCGAAAACGTGCATGAGAAACCCAGAAGAAAGTACACCATGTGATCGGGAAAGTTTTCTAAAACGCACCTCATTTCTCATCTCCTTTTGCTCAGGTTCGCAATTCCAGCCACTTTACTAGCCATCTCCCTCCTTGGAGAATCAGCACCTTTAACCTCCTTTTCCGTACAGGTTGCAATTTGTCCTGAGGATGAACAGGAAGAGGGGGAACCAATGAGAGACTACCTCTAGTGGTTGGGACAGGCACAGGTCACTCTATTTTCCAATCAGGAAGAAGAATTAACCACAGGCTCAGCCTGTCCCCCAGAACGAGTAGAGGGCCTGAAGCAATCCAGCGCTTTTGCGGCCAGCTCCCAAAAAAGCGACTTGAAAAATGGAGCTCAGGGGCACTACAATTCACAAACCTGCAGAGTTATAAATGATAACTCTCGTCCACAAATATATTGAGGGAAGGCAACGAAGAGGATTTGAAAGCAAGGCAGAATTGCAGGAAACAGATTTCAGGAGGTAGATTCGAATCGCCTTGAAAGCACATGAAAAGCGGCAAAACGTGGACAATGATGCCCTTGGCCAAAAAGGGCGTATGCGTTTTTTCCTGAATATATTCAGGAAAAAACGCATACGCCCTTTTTGGCCAACCAAGCAACCTGGAAAGGCAAATCAGCACTCCAAAGAAGTCTCCCTTCCCAGTGGGCAAAAGGGCCATGCGGAAAAAAGTGTCATAACCAGAAATTCAGGACCGGCCATGGAGAAATGGGAGCCTTGCTACACTGATGGGCGGGATGCAAATTGACAACAGCCACTCTGGAGAAGTGTACGGTGTGTCCTGAAACATCTAAAAAACACAGCTTGGAGAGCATAGGGCACTTCCACTCATGGGCGTATAAATTGGGAAAACTAAAAATCAGCAAGACACAGGCACCCCAAAGTTTAGGGCTGCTCTGTTGACAAGAACCCCCACTTCATTACACCTTAAATATCCTAGGAAAGAGAAAAATAGATAAAGAAGTTGGGGTCCTCATGTAAAATGGAATATCACTCAGCCATGAAATCAACGTCATAAGGCTAGTAGCAGCACGATGAGTGGATTTAGGTACGACGATTCTAAGTGAAATAAGTCACACAGAAAAAGACACTTATCCTAAGATATCACTTAGAGAGGGAATGTAAAAACCGCTACAGCTGAAGTGAATTACAAAACAGAACATAGTCACACGTTTAGAAAACAAACTATGGCTGCTGAAAGGGAAAGGTGAGATGGGGTGATGCATAAAACAAGGGTTTCAAATTAGCTCCGATAGCGTTCCATAAACCCAATATGTAATAGACAAGACCTACTCCTTGCTCAGTGAACTGGACTCAACACCCCCTATTCACCGCACAAGAATATATTTGACTAGTAAGAATCTTCAAACCTATGTATTGATATCTCTCGGTAAGTGAGTCAAGGGGGTGTAAAGCGGCATTAACACAGCCGTGAACAGCAGCTAAACCCCATTATAAAAATAAATTACTTTTCAAAACCCATGAAACAAAGACAGTGAAAGAGAGAGAAATTCTTATAAAATTCGTTCAGGGGCTGTGATGCAACCTGTATTGACCATATCTAGACCCACAGCTGATTGAGACATAAGGATGGACACTCTTGGGGCTGAGAGGTTTGGTGAGGTTGGGTGAGCCAACGCAGACCCTTTAAAGTAATACTGCATGGTACCCATCCCATGGGTCCCAAATCTCCAGGTTCAAGGGCATCTTCCTACGTCGAAAACGTGCATGAGAAACCCAGAAGAAAGTACACCATGTGATCGGGAAAGTTTTCTAAAACGCACCTCATTTCTCATCTCCTTTTGCTCAGGTTCGCAATTCCAGCCACTTTACTAGCCATCTCCCTCCTTGGAGAATCAGCACCTTTAACCTCCTTTTCCGTACAGGTTGCAATTTGTCCTGAGGATGAACAGGAAGAGGGGGAACCAATGAGAGACTACCTCTAGTGGTTGGGACAGGCACAGGTCACTCTATTTTCCAATCAGGAAGAAGAATTAACCACAGGCTCAGCCTGTCCCCCAGAACGAGTAGAGGGCCTGAAGCAATCCTGCGCTTTTGCGGCCAGCTCCCAAAAAAGCGACTTGAAAAATGGAGCTCAGGGGCACTACAATTCACAAACCTGCAGAGTTATAAATGATAACTCTCGTCCACAAATATATTGAGGGAAGGCAACGAAGAGGATTTGAAAGCAAGGCAGAATTGCAGGAAACAGATTTCAGGAGGTAGATTCGAATCGCCTTGAAAGCACATGAAAAGCGGCAAAACGTGGACAATAATGCCCTTGGCCAAAAAGGGCATATGCGTTTTTTCCTGAATATATTCAGGAAAAATGGCATACGCCCTTTTTGGCCAACCAAGCAACCTGGAAAGGCAAATCAGCACTCCAAAGAAGTCTCCCTTCCCAGTGGGCAAAAGGGCCATGCGGAAAAAAGTGTCAAAACCAGAAATGCAGGACCGGCCATGGAGAAATGGGAGCCTTGCTACGCTGATGGCCGGGATGTAAATTGACAACAGCCACTCTGGAGAAGTGTACGGTGTGTCCTGAAACATCTAAAAAACACAGCTTGGAGAGCATAGGGCACTTCCACTCATGGGCCTATAAATTGGGAAAACTAAAAATCAGCAAGACACAGGCACCCCAAAGTTTAGGGCTGCTCTGTTGACAAGAACCCCCACTTCATTACACCTTAAATATCATAGGAAAGAGAAAAATAGATAAAGAAGTTGGGGTCCTCATGTACAATGGAATATCACTCAGCCATGAAATCAACGTCATAAGGCTAGTAGCAGCACGATGAGTGGATTTAGGTACGACGATTCTAAGTGAAATAAGTCACACAGAAAAAGACACTTATCATAAGATAGCACGTATAGAGGGAATGTAAAAACCGCTACAGTTGAAGTGAATTACAAAACAGAACATAGTCACACGTTTAGAAAACAAACTATGGCTGCTGAAAGGGAAAGGTGAGATGGGGTGATGCATAAAACAAGGGTTTCAAATTAGCTCCGATAGCGTTCCATAAATCCAATATGTAATAGACAAGACCTACTCCTTGCTCAGTGAACTGGACTCAACACCCCCTATTCACCGCACAAGAATATATCTGACTAGTAATAATCTTCAAACCTATGTATTGATATCTCTCTGTAAGTGAGTCAATGGGGTGTAAAGCGGCATAAACACAGCCGTGAAAAGCAGCTAAACCCCATTATAAAAATAAATTACTTTTCAAAACCCATGAAACAAAGACAGTGAAAGAGAGAGAAATTCTTACAAAATTCGTTCAGGGGCTGTGATGCAACCTGGATTGACCATATCTATACCCACAGCTGATTGAGACATAAGGATGGACACTCTTGGGGCTGAGAGGTTTGGTGAGGTTGGGTGAGCCAACGCAGACCCTTTAAAGTAATACTGCATGGTACCCATCCCATGGGTCCCAAATCTCCAGGTTCAAGGGCATCTTCCTACGTCGAAAACGTGCATGAGAAACCCAGAAGAAAGTACACCATGTGATCGGGAAAGTTTTCTAAAACGCACCTCATTTCTCATCTCCTTTTGCTCAGGTTCGCAATTCCAGCCACTTTACTAGCCATCTCCCTCCTTGGAGAATCAGCACCTTTAACCTCCTTTTCCGTACAGGTTGCAATTTGTCCTGAGGATGAACAGGAAGAGGGGGAACCAATGAGAGACTACCTCTAGTGGTTGGGACAGGCACAGGTCACTCTATTTTCCAATCAGGAAGAAGAATTAACCACAGGCTCAGCCTGTCCCCCAGAACGAGTAGAGGGCCTGAAGCAATCCAACGCTTTTGCGGCCAGCTCCCAAAAAAGCGACTTGAAAAATGGAGCTCAGGGGCACTACAATTCACAAACCTGCAGAGTTATAAATGATAACTCTCGTCCACAAATATATTGAGGGAAGGCAACGAAGAGGATTTGAAAGCAAGGCAGAATTGCAGGAAACAGATTTCAGGAGGTAGATTCGAATCGCCTTGAAAGCACATGAAAAGCGGCAAAACGTGGACAATGATGCCCTTGGCCAAAAAGGGCGTATGCGTTTTTTCCTGAATATATTCAGGAAAAAACGCATACGCCCTTTTTGGCCAACCAAGCAACCTGGAAAGGCAAATCAGCACTCCAAAGAAGTCTCCCTTCCCAGTGGGCAAAAGGGCCATGCGGAAAAAAGTGTCATAACCAGAAATTCAGGACCGGCCATGGAGAAATGGGAGCCTTGCTACACTGATGGGCGGGATGCAAATTGACAACAGCCACTCTGGAGAAGTGTACGGTGTGTCCTGAAACATCTAAAAAACACAGCTTGGAGAGCATAGGGCACTTCCACTCATGGGCGTATAAATTGGGAAAACTAAAAATCAGCAAGACACAGGCACCCCAAAGTTTAGGGCTGCTCTGTTGACAAGAACCCCCACTTCATTACACCTTAAATATCCTAGGAAAGAGAAAAATAGATAAAGAAGTTGGGGTCCTCATGTAAAATGGAATATCACTCAGCCATGAAATCAACGTCATAAGGCTAGTAGCAGCACGATGAGTGGATTTAGGTACGACGATTCTAAGTGAAATAAGTCACACAGAAAAAGACACTTATCCTAAGATATCACTTAGAGAGGGAATGTAAAAACCGCTACAGCTGAAGTGAATTACAAAACAGAACATAGTCACACGTTTAGAAAACAAACTATGGCTGCTGAAAGGGAAAGGTGAGATGGGGTGATGCATAAAACAAGGGTTTCAAATTAGCTCCGATAGCGTTCCATAAACCCAATATGTAATAGACAAGACCTACTCCTTGCTCAGTGAACTGGACTCAACACCCCCTATTCACCGCACAAGAATATATTTGACTAGTAAGAATCTTCAAACCTATGTATTGATATCTCTCGGTAAGTGAGTCAAGGGGGTGTAAAGCGGCATTAACACAGCCGTGAACAGCAGCTAAACCCCATTATAAAAATAAATTACTTTTCAAAACCCATGAAACAAAGACAGTGAAAGAGAGAGAAATTCTTATAAAATTCGTTCAGGGGCTGTGATGCAACCTGTATTGACCATATCTAGACCCACAGCTGATTGAGACATAAGGATGGACACTCTTGGGGCTGAGAGGTTTGGTGAGGTTGGGTGAGCCAACGCAGACCCTTTAAAGTAATACTGCATGGTACCCATCCCATGGGTCCCAAATCTCCAGGTTCAAGGGCATCTTCCTACGTCGAAAACGTGCATGAGAAACCCAGAAGAAAGTACACCATGTGATCGGGAAAGTTTTCTAAAACGCACCTCATTTCTCATCTCCTTTTGCTCAGGTTCGCAATTCCAGCCACTTTACTAGCCATCTCCCTCCTTGGAGAATCAGCACCTTTAACCTCCTTTTCCGTACAGGTTGCAATTTGTCCTGAGGATGAACAGGAAGAGGGGGAACCAATGAGAGACTACCTCTAGTGGTTGGGACAGGCACAGGTCACTCTATTTTCCAATCAGGAAGAAGAATTAACCACAGGCTCAGCCTGTCCCCCAGAACGAGTAGAGGGCCTGAAGCAATCCTGCGCTTTTGCGGCCAGCTCCCAAAAAAGCGACTTGAAAAATGGAGCTCAGGGGCACTACAATTCACAAACCTGCAGAGTTATAAATGATAACTCTCGTCCACAAATATATTGAGGGAAGGCAACGAAGAGGAATTGAAAGCAAGGCAGAATTGCAGGAAACAGATTTCAGGAGGTAGATTCGAATCGCCTTGAAAGCACATGAAAAGCGGCAAAACGTGGACAATGATGCCCTTGGCCAAAAAGGGCGTATGCGTTTTTTCCTGAATATATTCAGGAAAAAACGCATACGCCCTTTTTGGCCAACCAAGCAACCTGGAAAGGCAAATCAGCACTCCAAAGGAGTCTCCCTTCCCAGTGGGCAAAAGGGCCATGCGTAAAAAAGTGTCAAAACCAGAAATGCAGGACCGGCCATGGAGAAATGGGAGCCTTGCTACGCTGATGGGCGGGATGTAAATTGCCAACAGCCACTCTGGAAAAGTGTACGGTGTGTCCTGAAACATCTCAAAAACACAGCTTGGAGAGCATAGGGCACTTCCACTCATGGGCCTATAAATTGGGAAAACTAAAAATCAGCAAGACACAGGCACCCCAAAGTTTAGGGCTGCTCTGTTGACAAGAACCCCCACTTCATTACACCTTAAATATCATAGGAAAGAGAAAAATAGATAAAGAAGTTGGGGTCCTCATGTACAATGGAATATCACTCAGCCATGAAATCAACGTCATAAGGCTAGTAGCAGCACGATGAGTGGATTTAGGTACGACGATTCTAAGTGAAATAAGTCACACAGAAAAAGACACTTATCATAAGATAGCACGTATAGAGGGAATGTAAAAACCGCTACAGTTGAAGTGAATTACAAAACAGAACATAGTCACACGTTTAGAAAACAAACTATGGCTGCTGAAAGGGAAAGGTGAGATGGGGTGATGCATAAAACAAGGGTTTCAAATTAGCTCCGATAGCGTTCCATAAATCCAATATGTAATAGACAAGACCTACTCCTTGCTCAGTGAACTGGACTCAACACCCCCTATTCACCGCACAAGAATATATCTGACTAGTAATAATCTTCAAACCTATGTATTGATATCTCTCTGTAAGTGAGTCAATGGGGTGTAAAGCGGCATAAACACAGCCGTGAAAAGCAGCTAAACCCCATTATAAAAATAAATTACTTTTCAAAACCCATGAAACAAAGACAGTGAAAGAGAGAGAAATTCTTACAAAATTCGTTCAGGGGCTGTGATGCAACCTGGATTGACCATATCTAGACCCACAGCTGATTGAGACATAAGGATGGACACTCTTGGGGCTGAGAGGTTTGGTGAGGTTGGGTGAGCCAACGCAGACCCTTTAAAGTAATACTGCATGGTACCCATCCCATGGGTCCCAAATCTCCAGGTTCAAGGGCATCTTCCTACGTCGAAAACGTGCATGAGAAACCCAGAAGAAAGTACACCATGTGATCGGGAAAGTTTTCTAAAACGCACCTCATTTCTCATCTCCTTTTGCTCAGGTTCGCAATTCCAGCCACTTTACTAGCCATCTCCCTCCTTGGAGAATCAGCACCTTTAACCTCCTTTTCCGTACAGGTTGCAATTTGTCCTGAGGATGAACAGGAAGAGGGGGAACCAATGAGAGACTACCTCTAGTGGTTGGGACAGGCACAGGTCACTCTATTTTCCAATCAGGAAGAAGAATTAACCACAGGCTCAGCCTGTCCCCCAGAACGAGTAGAGGGCCTGAAGCAATCCAGCGCTTTTGCAGCCAGCTCCCAAAAAAGCGACTTGAAAAATGGAGCTCAGGGGCACTACAATTCACAAACCTGCAGAGTTATAAATGATAACTCTCGTCCACAAATATATTGAGGGAAGGCAACGAAGAGGATTTGAAAGCAAGGCAGAATTGCAGGAAACAGATTTCAGGAGGTAGATTCGAATCGCCTTGAAAGAACATGAAAAGCGGCAAAACGTGGACAATGATGCCCTTGGCCAAAAAGGGCGTATGCGTTTTTTCCTGAATATATTCAGGAAAAAACGCATACGCCCTTTTTGGCCAACCAAGCAACCTGGAAAGGCAAATCAGCACTCCAAAGAAGTCTCCCTTCCCAGTGGGCAAAAGGGCCATGCGGAAAAAAGTGTCATAACCAGAAATTCAGGACCGGCCATGGAGAAATGGGAGCCTTGCTACACTGATGGGCGGGATGCAAATTGACAACAGCCACTCTGGAGAAGTGTACGGTGTGTCCTGAAACATCTAAAAAACACAGCTTGGAGAGCATAGGGCACTTCCACTCATGGGCGTATAAATTGGGAAAACTAAAAATCAGCAAGACACAGGCACCCCAAAGTTTAGGGCTGCTCTGTTGACAAGAACCCCCACTTCATTACACCTTAAATATCATAGGAAAGAGAAAAATAGATAAAGAAGTTGGGGTCCTCATGTACAATGGAATATCACTCAGCCATGAAATCAACGTCATAAGGCTAGTAGCAGCACGATGAGTGGATTTAGGTACGACGATTCTAAGTGAAATAAGTCACACAGAAAAAGACACTTATCATAAGATAGCACGTATAGAGGGAATGTAAAAACCGCTACAGTTGAAGTGAATTACAAAACAGAACATAGTCACACGTTTAGAAAACAAACTATGGCTGCTGAAAGGGAAAGGTGAGATGGGGTGATGCATAAAACAAGGGTTTCAAATTAGCTCCGATAGCGTTCCATAAATCCAATATGTAATAGACAAGACCTACTCCTTGCTCAGTGAACTGGACTCAACACCCCCTATTCACCGCACAAGAATATATCTGACTAGTAATAATCTTCAAACCTATGTATTGATATCTCTCTGTAAGTGAGTCAATGGGGTGTAAAGCGGCATAAACACAGCCGTGAAAAGCAGCTAAACCCCATTATAAAAATAAATTACTTTTCAAAACCCATGAAACAAAGACAGTGAAAGAGAGAGAAATTCTTACAAAATTCGTTCAGGGGCTGTGATGCAACCTGGATTGACCATATCTAGACCCACAGCTGATTGAGACATAAGGATGGACACTCTTGGGGCTGAGAGGTTTGGTGAGGTTGGGGGAGCCAACGCAGACCCTTTCAAGTAATACTGCATGGTACCCATCCCATGGGTCCCAAATCTCCAGGTTCAAGGGCATCTTCCTACGTCGAAAACGTGCATGAGAAACCCAGAAGAAAGTACACCATGTGATCGGGAAAGTTTTCTAAAACGCACCTCATTTCTCATCTCCTTTTGCTCAGGTTCGCAATTCCAGCCACTTTACTAGCCATCTCCCTCCTTGGAGAATCAGCACCTTTAACCTGCTTTTCCGTACAGGTTGCAATTTGTCCTGAGGATGAACAGGAAGAGGGGGAACCAATGAGAGACTACCTCTAGTGGTTGGGACAGGCACAGGTCACTCTATTTTCCAATCAGGAAGAAGAATTAACCACAGGCTCAGCCTGTCCCCCAGAACGAGTAGAGGGCCTGAAGCAATCCTGCGCTTTTGCGGCCAGCTCCCAAAAAAGCGACTTGAAAAATGGAGCTCAGGGGCATTACAATACACAAACCTGCAGAGTTATAAATGATAACTCTCGTCCACAAATATATTGAGGGAAGGCAACGAAGAGGATTTGAAAGCAAGGCAGAATTGCAGGAAACAGATTTCAGGAGGTAGATTCGAATCGCCTTGAAAGCACATGAAAAGCGGCAAAACGTGGACAATGATGCCCTTGGCCAAAAAGGGCGTATGCGTTTTTTCCTGAATATATTCAGGAAAAAACGCATACGCCCTTTTTGGCCAACCAAGCAACCTGGAAAGGCAAATCAGCACTCCAAAGAAGTCTCCCTTCCCAGTGGGCAAAAGGGCCATGCGTAAAAAAGTGTCAAAACCAGAAATGCAGGACCGGCCATGGAGAAATGGGAGCCTTGCTACGCTGATGGGCGGGATGTAAATTGCCAACAGCCACTCTGGAAAAGTGTACGGTGTGTCCTGAAACATCTAAAAAACACAGCTTGGAGAGCATAGGGCCCTTCCACTCATGGGCCTATAAACTGGGAAAACTAAAAATCAGCAAGACACAGGCACCCCAAAGTTTAGGGCTGCTCTGTTGACAAGAACCCCCACTTCATTACACCTTAAATATCATAGGAAAGAGAAAAATAGATAAAGAAGTTGGGGTCCTCATGTACAATGGAATATCACTCAGCCATGAAATCAACGTCATAAGGCTAGTAGCAGCACGATGAGTGGATTTAGGTACGACGATTCTAAGTGAAATAAGTCACACAGAAAAAGACACTTATCATAAGATAGCACGTATAGAGGGAATGTAAAAACCGCTACAGTTGAAGTGAATTACAAAACAGAACATAGTCACACGTTTAGAAAACAAACTATGGCTGCTGAAAGGGAAAGGTGAGATGGGGTGATGCATAAAACAAGGGTTTCAAATTAGCTCCGATAGCGTTCCATAAATCCAATATGTAATAGACAAGACCTACTCCTTGCTCAGTGAACTGGACTCAACACCCCCTATTCACCGCACAAGAATATATCTGACTAGTAATAATCTTCAAACCTATGTATTGATATCTCTCTGTAAGTGAGTCAATGGGGTGTAAAGCGGCATAAACACAGCCGTGAAAAGCAGCTAAACCCCATTATAAAAATAAATTACTTTTCAAAACCCATGAAACAGAGACAGTGAAAGAGAGAGAAATTCTTACAAAATTCGTTCAGGGGCTGTGATGCAACCTGGATTGACCATATCTAGACCCACAGCTGATTGAGACATAAGGATGGACACTCTTGGGGCTGAGAGGTTTGGTGAGGTTGGGTGAGCCAACGCAGACCCTTTAAAGTAATACTGCATGGTACCCATCCCATGGGTCCCAAATCTCCAGGTTCAAGGGCATCTTCCTACGTCGAAAACGTGCATGAGAAACCCAGAAGAAAGTACACCATGTGATCGGGAAAGTTTTCTAAAACGCACCTCATTTCTCATCTCCTTTTGCTCAGGTTCGCAATTCCAGCCACTTTACTAGCCATCTCCCTCCTTGGAGAATCAGCACCTTTAACCTCCTTTTCCGTACAGGTTGCAATTTGTCCTGAGGATGAACAGGAAGAGGGGGAACCAATGAGAGACTACCTCTAGTGGTTGGGACAGGCACAGGTCACTCTATTTTCCAATCAGGAAGAAGAATTAACCACAGGCTCAGCCTGTCCCCCAGAACGAGTAGAGGGCCTGAAGCAATCCTGCGCTTTTGCGGCCAGCTCCCAAAAAAGCGACTTGAAAAATGGAGCTCAGGGGCACTACAATTCACAAACCTGCAGAGTTATAAATGATAACTCTCGTCCACAAATATATTGAGGGAAGGCAACGAAGAGGAATTGAAAGCAAGGCAGAATTGCAGGAAACAGATTTCAGGAGGTAGATTCGAATCGCCTTGAAAGTACATGAAAAGCGGCAAAACGTCAACAGTGATGCCCTTGGCCAAAAAGGGCGTATGCGTTTTTTCCTGAATATATTCAGGAAAAAACGCATACGCCCTTTTTGGCCAACCAAGCAACCTGGAAAGGCAAATCAGCGCTACAAACTAGTCTCGCTCCCATCGGGCAAAAGGGCCATGCTGAAAAAAGTGTCAAAACCAGAAATGCAGGACAGGCCATGGAGAAATGGGAGCCTTGCTACGCTGATGGGCGGGATGTAAATTGACAACAGCCACTCTGGAGAAGTGTACGGTGTGTCCTGAAACATCTAAAAAACACAGCTTAGAGAGCATAGGGCACTTCCACTCATGGGTGTATAAATTGGGAAAACCAAAAATCAGCAAGACACAGGCACCCCAAAGTTTAGGGCTGCTCTGTTGACAAGAACCCCCACTTCATTACACCTTAAATATCCTAGGAAAGAGAAAAATAGATAAAGAAGTTGGGGTCCTCATGTACAATGGAATATCACTCAGCCATGAAATCAACGTCATAAGGCTAGTAGCAGCACGATGAGTGGATTTAGGTACGACGATTCTAAGTGAAATAAGTCACACAGAAAAAGACACTTATCATAAGATAGCACGTATAGAGGGAATGTAAAAACCGCTAAAGCTGAAGTGAATTACAAAGCAGAACATAGTCACACGTTTAGAAAACAAACTATGGCTGCTGAACGGGAAAGGTGAGACGGGGTGGTGCATAAAACAAGGGTTTCAAATTAGCTCCGATACCGTTCCATAAACCCAATATGTAATAGACAAGACCTACTCCTTCCTCAGTGAACTGGACTCAACACCCCCTATTCACCGCACAAGAATATATCTGACTAGTAAGAATCTTCAAACCTATGTATTGATATCTCTCTGTAAGTGAGTCAATGGGGTGTAAAGCGGCATAAACACAGCCGTGAAAAGCAGCTAAACCCCATTATAAAAATAAATTACTTTTCAAAACCCATGAAACAAAGACAGTGAAAGAGAGAGAAATTCTTACAAAATTCGTTCAGGGGCTGTGATGCAACCTGGATTGACCATATCTAGACCCACAGCTGATTGAGACATAAGGATGGACACTCTTGGGGCTGAGAGGTTTGGTGAGGTTGGGTGAGCCAACGCAGACCCTTTCAAGTAATACTGCATGGTACCCATCCCATGGGTCCCAAATCTCCAGGTTCAAGGGCATCTTCCTACGTCGAAAACGTGCATGAGAAACCCAGAAGAAAGTACACCATGTGATCGGGAAATTTTTCTAAAACGCACCTCATTTCTCATCTCCTTTTGCTCAGGTTCGCAATTCCAGCCACTTTACTAGCCATCTCCCTCCTTGGAGAATCAGCACCTTTAACCTCCTTTTCCGTACAGGTTGCAATTTGTCCTGAGGATGAACAGGAAGAGGGGGAACCAATGAGAGACTACCTCTAGTGGTTGGGACAGGCATAGGTCACTCTATTTTCCAATCAGGAAGAAGAATTAACCACAGGCTCAGCCTGTCCCCCAGAACGAGTAGAGGGCCTGAAGCAATCCTGCGCTTTTGCGGCCAGCTCCCAAAAAAGCGACTTGAAAAATGGAGCTCAGGGGCACGACGATTCACAAACCTGCAGAGATATAAATGATAACTCTCGTCCACAAATATATTGAGGGAAGGCAACGAAGAGGCTTTGAAAGCAAGCCAGAATTGCAGGAAACAGATTTCAGGAGGTAGATTCGAATCGCCTTGAAAGCACATGAAAAGCGGCAAAACGTGGACAATGATGCCCTTGGCCAAAAAGGGCGTATGCGTTTTTTCCTGAATATATTCAGGAAAAAATGCATACGCCCTTTTTGGCCAACCAAGCAACCTGGAAAGGCAAATCAGCACTCCAAAGAAGTCTCCCTTCCCAGTGGGCAAAAGGGCCATGCGGAAAAAAGTGTCCAAACCAGAAATGCAGGACCGGACATGGAGAAATGGGAGCCTTGCTACGCTGATGGGTGGGATGTAAATTGCCAACAGCCACTCTGGAAAAGTGTACGGTGTGTCCTGAAACATCTAAAAAACACAGCTTGGAGAGCATAGGGGACTTCCACTCATGGGCCTATAAATTGGGAAAACTAAAAATCAGCAAGACACAGGCACCCCAAAGTTTAGGGCTGCTCTGTTGACAAGAACCCCCACTTCATTACACCTTAAATATCCTAGGAAAGAGAAAAATAGATAAAGAAGTTGGGGTCCTCATGTACAATGGAATATCACTCAGCCATGAAATCAACGTCATAAGGCTAGTAGCAGCACGATGAGTGGATTTAGGTACGACGATTCTAAGTGAAATAAGTCACACAGAAAAAGACACTTATCATAAGATAGCACGTATAGAGGGAATGTAAAAACCGCTACAGTTGAAGTGAATTACAAAACAGAACATAGTCACACGTTTAGAAAACAAACTATGGCTGCTGAAAGGGAAAGGTGAGGTGGGGTGATGCATAAAACAAGGGTTTCAAATTAGCTCCAATACCGTTCCATAAACCCAATATGTAATAGACAAGACCTACTCCTTGCTCAGTGAACTGGACTCAACACCCCCTATTCACCGCACAAGAATATATCTGACTAGTAAGAATCTTCAAACCTATGTATTGATATCTCTCTGTAAGTGAGTCAAGGGGGTGTAAAGCGGCCTAAACACAGCCGTGAAAAGCAGCTAAACCCCATTATAAAAATAAATTTCTTTTCAAAACCCGTGAAACAAAGACAGTGAAAGAGAGAGAAATTCTTACAAAATTCGTTCAAGGGCTCTGATGCAACCTGGATAGACCATATGTAGACCCACAGCTGATTGAGACATAAGGGTGGACACTCTTGGGGCTGAGAGGTTTGGTGAGGTTGGGTGAGCCAACGCAGACCCTTTAAAGTAATACTGCATGGTACCCATCCCATGGGTCCCAAATCTCCAGGTTCAAGGGCATCTTCCTACGTCGAAAACGTGCATGAGAAACCCAGAAGAAAGTACACCATGTGATCGGGAAAGTTTTCTAAAACGCACCTCATTTCTCATCTCCTTTTGCTCAGGTTCGCAATTCCAGCCACTTTACTAGCCATCTCCCTCCTTGGAGAATCAGCACCTTTAACCTCCTTTTCCGTACAGGTTGCAATTTGTCCTGAGGATGAACAGGAAGAGGGGGAACCAATGAGAGACTAGCTCTAGGTGTTGGGACAGGCACAGGTCACTCTATTTTCCAATCAGGAAGAAGAATTAACCACAGGCTCAGCCTGTCCCCCAGAACGAGTAGAGGGCCTGAAGCAATCCTGCGCTTTTGCGGCCAGCTCCCAAAAAAGCGACTTGAAAAATGGAGCTCAGGGGCACTACAATTCACAAACCTGCAGAGTTATAAATGATAACTCTCGTCCACAAATATATTGAGGGAAGGCAACGAAGAGGATTTGAAAGCAAGGCAGAATTGCAGGAAACAGATTTCAGGAGGTAGATTCGAATCGCCTTGAAAGCACATGAAAAGCGGCAAAACGTGGACAATGATGCCCTTGGCCAAAAAGGGCGTATGCGTTTTTTCCTGAATATATTCAGGAAAAAACGCATACGCCCTTTTTGGCCAACCAAGCAACCTGGAAAGGCAAATCAGCACTCCAAAGAAGTCTCCCTTCCCAGTGGGCAAAAGGGCCATGCGGAAAAAAGTGTCAAAACCAGAAATGCAGGACCGGCCATGGAGAAATGGGAGCCTTGCTACGCTGATGGGCGGGATGTAAATTGCCAACAGCCACTCTGGAAAAGTGTACGGTGTGTCCTGAAACATCTAAAAAACACAGCTTGGAGAGCATAGGGCACTTCCACTCATGGGCGTATAAATTGGGAAAACTAAAAATCAGCAAGACACAGGCACCCCAAAGTTTAGGGCTGCTCTGTTGACAAGAACCCCCACTTCATTACACCTTAAATATCCTAGGAAAGGGAAAAATAGATAAAGAAGTTGGGGTCCTCATGTACAATGGAATATCACTCAGCCATGAAATCAACGTCATAAGGCTAGTAGCAGCACGATGAGTGGATTTAGGTACGACGATTCTAAGTGAAATAAGTCACACAGAAAAAGACACTTATCATAAGATAGCACGTATAGAGGGAATGTAAAAACCGCTACAGTTGAAGTGAATTACAAAACAGAACATAGTCACACGTTTAGAAAACAAACTATGGCTGCTGAAAGGGAAAGGTGACATGGGGTGATGCATAAAACAAGGGTTTCAAATTAGCTCAGATACCGTTCCATAAACCCAATATGTAATAGACAAGACCTACTCCTTGCTCAGTGAACTGGACTCAACACCCCCTATTCACCGCACAAGAATATATCTGACTAGTAAGAATCTTCAAACCTATGTATTGATATCTCTCTGTAAGTGAGTCAAGGGGATGTAAAGCGGCATAAACACAGCCGTGAAAAGCAGCTAAACCCCATTATAAAAATAAATTTCTTTTCAAAACCCGTGAAACAAAGACAGTGAAAGAGAGAGAAATTCTTACAAAATTCGTTCAAGGGCTGTGATGCAACCTGGATTGACCATATCTAGACCCACAGCTGATTGAGACATAAGGGTGGACACTCTTGGAGCTGAGAGGTTTGGTGAGGTTAGGTGAGCCAATGCAGACTCTTTAAAGTAATACTGCATGGTACCCATCCCATGGGTCCCAAATCTCCAGGTTCAAGGGCATCTTCCTACGTCAAAAACGTGCATGAGAAACCCAGAAGATGGTACACCGTGTGATCGGGAAAGGTTTCTAAAACGCACCTCATTTCTCATCTCCTTGTGCTCGGGTTCGCCATTCCAGCCCTTTTACAAGCCATCTCCCTCCTTGGAGAATCAGCACCTTTAACCTCCTGTTCCGTACAGTTTGCAATTTGTCCTGAGGATGAACGGGAAGAGGGGGAACCAATGAGAGACTACCTCTAGTGGTTGGGACAGCACAGGTCACTCTATTTTCCCATCAGGAAGAAGAATTAACCACAGCCTCAGGCTGCCCCCCAGAACCAGAAGAGGGCCTGAAGCAATCCTGCGCTTTTGCGGCCAGCTCCCAAAAAGCGACTTGAAAAATGGAGCTCAGGGGCACTGCAATTCACAAACCTGCAGAGTTATAAATGATAACTCTCGTCCACAAATATATTGAGGGAAGGCAACGAAGAGGATTTGAAAGCAAGGCAGAATTGCAGGAAACAGATTTCAGGGGGTAGATTCGAATCGCCTTGAAAGCACATGAAAAGCGGCAAAAAGTCAACAGTGATGCCCTTGGCCAAAAAGGGCGTATGCGTTTTTTCCTGAATATATTCAGGAAAAAACGCATACGCCCTTTTTGGCCAACCAAGCAACCTGGAAAGGCAAATCAGCGCTACAAACTAGTCTCGCTTCCCATCGGGCAAAAGGGCCATGCTGAAAAAAGTGTCAAAACCAGAAATGCAGGACAGGCCATGGAGAAATGGGAGCCTTGCTACGCTGATGGGCGGGATGTAAATTGACAACAGCCACTCTGGAGAAGTGTACGGTGTGTCCTGAAACATCTAAAAAACACAGCTTAGAGAGCAGAGGGCACTTCCACTCATGGGTGTATAAATTGGGAAAACCAAAAATCAGCAAGACACAGGCACCCCAAAGTTTAGGGCTGCTCTGTTGACAAGAACCCCCACTTCATTACACCTTAAATATCCTAGGAAAGAGAAAAATGGATAAAGAAGTTGGGGTCCTCATGTACAATGGAATATCACTCAGCCATGAAATCAACGTCATAAGGCTAGTAGCAGCACGATGAGTGGATTTAGGTACGACGATTCTAAGTGAAATAAGTCACACAGAAAAAGACACTTATCATAAGATAGCACGTATAGAGGGAATGTAAAAACCACTACAGTTGAAGTGAATTACAAAACAGAACATAGTCACACGTTTAGAAAACAAACTATGGCTGCTGAACGGGAAAGGTGAGTTGGGGTGATGCATAAAACAAGGGTTTCAAATTAGCTCCGATACCGTTCCATAAACCCAATATGTAATAGACAAGACCTACTCCTTGCTCAGTGAACTGGACTCAACACCCCCTATTCACTGCACAAAAATATATCTGACTAGTAAGAATCTTCAAACCTATGTATTGATATCTCTGTGTAAGTGAGTCAATGGGGTGTAAAGCGGCATAAACACAGCCGTGAAAAGCAGCTAAACCCCATTATAAAAATAAATTACTTTTCAAAACCCATGAAACAAAGACAGTGAAAGAGAGAGAAATTCTTACAAAATTCGTTCAGGGGCTGTGATGCAACCTGGATTGACCATATCTAGACCCACAGCTGATTGAGACATAAGGATGGACACTCTTGGGGCTGAGAGGTTTGGTGAGGTTGGGTGAGCCAACGCAGACCCTTTCAAGTAATACTGCATGGTACCCATCCCATGGGTCCCAAATCTCCAGGTTCAAGGGCATCTTCCTACGTCGAAAACGTGCATGAGAAACCCAGAAGAAAGTACACCATGTGATCGGGAAAGTTTTCTAAAACGCACCTCATTTCTCACCTCCTTTTCTCAGGTTCGCAATTCCAGCCACTTTACTAGCCATCTCCCTCCTTGGAGAATCAGCACCTTTAACCTCCTTTTCCGTACAGGTTGCAATTTGTCCTGAGGATGAACAGGAAGAGGGGGAACCAATGAGAGACTAACTCTAGGTGTTGGGACAGGCACAGGTCACTCTATTTTCCAATCAGGAAGAAGAATTAACCACAGGCTCAGCCTGTCCCCCAGAACGAGTAGAGGGCCTGAAGCAATCCTGCGCTTTTGCGGCCAGCTCCCAAAAAAGCGACTTGAAAAATGGAGCTCAGGGGCACTACAATTCACAAACCTGCAGAGTTATAAATGATAACTCTCGTCCACAAATATATTGAGGGAAGGCAACGAAGAGGATTTGAAAGCAAGGCAGAATTGCAGGAAACAGATTTCAGGAGGTAGATTCGAATCGCCTTGAAAGTACATGAAAAGCGGCAAAACGTCAACAGTGATGCCCTTGGCCAAAAAGGGCGTATGCGTTTTTTCCTGAATATATTCAGGAAAAAACGCATACGCCCTTTTTGGCCAACCAAGCAACCTGGAAAGGCAAATCAGCGCTACAAACTAGTCTCGCTTCCCATCGGGCAAAAGGGCCATGCTGAAAAAAGTGTCAAAACCAGAAATGCAGGACAGGCCATGGAGAAATGGGAGCCTTGCTACGCTGATGGGCAGGATGTAAATTGACAACAGCCACTCTGGAGAAGTGTACGGTGTGTCCTGAAACATCTAAAAAACACAGCTTAGAGAGCAGAGGGCACTTCCACTCATGGGTGTATAAATTGGGAAAACCAAAAATCAGCAAGACACAGGCACCCCAAAGTTTAGGGCTGCTCTGTTGACAAGAACCCCCACTTCATTACACCTTAAATATCCTAGGAAAGAGAATAATGGATAAAGAAGTTGGGGTCCTCATGTACAATGGAATATCACTCAGCCATGAAATCAACGTCATAAGGCTAGTAGCAGCACGATGAGTGGATTTAGGTACGACGATTCTAAGTGAAATAAGTCACACAGAAAAAGACACTTATCATAAGATAGCACGTATAGAGGGAATGTAAAAACCACTACAGTTGAAGTGAATGACAAAACAGAACATAGTCACACGTTTAGAAAACAAACTATGGCTGCTGAACGGGAAAGGTGAGTTGGGGTGATGCATAAAACAAGGGTTTCAAATTAGCTCCGATACCGTTCCATAAACCCAATATGTAATAGACAAGACCTACTCCTTGCTCAGTGAACTGGACTCAACACCCCCTATTCACTGCACAAAAATATATCTGACTAGTAAGAATCTTCAAACCTATGTATTGATATCTCTGTGTAAGTGAGTCAATGGGGTGTAAAGCGGCATAAACACAGCCGTGAAAAGCAGCTAAACCCCATTATAAAAATAAATTACTTTTCAAAACCCGTGAAACAAAGACAGTGAAAGAGAGAGAAATTCTTACAAAATTCGTTCAGGGGCTCTGATGCAACCTGGATTGACCATATCTAGACACACAGCTGATTGAGACATAAGGGTGGACACTCTTGGGGCTGAGAGGTTCGGTGAGGTTGGGGGAGCCAACGCAGACCCTTTCAAGTAATACTGCATGGTACCCATCCCATGGGTCCCAAATCTCCAGGTTCAAGGGCATCTTCCTACGTCGAAAACGTGCATGAGAAACCCAGAAGAAAGTACACCATGTGATCGGGAAAGTTTTCTAAAACGCACCTCATTTCTCACCTCCTTTTCTCAGGTTCGCAATTCCAGCCACTTTACTAGCCATCTCCCTCCTTGGAGAATCAGCACCTTTAACCTCCTTTTCCGTACAGGTTACAATTTGTCCTGAGGATGAACAGGAAGAGGGGGAACCAATGAGAGACTAACTCTAGGTGTTGGGACAGGCACAGGTCACTCTATTTTCCAATCAGGAAGAAGAATTAACCACAGACTCAGCCTGTCCCCCAGAACGAGTAGAGGGCCTGAAGCAATCCTGCGCTTTTGCGGCCAGCTCCCAAAAAAGCGACTTGAAAAATGGAGCTCAGGGGCACTACAATTCACAAACCTGCAGAGTTATAAATGATAACTCTCGTCCACAAATATATTGAGGGAAGGCAACGAAGAGGATTTGAAAGCAAGGCAGAATTGCAGGAAACAGATTTCAGGAGGTAGATTCGAATCGCCTTGAAAGCACATGAAAAGCGGCAAAAAGTCAACAGTGATGCCCTTGGCCAAAAAGGGCATATGCGTTTTTTCCTGAATATATTCAGGAAAAAACGCATATGCCCTTTTTGGCCAACCAAGCAACCTGGAAAGGCAAATCAGCACTCCAAAGAAGTCTCCCTTCCCAGTGGGCAAAAGGGCCATGCGGAAAAAAGTGTCAATACCAGAAATGCAGGACCGGCCATGGAGAAATGGGAGCCTTGCTATGCTGATGGGCGGGATGTAAATTGCCAACAGCCACTCTGGAAAAGTGTACGGTGTGTCCTGAAACATCTAAAAAACACAGCTTGGAGAGCATAGGGCACTTCCACTCATGGGCGTATAAATTGGGAAAACCAAAAATCAGCAAGACACAGGCACCCCAAAGTTTAGGGCTGCTCTGTTGACAAGAACCCCCACTTCATTACACCTTAAATATCCTAGGAAAGAGAAAAATAGATAAAGAAGTTGGGGTCCTCATGTACAATGGAATATCACTCAGCCATGAAATCAACGTCATAAGGCTAGTAGCAGCACGATGAGTGGATTTAGGTACGACGATTCTAAGTGAAATAAGTCACACAGAAAAAGACACTTATCATAAGATAGCACGCATAGAGGGAATGTAAAAACCGCTACAGTTGAAGTGAATTACAAAACAGAACATAGTCACACGTTTAGAAAACAAACTATGGCTGCTGAAAGGGAAAGGTGAGATGGGGTGATGCATAAAACAAGGGTTTCAAATTAGCTCCGATACCGTTCCATAAACCCAATATGTAATAGACAAGACCTACTCCTTGCTCAGTGAACTGGACTCAACACCCCCTATTCACCGCACAAGAATATATCTGACTAGTAAGAATCTTCAAACCTATGTATTGATATCTCTCTGTAAGTGAGTCAAGGGGGTGTAAAGCGGCATAAACACAGCCGTGAAAAGCAGCTAAACCCCATTATAAAAATAAATTTCTTTTCAAAACCCGTGAAACAAAGACAGTGAAAGAGAGAGAAATTCTTACAAAATTCGTTCAAGGGCTGTGATGCAACCTGGATTGACCATATCTAGACCCACAGCTGATTGAGACCTAAGGGTGGACACTCTTGGGGCTGAGAGGTTTGGTGAGGTTGGGTGAGACAATGCAGACCCTTTAAAGTAATACTGCATGGTACCCATCCCATGGGTCCCAAATCTCCAGGTTCAAGGGCATCTTCCTACGTCGAAAACGTTTATGAGAAACCCAGTAGATGGTACACCGTGTGATCGGGAAAGGTTTCTAAAACGCACCTCATTTCTCATCTCCTTGTGCTCGGGTTCGCCATTCCAGCCCTTTTACAAGCCATCTCCCTCCTTGGAGAATCAGCACCTTTAACGTCCTGTTCCTTACAGTTTGCAATTTGTCCTGAGGATGAACGGGAAGAGGGGGAACCAATGAGAGACTAGCTCTAGTGGTAGGGACAGCACAGGTCACTGTATTTTCCCATCAGGAAGAAGAATTAACCACAGCCTCAGCCTGCCCCCCAGAACCAGAAGAGGGCCTGAAGCAATCCTGCGCTTTTGCGGCCAGCTCCCAAAAAGCGACTTGAAAAATGGAGCTCAGGGGCACTGCAATTCACAAACCTGCAGAGTTATAAATGATAACTGTCGTCCACAAATATATTGAGGGAAGGCAACGAAGAGGATTTGAAAGCAAGGCAGAATTGCAGGAAACAGATTTCAGGAGGTAGATTCGAATCGCCTTGAAAGCACATGAAAAGCGGCAAAAAGTCAACAGTGATGCCCTTGGCCAAAAAGGGCGTATGCGTTTTTTCCTGAATATATTCAGGAAAAAACGCATACGCCCTTTTTGGCCAACCAAGCAACCTGGAAAGGCAAATCAGCGCTACAAACTAGTCTCGCTTCCCATCGGGCAAAAGGGCCATGCTGAAAAAAGTGTCAAAACCAGAAATGCAGGACAGGCCATGGAGAAATGGGAGCCTTGCTACGCTGATGGGCGGGATGTAAATTGACAACAGCCACTCTGGAGAAGTGTACGGTGTGTCCTGAAACATCTAAAAAACACAGCTTAGAGAGCAGAGGGCACTTCCACTCATGGGTGTATAAATTGGGAAAACCAAAAATCAGCAAGACACAGGCACCCCAAAGTTTAGGGCTGCTCTGTTGACAAGAACCCCCACTTCATTACACCTTAAATATCCTAGGAAAGAGAAAAATGGATAAAGAAGTTGGGGTCCTCATGTACAATGGAATATCACTCAGCCATGAAATCAACGTCATAAGGCTAGTAGCAGCACGATGAGTGGATTTAGGTACGACGATTCTAAGTGAAATAAGTCACACAGAAAAAGACACTTATCATAAGATAGCACGTATAGAGGGAATGTAAAAACCACTACAGTTGAAGTGAATTACAAAACAGAACATAGTCACACGTTTAGAAAACAAACTATGGCTGCTGAACGGGAAAGGTGAGTTGGGGTGATGCATAAAACAAGGGTTTCAAATTAGCTCCGATACCGTTCCATAAACCCAATATGTAATAGACAAGACCTACTCCTTGCTCAGTGAACTGGACTCAACACCCCCTATTCACTGCACAAAAATATATCTGACTAGTAAGAATCTTCAAACCTATGTATTGATATCTCTGTGTAAGTGAGTCAATGGGGTGTAAAGCGGTATAAACACAGCCGTGAAATCAGCTAAACCCCATTATAAAAATAAATTACTTTTCAAAACCCATGAATCAAAGACAGTGAAAGAGAGAGAAATTCTTACAAAATTCGTTCAGGGGCTGTGATGCAACCTGGATTGACCATATCTAGACCCACAGCTGATTGAGACATAAGGGTGGACACTCTTGGGGCTGAGAGGTTTGGTGAGGTTGGGTGAGACAATGCAGACCCTTTAAAGTAATACTGCATGGTACCCATCCCATGGGTCCCAAATCTCCAGGTTCAAGGGCATCTTCCTACGTCGAAAACGTGTATGAGAAACCCAGTAGAAGGTACACCGTGTGATCGGGAAAGGTTTCTAAAACGCACCTCATTTCTCATCTCCTTGTGCTCGGGTTCGCCATTCCAGCCCTTTTACAAGCCATCTCCCTCCTTGGAGAATCAGCACCTTTAACCTCCTGTTCCTTACAGTTTGCAATTTGTCCTGAGGATGAACGGGAAGAGGGGGAACCAATGAGAGACTAGCTCTAGTGGTAGGGACAGCACAGGTCACTCTATTTTCCCATCAGGAAGAAGAATTAACCACAGCCTCAGCCTGCCCCCCAGAACCAGAAGAGGGCCTGAAGCAATCCTGCGCTTTTTCGGCCACCTCCCAAAAAAGCGAGTTGAAAAATGGAGCTCAGGGGCACTGCAATTCACAAACCTGCAGAGTTTTAAATGATACCTCTCGTCCACAAATATATTAAGGGAAGGCAACGAAGAGGCTTTGAAAGCAAGGCAGAATTGCAGGAAACAGATTTCAGGAGGTAGATTCGAATCGCCTTGAAAGCACATGATAAGCGGCCAAACGTGGACAATGATGCCCTTGGCCAAAAAGGGCGTATGTGTTTCTTCCTGAACATATTCAGGAAAAAACGCATACGCCCTTGTTGGCCAACCAAGCAACCTGGAAAGGCAAATCAGCGCTCCAAAGAAGTCTGGCTTCCCAGCGGGCAAAAGGGCCATGCGGAAAAAAGTGTCCAAACCAGAAATGCTGGACCGGCCATGGAGAAATGGGAGCCTTGCTACGCTGATGGGTGGGATGTAAGTTGCCAACAGCCACTCTGGAGACGTGTACGGTGTGTTCTGAAACATCTAAAAAACACAGCTTGGAGAGCATAGGGCACTTCCACTCATGGGCGTATAAATTGGGAAAACTAAAACTCAGCAAGACCCAGGCACCCCAAAGTTCAGGGCTGCTCTGTTGACAAGAACCCCCACTTCATTACACCTTAAATATCCTAGGAAAGAGAAAAATGGATAAAGAAGTTGTGGTCCTCATGTACAATGGAATATCACTCAGCCATGAAATCAACGTCATAAGGCTAGTAGCAGCACGATGAGTGGATTTAGGTACGACGATTCTAAGTGAAATAAGTCACACAGAAAAAGACACTTATCATAAGATATCACTTACAGAGGGAATGTAAAAACCGCTACACTTGAACTGAATTACAAAACAGAACAGAGTCACACGTTTAGAAAGCACACTATGGCTGCTGTACGGGAAAGGTGAGGTGGGGTGATGCATCAAACAAGGGTTTCAAATTAGCTCCGATTCCTTCCATAAACCCAATAGGTAATAGACAAGACCTACTCCTTGCTCAGTGAACTGGACTCAACACCCCCTATTCACCGCACAAGAATATATCTGACTAGTAAGAATCTTCAAACCTATGTATTGATATCTCTCTATAAGTGAGTCAAGGGGGTGTAAAGCGGCATAAACACAGCCGTGAAAAGCAGCTAAACCCCATTATAAAAATAAATTTCTTTTCAAAACCCGTGAAACAAAGACAGTGAAAGAGAGAGAAATTCTTACAAAATTCGTTCAAGGGCTGTGATGCAACCTGGATTGACCATATCTAGACCCACAGCTGATTGAGACATAAGGGTGGACACTCTTGGGGCTGAGAGTTTTGGTGAGGTTGGGTGAGACAATGCAGACCCTTTAAAGTAATACTGCATGGTACCCATCCCATGGGTCCCAAATCTCCAGCTTCAAGGGCATCTTCCTACGTCGAAAACGTGTATGAGAAACCCAGTAGATGGTACACCGTGTGATCGGGAAAGGTTTCTAAAACGCACCTCATTTCTCATCTCCTTGTGCTCGGGTTCGCCATTCCAGCCCTTTTACAAGCCATCTCCCTCCTTGGAGAATGAGCACCTTTAACCTCCTGTTCCTTACAGTTTGCAATTTGTCCTGAGGATGAACGGGAAGAGGGGGAACCAATGAGAGACTAGCTCTAGTGGTAGGGACAGAACAGGTCACTGTATTTTCCCATCAGGAAGAAGAATTAACCACAGCCTCAGCCTGCCCCCCAGAACCAGAAGAGGGCCTGAAGCAATCCTGCGCTTTTGCGGCCAGCTCCCAAAAAGCGACTTGAAAAATGGAGCTCAGGGGCACTGCAATTCACAAACCTGCAGAGTTATAAATGATAACTCTCGTCCACAAATATATTGAGGGAAGGCAACGAAGAGGATTTGAAAGCAAGGCAGAATTGCAGGAAACAGATTTCAGGAGGTAGATTCGAATCGCCTTGAAAGCACATGAAAAGCGGCAAAAAGTCAACAGTGATGCCCTTGGCCAAAAAGGGCGTATGCGTTTTTTCCTGAATATATTCAGGAAAAAACGCATACGCCCTTTTTGGCCAACCAAGCAACCTGGAAAGGCAAATCAGCGCTACAAACTAGTCTCGCTTCCCATCGGGCAAAAGGGCCATGCTGAAAAAAGTGTCAAAACCAGAAATGCAGGACAGGCCATGGAGAAATGGGAGCCTTGCTACGCTGATGGGCGGGATGTAAATTGACAACAGCCACTCTGGAGAAGTGTACGGTGTGTCCTGAAACATCTAAAAAACACAGCTTAGAGAGCAGAGGGCACTTCCACTCATGGGTGTATAAATTGGGAAAACCAAAAATCAGCAAGACACAGGCACCCCAAAGTTTAGGGCTGCTCTGTTGACAAGAACCCCCACTTCATTACACCTTAAATATCCTAGGAAAGAGAAAAATGGATAAAGAAGTTGGGGTCCTCATGTACAATGGAATATCACTCAGCCATGAAATCAACGTCATAAGGCTAGTAGCAGCACGATGAGTGGATTTAGGTACGACGATTCTAAGTGAAATAAGTCACACAGAAAAAGACACTTATCATAAGATAGCACGTATAGAGGGAATGTAAAAACCACTACAGTTGAAGTGAATTACAAAACAGAACATAGTCACACGTTTAGAAAACAAACTATGGCTGCTGAACGGGAAAGGTGAGTTGGGGTGATGCATAAAACAAGGGTTTCAAATTAGCTCCGATACCGTTCCATAAACCCAATATGTAATAGACAAGACCTACTCCTTGCTCAGTGAACTGGACTCAACACCCCCTATTCACTGCACAAAAATATATCTGACTAGTAAGAATCTTCAAACCTATGTATTGATATCTCTGTGTAAGTGAGTCAATGGGGTGTAAAGCGGTATAAACACAGCCGTGAAAAGCAGCTAAACCCCATTATAAAAATAAATTACTTTTCAAAACCCATGAATCAAAGACAGTGAAAGAGAGAGAAATTCTTACAAAATTCGTTCAGGGGCTGTGATGCAACCTGGATTGACCATATCTAGACCCACAGCTGATTGAGACATAAGGTTGGACACTCTTGGGGCTGAGAGGTTCGGTGAGGTTGGGTGAGCCAACGCAGACCCTTTCAAGTAATACTGCATGGTACCCATCCCATGGGTCCCAAATCTCCAGGTTCAAGGCCATCTTCCTACATCGAAAACAGGCATGAGAAACCCAGAAGATGGTACACCGTGTGATCGGGAAAGGTTTCTAAAACGCACCTCATTTCTCATTTCCTTTGCTCGGGTTCGCCATTCCAGCTCATTTACTAGCCATCTCCCTCCTTAGAGAATGAGCACCTTTAACCTCCTGTTCCGTACAGGTTGCAATTTGTCCTGAGGATGAAGGGGAAGAGGCGGAACCAATGAGAGACTAGCTCTAGGTGTTGGGACAGGCACGGGTCACTCTATTTTCCCATCAGGAAGAAGAATTAAGCACAAGCTCAGCCTGCCCCCCAGAACCAGAAGAGGGCCTGAAGCAATCCTGTGCTTTTGCGGCCAGCTCCCAAAAAAGCGAGTTGAAAAATGGAGCTCAGGGGCCCTGCAATTCACAAACCTGCAGAGTTTTAAATGATACCTCTCGTCCACAAATATATTAAGGGAAGGCAACGAAGAGGCTTTGAAAGCAAGGCAGAATTGCAGGAAACAGATTTCAGGAGGTAGATTCGAATCGCCTTGAAAGCACATGAAAAGCGGCAAAACGTGGACAATGATGCCCTTTTTGGCCAACCAAGCAACCTGGAAAGGCAATTCAGCGCTCCAAAGAAGTCTCGCTTCCCAGCGGGCAAAAGGGCCATGCGGAAAAAAGTGTCCAAACCAGAACTGCACGACCGGCCATGGAGAAATGGGAGCCTTGCTTCGCTAATGGGCGGGATGTAAATTGCCAACAGCCACTCTGGAGAAGTGTACGGTGTGTTCTGAAACATCTAAAAAACACAGCTTGGAGAGCATAGGGCACTTCCACTCATGGGCGTATAAATTGGGAAAACTAAAAATCAGCAAGACACAGGCACCACAAAGTTTAGGGCTGCTCTGTTGACAAGAACCCCCACTTCATTACACCTTAAATATCCTAGGAAAGAGAAAAATGGATAAAGAAGTTGTGGTCCTCATGTACAATGGAATATCACTCAGCCATGAAATCAACGTCATAAGGCTAGTAGCAGCACGATGAGTGGATTTAGGTACGACGATTCTAAGTGAAATAAGTCACACAGAAAAAGACACTTATCCTAAGATATCACTTCTAGAGGGAATGTAAAAACCGCTACACTTGAACTGAATTGCAAAACAGAACAGAGTCACACGTTTAGAAAACACACTATGGCTGCTGAACGGGAAAGGTGAGGTGGGGTGATGCATAAAACAAGGGTTTCAAATTAGCTCAGATACCGTTCCATAAACCCAATATGTAAGAGATAAGACCTATTCCTTGCTCAGTGAACAGGACTCAACACCCCCTATTCACCGCACAAGAATATATCTGACTAGTAAGAATCTTCAACCCTATGTATTGATATCTCTCTGTAAGTGAGTCAAGGGGGTGTAAAGCGGCATAAACACAGCCGTGAAAAGCAGCTAAACCCCATTATAAAAATAAATTACTTTTAAAAACCAGTGAAACAAAGACAGTGAAAGAGAGAGAAATTCTTACAAAATTCGTTCAGGGGCTGTGATGCAACCTGGATTGACCATATCTAGACCCACAGCTGATTGAGACATAAGGGTGGACACTCTTGGGGCTGAGAGGTTCGGTGAGGTTGGGTGAGCCAACGCAGACCCTTTCAAGTAATACTGCATGGTACCCATCCCATGGGTCCCAAATCTCCAGGTTCAAGGGCATCTTCCTACATCGAAAACATGCATGAGAAACCCAGAAGATGGTACACCGTGTGATCGGGAAAGGTTTCTGAAACGCACCTCATTTCTCATCTCCTCTGCTCGGGTTCGCCATTCCAGCCGATTTACTAGCCATCTCCCTCCTTGGAGAATCAGCACCTTTAACCTCCTGTTCCGTACAGGTTGCAATTTGTCCTGAGGATGAAGGGGAAGAGGGGGAACCAATGAGAGACTAGCTCTAGGTGTTGGGACAGGCAAGGGTCACTCTATTTTCCCATCAGGAAGAAGAATTAAGCACAAGCTCAGCCTGCCCCCCAGAACCAGAAGAGGGCCTGAAGCAATCCTGCGCTTTTGCGGCCAGATCCCAAAAAAGCGAGTTGAAAAATGGAGCTCAGGGGCACTGCAATTCACAAACCTGCAGAGTTTTAAATGATACCTCTCGTCCACAAATATATTAAGGGAAGGCAACGAAGAGGCTTTGAAAGCAAGGCAGAATTGCAGGAAACAGATTTCAGGAGGTAGATTCGAATCGCCTTGAAAGCACATGAAAAGCGGCAAAACGTAGACAATGATGCCCTTGGCCAAAAAGGGCGTATGCGTTTTTTCCTGAATATATTCAGGAAAAAACGCATACGCCCTTTTTGACCAACCAAGCAACCTGGAAAGGCAAATCAGCGCTCCAAAGAAGTCTCGCTTCCCAGCGGGCAAAAGGGCCATGCGGAAAAAAGTGTCCAAACCAGAAATGCAGGACCGGCCATGGAGAAATGGGAGCCTTGCTACGCTGATGGGCGGGATGTAAATTGCCAACAGCCACTCTGGAGAAGTGTACGGTGTGTCCTGAAACATCTAAAAAACACAGCTTGGAGAGCATAGGGCACTTCCACTCATGGGCGTATAAATTGGGAAAACTAAAAATCAGCAAGACACAGGCACCCCAAAGTTGAGGGCTGCTCTGTTGACAAGAACCCCCACTTCATTACACCTTAAATATCCTAGGAAAGAGAAAAATGGATAAAGAAGTTGTGGTCCTCATGTACAATGGAATATCACTCAGCCATGAAATCAACGTCATAAGGCTAGTAGCAGCA